>NW_027507758.1:605144645-605744645 GCF_037356315.1 Lithobates pipiens
TCCTTTTATGACCAAGCCATGACCATGTTCCCCCGTTTCTAAATGCTTACGTGTTTGTCACCTTGAATCACCAATTCTCAACCTGGTTTCCTGTCTGGGTTGCTATGGTTCCTTCAGCTGTGTCTGATTGGATTAAAGCTTTTTTTTTCCTACCTTGTATGAACCTGCCATGACCGTGATCTCTGTTTCCAAATGTATGAAAGTTTGTCACCTTGAATCACCCATTCTCAACCAGGATTCTGGAGAAATCCAAAGGATGCTTGAGGTTCATTAAGGTTTTTGTTGATTGATCTCCCATTTGAGGTGCCTGCATAATTCCGAAGCCAAGAACACTTGAAACTATAAATTGGTTCTAGTAGGGGTTCTCCAAGACCTAAACATTATTTTGGGGTGAAAAGGTGAAGAAAGGCTGTTTGAGAGCCAAAGTTTGGGGTAGATTGTTCGTCATCCTTTGGTTCTCCTGCTTCTCTTTGTTCCTATTCCAGATCCAACCTCCCACTCTATCTTTGGATAGTCTCTTGAGGACAAGACTATACTGTTTGTTGTATTGACCTGACAGACCCTATAGCTTTAGTAGTCTCCATCAAACGTTAAATCATGCCTATTATGACTTTTCTGTGCCTTGGGATCATCTTATTTCACCTTTCACCTTTTGGAACATGGCGGCAAGCCACTTGCTCGGGGGGGAGGTACTTATACAGGCACAAGCCACACTGTGTGCGTTTATTGACATACACAGTGCGGCTTGACCCCGCCCACCACTCCTTTATCACTGGATTTGTTTGACAGCAGCAGGAGCCAATGACTCCCACTGCTCTTATTGAGTTCAGTGAGGAGAGAGAGAGCAGCAACACTGCTCTTAGGCACAGCGCTGAATGGAGACCGGGGTCAGGTAAGAATTTGGGGTGGCAGCAAGGGAGCGGCGCCTAAAATGTTTTTTAACTTATTGCAGGGAATGCATTAAGATAAAAAACCTTTAGCCTTTACAACCACTAATATAATTAAATGTCTAACTGGTCTTCAAAATCCCTAAAACAAGTCCAAAGTATTTATGAAATGTCAAGTGCAATAATCAGAGATGTAACTGGCTTCTTCAATCCTCTCTCAAAAGCTTTCTCTTTCTTTTTTCTTTTCGGCCTTCATAACCTAATTGTTACATATTTTTATTGTTTCTCTTGTTTTATCTTTTGTCTACCTTTAATGACCCAGCCGTGACTGTGTTTCCTGTTTCTAATGGGTGAGAGATTGTTACCTTGAATCGCCCATTATCAACCTGGATTATGTAGAATCCCAGATTTATAAATTGGTTTTCGCAGAGGTTCCCTGAGTCTTCAAGGGTTCCTTTAGGGCAGGGGTGTCAATCTCAGTTTCATTGCGGACTGCATTAGCATTAAGGTTGCCCTAAAATGACCAGTTGTATCAGTAAGACTACAGTATATAAATGTATCTTCTCTTTATCATGTTAAATAATCGCCTCTGCGTTTGAATATTACTGGTTTTAGTAATGACTTAAAGAGGAAGTAAACCATGGTGGGTTTTACTTCCTCTTTATTTCCCTGCAAACCAAAGCCCGCGATTTCTCCATTGTCCCCACTAGCAGGGAGCGTCCATCTTCGCCCCTCTTCCTACCGGGGCTGCGAACTCCGGCTCTGTGACAGGCCAGAGTCGCGTGACGTCACTCCCGTGCACAGCCACCAGTCATGGCATGACCCCTATTAGAAACGGCATGATCTAAAGTGTGCATGCACCGAAGACATTGGCGCTCGGCTTTTTAGTAAATATCTCCTAAAACATGGAGGGTGTACAACCACTTTAAGCTGTGAAGGGCAGGTGCAGACCGGCATGGAGCCCACTCTCACGTCTGTAGCAGATGATGCAAGTCTTAAAAGGAGGGTCACACACCACTGGTATCATTCACATGGTGTTCTGTCTGAACAGTCTCCAGTAAAGTTTATTGTGGGTGATGCCAGTGGTGTGCAACTCTCCTGTATTATTCTCATAATTATAAGCAGATGTCCAGAACACCCCCCCCCCTTTTACATCTACTGTCAAGAGCCTCTCCACCCTTTCTGGTGTCAGCTTCTGGAGTCTGCTGAATGCTGAGACCAGGGGAGGCAGCAAAGAGGGGTTGCCTCGGCTGCACAGTGAAGGATCTATAGGGGTAATTCTGTCCTCTCTGCTGCCTACTGCTGAGGAGGAGGGGCAGGGGCAAAGACTAACCTCTCTGTGGGTACACACAAACGCATGATCTGACGGAGGAGTTCTGTCCTCCTCTCTGCTGCTGATTGCTGAGACAAGGTGGGGCAGAGACAAGAGGGGTTCCGCAGCTGCAAGAGAGGTGCTAGGGCCACATGAAATGGCCTGGCGAGCTGGATTTGGCCCACAGGTCTTCACTGTTTCACACATGTGCTCTAGGGTAAAAATGGTTGCGAAAACTGCCTAAATAATGTCAAATAAGTTTGTTTTAATGAGAGAGCCAAAGTGGATGGTGGGTCATCTGTTTGTTCCCTTATTTTCAGATTCAACCTCCCACATGCTTGTTTCATCTTTTGTCTGCCTTTTAATGAATTAGCCATAACTGTGTTTCCTGTTTTCAAACGTGTGAGAGTTTGCCACTTTGAATTGCCCATTCTCAACCAGGGTTCCATGGAATACAAGGGTTTCTTAGGTTCACCAAGTTGTGTTTGACCTCTCGTTGACCAGGGTTCCAATGGAATACAAGGGTTGCTTAGGTTCACCAAGTTGTGGTCAACCTCTCGTTGACCAGGGTTCCATGGAATACTAGGGTTTCTTAGGTTCACCAAGTTGTGTTTGACCTCTCGTTTGATGATTTTGTTTCTTGATTTTAGCAGGGGTTCTAACCTAAGACCTAAAACTTATTTTTAAGGGTTCTTCTGGGGTAAAAGGTTTGGAAAGATGCCAAAATTATGTCATAAGAGTTTATTTTAATTAGACGGCCACAATTTGAGGCAGATGGTGTGTCATCAGTTTGTTCTCCTCCTTCTCTTTGCAGATCTGACCCCCCACTTGCTTGTTTACTGTTTCTAAATGGGTGAGTTTGTCACCTTGAATCACCTAGTCTCAACTAGGGTTCTATGGAATACTAGGGTTCCTTCAGAGGTTGCTTAGATTCTTTGAGTTGTGGTTGACCTCTCGTTTGATGGTGGTTTCTGAGGACACTTGGAACCATGAATTGGTTTTAGCAGTGGGTTTTGAGACCTAAACCTTATTTTGTAGGGTTCCTCTGGGGTAAAAAGGTTGGAAAGATGTCTAAATAATGTCAAAGGGTTTTTTTTTTTTCAGAAGAGAGACAAGATTTGAGGTGTATTGTGTGACCTGCTGGTTCTCCTTCTCCTCCTCCTCATTCCCGATCCAGATCAAACCTCCCATCTATACATTGTCTCTTGGGAAGTGGAACGTGCTTTATTGTGGTATAGAGTTGACATACCTGAGCCCTTTAGTAGTCTCTATTCAAAAGTAGGTCTTGCTTATTATGACTTTTCTTGGGATAATCTTATTTCACCTTCTCCTTTCACCTTTTGAAACTGACATGACTTGAGTTGAGTGTTCAAAGTTTTCGGATTTTGTGTACAGTTAATTGCTCTCTCCTATTGTACATCTTGTTGGTTACCAGTGATTGAACATTTATCGGCTTGTTTATTGTATCTCACATGCTCAAAACTCCATTGTTGGGCATCTACATCTTCTGAACATAAATCCCACAATAAAGGACATTTCTTACTGCATTGAAGAATATGAAAGTCCCTTTTTAAGAAAGGATTTATTTAATGCCGTTAATCAGAACCTGAACATAATAATTTTCATCTGTGACCTTTTTGGGAATATAGGATTTCAGGCTGGTGCAATTCCCATCCACCCTCTTTGTCACGCCAAGGGAGATTTTATAACCAGATTTAGCAGAAAGATAGAAGGTACATAAAGCTGAACTCCAGATAAGAAAGATACACATTAATGCGGCTCTGTATTTATGAATACATTAACAAATCAATTTTTTAGTGTAAGTACCCATATACTGCTTGAAAAACAAACAAAAGAGGGCACGTCAGCCTACTGCATTGTCCCACGGTATTTTATTATATTTAAAATCAACATAAATCGTCCTCACAAACATTTGAAACAAAATCGCTTATCGAGCTACCCATCTGTAGCCTAATGGTCCTTAACATGGCACACTCCAAAGAACTGGGGGACCTCACCTGTGTTCCAAGCAGCTAACGTGTTTCGAATGCTATCCCTTATTTATCAGAACCCTGTTTTTTGTAGTGGCTTCAGGACATCCCCAGTCCTAGAGGGCAGCAAGGTTTGTACTTATGCCCTAGTGGTGTGAAGTTAGCTTCTACATCTTTACCAGGCTATCATACTTATTTGCAGGAGATTTTTTGTTCATACTGCCTGTATACAGTATGATTAATAAGCTAACAAGGAACATTCTGATAGGAAGAGAGGGCAGAGTAACAGTTGCGCTTATCATTCTATTGCACCTTCTTTCACTGGTCAGTCACAGACTGGGGAGGATCAACACCTGTAAGGGCTCATTATGACTTGTTGTTGGGGGACATTAAAAACACATGGTTGAGGGGTGTTTTTATCTCCCCCAACTGCCCCTTGTTAAACTGTAAAGGCAGTGGACTAGGGGAGTTCTCATGCTGCAGTTGCAATACTTTGCTTCACAAGATGATCACTTTTGCAGTGGGTGTGAAGCAAAGTATTGCAACTGCAATGCTTTGAAGAAGGCAGGACTCAGTAGGTTTGCAGGCCCAGTGTGCGGAGATGTGTGGCGCATACACGCAAAGTCATTATGTGACGTCAACGTACATATGTTGCACCACGCACCTCAGTGCACTGGGCCTGCAAACCTTCTGGCTTCTCCTACCCAGCCACCCACAGGAGCCAGTCACCCCCCCCCCCCCACAGTAGCCAGACACAGAGGATGCAGGAGCCAGCCAGTCACCCACCCACCCACAGAAGGGCCACCCACAGCAGGGAGCCAGCCAGCCACCCACAGGAGCCAGCCAAAGAAGACGCGGGAGCCACCCAGCCACAGAGGTTTTGGGAGCCAGCCACAGCTACAGTACCTGTAGTTAAGGTAAGAGGAGCACTACACAGTGCCAAGGTTATTTCTACTTTGTGAGAGGTTGGGGTAGGGGTGAGAGTCATGGCACAAGGAGAGGGTCCCGTGAGGACCAGAGTGAATAAAGGTGTTCACTGTACACTTTGTTAGAAAGAGGCCCCCTCCTTGTCCCATTAGACTCCTTTTGTAGTTTCTCATGGGGCCTGGAGGGGGCTCTTTCTAACAGAGACTCTCCAATGGACACTGAAAAGGACACTTCTGTTAGAAAGATACCCCTCTCTAGGTCCCATTAGAGTCCTTTGTAGTCCCTAATGGGGCCTGGAAGTGACTCTTTCTAACAAACTCTATAATAGACACTGAAAGGGTCTTTGTTAGAGAGACCCCCCCTCCAGGTCCCATTTAGATTCTTTTGTAGTCTCTAAAGGGGCCTGTTGGGCATTCTTTCTAACAGACTTTCTAATGGACACAGGGAGGGCATCTATTAGAGAGAGACCCCCCCCCCCCTTCCAGGTCCCATTATACTTTTTTGTAGTCTCTAATGGGACCAGGAGGGGGGTCTCTCTCTCTGACAGAGACTTTCTAATGGACACTATTAGAGAGAGACCCTCCCCCTCCAAATCCCATTGGATTCTGTAGTCTCTAATGGGGTCTGGAGGGGATGCTTTCTAACAGACTCTCTAATGGACACAGAGAGGGCCTCTCTTAGCCCTTGTACACGCGGTCGGACATTCCGACGGAATGTTTCCTATCGGACCGTTTTGTCGGATATTCAGACTGTGTGTGGTCTCCATCGGACTGTTGCCGTCGGAATATCCGACGGACCAACTTTTCCAACTTGCCGGTAAAATTTTCCGACAAAATGCTCCTATCGGACATACTCCGATCATGTGTAGCCTACTCCGACGCACAAAGTGCCACGCATGCTCAGATCAAATTCCTAGACCCAAGCTATTGGCTACTAGCCTGAACGTAGTCCAGTCGTAACTAAATAATGTCATCACGTTATGTACAATTGGATTTTCCGACGACTTTGTCCGACCGTGTGTATGCAACATCACTTCCGGACCTCTTCCGGAATTAATCCGTCGGAATTACTCTGACGGATTTGGTTGTCGGAATCTCCGACCGTGTGTACAAGGGCTTAGAGAGAGACTCCCCCCAGGTTCCATTATACTCCTTTGTAGTCTATAATGGGACCTGGAGGGGGGGGGGGGGTCGCTCTCTACCAGAGACTCTATAAAGACAGAAGTTGTACTTTGTGCAAAATGTAGGGGCAGGGCCAGGGGCGGGGACTGACAGGAGGCCCTTGCTTTATTTGGTTTGGGGGGCCCTGAGTGTTGTCAGTCTGCCCCTGATCTCCAATATATTAACTTTTGGTGGAACACTTTCTGGAAATGCATCATTTGAGTTCCCCAGTCATGAGATGGTGTTCAGGCCTAGTGATCATACTCTAGACCAGTGATGGCGAACTTTGGCACCCCAGATGTTTTGGAACTACATTTCCCATGATGCTCTGGCACTCTGCAGTGTAGTGGATCATTATGGGAAATGTAGTTCCAAAACATCTGGGGTGCCAAGGTTCGCCATCACTGCTCTAGACCCAGCTGTCTGGACCACCAGGGGCATCAGTTATGTCTGTTCCCCCTGGTGGCCGAAACAGCTGTTCTTAGTACTAGTGGCAAGTAGCTTAGAGGGAGCACTCGTAAGGTGAGTATATGGGGGTTGGGGAAGCCCTTTCTGGAGACACTATCACCTTGATCATGTATGGCCAAGTTACAATGTCTTTTTAATGGTGTAATAATGATTACAGAGCTGCATTCATTTATGTATTTTATATATGCCTTGAGTTCAGCTTTAAGCTTCATACCTTGCCAGTGCTCAACCCCCTCTCCCTGTCATTTGGCTGTCAAACATAACCTAAGTGGGCATTTGAAGCTGCGGCATTTGGCAGTGATTTGAAGACTAACATAAACTAGGTACTTGCAGGGGCCACAAGATATTTTCTTAGGCTGAGACAGGCTCAGAATGAAATGATAATAAAGGTTCAGCTTCAAAGAAAAAAAAATAACAAACATGTTATACTTACCAAGAGTTTTGCACAGAGCAGCCCCAATACTCCTCTTCTCGGATCCCCTGCTGGCACTCCTGGCTCCTCCTTTCTGACGATTGCAAGCTGCTTGCTCTGGGGGGCACACGTGCGTGCTCGCTCCCTCCTCACTGGGTGTGATTGACAGCAGAAGAAGCTAATGGCTTCCACTGCTGTGTCTCAACCAATGAGGAGGGAGAGACCTGGGATAGCAGCTGACTTGGGAAAATGTTGGGGGGGCTGAGTAAACCTTCAGCCTTTACAACCACTTTAATACTGAAGTCCTTACAACAGGGGTAGGCAACCTTGAGATCTAACTGGACAACATGGAAGAAATCAAAGATCCTGCGGGATCTCATGATCACAACTCATGTGGCACAGTCATGTCCTCAGACAACGTCTTCTGTAGCATTACATATAATAAACCTTATATGTGGCCCTTTGGTGACATCAGGGACCACGTACTGTATGTGGCCTTTTGGTGACATCAGCGGCCACATGTAAGGTCCCCCTATACCTCTTAAATTGACCAGAACTGTTGTAAGGGATTGTTAACCTGAGCATAGTCTGGAATCTAGATCTTTCCATGATTCTACACAATACTGACGGAGGTCTTTTCTACTTTTCATATTTCTCAATTTTTTTCTTTAAATGGGCTGATCTTAAAATGCACTTTTCTATGATGGATGCAAATTGGAGAAGGCTATTTCCTCTGAGCCGGTATAAATGCAAATGTTCATATTTGGTGAGATTATAGATTTAATATAATAAATGACTATGTTGCCATCAGAAACCCTAAACCATGTCCAAAGTACACACCGCATTACAAAATGTCAAGTGGAATAATCAGAGAGGTAACTGGCTTCTTCAATGCTTTCTCAAAAGCTTTCTTTCTTCCTGACCTTCATATTTGAATAATTACATGTTTTTATTGTTTCTCTTGAATGTTATTTCTTTCGTCAACTTTGGCATGACCCAACCAATGACTGCATCTTCTGTTTCTAATTGTATGAGAGTTTGTCACCTTAAATAATGTCATAAGGGTTTGTTTCCATGGGAGAGCCAAGCTTTGGATTCATTGGTACATCATCTGTTAGTTCCCCTTCCAGATCCAACCTCCCGTCTATAAATTGTCTGTTAGGAGTGGGATTTACAAGTTTAGTCGTTTCCGTTCAAAGGAAGATCATGCTTATCACTACTTTTCTGTCCCTTGGGATCATCTTATTTCACCTTTTTGGTAAGTATTGGAGCTAGATTGGATGGGGGGGGGGGAACCAGGGAAGGCAAAATATAAGCAGAAATAGCTTCAGCTTTAATTCTGCATTATATTAGCCTTTATTTCACTGGAAATTAGAAGACTAGGCTCTTATCTGTGTTTTCACATCAGATGTTACGTACAGCAAATGCACATTTGACAAGCAGAAGTTACCCAGTGAAGACTTCCTTCCCGGTAGGCCAGAGAAAATGAAGGTCTCAGGTAGGTTGCTAGTTATGCCACTTTTTTTTAACTGTATGCCCTTGTACACACGGTCGGAGATTCCGACAACCAAATCCGTTGGATTTTGTCCGACGGATCTAGTCCGAAACTGTTGCATACACACGGTCGGACAAAGTTGTGGGAAAATCCGATCTTTCAGAACGTGATGACGTAATTTCGTTACGATGGGACTACGTTCAGGCTAGTAGCCAATAGCTTTGATGTAGGAATTTGATCTGAGCATGCGTGGCACTTTGTCCGATCGGAATTCTCTACACGTGATCGGAATATGTCCGATCGGAGCATTTTGTCTGAAAATATTTCCGGCAAGTTGGAAAATTTGGTCCGACAGATATTTCGACGGAAACAGTCCACACACAGTCGGAATATCCGACAAAACGCTCTGATCGGACACATTCCAACGGAATCTCCCACCGTGTGTACAAGGGCTTAATGTGATCCTATACTCTATTTTTTTTTTTCTAAATCTTTATGCATATATGAAAAGCATAACAGTGTATTAATAGGCACAGACGACTCCAATTGCCTCAGAAGGGGCACATGTGCCCGTGAAACTCGGGAGTAGTTGCAAAGATCACCATAACGCATAAAACTGAAGGACAATCCAGAGACTGTGAATAATAAAGTCCCAGCCTAGTGCTGAATACCTGGGCAAATCAGAGTCAGAGAAGCCAGTAAGAGCTAAAGAAGGAATCCAAGAAGCGGGTATTAGGAAAGGGTAGAAGGGAGGCAAGAAGATGGGAGAAAATAAAGGAAAAGGGAAGGCGAAACCAGGAAAAAAAAACAACCTGGGGGGGAAGTGGGTAAGAAAAGCAACAGCATTAAAGCTTTCCAAACCATCCCTTTGTTGAGCAATATGATTGTGACGGATCCTATCCCACACTCCGCTTGAGTGCTTCCGTCAGTAATACCGCTTCCTCCAGTCTGACCATCAGAGAGATATATTATTATAGCTGCATTGAAGACAAGTCTAGCCGAAAATAGCTTGTAGAATCTTGAATGCTTTATTGGACAGAATACAGCCTTTTTATACACTTTTAACACAAGGGGTTAGATAATGAGGTAGGTCTGCTCATGGATACTCCCCCCTCCCCTATAGCAACAATTTAAAAGACAACTACATGATTAACATGTTAATTAACACAGCACTTAAGGCAGCCTAGGTGACCAGACAGTCCGTCTCCGCAGGTCAATGTGACCAGCTCTTTCAAGGATTGTGTATTGTTCAGAATTAAAAACCAAGAATAGTCTTTGGGCATATACAGGGTTCCCAGAGTCTGTGTGTCTTGGGGGACATGGACCTGAATCTAAAGTAACAACACCTCCAGGGTCCCCAGGCATACAGCTCACAAAGAGCACCGTTCCCCCAAATGCCATGGCCCATAATCGCAATGCAAGAGGCTAGCATTCAGTCCTCTCCAAAAGCCTCTGTCCTGGCTAGATCTGTCACAATCATCAACTGCGTTAAGTGTCTCACATGCTCAACTATACTGAAGAATATCACTGCATCAATTGTTTAGATAGGTCAGAGGTGGTAAAATCAATCCAAACTGCCCAAGTTGTACTGTACTCTGTTTGAAAGGTTAAGGTCTTGTCTTGAGCAGATGCCCACAAACAAGATGCCCTTTAAATTTTGTAAGACAGAGGCTTGGTCGGTGGGTCTCTCTGGGTTTTGAAGTTCCCAGACTTCATGGGTAAGCCCCAACAACTGGCCATCTACTGTCCAATAAGACTACATTACCAGCCAGTATGGGGATTTTTTCAATATCAGTTGGGAAGGGGTTTAACCATGATGGTAATACTTATTAATAGTGTTGAAATAAACTAGTGTTTTCAGGCTGATAAAGGTAATATACAGCATATTGTGGATTTTTATAAGCTTTAAATAGGGTATGTGTCTAAAAAATAAATATGACATGCTTAACTTACTCTGTGCGTCCTACCTACCAGACTAAAATGTGGCTAATCGTATATCGCGGCATCTCTAGATGTCGGCAGTAGAAATTAGTATTCCTGTTTCTGGGTTTCTCCCTTTTCTATAATGGTGACTTATCTTTCACCATCTCTCTGTAATGTACTTCCAAAATTAAGTCTTGCTTTTGGATTTTTTTTTTTTTATATTCCACGCCTCTTAAACCAACCTGACATTAACTCAATGTGTATGTATGTGTGTGGCCTCAGCCAGCGCCGCACCGGCCATTTCCCTGACGTGTTTCGTCCCACCCACCAGACATACACATTGAGTTATTGTTGGATTGATTTGAGCGGCGTCTTACCTTCAATATGCTCACTTTCCTGGATTAGTGAATGTACGTCTGCTCCCATTCTCTGAAGACCGATGGGGAAACTTTTCATCTTCCATCGGCGCCACAAGTTATAATGCATATAATCACACACATGGGTTGGACTTGATGGACTTGTGTCTTTTTTCAATCTCACCTACTATGTACATTTAATGTGAGCACATTGAAATCAGTTACAAATTCGACACACTTTTATATGATATCTAGGTGGGACTCAATGGACCCGTGTTTTTGACAATTGTACTATAAAACATCTAAGCAGTAGTAAAAATAACAATAGTATAATGGTATACCTAGTAGTAGTTGGTCACATTCAGCTGGACTTTTTTCTGTAATGTCGAAGATATTTTGTAGCTTAAATAAGCCACTTTTTCATTTCCAAGGAGTTTCAGGAAGATACCCCAACATTTATAGGCACACCTTATAACATAAATGATTAGGTATCTTCTTGAGTATCTTCCAAACTCATTGGAACTGAAGAAGTGGCTTAGTTAAGCTATGACATGTCTTAAATGTTACAGAACAAGTCCAGTCAAATGTGATTACCTTTAGCTATCAAAACATATACACTGTCTCATGCAGGACTATGTGGCTTTCTAGTTCCCTATTCAAAGTGATACTGTAGTTAATAAAGTGTCATTCAAATGGACTTGTTCGGTAATGTTGAAGATGTTTCAGTGCTTCTACAACCCACTTCTTCAGCCACACAGGTATCTTAATCCAATAACCATGGAAAATGTCAACGTTGATTGTCCAGGAACGGGTTTGGAGGTGTGAAAGTTGCGTAACCACCGTGTTCTAGTTACTTCCTTGGTGTCAGGTTTTAAAGAACGCCCCAACATAGGTGAGCAAATTGTACAGGTCAGGACTCGGCAAAGACATTCTTTCAAAGACGGAGGTGCACATTCATGACAAATAGGTTAACTGGATTGCAAAAGACATGAAAGAGGCCATCTACGTCAAACTGGAACAATAATCACTGAACATGGGTTATGGGGTGTTCAACATTGTCTATCTTTCACATATAATGCCGATTAAACATCTCCGCCCTGGTGATTCTAAAGCCCCATACACACTATCAGTTTCTCTGCTGAGTTTTTCCTTCAGGTTTACCAAAACCATGTAGTGCAAGGGCCTGCCTGATTGCATACAAATTGAAACTCCTAAGGTTTGACCTCATATTATATGGTTTTGGTAAATCTGAAGGAAAAACTCAGCAGAAAAACTGATAGTGTGTATGGGGCTTAAGGATCAACTTCCCATCCTACTCTTGGACAACCAACATCTGTCTTGACACGTTTCTTGGTGTTTGGATTTGGGTGTCTGTGCTACCTGTGTGGAGGAAGAAGTAGCTTGAAGAAACTACAAAATGTCTTCAGCGTTAAATGACAAGTCCAATTAAATGTGACTACCACTATATATCAAAACAGATTCACGGTGTCACCCAAGAGTATGTGGTTTTGTATTTCCCTATAGCTAATAAATGGACTTGTTTGCAATTGAAGATGTTTGATAGCTTCTTCAAGCCACTTCCTTTCCTTTCTTAAAATGGTTTGAAGAAGCGACAAAATTTCTACAGCATTACAGAACAAGTCCAGTTTTACACGCCTACTATTACTAGATATGAAAACAAATACACTGTCTCACCCCAGGGTACGGTAAGTGTTTTTCTAGTTTACTATTCAAGGTAGCCCTACAGCTGAAAAAAAAGATAGACTTCGAGGGTCACAGAGACCCCAAATCCCAAGTCCTTCCCCACCACTGGTTAAAATTTGGGGCTCCTACGACCTATGGTTTCTGGAGATACGGGGCTCCTTGTGCAGCCTGCCAGAAGCTACATACAGAGTGCCCAGTTTAACTGCTGGCGGACCAGGAGGGGTGCAGGCGCACGCGCGCTGTAAGCTCTGTGAGTCCGTGGGGGATACCTGCGATCGTCTCACGGAGAGTAAGAATGCTGATGTAAACAAGCATTTCCCCGTTCTGCCTAGTGACACTGTCACTGATCATAGCTCCCTTTAATCGGGAGCGGTGATCGGTGTCCTGTCACACACAGCCCCTCCCCCCCTACAGTTAGAATCACTCCTTAAGTGGTTGTAAACCCTTACAAACCACTTTGACCTACAGGTAAGCCTAGATTAAGGCTTACCTGTAGGTCCAAGAAATATCTCCTAAACCTATACGGTTTAGGAGATATTTACCCAAAGACAGCTACCGCTGTCTACGGTGCATGCGCCATAGACAGCGGCGCGCAGGCGCACTGGGCAGGCCGCAGAACGTGGCGACATGCCGCTAGTGTCGGCTCCAGTGCACATGCGCAGGAGTGACGTCATCGCGGCTCCGGCAAATCACAGCGCCGGAGCCGCGAGACCCGGAAGTCGCTCCAGGATCCATGGCATCGGCGAAGAGGAAGACGGAGGACCGCTTTGGGGGCTTCATTCTCAGGTAAGTTATTCATAATGAGCTAGTATGCTATGCCTTTGCCTTGCAGGGTGTGTTTTTAATTTTTTTTTTTTTTTCCCTTTACTTCCTCTTTAAGACACACTTAACCCCTGCAGCGCCCCCTCCTGGTTAACCTCTTCACTGCCATTCACATTTACACAGTATTCAGTGCATATTTAATCG
This sequence comes from Lithobates pipiens, assembly GCF_037356315.1. NCBI lineage: Eukaryota > Metazoa > Chordata > Amphibia > Anura > Ranidae > Lithobates > Lithobates pipiens. The sequence goes on from NW_027507758.1 coordinate 605,158,247, forward strand.
CACTGATCGCTGTATAAATGTGAATGGTCCCAAAATAGCGCCAAAAGTGTCTGATGTGTCCGCCATAATGTCGCAGTCATGATAAAAATTGCTGATCGCCGCCATTACTAGTAAAAAAAAAAATAATAATAATAAAAATGACATAAAACTATCTCCTATTTTGTAGACGCTATAACTTTTGCGCAAACCGATCAATAAACGCTTATTGTGATTTTTTTTTTTTAGCAAAAATATGTAGAAGAAGAATACGTATCGGCCTAAACTAAGGAAAAAAGAAATTATATATTTTTGGGGGATATTTATTATAGCAAAAAGTAAAAAATAATGCATTTTTTTTTTCAAAATCGTCGCTTTTTTTGTTTATAGCGCAAAAAATAGAAACCGCAGGGGTGATCAAATACCGCCAAAAGAAAGCTCTATCTGTGGGGAAAAAAGGACGTCAATTTTGTTTTGGGAGCCACGCTGCACGACCGCTCAATTGTCAGCTAAAGCAACGCAGTGCCGAATCGCAGAAATATGGCAGACTGAGAGGATGAGCTCACAGTGCAGCTTTGTCACTGTGGTCCCGACATGTTGAGTCCCACAAGCCTGGCCTTTCATGCACCAGGTTTATTAGTTGCTCCTGGGAGACCTGTCATGTCATGCCATGTTTCTCCTTGGAGATGTACTTCCTATTGTCCAACTACTACCTGGGTCATAGGTTGAGTTCACATATAAACAAAGAAATATATATGTATATATTTCTTCAATCATTCATAGTTTCATAGTTAGTAAGGTTGAATAAAGACACCAGTCCATCCAGTTCAACCTGAGTGAGTGTCTACAATTGTCCCTGTACATTGAACACTCACATCGGTCCCTACCCTCAAGGAGCCCACAATCCAAGGTCCCCATTCATATACTAGGGCCAATTTTGCACAGAAGCCAATTAACCTACCTGCATGTCTTTGGAGTGTGGGAGGAAACCGGAGTACCTGGAGGAAACCCACGCAGGTACAGGGAGAACATGCAAACTCCAGACAGGTAGTGTTGTGGTTGGGGTTTGAACCAGCGACCCTTCTTACTGCTAGGCGAGAGTGCTAACCACTACACCACTGTGCCGCCCAATTCAATTTTGAAATAATATAGATTTTCTTTCCCTTAACACATTTTTGTGCTTTAAAAGCAATGATACTAATGCAGACACCAGCCAGCAGGTGGAGTTGTAGTCACCTTTTCATGTGTTTTAGCTGTTGCTTTGGCTGAAAGTAGCTCCCTAGTTCACAGAGCTCAGTAGCTCAGGGTGAATATTGGACACACAAATGAATGACTCTTGGTATTGATGGGCTCTGCCAGGGCCTGAAGGCAGAGCCCAAGTATCCTAATTTTATAAAAAAAACAAAAAAAACAGCACAAGGGACTTGTGCTGCTGCCTCCTCCTTAGCTGAAATCCTCCTCCGCCGATTTACCCCCCACCCCCGCTGTCCATAATCGTTCAGTGCGGCAAGAGTTAATAGATCTGAGAGACCTGTCATTTTCACACCCCGAGAGTGCCGACTATGCAGGCCATTTCCCTTGCCTTTTCCACCCCCCTCCTCCATTCCTAGAAGCTGTACTACATTTTCTAGGAATGAAAAGCATTTTCTGAATGGAAGACTGACAGATGAATGAAAGGGCCACTCTTGATATGCTGGGCTGGCACGGTAATCTCGGCACATGTGCCGATCGCCAGGTAACCAAGTGAATGCACAGATGTGCTGCCAGCCTCCTTCAGGGCCTATGCCCTGCAGCAGATCTGTGAACACACAGGGGGCAGGAGGGAATTCTCACTTGCAGGACACAAATAATGCTCTTTGAAAAAAAAAAAATGATATTCCATATGTAGGAGACGGAGGGCAGAGGAGACATGGCAGCCTAACGTGACCTTTAGTGTGAAGGTCAGCTTTAGGACATTCCCTGACATTCAGCTCCAAAGATAAGCAGGTAGGTTAATTGGCTTCTGTCCAAAATTGGCCCTAGTATAATAATGGGGACCTTGGATTGTGGGCTCCTTGAGGGTAGGGACCGTTGTGAGTGTGCAATGTACAGGGATAGGGACAATTGTAGACACTCACTCAGGTTGAACTGGATGGACTGGTGTCTTTATTCAACCTTACTAACTATGTAACTATGTAACTCAAGCCTGGCAAACATGTCAGAAGAAGGCTACAGCTCCACCTGCTGGTTACATTAAAATTATATTCATATGCAGCATTTCTTACCTGGCTAGGATAATCTCATAAATAGGGCTGCAACTAACGATTATTTTCATAATCGATTAGATGACCGATTTATTGTTTTGATTAATCGGATAAAATCTTAAAAAAAAACCCACATAATATGTAATTTTTTGTTGTTTATTTAAAGTAATATTGTTTATAAAAGTACTATTCCTCCCGGCAACACCAATGATGGGGCAGCACTATCACTCCCAGAAACACCAATGATGGGGCAGCACTATTCCTCCCGGCAACACCAATGATGGAGCAGCACTATTCCTCCCAGAAACACCAATGATGGGGCACTATTCCTCCCAGGAACACCAATGATGTGGCAGCAATGATGGGGTAGCACTATTCCTCCCAGGAACACCAATGATGGGGGACTATTCTTTGCGGAAACACCAATAATGGGGCAGCACTATTCCTCCCGGGAACACCAATGATGGGGCACTATTCCTCCCGGGAACACCAATGATGGGGCACTATTCCTCCCGGGAACACCAATGATGGGGCACTATTCCTCCCGGGAACACCAATGATGGGGCACTATTCCTCCCGGGAACACCAATGATGGGGCACTATTCCTCCCAGGAACACCAATGATGGGGCACTATTCCTCCCAGGAACACCAATGATGGGGCACTATTCCTCCCAGGAACACCAATGATGGGGCACTATTCCTCCCAGGAACACCAATGATGGGGCACTATTCCTCCCGGGAACACCAGTGATGGGGCACTATTCCTCCCGGGAACACCAATGATGGGGCAGCACTATTCCTTAGGGAACACCAATAATGGGATACTATTCCACACGGGAACAACAATGATGGGTTACTATTCCACCCAGGAACACCAATGATGGGGCACTATTCCTCCTGAGAACACCAATGATGGGACACTATTCCACCCAGGAACACCAATGATAGGGTGCTATTCCTCCCAGGAATACCAATGACGGCCACTATTCCTCCCGGGAACACCAATGATGGGGCACTATTCCTCCTGGGAACACCAATGATGGGGCAGCACTATTCCTTAGGGAACACCAATAATGGGATACTATTCCACACGGGAACAACAATGATGGGTTACTATTCCACCCAGGAACACCAATGATGGGGCACTATTCCTCCTGAGAACACCAATGATGGGACACTATTCCACCCAGGAACACCAATGATGGGGCCCAATTCCTCCCGAGAACACCAATGATGGGGCAGCACTATTCCTCCCGGGAACACCAATGATGGGGCACTATTCTTTGCGGAAACACCAATAATTGGGCAGCACTATTCCTCCAGGGAACACCAATGACGGGGCACTATTCCACAGGGGAACACCAATGATGGGTCACTATTCCACCCAGGAACACCAATGATGGGTCACTATTCCACTCAAGAACACCAATGATGGGGCACTATTCCTCCCTGAAATACCAATTATGGGGCACTATTCTTCCTGGGAACACCAATGACGCGGCACTATTCCTCCTGGCAACACCAATAATGGGGCACTATTCTCCCCCTCCCAGGAACACCAATGGGGCACCATTTCCCTCCCCTCCCAGGAAAACCAGTGATGGAGCACTATTCCACCCACCCCCCAGAACACCAATGGTGGGGCATCCCCCCCCCCCCCCAGAAATACTGGTGCACTTGTCTTGGGGCACTCGTCAAAGCCATTAGCCACTACCTTATCTTCACAGTGTGCAGTTTGACTCTCATGGCTCCTTCTCACCTCATTCCCCCCGAGGCAGCAGCGGGTGGGGCTGAGAATAGCAGGAAGGAGCTGACGTCAGCGTGGAGGAGAGGCGCGGACGTGCGGCGCGGACGTGCCTGGTCACATACGTCGCCGGCGCCGCCACCTTGTACACAGGAAGATTCACAGGAGGATTCTAACGGACTGGCAGGGAGGAAGGTGCGGACCAACTAATCGCTAATGAGAATCGTTGACAACAATTTTCATTATCGATTATTATCGATAATATCGATTAATCGTTTCAGACCTAATCATAAACAATCGTTAGAAATGTTATCTTTAAGTCCTGCACATTTTTACATTGCCTCTAAATCAGACACAAAGCAAAGGTGTGACGAAAAATGAGATCTGTGATGGACTGGCATCTGTAATCTATTTTCTGCCGTAGCCAATCACAGGAAAAAAAACAAAAAATGTTGCGCTTTTGGGACATGGTGTTTGTTCCTGTGCACTGAACTGCGTTGCTGAATATAATTATCACCTTCAGAAGGAATAATAAAATGAAAATCGGGAAATTGCTAGTGTGGTGCTGGATGTCAGTGATGGATGTGCAGTAACTAAAGCAACAATTGCGTAGCATATTACAGGCTCATTATGTCTGTAATCTGCGCACTCTGCCTGTTGTCGTTTGTTTAGAAAACTGTAAATTCCGTGCAGTAAGGAAAAAAAAAGAAAAAGTTGCAGTGTTCAGAGACGGAGCGAGATCTAATAAAAGTCTGCCATTCGGCTTCTCAATTGGAAAAGTAGCTGTTCGGTAAACACAGTTAAGTGCTTGGTGATTATTTGTTAAAAGGAAATGTGTCATGGACCAAAAAAACCCTGTGTGAGAGGCCTCTGATGCACTTCTGCCGTTCTTTGACTTTCGAGCAACTATTGTCGTTTTTAGGCACAAGGAATCTGAAAGAGTTTCAGCCTCACTGCCCTGTAACTAATATTCATCTCTGGGGTGGGAGATTGGGGAATGGCAGCTTCTTCCTGGGGGCTTCTCATACATGAATATAGTCGCTGTCATAACATTCTCACCTTATCAGCACATACTGCCCGCTGTCATACCCTTCTCCCCTCATCAGCACATACTGCCCACTGTCATACCCTCCTCAGCTCACCAGCACATACTGCCCACTGTCATACCCTCCACACTCGTTTCCTGGACATAATGCCCATTGCCATACCCTCCACACTCCTCTCCTATACATACTGCCCACTGTCATACCCTCCTCTCCTGTATATACTGCTCACTGTCATACCCTTCACAGTCCTCTCCTGTACATATTGGCCACTTACACAACCTCCACACTCCTTTCCTGTACATACTGCCCATTGCCATACCCTCCACACTTCTCTCCTGTACATACTGCAAACTGTCATACCCTCCTCTCCTTTACATACTGCCCACTGTCATACCCTCCACACTCTTCTCCTGTACATACTGACCACTGTCATACCCTCCTCTCCTGTACATACTGCCCACTGTCATACCCTCCACACTCGTCTCCTGTACATACTGACCACTGGCATACCCTCCTCCCTTCTCTTCTGTACATACTGCCCACTGTCATACTCTCCAAACTCCTCTCCTGTACATGCTGGCCACTGTCATAGCCTCCACACTCCTCTCGTGTACATACTGCCCACTGTCATACCCTCCACACTCCTCTACTGTACATACTGCCCACCGTCATACTCTCCTCCCTTCTCTCCTGTACATACTGTCCATTGTCATACCCTCAACGCTCTTCTCCTGTACATAATGCCCACTTTCATACCCTCCACACTCCTCTCATGTACATACTGCCCATTGCCATATCCTCCGCACTTCTCTCCTGTACATACCTCCCATTGTCATATCCTCCACACTCTTCTCCTGTACATACTGCCCATTGTCATACCCTCCACACTCCTCTCCTGTACATACTGCCCACTGTCATACCCTTCACAGTCTTTTTTCTGTACATACTGCCCACTGTCATATCCTTCACACTCCTCTCTTGTACATACTGCTCACTGTCATACCCTCCACATGCCTCTCCTGTACATATTGCCCACTGTCACACATTTAACTTTGTACTAAGTCATAAGGTGAAAGGCTGGAGCTGTGGCTGATCTGTGTCGGCTATTTGTACACACAGCCAAGAACTTCACAGACACTAGTTTTTATGTGATTGTGTCATCTCTGAGCTGGCATCGCAGTCCAGGAAGTGGATAGTAACCCTGGATGAGGCCTGAAGAAGGATGGTGTATTGTGATCTGTGTGATGGGTAAATAAATACCTGTAATGCCCTGTACACACGATCAGACTATCCGGCGGACAATCCGCCCGTGTGTGGGCTCCGGCGGACTTTTTTTCCCCAAAAGTCCTTCGGACGTAGAAAGAAGTTTTGACTCAAAATCCGCCCGTCTGTGCGCTAGTCCGCTAGACTTTTGAAATGAACGGACTTGCCCACACACTGAGAAAAGTCAGTTCATTTTGAACGTGGCTCCAGGTAGACGGGACTAGCGAAGGAAGTCAATGTCGCTGCCTTCATCGGCGAGATTGACACCTCGCTGGCCCCGTCACCTGGTATGGACTTAAAGGGGAAGCTCTATGCCAAAAAAATGGTCCATATCAGACCCTTATCTGAGCACATAACCTGGCCGGTCAGGAAAGGAAGTGGGGACGAGCGAGTGCCCCCCACCTGAGCCGTACCAGGACGAGTTCCCTCAACATGGGGGGTGCTTTGGGGAAGGGGGGCCCTGCGGCCCCCCCACCCCAGGACACCTTGTCCCCATGTTGATGAGGACAAGGGCCTCTTCCCGACAACCCTGGCCGTTGGTTGTCGGGGTCTGCGGGTGGGGGGCTTATCGGAATCTCGCCGGACTCCTCCGCTATCGTCTGCTCTTTTACTAGCGGAGGAGCCCGGCTTTTTTCTTCGTCATTGCCGCCGTCCGGGGGTCTTCTTCTGACTTTGAGAGTCTTGTCCCCCTCTTCGGTTCTTCTTGCCGGGCCTCCGCTTTCTTCTTCCAGCTCTTTTACTAGTGTTGGCCCGGTCTTCTGTCACCGCCGCTTTCTCTTCTCTTCTTCTTCCTTGACATGTTGACTAGACGCTCTCTCTGGCCGCAATGACAGGGACGCGTTGTGCGGTGACTTATATAGGGACAAGGGGCGGGGTCACCGGGTGATGTCATAGTGACCCCGTCCCCTTATGATGTCACAGTCCCAGCATCCTCCTCATTGCGCGTCGATGTCACAAATGCCATGCCGGGCGTATGGCGTCCTTGAGACGCTGCACCGCCGGCTGTGTGTTTACCCTCTGTTAACTCACTGGGGGATGGTTTGTTTGGCGCCACCATTGCGAGAACCCACATGTAAGTGAGTGGGCTAATTGAGTCCATGGGGGGGATCTCCCATGTCCGGGGTTAGCCCTTTGGATTTTCTTATAATATCTAAACATTATTTTTCTTCAACCATAAATTGCTCCTGATGATAGGCTATAAGGCCTTGAAACGCGTAGAGATAACAACAACCGATTGTACACATTTATGAATCCTCTTGATGGCCGTTCCCTTTCATTTGTTTCTTTTTTTAAATCTTATTTTCAGCAATGTTTTTTGTTTTTGTTTTGCACAGTTATTAATTTCAATTTATGAAATGATGTTTTAATCATCCCATGTATCCTATAATATGTACTAACTCCTTGTTGGAATGTCAATCAATGTGCAATATTTGGTTCTAATGAATTGCATAACTGTGAAAATATTGATATATAGCAAAATGCATAAAACAATTTAATATGAATACTTTATGACAATTTGAAAAAATTAAAAGCTATTTTTTATTCAGTTCACTCTATTGCTCCCGTGTGCTTCATGGAAAGTCCCGTCATTTGCTCTCTCTATTTAATATATTTATCTACAGCTTTCCATTAGAAGAATGTTCGTCCTATTTTGAATGTGCTACACAGCCAGTTCCTTGTCTACATTGCCACAACATCTGACACTGAGGAATTCTGATTGGCTATAATATCCTAAAAAAAAAAATGTAAAAAATAAATTTCTTCATCAGTTTAGGCCAATGTGTATTCTTCTACATATTTTTGTTAAAAAAAAAAAAAAAAAAATCTCAATAACTGTATATTGATTGGTTTGCGCAACAGTTATAGCGTCTACAAAATAGGGGATAGATGTATGGAATTTTTATTATTATTTTTAATTGTTTACTAGTAATGGCGGTGATCAGCGATTTTTAGGTGGACTGCGACATTGCGTCGGACAGATCAGACACTTTTGACACTTTTTTTTTTTGGGACCAGTGACACTGTATACTGTATACCAGTGATTACTGTATAAATGTCACTGGTAGGGAACGGGTTAGGGGGCGAGTAAAGTGGAGGGCCACCCACCAAGAATTATATATTTTTTTTAACTTACCAGAAATGGCTGTTGCTAGGCAGATCATCCTAATCTGCTTCTTCCTATTCTGCGGTGATCTTCAGTCTTCTCCTCCTCACGTCTTCTTCTAGTGAATGGGGCGCAGTGTGTTCTGGGAACTGTGTGTGTCCCACAACACAGCGCGCGCCATTCACAAAGCGCTGCGCAACTCGCCTGCAGGAAACCTGCAGTGAAGCCGCAAGGAATGGCGGCGCCCAGGGACGGTCGGCCTCGGGCGGCCGACATCGCGGTCACCCAGGACAGGTAAGTGTGCTTAAAGCGGAGGTCCACCCTAAAGTGGACCTTCCGCTCATCGGAACCCTCCCCCCCTCCGGCGCCACAATTGGCACCTTTCAGGGGGGAGGGGGGTGCAGATACCTGTACAGTACAGGTATCTGTACCCACTTCCGGGATAGCTCTCTGCGGAAAGGGGCGTATATTACGCCCCTTTCCGCAAGTACCCGCCCCTTCCCGCAAGTGCCCCGCTGCCTGCTGGGAAAACACACAGATCCCAGAGGCAGCGGGGACCGTCCTTATTGCGCAGCGCGGCTCGCGCATGCGCAGTAGGGAACCGGGAAATGAAGCCGAAAGGCTCCATTTCCTGATTCCCATACCCAAGATGGCGGCGGCAGCACCCGAGATACGATCTACAGATCGGCTTCGGGTGCCGACATTGCGGGCGCGCTGGACAGGTAAGTGTCACTATTTTAAAAGTCAGCAGCTGCAGTATTTGTAGCTGCTGGCTTTTAAAAAAAAAAAAAAACGCGGAGTCCCGGTGGACTCCCGCTTTAATAAAAGTCAGCAGCTACAGTGTTTGCAGCTGCTGACTTTTAAATTTTTTTTTTCCTGGCTGGCCCTCCCCTTTAAAGGGTTAAATGTGTTCCCAAGGGGGGTGTTTCTAACTGTGGGAGCAGTGTAGTGATAAGAAATAGAGATAGATCGCTGTTCCTGATCACTAGGAACAGCAGATCTCTCTCTACTTCCCTGACAGAATGGGGATCTTTCTGTTTACATTGACAGATCCCCCCATTCTGTCTCTCCGTGGAGCGATCGCCGGTGGCCGGCAGACATCACGGCCACGGAGCATCGGCCCTGGCGTCGCGCCGCGGGTACCCGCTATTCCTCTTAAAGCGGCCAAAGTACAATGATGGCAGTACGCACAGGGGAGCCAACCTGTCGCAGTACAACTGCGGTGGCTGGACTTAAAGTACATCAAATTATTTTCAATGCACAAAAAAAAAAAACACATTCTGGCTACTTTCCAAAGTACTTGCGTTGTAGTTGCCTTCCATTTGTCAAAGTCTCAGTTTCTTTGTTAGTCTCATTACCGATTTATGGCTGTTGCACTGCTGGGAAATGGCTGACGGCTAGTTCAGCGGGAGCGCTCCTCTACGTCTCCCGGGTTATAGTTTATTAAAGTCACATTAGTGCTCAGCAGGAGAGCCCGGGCTAGGTGGAAGACAATGCAACGGTTTGGCTTGCTCGTTTTACAAATGCTTGAAGCATGAAATACAATGTGGCTTGCAAATGCACGACGGACAGAAGCCAAAACAATTCCAAAAGGCTTTTCCAACTCATCCTAGAAGAGAATCTGAGTCCTTCCAATGGTTTCCAACTTAAAGAGGAAGTAAACCCTGATGAGTTTACTTCCTCTTTCATTCCCTACAAAGGCAAAGCATAATGGACTACTATGCATCGCATAGTAGCCCATTATGTGTCACTTACCTGACACAGGAGCCAGCGAAGTCGCCGCTGTTCCCTGTAGTCCGCCGCATCCATCTTGTTGGTGGGGTCTCGCAGCTCCGCCGCTGTCATTCGGCGAAGCCGCGATGACGTCACTCCCGCGCATGCGCACGGGAGCCGACACGCGCGGCAGCTCCGTCGCTGAGAATGCCGCGCTCAGTGCGCCTGCGCGCCGCTGTCTACGGCGCATGCGCCGTAGACAGCGGTGCCCGTTTTCGGGCAACTATCTCCTAAACCATATAGGTTTGGGAGATATTTCTTGGACCTACAGGTAAGCCTTAATCTAGGCTTACCTGTAGGTCAAAGTGGTTTGTAAGGGTTTACAACCACTTTAAAGCTGAAATGTAATTAGCTTATATGTTGCCTTGCCCTGCACCACCCAACGTGCTAATGAAAGTTGTGAATATTTATTTTTGTAGCTTAACCACATCAGCCCCGGAGGGTTTTACTCCCTTCCTGACCAGAGCACTTTTTGCAATTCGGCACTGGGTCACTTTAACTACAAATTGCGCGGTCGTGCGATGTTGTATAAAAAACAAACAAAATTGACGTCCTTTTTTCTCTACAAATAGAGCTTTCTTTTAGTGGTATTTGATCGCCGGTTTTTATTTTGTGCACTATAAACAAATAAATAACAGCAATTTTGAAAAAAAAACTCAATATTTTTTACTTTTTGCTATAATAAATATCCCCCTAAAATATATAAAAAAACTCATTTTTTTCCTCAGTTTAGGCCGATACGTATTCTTCTACATATTTTTGGAAAATAAAAATCGTAATAAGCGTATATTGATTGTTTTACGCAAAGTTATAGCCTCTACAAAATAGGGGATAGTTTTATGGCATTTTTATTTAAGACTTTTTTTTATTATGTGGTGATCTGCGATTTTTATCGGGACTGCGACAATATGGCGGACACATCGGACACTCTTGACACTATTTTGGGACTGTTGTCATTTATACAGCGATCAGTGCTATAAAAATGCACTGATTACTGTGTAAATGACACTGGCAGGGAAGGGGTTAACCACTAAGGGGTGGTGAAGGGTTTAAGTGTGTCCTAGGGAGTGATTCTAACTGTAGGGGGGGGGGGGGTGGGCTTCAACACACAGGACAGTGATCATTACTCTAGCTGACAGGGAGCAGTGATTTCTGTCCTGCCACTAGGCAGACCGGGGAAATGCTTTGTTTACAAAAGTACCCCCACTTTCTTACGCTCCGTGACAGGATCACGGGCACCCGTTGGACATTAAGTCTGCGGTACCCACGGTCATGGTCACGGAGATCACAGTGCGCGCCCGCCACACCGCTTTTTAAAGGGGACGTACCTGTACGCCCTTTTGCCTACCAGTGCCATTCTGCTGATGTAAATCCGCGTGCGCTGGTCGGCAAGCGGTTAATTCTGCATAAAACAATTACCAGTGTTATTCTATGAGATTATTAAGGGCGGGACAGGGTAGGGGTTGGGCGGGGCAACTGGTGGCACGTAACTCTTAAGGCCTGGCTAGTAGCTCAGGACTTGAAATTTTGAGCCCTGCTTCTGTAAAATGGTAAGGTTGCGCTTTCCCCCATGGGTACCTGGGTTCACCTGGCCAAATTCACTTTTAGGGTAAAGGCGGAGGGGAGATGATACATTTCCATTTCTCAATCTCCCTTATATTATAAAAATATTATACATTTGAAAAATATTGTCTATTTATATTGTATATTTATATACAGTACATGAGGGAGAAGCTCATCTTTTTTTTATTTTATTCAGAGTGAAGAGAAAGTCTCCCTTTGGCCGCATATCCATGACACCCCTTGAGTTGTGTGTGTGTGTGTGGCAACCTCAGCTTGGACTCCGATAAGGCCATGCTCCCAATGCATTTCGCCCCACCCCTCAGAACGGGATTTTTTATTTTATTATTATATTATTATAAAAAATATATATATTTCTATACATTACATGAGGCCAAACCTCACCTTTTTATATATTTTTTTATATTATTATAAAAATATATATTTATATCTTATATATATATACAGTACATAAGGGCGAACCTCATCATTTTTTTTATTTTATATTCTAAGATATAGATAAGATATAAGTAAAAAATAGTTTTATACTAATATAAGAAATATATAAAAGGTGAGGTTTGACCTCATGTAATGTATAGAAATATATAATATTTTTTTATAATAATAGAAGAATAAAATAAAAAATTCCCCTCTGAGGGGCGGAGCAAAATGCATTGGGGGTGTGGCCTTGTCGGAGTCCAAGCTAAGGTTGCCACCCACACACACAACTCAGGGATGTCATGGATATGAGGGCAAAGGGAAAAATAAAAAAATATGAGCTTCTCCCTCATGTACTGTGTATAAATATAAGATATAAATATACAATATTTTTATAATAATATAATAAAATAAAAAAGATGAGCTTCTCCTTCATGTACTGTATATAAATATAAAATATTTATATAATATATATATATCTTATAAATATATATGTACATCTTATCTATTAAGATCTATATCTTGTATGTTAATCTATCTTATATTATATATATTTATAATATATGTATAATATAATAAATTAAAAAAAGATGAGCTTCTCCCTCATGTTCTTTGTATAAATATAAGATATAAATATACAATATTATTATTATTATTATTATATTTTTATAATATCATATATATTTATATATACATATCTTATAAATATATACTGTATTTATTGGCGTATAACACTCGCAAATAGCGTGTACGTGTTATACGCCAATACTTAAATTTTAGCTGCCTCATTTAAAATGTAATTTTTTTTCCTGAAACTTCTCTCTTAAAATCAATGTGCGTGTTATACGCCGATAAATACGGTATGTATTTCTTATCTATTAAGATCTATATCTTATATCTTAATATATCTTATATTATATATATATTTTTATTAAGTACATGAGGATTTCATGTTTTATATTTTAATCTTAAACTATTATTAAAATATATATACTTATCTGATATTTAAATATATTACCAGAAAAAGTAGGTAAAACCTTCATATTTTTTGTTTGCTTAGATTAACTTTTTAGTGTATTTTTTTTTTACTGCAACTATGGGTTTGATATCACGCGACATAAAAAAAACTTGCATCTGCAGTTATTTAATTATATGGGTTCTCTGCTTACAGCAAATATAGGTTTAGGCTTTTTTTTAGAGCATTTCCATGAAATTAACATGCATTTTTAACATGTGCAAAAAAATAAAATAACATCTCTGGCAGCAAAAAGGGTTAAGGCACGCACTTGAAATAATTTAACGCAATATTCGCTCACGGATAACATGCCACCGTTTCCCTTTAAGGTGTATAAAATGTGCGCCATTACAAATGACTATCATTAGTGTAAATAAGCAGTCAAGAAAATATATCTTAATGTATCTAAATGCATCTAATAACACACAAGTCACAGTATGGGGATAAAAGGTGACAATGTGTAGCAGGTGATTGCAATATTGTACATGGGTCTGAAGGAAAATGCTTGTGGCGGTTTGCAATATATTGCTACATAGTAACTATTTTATTACATAGTAACTCCTTTTTATCACATAATGCAAATAAAAAAAAAGGGAAGTTTTTCTTTCTTTTTGCAACTCCCAAAAAAAAAAAAAAAATAAGAAGATACAGATTGATTAATTTCTAGTGTAGTTCGGCTAGATTGAACATCAGGCTTCCTATTCTTGTCTTTTCTTTCTTATGGGTTTGTGAAGCCTGAGGAGCTCTGTGTTATGTGTGTATGCTCGGCTCACCGCTAATTTAACTCCCTGGAGGGCTCTCAGACCTTTTTTTAAATTCGACTCACGCTCAGATGTGTGTGTTGGCATGGAAGCACAAGGATCCTTCTATCTGATGTCCGCGGGTCTGATAAGAGAGTGGTCTCGCCCTGGCCCCTCTATCCCCTGGCAACAGATTATGGGTTGCTGGGTAACCGCATCCCATAAGGAGCACCAACTTTTTTTTTTTTCCCACTGATGGAATTTCTGAATTTAATACCAACGGGGGTCTGCTGAATCCTTGAAGTGAGTTGTTTTTTTTTTTAGGGAAAAATCTCCTTTTGCTGTTTGTTTCCGTGGTGCTGGCAATGAGACTTAAGGACCTTTTTTCACGTGAGCGTTCCATCAGTGCATTTTATTTTGACCCCTGATTAGAAGGATCAAAATCAGGCTTCAAGCAATAATAATATAATACAGGATTTATATAGCGCCAACATTTTTGCACAATGCTTCACAATTTAAAGAGAGACAGTGCAGTTTAAATACAAGAGCATTAGGAGGGCCCTGCTCACGAGAGCTTACAGTCTAATAGGAAGGGGCAAGTGGTACAAAAGGCAGTAAGAGGGATGGGCCGATGGAAACTTAAAAAAAAATCAGTTGTTTAGTGCAGTAGTCATCAACAGGCCAGGTTTTATGTATTACCTTGGGGGAGATGCAGACTAGAATACTGCAATCACTAAGCGGAAAATGTTATCACCTGTGATGTATTTCAGTTATCTTGCAAACCTGGCCTGTTAGTGGGCCCTGAGGACAGGAGTTGATGACCACTGGTTTAGTGGACACAGGATAGGCTTCCCCAAATAAATTCATTTTCAGAGATCTCCAGACAGAGCAGTAGATAGCCAGGCACATTGGGGTAGGGCGTTCCAGAGGATGAGAGAGGCTCTAGAGCAGTTCTGGAGGTGTACATGGGAGCTAGAGTGCAGGAGGACTTCGCAGACATTTTGGGTGATATTTGGAGACAACATTGGTGATGTAGCTCAGGGGCAGAGATGTGGAAGGCTTTGTCAGTTGTTAGCATTTTGAATTTTATCTGTTGGGAAAAAAATTGGAAGCTAGTGGAGGGATTGGTAGAGAGGGGTGGAGGACACTGGGTGAAATCCAGTGGAGGGATTGGCAGAGAGAGAGGTGGAGGTTACAGTGGAGAGATTTGTAGGGAGGGAGTGGAGGACATTGAGTTGGAGACCTTTGTAGGGAGGGGTGGAGGACACTGAATGGAGACCAGTGGAAGGATGCACTGAGTGGAGACCAGTGGATACATTTGTAGGGAGGGGTGGAGGACACTGAATGGAGACCAGTGAAAGTATTGGCAAAGAGAGGTGGAGGGCACTGAGTGGAGACCAGTGGAGAGATTTGTAGGGAGGGGGTGACGACATTGAGTTGAGACCAGTGGAGAAATTTGTAGGGAGGGGTGGAGGACACTGAAGGGAGACCAGTGGAAGTATTGGCAGAGAGAGGTGGTGGGCACTGAGTGGAGACCAGTGGAGAGATTTGTAGGGAGGGGTGGAGGACACTGAATGGAGACCAGTGGACGTATTGACAGGGAGAGGTGGAGGGCACCAAGTGGAGACCAGTGGAGACATTTGTAGGGAGGGGTGGAGGACACTCAATGGAGACCAGTGGAAGTATTGGCAGAGAGAGGTGGAGGGCACTAAGTGGAGACCAGTGGATGTATTGGCAGGGAGAGGTGGAGGGCACTGAGTGGAGACCAGTGGAAGTATTGGCAGAGAGAGGTGGAGGGCACTAAGTGGAGACCAGTGGATGTATTGGCAGGGAGAGGTGGAGGGCACTGAGTGGAGACCAGTGGAGAGATTTGTAGAGAGGGATGGAGGACACTGAGCAGAGACCAGTGGGGGAATTGGTAGAGAGGGGTGGAAGACACCGAGTGAATGATGAGGTGGATGAGCCTGGCTGCAGCATTTATGATAGACTGAAGGGAGGATAGCCTGTGTAGAGGCTTATGAGGCTGGAGTTACAATAGTCAAGATGAGAGATATAAAAGGAGTAAATGAGTAGCTTGGTTGTTTCTTTGGTTAAGAAGCGGTCTATTTTGGAGATGTATCCCTATGGGCAGTAGAGTATGTACATCCGCCTATATCTTCTAGTCTGTTCAGGGTCACCAGCCCGAATATAATACGTTTTTTTCCAGGTACACTCTTATGGACCTGACCAGATGTGGGTAGACACACCTTCATTTACATCCAACTGCCTAATACGGATTACATGGGTACATTTTTCCTCATCTGTGTGAAAGGGGCCTACAGCTGTACTCCAGTATAGATTTTGATTTTTTTTTTCCTTTGCTTCAATTGCTTTTTCTCATTAAAATCACTTTTTATTTTAACTTTTTATAAAAAAAGGTACCATTATAAAGTGGACCTTCACACGAACCACTTGAAACACTTTTTGGCATTTCACCCCTACCCCCTCCTCTCATGCAGTTGGAAATATTTTTATAGATATTTTTTTTTTATCTTTTTGGGGGAACACGTCCCTGCCCTTCCTGGATTCTCACCAGTTATAGATACTTCCATGCTGGTCCATTGATCAACAGATCTTTGTCACGTCTGGTTTTTCATGAAGCAAACAATTAAACCCAGGTGATTGTTCTACCTTAGAGTTGTCCGGTCTCCCCATCAAACTCAAGTCCTAAAAAAGGAGGAGCTTTTTGGTCCCCCGAAATGCATTGGTATTTTGTGTTGTCTTTTTGTGAACACATTTCAATAATAAAATAGTTTGGACTCTCAGATCTTTGGTGCTTTGATTGGACTTTCTGTTCCTAGGTATTTATGTCACACATTCTAGGAGGCCTGGGGATACTCCACAGTGCATGCGCTGCAAGGTTTCATCAGGGGGTCGGCTGTCTCTTCCTGGTTCTTGGGCCGGCTGCAAGAAATTGGCCGAGACAGCCAACTCCTGATGACTTCATAGAAGAAGATGGTAGAACGAGGCCAAGTGGTCAGCATCTGAGCAGGGAAACCATACAGAACAGAATTTAATTCTTCTTTAATGTTTATGACATCATTGTTTTAGAAGGGGGAAAGCAGCTATATCCAGACACTGAGAGGAGGGACTGATGAAATGCCAATATCACTTGCTTTTCCTGTTTATCATGGCTGTATCAAATTATAAAAAAAGGCATTGATGAAACTCCAACCTCACTTTCTTTTCTTGTTTTGCGTGGCTGTATCAAACTGTGATGGCAACATCACTTCCTATTCCTGTTTGGTATTTCGGTATCTAACTATGAGGAGGGATTGATGAAATTGCAATCTCACTTACTTTTCCTGTTTGGTGTGGCTGTATCAAATTATGAGGAGGTAGAAATGAAAGCCCAATGTCACTTCCTTTGCCTGTTTGGCGTGGCTGTATCAAATTATGAGCAGGGATTAATAAAATGCCAATGTCGCATCCTTTTCCTGGTTATCATGGCTGTATCAAATTATAAAAAAAAGGGATTGATGAAACTCCAACCTCACTTCCTTTTCCTGTTTGGCGTGGCTGTATAAAACTGTGAGGTGGAATTAATGAAATGGCAACATCACTTCCTCTTCCTGTTTGGTGTTTCGGTATCTAACTGTGAGGAGGGATTGAGGAAATGGCAATGTCACTTCCATTTCCTGTTTGGCGTGGCTGTATCCAATTATTAGGAGGTATTAAGGAAAGATCGATGTCACTTCCTTTTTCTGTTTGGCGTGGCTGTATCAAATTATGAGCAAGGGTTAATAAAATGCCAATGTCACATCTTTTCCTGGTTGTCGTGGCTGTATCAAATTATAAGAAAAGGGATAGGTGAAACTCCAACCTCACTTCATATTCTTGTTTGGTGTGGCTGTATCAAACTGTGAGGTGGGATTAATGAAATGGCAACATCACTTCCTCTTCCTGAATGGCCTTTTGGTATCTAACGATGAGGAGGGATTGATGAAACGGCAACGCCACTTTCTTTCCTGTTTGGCACGGCTGTATCCTACTATGAGGAGGAACTGATGAAACGCCAATGTTACTACTTCTTCCTGTTTGATGTGGCTGTATCAAACTATGAAGAGAGATTGATGAAACGCCAGTGTCACTTTCTTTTCCGGTTTGGCAAGACTGTATCAAACTATGAGGTGGGATTTATGAAATGCCAACATTACTATCTTTTCCTGTTTGGTACAGCTGTATTAAACTTTGAGGAGGGATTATTGAAATGCCAATATCACTTCCTCTTCTTCTTTGGCATGACTGTATCAAACTATGAGGTGGGATTGATGAAACTCCAATGTCGCTTCCTTTTCCTATTTGGCCTTGTTGTACAAACTATAAAGAGGGATTAATGAAATTCCAATGTCACTCCTTTTCCTGTTTGGTGTGGCTGTATAAAACTGTATGGTTGTATCCTGCAATGAAAATTATTTTCTTCACTGGCCATTATTTTGACTGGCTTGATAGGACCTGGCCTGTCAATCAAATTGTGCAGCGAGAGTAGATGGGGCAGATTGGGGCTCTGAGATGCCCAAGTCCTTCAAATAGAGCGAGTGCATCAGCAACAGGGATGGTCAGATGTGTGTAGCTACACTCAAGAAACTGAGACCAGACTATATATCACTTAAGCAAGATTTATTTATAGTGAAACAAAACACCTCAAAACACCAGAAAAAACCGCAAACGTGAAGATACAAGTGAGCCATAACATAATAAAGGCAAAATACCGAACAAGCTACCTAACTAAGTAACAGCCTAACTAGCAATTAACTATAGATACAAAATGGGAAACACAGGCCAAAACTGAAGAGACATTGAAACATTTAGAAAGGGGGGACCAAAACTGGGATCAGGAACAAGGAAGAATAGGTACAAAGCAGCAGGGTACAAGACAGGAGCAAGATATAGGGGCAGGGCAGGATCAGGATCAGGCAGGAATCAGACTCAGAATTTGACAGGAAGCATGCATCTGACTGGCAAGTAAAATACTGAAGTGAAGTGTAATAATAGAAGAGAAATTAAATACCTTCCCAGTATCAGGTGAAGACCGATTACTGGGATCTGCTGTCTGTTGCAAACACCTGCTTGTAGACACTGGATCTACAACCCTCTGCCCAGGGAACCACGGTGCCACCAGGAGCTGATCCAGGTCCTGACAACAAGCCATAAGAAAATAATGTTAGTGATGTTAGAAAGAAACTTCAATGGGGAAGTTGGCCCAGGGAGGGAGTGGGCACGGTGGCCACTTGTGTTTGAAATAAAGTATTTTGAGAAGTTTGCTGCTGGTCTTGTTGGTCTCTATTGTTATCTATGTCAGGAAAGTATCCAACAATGACCCAGAGCAAAAAAAATGGACACCCTGATCCAACAGTTTGTGATTTGAGCATAGGGTTAAAAATCCCAGCAAAATAAGAAAACAAGAAAGTAATTACCGGTATTAGAAAGCCTAAAGTGAAACTTAATGTCCTTTGTGAGCTTTAAGGCCAAGGGATAGGCAAGTAGGAAGATGGTGCTTGCTCAAGCAATACCATTATATAAAGCAGAAGCCCTGTAAAATGTGTGCCCCGGTATATATTTCCAAATTGAATAACGGTACAGTTCTGCGATTTCTAAGACCATATAATAATTATGTGCCTTTGTACTTTGATAGCCGGACTGTTTGATAGCTCAAGGAAGATTGAGGTTTGTGCATAAACAATTGAACGTGTGCTGATCAGCCTGCCAAATTTATTGGCGCACTTGCCAGAAATATCTAACAGTACCTGCTATGTGATAGTCCAATAAAAATTGGAATGTTTACACAAAACAGGTAGCACGTGTGGAAGATGGAGCGAGAACAGCTAGTAAAAATAAATTGTAAGGAAAGTACATCACGCCAAAATAGTGTGTTGGCAAACACCATCGATATTTCATCCTCTAGAGACTCCTTTGCCTGATTGAAATTCATGTATTCCAGACACATCTATATCTTGCCTCTACAGAGGAGAGAAAGCCGGCGCAATCAGATAACTCTTCCTCTATACAGTTACCCTGACTGAGCTGCTGTGGCAGACAATGTGTAAGAGTCTCTTATAAAACAATATTCTCTTTCAAAGTCCATCATGTCATCTGTATGTATAGAAATATTTCCAGAGATGGGTTTTCAAATGGTCTCTGGTTGGAAGCAAAGAAACGACAAAAGAAAAGAATCAAAGTGGTTATCTTGTAACTAGCAACCCTCGGGGAATAGAGCAATGCCACTGGAACGGTTGGAAATAAATGCAAGACTCAATATTGTCCGGGAGGCTCATTAAATTCTCAAATAAGCAGTGGAACATTCTCAAATTGCTTATTGAGCTCAAGCAATGTGCTGATCAGGATACTCTACAAACAGGCAAAATATTGTTTTTAGTTTAGGTTTCCGGTTCCAAGATTGTTTGAGAAAATTTTAATTTGGACGAATCTTCTGGTATTACTTAGATCATTGCGTAGATCAGCCTTTCTCAATCTTTTCAACACAGAGGAATCCTTGAAATAACTTTCCGGTCTCGGGTGAACCCTATATCTACAACTCATGATAAATTAGTGTGATGGTCAATAGGGAGAATGCTGCTTACACTTTTGGTCATTAGGGAAGAATTAACCCCTTGTAGATAGTGAAAAGGATTAATGGTGTCAGTGGGAACCTATCTGGAGGAAGCCTAGTTGAGAAACCCTGCTTTGTACTCTGTACACAGTTGCATTCATTAGACGTGGGCTTGTGGTGCTATCTTCAGAAGAAAGATGCTAGGTAAACTTAAAAGGAGCCCTGTTTCTCTCCTTAGTTTTGGGCTTTTTTAATGTGATTTGAAGTTCTTAAGGTGTCATAGTGGCCTCTTTTGAGCCACTCCCATCTGTGTGACATAATTGCAGAACTCTTTTGATTGACATTCTGAGAAAGTGTGACAGGCCCCTGTTGGCAGGGAAATTCATTTGAAATCCTGCACAGGCATCCTTGTCTTGGTGGATGGAATCTCCAATGCAAACCTTTAGTCCTTTCTTCCACTTCTACCAATGTGAGTCTGTGCAGTTAGGGAGAGGTGTTGGGACCCCTCTAAGTACATGGTCAGTGGACATGAGAGGAAGCTTGGTTTTCCACATATTTCTTGGAACAAGGGCCTCTAATAAGGGGATAGCACCTGTCCTGTACAGATCCTAGGCCCCATAAGTTCAACAGGTGGGCACGTAGCAGCAGGAGTGAGTGCTATTACTGGAACCAATCCCCCTGTGACCCTCCCTGTATTTCCAATACTTCAGTTTGTGAATGAACAGGGAGCCCCTGTACAAAGTGCTTCTTGTTCATTGACTCTGCAGCTGAGGAATCTATGTCCTCAATCTTGCTCTGCCTCAATAGTGAGATGTTGGGTGTCTGTTTAGATCTCTGATATTTCACAACCCCCCACAGGGCTGTTAAAAAATATAACAAACTAAAATTGTAAAAAAACAAGTAAAACAAAAACATAAATAAGGGTTCATTCCCACAGTTACTCTGGTTGTATGGATGAGTGATTTGTTCATGTGGCTGGAGCCACCTATTAGCCCTTGTACACACGGTCGGACATTCTGACAACAAAATCCGTCGGATTTTGTCCTAAACTTGTGTTGCATACCATGTGTTGTCTGAAAATCCAATCGTATGTAACGTGATGACGTTATTTCGTTACGACGGGACTACGTTCAGGCTAGTAGCCAATAGCTTTGGTCTAGGAATTTGATCTGAGCATGCGTGGCACTTTGTCCGATCAGAATTCTCTACACACAATCGGACAAAGTCCGATCGGATCATGTTGTCGGAAAGTTTATAGCCCAGCTCTAAAACTTTGTCCGACGGATATTCCGACGGAAACAGTCCGATGGAGCCCACACCCAGTCGGATTATCCGACAACACGGTCCGATCTGACATTTTCCGTCGGAATATCCGACCATGTGTACAAGGGCTTAGGCTTGGTTCACTGTTCCTGTCAGCTAGGCTTTATGAAGCCCCCTTGATTTCTAACAGCAGCCCTGCCTGGAACTTTTGGTGATTTGACTCTACTTCCCTGGATTGGCCCCCTTGCCAGGCACCTGGTAAGGGTACAATGGGACATTACCATGGCCCCATTATGACAATGGAAAAACATACACTAAGTAAGAATAAGGAAGATGGCAACAGGGGAGTAGTGGCGCAGGTTGATGTCGCTGGTACTTCTACTGCAGGGGCAAGACAAATAAAAAATAAAATCCCCCACCGCTACTAGAAAGCCCTATTTTTTTTTTGTAGCATGGGAGCCTCAACTCCTTCATTTGAGGCTTTTTTTTTATGAGATTTAAAGTGCTTAGGATTTATTGACTTAGGGCTAGGACTTGAGAACTTATGGACTATGATGGCCTCTTTTGAGCCAGTCCTATTTGCATAACATTGTTGCAGAGCTCTTTAGATGTACATTTAAAGCAAGTGAAACAGGTCCCTGTTGTCAGGAAAATTAGGTTGACTGACATCTCCATTGCTAACCTTTGGCAATTTTTTTACACTTCCACCAGTGCAATTGAAGAGGGATTACATAGTTACATAGTTAGTCAGGTTGAAAAAAGACACAAGTCCATCCAGTTCAACCTTAAAAACAAATAAATAAAATAAAAAATAATCGTACAATCCAAATACCCAATTTTATGCCCACAATTGATCCAGAGGAAGGCGAAAAAAAACCCCAGAAGAGCATGCTCCAATTTGCTACAGCAGGGGAAAAACATTCCTTCCTGATCCCCCAAGAGGCGATCGGATTTTCCCTGGATCAACTTTACCTATGTTAGTACCCACACCCACAGGGATGTGGGACCTTACTAGGTACACGGTCAGTGGTCACGAGAGGAAACTTGGTTGTCCGCAATTGGAACTTTTGGTGGTTCGGCTCTGTCTACTTCACCGAATAGACCACCTTACCAGGCACCCAGAATGGGTATGATGGGACATTGCCATGGCCTTATTATGACAATAGAAAACATAAACTAAGTGAGAAGAAGGAAGGCAACAGCAGGGGAGTGGTGGTGCAAATTGATGCTGTGAGGATATAAAAGGTACTATATAAGAGGATTTATGAGCTACAGAGGAAAGGTAAAGGGGTTTATATACAGAGGCAGGGGGACATTTTAAGGAGCAAAAATTATTTTGCCCCAAGAGAGAGAGGATTTTGGCTACATGAGGGTGCATTGATTTTAAGACCATTTTTCTAATATTGAGAAATAGTTCTATACAATTATTTGAGGGTACACTGCTCAGGCATGACCAATGGTGAAGAAGATTTCAGACATAGTGTCTGATGTAAGTAAATGGCTAAGGTAGGGGATTTCTAAAGTAGTTTAAATCTGGAGGTTTAGAGATGGCCAACTTAACTCACAAACCTCAGTAACTTCTACATTTAATAGTAAACCTCAAGGTTACTCTTAACATGTTCTCTGGCTAGACTATTGCAGTGGGAATTGCAGTTTCACTGTGAAAATTATAGTATCAAACTAACACCAGCTTTTATAATACTATTGTGTTAAAATGTCATGCAGAAAAATGAATCTATACCGTAAACCACCAACAGTGTAATTTGGAACAAACCATGCAATTCGTCCAGAGTGTGATCAAGTGTATGCACATTGCTTTCGATAGACTTGTTTAGTTTTCTCTATATATTACTCCCTGTCTCCTTCCCCGCTTTGTTCTCTCAGCAGTTAGTTCTGTCTCTGTTCTTTATTCTGCCTCTATCTCTCTGACACCCTACATGTATTTCTCGGTCTCTCAACCTGTGTCCTTTCTTTCAACTATTCTATTGTGTCTGGGTCTATTTATGTAGCCGTCTCTTTTATTTTCCATTATCAGTAGACGGGAATTGAGGGAAAATCTGCAACAGGGACCCAGACATAAATTCCAGCTTTCTCCTACTCATCCTAAGAAAATCAATTATATTTCTAAAGAGAGAGAGATAATAAGAGAATAAATAGGGTTTGAAGGTCCAAGTATAGCGGAAGTAAAACATAATACCTTTATTGCTAATGTAAAAGGAAATCTACATCTAGACATCTTTGGTGTACATAAAAGAAGCGTACAGACAATAAAATGCCTACTAATACAACCAAAATGTTGTGTGTGTGCCCCTTTTGCACTTTAAATACAAAGATTTCTACAGATGTGAAGTTCCATAAAGAGGGGTTTACCCATATGTAGCGCTACCCCTGTAGGGGCTGCTGGTAATAGCTGGATCCACCCTAACTGTACAGAGGTTGCTAGTCACCCAAGGAAAAGTCTTTACACTCTGGCTCCAATGCATCAGTCTAGGAGTTGTCTTTTTTTTTATAATTTATTGCTTGAGGAACTGGAACAGGAGGGCATAGGATTCTCCAAAAATGCTCAGAAATTAGAGGACAGTCTTCTCCTAGAGTACTGAAGTTGTGGGGTTTGAACAGTCTAAGGCCTCACAGTTGAAGACCATGGGGCAAGTCTTTTTGGCATCTGGTTACTTTTGTCTGATACCCAGTGATACCTAGATATCTGTGGGTGCCCAGTGCAGCTTTCAGAACACTACGCAGTCACAGAGATCAGTCTAGACTTTACTCACTAGTCCCCAGGACAGTTATAACCTTCCAGCTTCCTCCAGGCATGGTCCAGTGAGTGAGATGGCACCTCTCAAGACCAGGTCCCCTGTGGTGAGGTTCTGCAATTAGCTGCAAGCCAAGACCATCCAGGCCCTCAGCCCACTGAGGGCTCAAAAGCAGCTGTACAGTCCATGGGCTACCTGAGGTTAGCAGCCCCTCTGGCTCTGGTACCCTCCTGGAGAGAAGGAACCCTTCTCTCCAGTGTCTCCAACTGTTTATCACCATTCCAGCCCCCTTCAGAACCCCCCCCCCCCCCCCCCAGAGATTTGCTGAAACTTGATATTCAGGCTAGTTATTTTGACTCTCCTGCTCTAAGCTCTGGAGGCTTCTTCGAGAGGCAGGGGGAAGCAATCAAACTCCCCAGAGCAGACCAAGCCAAACAATTACTGCTCCCTTGATTATAGAAGAGGCCAAAGTAAGTTTACTTTGCATCCTACACATAAATATACCATTCCTTTGGTTTGCTGTTACAATGTAAAATGTTCCACATGGAAAAGTTCTTTCTAAACCAAAAATGCAGATAAAATGTATTACACCACCTCCCAAGAGCAAGTGCTACGCAAATTGTAGGTGCTATATACATTCTGTATAATAATAATAGTATTGTAGAGATGAGTCCCTTAGAACATGCATGGTCACCCCTAAACTTAATAAGCCCCCACTGGACCCAACCAGTTTGAAAATTTAAGACCCGTGTCTTTGCTTATGTTCACCTCCATGTAAACACCTTGTCTACTACTATGTGAGCTTTTACCTCACTGATAACACTGTTCTAATTAGCTTTTAAGCTCACCAATTACTACCTGCTAAACCCAATGGCAGCCACTTTGAACACGTATTCTTAGACCTTTTTGCTGCCTTTTCATGTAGTTGACCACCCGCTCCTCCTCAAAAAATTTAATTCCCTGGGCCTGCAAGACTCAACTCTCCTCATATCAATCTCAGCACACCATCCGTGTCGCCTTCAACGCCATCTCCTCCTCTCCTCTTTCTCATTCTGTAGGGGTCACCCAAGGCTCTGTCCTTGGATCCCTTCTATTCTGTATCTACACCTCCTTCCTGGGTCAGTTGATTACCTCCCCATGGCTTCCAATACCATCTTTACACTGGCAAAACAAAAATCCCACTACTTCTCCCCTCACCCCTTTGGCCTCCTCACGTGCCAATAATTTACCAACTAACATTTCATTGTGGATGTCACACCACTTCCTCAAACTCATTTTATCACTATTTAAATCCTGTATAATAAAAATAATAATATTCTGTTGAAAAGTACCTTAGAAATCCTTTCAATGCTTCAAGGCTATCAGTTCAACTAGGCAATTATATTCATATAAATATATAAGTGAACCTATTATCTTCTCCACAATCAGCGCTTTGCACCAATGTAGATATTATTGTAATTCCAAAGGCATTCAACCAAAATGTCAAACAACAATCAGAGGTGCGATGTTTCACAAGAATGCTGTGAGTATGTACGCATATAGCGGTGCAAGTTGTAATCATCTGTACTAAGTGGAGATATTTACCATCCACATACAGGCATTCAGTACTTCCTTCTGGAGCTTGGTTTGAGAACCAGGCAGAACTGTCCACAGATGGTTTTTAGTGCATATAAAAATATCCACATTGCAACAATTGTTCCCTACAGAATTCCATGAAGACTAGAAGTTCTAGAACAGTGATTCTTAACCAGGGTTCCATGGAACCCTAGGCTTCCTCCAGAGGTTGCTAGGGGTTCCTTCAGCACTGGGCAATTTCTGCCTCTCAGATAAGTTCCCACCTACACCATTGATCTTTTTAGCTATCTGTAAGGAGGTAATTCTTCCCAATGACCACAAGTGTAAGGACCATTCTTCCCACTGACCATCACTCTAATGTATCATGAGTTGTAGATTTCAAATTTTTAGCAGGGGTTCCCTGAGATCGCAGAACTATTTCAAGGGTTCCTCTGTGTTGAAAAGGTTGAGAAAGGCTGTTCTAGAATGATGTTTGACAAGGGAAAGCACTTAGCTGCAATGAAATGGTGTTCTATCAATAAGCAGCACATGGGAATATCACCGAGTTTGTTGGAAAAAGTTCACACGGCACAATTTAGCCGCTAATTCTTATGTGCTTGTGCATGAAAGTGGCATTACATCCATTGAGGAATATCCAATAAAACTGCTGTGTACAAACAGGGTGGATCTTACCAGGCAGTTTCTTTAAAGTAGTACTAAATGCTCCAAATTTTTAGAATGAATGGACTTTTATTATTCAGGGGAACATTCCCTAATGCAGTGGTTCCCAACAAGGGGGTACTTGATTTTAAACTAGATTTTAGGCTTGCCTTTACCTTGCACAGGTGCTTAATACAATGTCAATGGCTTGGTACTTTTGACAGCTATTTTATTGAAGGGAAATTCCCAAAATATGGCCTTTTGGGAGTGCTTGAGGACTGAGGTTTGGAGCCGATGCCCTAGTACATTGCTTACTATATTAGTGTGCCAAGCACTTATTTTTTTAGCTCCTGGCTTCAGAATGCTCTGTGCTGCTTCCCCGAACTTCTGGGTAGGAGGCACACACACTGAGGACACAGTGAAGATAGGGTAGTGTGAGCACAGGGAACTAATAATAATGGACAGCCCATGCTCCTGCTGCTGTCAATCAACTTGCTGGGGGGGGGGGGGGGGGTGCAGGGGGATGTGGCTTACTGCTGTAGGCTTTAGGGATATCTGTTTCTGTGTATATCCATGTTGGGGAGTGTTAATTTTGACGTCAACTTTTGATTTAGTTTTAGTCCTAGTCTTTTGTGTAAACTGCCATCTTAGTTTTAGTCATATTTTAGCCATCTAAATTGTTTTAGTTTAGTCATATTTTAGTTGACTACAATCTGATGGTTTTACAGTAGTTAAATTGTAATGCATTATTTAAGCATTTCTCTAGAATTTACAAACTCATTATATACTCCTGGAGTAAAAAGCTAATAGCATGTTATTATTTATGGTATTAAGGTTTGGTGGCCTGTAATGCACAGTAAGTGCTCTGGACGGTCTGAGGAGGCCTGCAATGCACAGTGAGTACTCTGGGTGACCTTAGGAGGCCTGCAATGCACAGTGAGTGCTCTGGATGACCTTAGGAGGCCTGTAATGCACACAGTGCTCTGGATGGTGTGAGGAGGCCTGTAGAGCACAGTAAGTGCTCTGGAAGGTCTGATGAGACCTGTAATGCAAAGTGATTGCTCTGGATGGTCTGAGGAGGCCTGTAATGCACAGTGAGCGCTCTGGGCGGCCTGAAGAGGCCCGTAATGCACAGTGCTCTGGGCACTCTGAGGAGACCTGTAATACATAGTGAGTTCCCTGGACGGTCTGAGGAGGCCTTTAATGCACAGTGAGTTCTTTCGATGTTCTGAGGAGTCATGTAATGCACAGTGAGTTCTCTGGATGGTCTGAGGAGGCCTGAAATGCACAATGCTCTGGACAGTCTAAGGGGGACTGTAATGCACATTGCTCTGGACAGTCTGAGAAGGCCTGTAATACAAACAGTGCTCTGGACAGTCTGAGGAGGCCTGTAATGCACAGTGCTCTGGGCACTCTGAGGAGACCTGTAATACATAGTGAGTTCCCTGGACGGTCTGAGGAGGCCTTTAATGCACAGTGAGTTCTTTGGATGTTCTGAGGAGTCATGTAATGCACAGTGAGTTTTCTGGATGGTCTGAGGAGGCCTGTAATGCACAGTGAGTGCTCTGGACGGTCTGAGGAGGCCTGTAATGCACAGTGAGTGCTCTGGACGGTCTGAGGAGGCCTGTAATGCACAGTGAGTGCTCTGGTCGGTCTGAGGAGGCCTGTAATGCACAGTGAGTGCTCTGGACAATCTGAGGAGGCCTGTAAAACACAGTGCTCTGTATGGTCAGTGCACTCACTGTGCACTAAAGGCCTCCTCAGACCATGGTCTGTGGAGGTCTGTAATGCATAGTGCTCTGGATGATCTGAGGAGGCCTGTAATGCACAGTGTGCCTCCTCAGACCATCCAGAGCACTGTGCATTACAGACCTCCTCAGACCATCCAGAGCACTGGGCATTACAGGCCTCCTCAGACCGCCCGAGCACTGTGCATTACAGGCCTCCCAGAGGACTAACTGTGCATTAAAGGCCTCCTCAGGCCATCCAGAGCACTGTGCGCATTACATGCCTCCTAAGATCATCCATCCATCCAGAGCACTGTGCTTTACAGGTCTCATCAGACCGCCCGGAACACTCACTTTGAATTACAGGCCCCCTCAGACTGTGCAGAGCACTTTATGTGCATTACATGCCTCCTAAGACCATCCAGAGCACTGTGCTTTACAGGTCTCATCAGACCGTCCGGAACACTCACTTTGAATTACAGGCCTCCTCAGACTGTGCAGAGCACTTTATGTGCATTACAGGCCTCCTAAGACCGTCCAGAGGACTGTGCATTACATGGCTCTTCAGACCATCCAGAGCACTTACTGTGTATTATAGGCCTCCTCAGACCGTCCAGAGCACTATGCAATACAGACGTCTGAGGAGGCCTGTAATGCACAGTGAGTTCTCTGGACAGTCTGAGGAGGCCTGTAATGCACAGTGAGTTCTCTGGACAGTCTGAGGAGCCCTGAAATGCACAGTGCTCTGGACGGTATGAGGAGACTTGTTATGCACAGTGAGTGCTCTGGATGGTATGAGGAGGCCTGTAATGCACAGTGCTCTGGATGGTCCGAGGAGGCCTGTAATCCACACAGTGCTCTGGACCAGTGTTTCCCAACTCCAGTCCTCAAGGCACCCCAACAGGTCATGTTTTCAGGATTCCCCTCAGATAAAATGGCTGTGGTATTTACTAAGGCAGTGAAACTGATCAAATCACCTTTGAGGGAAAGCCTGAAAATGACCTGTCGGGGGGCCTTGATGACTGAAGTAGAGAAACGCTGCTCTGGATGGTCTGAGCTCTGAGGAGGCCTGTAATGCACAGTGCTCTGGATGGTCTGAGTAGGCCTTTACTGCACAAAATGCTCTGGACAGTCATCTGAGGAGGCTTGTAATAGTGCACAGTGATCTCTGGAGAGTCTGAGACAGTCTGCAATGCACACAGTTCTTTCTGGACGGTTTTAGGAGGCCTGTAATACTACACAGTGCTCTGGATGGTCGTCTAAGGAAGCCTGTAATACACTGTGCTCTGGACAATCATCTGAGGAGGCTTGTAATGCACAGTGCTCTGGACGGTCATCTGTGGAGGCCTGTAATGCACAAAGTGCTCTGGATGAAAATTCAGATTGATTTTTGCTTTTCTGCACTGGAAACATGCCGATGATGTCGAAAATATTTTAATCGACAAAATTAACACTGATGTCAGGAGCATGCACGTGACGGTGGCTCCATGAGTCCCCCTATGGGGATAGTGTCAGCAAGAAACAGGAGCAAAAAATAGAACATTTTGAGAGAGGATAAGCAAAGAATTCCACAGGCTTGAAACAAAAAGGTCTGTAGCACTAAATGATTTTACCTTTTGACATAGAAAGGAATAAAGAACAGAGTACTTACTGGCACACCTTAGTGCTGCCAGCATATAATGGAAGAGATAGAGAGAAACCCTTTATCCCCTGACGTGTGCTCTGAAGACCAACAGTCACTTACCTCCAGACAGAAAGTCAAGGGAAATCTTTCTAATGGAGCTCCAGATAGCTGAAAACCCAACAGGAGTTCCTACCTTTCTCGATCCTATCCAAATTGATCGCTTTATAGCAAGGTATAGCAAATGATGAAACAACAAATGGAGCAAATGGTTCCCTATAGAGGAATTTACACAATCAGCATCTAGTAGCATCTAGCAATCCATCACACAAGAATGGAGTACTATGCCATCATGCCAGATTAATTGCTACTACATGCACTTATATGTACAGTTTAGGGAGCTATTTGTTCCATTTGTTTGGCAAGTAGTTCAATCTTATAGTAGCATTAATATCTCTCTTGTAGCTTAGCTGGATGGGCAGGTTGCGGAGAGAAAGTCCTCTAGAACACCTGGAGACCAGATCACCTGAGTGTATGCTGGTTTAGAAGCTTTATGGGCAAATCTGCAATGTTCCCTACTCATTTTATCTCCAGAAGTCCCAAGTTATGGTTCATCATTTAGAAGAGGAGAAATAGAAGAGTAAACCCTGCTAGTAATTTGTTTTCCACATATCCTCTACCACTGTAAAGGCTACTTCCATTTCTAATGTAACTTTGAGATTTAGTTGTACCTTGTGTTGTACCTTGTCCTGAGGAGATGTGGTTGCTTAGGGCTCCATTGTCCAAGTCCCAAAGCATACGCATACTTGTCCTCCAGTCCCAGATACCACTCTTCTTTTTGTGAGCCCAAGGTATCCAAGACCCGGCCCATGGGGAGACAGGCCATCAAGCCTCCTTGGGTTTACAGGAGAATGATGCTTAGGACAACACCAACGTCACTACCTGGGCACCATTCTCTGCATCATAGAGGAATGCTTCCCACCATCATAGTAAGAAATAAACCAAGACTTTGACTGACCAGACCAGTGACAGCTTAAAAAAAATTGATTATTAGATTTTTTTTTTCAAAAAAGGGAGTTCAAGGGTGTCCTTCAAGGTGAGGATTTAGTTTGCTCAACCTTAAATTGGGATTTTAACACTTTAGTACCGACAGGTAGGTAGACACTGCCTCTAATTTAATCATGCGCCATTGTTGAGAATCGTTTGCTGTGCAGGAACTTTCTGTACAACTGTCTCACTATGGCTTTGTCTATACTCTTTACCTGTTCCTATATCCCTCTTTTCTTTGATTTTGACTCTATTCCTTTATATCTTCTTCTGTGCCTTGCTCTTTCTAGCCATCTTCTGCTGTATCGCCTCCCCCCCTTTCCTCCTCACATATATACAGTATATTGGTAGGTTTATATATTCAGCCATAGTACCATAGGTTCAATTAATGCATTCTTTATATCCCTAATATACATAAGTTAATTCAGCACCATGTGTGCCTATGCACCCTGAGGCTCCCTGATTTCCTTTGCATTAATATATAAATATTAACAAGGGTAATTGCTCTTGTTGGCCACGGAGGTGAAGCGCTTCCTCACCATACGTTTTCTAGTGTTTTTCTCAGCCATCAATTAAATTAAAACCTCTGTATGTTTCATTAATACATCCCCATGCAGCATAACAGAAGGAAAATAAGGAATTTAATGGGGTTAATTAGTCCAGTCTTTGTTAGGAAAGGATCCAGGAATCTGTTAACAGCTGTGAAGCTTCCCTCCCTTGTCCCACAAAGCTTGCTATCTAATGGGGGGGGGGGGGGTGCCTTGTTTTTCATTAGTGATCAAGAGGGTGTTTCGTTGCAATAATTTCATAAAGAGGACCTGTGCTGTAGAAGCTGAAAAGCATTGCCTACTGTATAAAAGACTTTCCCGGCCTTTATTTTTCTTTATTTTGATTTTTTATTTAAAGCGGGGGTCCACCCTAAAGTGGAACTTCCGCTCATCGGAACCCTCCCCCCCTCCGGCGCCACAATTGGCACCTTTCAGGGGGGTGCAGATACCTGTACAGTACAGGTATTTGCACCCACTTCCGGCATAAATATCCACAGAATCTGCAGATATTTACGCCACTTCCTGCGGGTCCCCCGCTGTCCGCTGCGAAACACATGGATCCCAGGGACAGCGGGGACCATCCTTATTGCGCAGCGCGATTCGCGCATGCGCAGTAGGGAACTGGGAAGTGATTCCTGATTCCCATACCCAAGATGGCGGCGGCAGCACCCGAGAGACGATCGAGAGATCGGCTTCGGGTGCCGACATCGCGGGCTCGCTGGGC
This sequence comes from Lithobates pipiens, assembly GCF_037356315.1. Taxonomy (NCBI): domain Eukaryota; kingdom Metazoa; phylum Chordata; class Amphibia; order Anura; family Ranidae; genus Lithobates; species Lithobates pipiens. The sequence continues at coordinate 605,190,636 of NW_027507758.1, forward strand.
GGGTAAGTGTCCTCATTTTAAAAGTCAGCAGCTGCAGTATTTGTAGCCACTGACTTAAAAAAAAAAAAAAAGGCCGAACTCCCGCTTTAAGTGCATGCAACAGATAACAAGGAACAAGTTTACTTTATAAAACTTACAGAGTGATCATTCCATATATGTACAGAACATTCTCTAAAAGACATCAGGTAGAGGCTATAGCAGAGCGTACATAAAATAAGACAGCTGTTATGATTTTACATCTGCTTATATTGGTAACCTGCTCGACTGACCATTCATAGAGACATAGTAAATAATTTTCTAATAGTATCTACATGGTATAAATTGAATCATCTGGGATTTGTCAACCTTTTTACCACAGAGGAACCCTTAACATAATTTTCAGGGTACTTGGAACCCCTGCAAAAAAACAATTCATTAGTGGTCAGTGGAAAGAACGCCGTTACAATGGTGGTCAGTGGGAAAAATGTTCTTCCTCTAGAAATCATCAAAATGTCACCCTGACAAATAGCTATAAAGATCATTGGTGTCATGCTGCTGGATCTGCCAAGTAGTATTGAAACTGTAACTACGGAAGTACCAGCAGATGAGGGGGGGGGGGGGAGTCAGTCTAAGCTCAAGGAACCCCTAGCAACCTCTGGAAGAACGAATAGTTTCAGTGGGATCCTGGTAGAGAATGGTAGCCTATGGACTCCCTGCAGTTGATCTTTTCTTTATTACTGACGTTCATACTTTTGCTCTGCATTGTGTCTGTGTGTTGATAAAGGAGCAGGGTTTGCTTGTGTGTGTCAAAGTTTCCCCACTGATGACTGCTGGGGGAATATAGAAGGATAACAGGTGGTGTGGAGGAAGTACAAATCCACTGAATAAGAAGCAGGGAGATCCGTGCACTTCAGATTCTAAGGTACAGCTTCCTCTCCAGCAAGGAAGACAATGAGCAGCACAGTAGAGATATCATCAAATTTCACTCCAAATCTGATGAGACTGTCAGTCAGAGGCAGCGGTGCCTTAATTCAGGGGGAGGCAAACTTTTCACTACAAGAGACATATGGTATATTTTACAGATATATTTTGGATGGAAAAAATAATTTCTATAAATGAATGATGACATTTTTAAAAGCTTGAATACGTTTTACTTGGAGCTTTTTGGAATCAGGAAGATAGGATTCAGAACAACAAAGAAAGAACTTCAATAATACAAAGGAAAGAAAATCCAAATAAACGTGAGTCTTACCTTAAATCAGGGCCTGAATCAGATTTCCCTTTATATTAGGGCCCCCATCGGTTTCCCCCCCTTAATTCAGGGTCTCCATCAGAGTTCCCCTCACATGAGAGTCCCTATCATTTACATTGGAGTTCTTATCAGATTCCCCCTTTATGTGAGTGTCCCCATCAAAGTCCCCCTTACATTAGAGTCCATATCAGATAGCGGTCCTAGAAACTGATGACTACACACCTGGGGGAACCTGCATTGGAGATCCAGGATGTTGTGGATGTTGGGTAGAAATAGGGACCAAAGGCTGACCTGAAGATCTGTGTGAGCCCCTGAAATGTTGTATACCCATGATCAAAGATTTACCAATTCACCCTTTCAGAAAGGTAAGTATTATTTTTACAGGGCCTTGATGACCTATTTATTTTGGAAGATAGAGGACAGGACCACTTTGATTGCTGAATCTTTCTTAACCACAGGCAAACTAGAAGCTTTGCATTTGCAGTATAAAGACATAGCATAGCAACATTTGCCTTAATATTTTCCAGCAGAGGAAGCAAGATATCCTCTTTTTATTTACAAGAACCCCATTGGAGCAATTTGCCCTTAACAGTTTGTTCAATTTACCTAAAAAAAAGAAAATTTGCCTCCAAGGCCCAACTCCCTAAAGAAGAGCACAGAGCAGGAAAGTCAGGAACTGGCCTGCAGGAAAAAAAACAGAAAGAGGAAGATAAATCTGAGGACAAAGCAGGAGAAATTGTTTCCAACATTAATTTAGTGAATCTATTCTGGTAGATGAACTTTGCTGCGGAATATAGAAGCTTCTTCATTTTTTTTTTTTTTTAATAGATGCATAAAATATCCATTATCTTACTAAACCGTCCTTAAGCTCTGTACACACGGTCGGACATTCTGCCAACCAAATCCGTCGGATTTTGTCCGTCGGATTTTGCCTGTCGGATCTTGCCCGAAACTGTTGCATACACACGGTCGGACTAAGTTGTCGAAAAATCCGATCATTCAGAACGTGATGACGTAATTTCGTTACGATGGGACTAGTAGCCAATAGCTTTGATGTAGGAATTTGATCTGAGCATGCGTGGCACTTGGTCCGATCAAAATTCTCTACACATGATCGGAGTATGTCCAATCGAACCAGTTGGTCGGAAAATATTTCCAACATGTTGGAAAATTGGGTCCGACGGAAATTCAGACGGAATCAGTCCGATGCATACCACACACAGTCGGATTATCCGACGACACGGTCCGATAGGACACATTCCGACGGATTCTCCGACCGTGTGTACAAGGGCTAAAACCGTCTACTTGGAAGTGAATGTGGAGAACTTTTCCAAAGAATACTTTAAATGCTATTAAAAAAACTGCCCAAAGTATAGTTAATTAATCATTAAATGCCCATGGGACCTTTATAAATGTCTTGAAACCCAAGGGGTGGAAACACAGTTGCAACAGCTTGTTATCCTGCCTCTGATAATAAAAAATGTTAAATGGGGAAAAAAATTGTGTTAAAATAATTAAACTAATAAAAGAAATTAAAAAATTAAACTTTACACAGAAATACAGACATTCAATTCAATAAACAACGATTAAGTATCACTGTGAACGCCTGAGTGGGGCAATAATTCTAGAGCCATTATTTATTGCTTACGCTAAACTAATGGCCTGTAAAGGCTTTTCTATTAAACGGTGGTCTATGGACAATTTTGGGTTTCGAAGCTTTCAGCATTTCATGAGTGTGCACAATTTTAAGGCTTGACATGTTTGGTATCTATTTATTGGACACAACCCCCATATTTTGTATTTTACCAAAAATTGGGCATTATATTGCGTTTATATATAATGCATCCGGAAAGTATTCACAACACTTCACTTTGTAGTTTCTACTTTCATCATGACTACTGTTAGCCTATAGCAGCAGAGGTGTAGGAAACACCTGCTGGTATGGAGAGCTAGCAGGCAAATTGAAAAACTGGGGACACCATTTATGAAATGGGGACATATTCAGGGACGTTTTTTCTTTGAACAGCCTCCAGAAATTAGGGACTGTCCCCAGAAATCCAGGACATCTGGTCAGCCTCGCCTAACTTTCAGTTCTGATAGCTAGTCACTGAAAAATATCTTAGTCTTAATTTTTTGTTGTCAGGGGCAATGGTTAAAGAAACGCAAAGAGTAGAGTAAAAAAAAAAAACAGACTGCGCCTTTTAGAACCTTTGAAAAGTCCGGCTCGCCAAAATGAATACATACAAAATTCATTTTGTGGAGATGCAACTTCTTCCTGGCCCTTATTAAAAAAGATCTCCCGTTATCCCCCAGTCGTTCATCGCCCACAAAACTCATATATTACAATTACCACTCAACATATTATCTCCCCCTCCAAGCTGCTGAGGTTGGCATATCCTTTCAACAATTGCATTTTTTCCCCGAAATCAATAAAGCTGTTTGACCGTTACGCCGCAAAATGTCAACTGACGAAAACATATTTCATAAATCATGCCTCTTTCCAGCAGTCATATTGAAACTTTCAGAGTCTATTGTCGGCTTAATTAAGATCCAAATAAGTGGTATAGTCGAATCAAATAGAGCTTTTTATATTTTTTAACGACCTGCTAATTTGTTACAGTCCTCGAAAATTGCTACATTGAAAACCCATAAAAGCTTGGATTTGTTTTTTGTTTTTTTCACTTTCTTTTTTTTTTTAAATCTCTCATTCAGACCCGATCTGCCAATTTGCATTAATCAGGATCAGATAGATGCTGACCCTAAGGTATTATATTTCAATTAATTGATTTTCTGCCACTTTAATTGCATTTTGGTGAGGGTCTTTTATCTTTTTTTGACACTGGGGGCAATGCATCAAGGCGTATAGATCCGTACTGCAAAGACAAGTTGTTTCTGATTTTTGTAGGTTATTGTTAAAGTGACATCGAGCTTTGTTGTAAGAAGCAGTTCTACAACTTACATTGCATTTATTAGCAACATTTATTGCCGACCTTTATCTGCTTCTTGTCTGAAGACCATGCAAGCACCCCTCTTTTTTGGGCTGCTGGATTTTTCAAAATGTGAGACAAATTCAAGATTCAAGAGGGAACAATTGTTTCCTTGTCATAACGGATGGAAGTTCCATGGGGCAATGACTGGGCTTGTTGTGGTTGGCCAGTTCACTGATACATCTCCTTGTTTGTATCGTCTTTTAGCTGCTTTATGATTGTTCTGCTCTGGTGATTGTTTTTCGGGCAGTGAGGGCTATGCTCTGCTAGGGGCTTGATGTTTACTGCGGTCCTAACTTTGTGCACACAGTATTGCCAGGTCATAGTATTTTTTGTGTGGTCGGGGAGGATCTACAGTTGAAGAGAGAAGGGGGGGTGTGGTTAAGGGTGACAGGAGGGTTTTGCGTAACCTCTTTTAGGGCCGGTTCACACTGGGGGCGATGCGAGGCGACACGACTTGCCTCGCCGCGACCTGCCGCGACCTCAGCGGCGACTTGCAAATGACTTCTGTATAGAAATCAATGCAAGTCGCCCCGAGGTCGCCCAAAAGTAGTACAGGAACCTTTTTTCTAAGACGGAGCGACTCGAGTCGCTCCTCTTAGAACGGTTCCATTGTACAGAACAGGGGCGACTTGTCAGGTCGCGGCACGGCAAGTCGTGTCGCCTCGTGTCGCCCCCTGTGTGAACCGGCCCTTACTGCCTATTTGGGGGTTGCTTTTATATGTTTGTGTCTGTATTTTTGCTTTCCTACAAAAATTCAATAAAACCGAAAAAAAAAAAGAGAGCAAATGGCCATTAAAGGTGCAGGAGGTCCATGTTTGTACAAAGAAGTACGGTTCCCATCATCCTTTATATAACAATGAACTTACAAGTCTAATCACTTCTAATATGTTCTGTAAAAGAGAAGGAATTCATAAAGTTGGTGTAGGACCCTTGCCTTGCGCTGGAGTGTCCCTATTCAAAAACTTAGTGGGAACCGGGTGGTAGTCAGCTTGAGCTCGAATTGTTATTGTTTCTCTATATGTTGGGTTCTGCTAAGTTCAGACTATTGTTTACCTGTCCCTGACAGACTGAGTAGGAAGAAACACTATTACTGAGTTATGAAAACGTACTTATCTCTGGCAAATCACTTGAAGGTTTATTGCCAGTAATGCATGCTGGGGAAAGACATAAAGATTTGAGATGACCTTGGACAAAAATCTTTGTCCTTCAAGGCTTTCCTTGGGGAGGAAGTTGTGATAGAGGGCTTTTGCCTTCTAGGCCTGCTGCATCAGCAGGGTCTTTGTTGTAAGATGAGCCTAGAGAATGTAGGCTGTCTTTCTGGAGGGTACATGCAGAAGGAGTGAGGCAGTACAAGATGACCAACCTAGTATGTATGGAGACTCTTCTCGCTCGTGAATTGGGCACTAATTCACCAAACAAGGCTCACCTGGAAGGTCTTTAGATTTTCTCAAGAATTAAAAACTTCTTGCGGTATGTTGAAGAAGTCCCTACTGCTTTCTTGTGCATGGCATTAACCCATGGGGGCCCTATCCGCCCGCCTTTGTTTTGCTTTGTCTTTAGCTTTCTTCTGTCCCTGCCTTCAGCAACCTATTTCCTTTCTTCTTCTTCTTCCTTCTTTTTCATCCTTTTTTTTTTTTCTACCAACTGCCCCGTGTTGGTCTTGCAGTCCGGTCACATGTGAGGCTGATGCAGTTTCCTGTCCTTAGAGTAAAACTACCCTTATTTATATTGGAATCACCCATGATACGAGTTAATCATATACAGTGCTATAGAAAGTTCTTTTTATGTCATTGATTTGAAATTGTATTCTTCTTTTGTACCTCCTTCTGATCTATATGTAAATAATGTCTCGTTTGACCATTTTAGACTCCAGCTAGTGAATTGATTTTTTTCTGTATGTCACAACAGGATGAGCATGATGCTTATCAGTATATTCTCTTTATTCTTTATTATGTATACTTGAAAAAAAATCAATAAAATTAGATTGAAAATAGAATAACAAATAAGAAGTGAAAAAAACTGTGCTATTGGATCAAGCTTAGAACAGATCAAGCAGCAATTGTATGACATAATCACAATTCAACAATCGTATATAAAAATAGAATCACGCTAATTAATCACATTGAATACAACATATGAGAAGTCAAATGTCCATTAACCAGTTCACCAATGTTTGTGATAATGAATCCTGCATTTTTGGTGTTAGTCTCCAACTTCCACCACCTTTTTGCAACAATGCTGCCACCAAAAGCTTAAAAACCTGGTTACCAGGTCTGGTAGATCTCTCATTACAAGGAATCACTCTATGCTTGTGGCTTATAACCCAGCCTGGGCCTTTCTGCTGATCGCAATGTTCTCCTATGCCTGTGGCGTCACTTAGGGAGATGGATATAAGGTTCACCAAAAAAACAGAAATCTCCACATAATATACAATCTCTATGTGTTTAATAAGACACAATCAAACAGACCCGTCCTTTCCGGGACACAAGGGGGATGGTGACGTCAGTGAATCGCTCCTCCTACACGTTTTGTCACAAATTACGTCATCCAAGGGCACTTGACAATGTCATTTGTGACCAGTTGTCTAGAGTGGAGCAACTCGCTGACGTCACCATCACCCTTGTGTCCTGGAAGGATGGGTCTGTTTGGTTGTGTCGGCCGGCGCACTAAACACAAGGCGCTATTCTTTAAAGCTGTTGTAAGTGTAATTTTTTATTTATCTTATTAAACACATAAAGGATTTTTTACTATGTGGAGCTTTCTGTTTTTTTGGTGAACCTTATATATATCCCACTAAGTTATGCCATAGGCATAGAAGAACCTTGCGACAAGCCCAAAGTGATCCCTTGTAATGAGAGATCTACTGGAGCTGGTAAGCAGGTTTTTCAGCTTTTGGTGGCGGCATTGTTGCACAAGGTAATGGAAGTTAGAGACTAACGCCAAGAATTCAGGATTCATTATCACAAACATTGGTGGACTGGTTAAATGTCATTTGACTTTTCTTATGTTGTTTTCAATGTGCTTAATTAGCGCAATTCTATTTTTATATACTTTTTATTATTTGCTTGCATTTTCTCCATGTTGGAGCAGGTGGTCTATAAGTTAATATTGCCTGCCTGGGCTAGACAGATAGCAGACACTAAAATACTGTTCTAAAAATGTCAACATTACATGAGAACCAATGAAAAGCTTTGTTTGTTGATAATTTTAACCCTCTCCAGCAGACTGAACATAGGGGTTGATTTACTAAAACTGGTGCAGCTTTGCATAAAAACCAATCAGCTTCCAGGTTTTGTTGCCAAAGGTGAAGTTAGACGCTACCATGCACGGCTGCACCAGATTGTGCCCACTACGGTTTTAGTAAATCAACCCCTGAGTGTTGGTTATCAACCCTGAGCTCAGGCAGAAGACAAATCAGCCACCATGGGGACCTTACATCCTGACTGGCTAAAATTTCTGATCTGACTGGGCAAAAAAAAAAAAAACTAACAGCACACACACACCTATCCCTCAAATGTACTCTTCTAAAAAAGCATAGATATTGTCAATAAAAAAAATAAAAATAAAAAAAATAATAAAAACATCTATGCTGGTGTAGTGTTACCCCCGTAGGGAGCACTGGTGAATGTGGCTCATTTCCCACCCTGCACAGCCAGGCACACAAATTTCCAAACACACAGAGTCAAGAAAAATTCCTTGCACTTTGTTTTTTTTTATTAGGGGAATTAAACATGGGTGTGGATAGGGTACAGGATGCCCACTTGATTTAAGAAACTTGGTAGGGACTTAACTATATACACTCCTGTATATACAATCTCTCCTCCTCAGCCTTCAGCACATATACTTGCTTGCAGACTATCACTCTCAGGACCAGCTAGCACTGATGTGGGGACCTGACACTGACATGCTCAAAGCAAATGCCTTTTGTAGGCAGGGACCGCTGGCCCCTATGGTGTAGCAAAAATATGGTAGTCCTTGGTGCTAGCTGTCCTACATGTAGCTACTTCTCCCTGTACCACCTCTTCAGGCACTGCCAGCCACCCCTGGTTGCAGCTGCCCTTTTCCAATGCCCATGCCACCACAGTCCCCCTGACTGTCCCTGCATCCATTCTGACTATGTGTCACTCACTAGCCCTCTTGGCTGTTCCTGTTTTCTTGACCAGCAGTGTTCTCCTTGCTCCGAGTGCCTTCTGGCCAGAACACCTCTGTGGCTTTGGGAAGGTCCCATCCACACCCAAGCCCAGGCTCAAGGGCAACCCCCCATCTCCCCCCCCCAGACTGGGGAGCTCCCTCAAAGGCCATGACAGCCTAACACACCATCTCCAGCTTCGACCCAAACTCTCCTCCCCAGCTGGGTTGACCATGAGTATTTGAGAGGGCCTGCCCCCTGCCAGTCCAAGTTGGCGATTGGTCAGGGCCCTCGGAATACCCTAGGCAGCTCCACCTTACCTCCCCTCCCATTCTTCTAGAAGGTTCCAGAAAATTTGAGAAGGGAGAGGGGGGGGGGGGTCTCAGTAATGCTGCCTGTGAGTCATCCAGCTCTCTCTGTTTTTTTTTTCCCAACCCAGGAGAAAACACAGGTAGACTTGGCTGTACCTACACTTACACAAAAAATAAACTATCTACACTTCTAGCACTAGAGGGTGCTACACTGGTTTACCTGCCTAATCTATAAATTATTTTTATTTTTTTGAACAAATTGGTCTTTTTTTCTGGTCTGTCATTTTGCAGTGTCAATGGTTTCTGGTGTGGTGGACACTGCTAACTGGAGGAAGAGTCCATGAAAAATTTTAATTTTAATTTTTTACAAAATCTTTTAATCCTACCTTTGCGGCAGTGGTGGTAACAAGACCAGTTGGCGTCTCGGAGAAATGCTTGTGTTAACCTGTCTCCACTATTGGAAGGCGCTGTGGTTCGTTATACTACAGCAGATTCAAGTAAAATATGGATTTTTGTTTTTAAAGACTGAATGGCTAGGGGGCAGCAGGTATAAATATATGCTTGGCTTTACCTGGTTGGGTTAAAAGCAATAGATGGTGCCACACACATATATGACCTTCATGGCATATGGTCGTCTTACAGGGGTGCTGAGGATGCCAGTTTACCTCAAGGGAACCTGAACTCCATATGAAAATTTATGTTATAGGGAACATCTAAAAATATTAAATGTAAGAAGTGCCATTAATAAAATTACCCTTTTTTACTTACTCGCTAGCCACTCCATGTTCACGTTGCCTATGCGGTTGCATACTTCATATAAAGTCCCAAACCTTCTTTTCATGTTAACAGTAATTAGGGATGGAGGCACCTGACGTTCTGTCTTGGCCTCACACAAAGTACCAAACCTCTTTTCTTTATCAATATGTGGTATGAGGTCCTGGAGGCTGCTCACAAGAACAATGGTGTCCTGCTCTATCCTTGAAGGGGTTCGCTAGAAAAAAAAAAGAGGGTAGTGCAACACTAGAGTCCATAAAAGAGTTTATTCTGCAGGAGAATCCTACGTGTTTCAGGGGCTCAACACTTTACCTTCATTGGGCTTGTAGAACGATAACCATAGGGTGAGGGATACCATCTTGGACTTTAATTTAGAACCCATGTATGTACAGATCATGCAGGTGCTTGGGAGAAGACAGTGGGATAAATTTACTAAAACTGGAGAGTGCAAAATCTTGTGAAGCTCTGCATAGAAACCAATCAGCTTCCAGGATGTTTTGTTAAAGCTTAATTGAACAAGCTGAAGCTAGAAGCTGATTAGCTAAAATGCACGGCTGAACCAGATTTTTCACTATCCCATTTTAGTAAATACAGTGGTGTGAAAAAGTGTTTGCCCCCTTCCTCATTTCCTGTTCCTTTGCATGTTTGTCACACTTAAGTGTTTCGGAAAAACATCAAACCAATTTAAACAATAGTCAAGGACAACACAAGTAAACACAAAATGCAATTTGTAAATGAAGGTGTTTATTATTAAAGGTGAAAAAAAATCCAAACCATCATGGCCCTGTGTGAAAAAGTGATTGCCCCCTAAACCTAATAACTGGTTGGACCACCCTTAGCAGCAACAACTGCAACCAAGCGTTTGCGATAACATGCAATGAGGCTTTTACAGCGTCCTGGAGGAATTTTGGCCCACTCATCTTTGCAGAATTGTCCTAATTCAGTTACATTAGAGGGTTTTCGAGCATGAACGGCCTTTTTAAGGTCATACCACAACATCTCAATAGGATTCAGGTCAGGACTTTGGCTAGGCCACTCCAAAGTCTTCATTTTGTTTTTCTTCAGCCATTCGGTGGTGGACTTGCTGGTGTGTTTAGGATCATTGTCCTGCTGCAGAACCCAAGTTCGTTTCAGCTTGAGTACACGAACAGATGGTCGGACATTCTCCTTCAGGATCTCTTGGTAGACAGCAGAATTCATAGTTCCTTTTATCACGGCAAGTCTTCCAGGTCCTGAAGCAGCAAAACAGCCCCAGACCATCACACTACCACCACCATATTTTACTGTTGGTATAATGTTCTTTTTCTGAAATGCAGTGTTCCTTCTACGCCAGATATACTTGGACACACACCTTCCAAAGAGTTCCACTTTTGTCTCATCGGTCCACAGAATGTTGTCCCAAAAGTCTTGGGGATCATCAAGATGTGTTGTGGAGAAATTGAGACGAGCTTTGATGTTCTTTTTGCTCAGCAGTGGTTTTCTCCTTGGAACTCTGCCATGCAGGCCATTTTTGCCCAGTCTTTTCCTGATGGTGGAGGCATGAACGCTGACCTTAACTGAGGCAAGTGAGGCCTGCAGTTCCTTGGACGTTGTTGTGGGGTCTTTTGTGACCTCTTGGATGAGTCGTCGCTGCGCTCTTGGGGTAATTTTGGGCGGCCGGCCACTCCTGGGAAGGTTCACCACTGTTCCATGTCTTCGCCATTTGTGGATAATGGCTCTCACTGTGGTTCGCTGGATTCCCAAAGCTTTGGAAATGGCTTTATAACCCTTTCCAGACTGATAGATCTCAATTACTTTCTTTCTCAATTGTTCCTGAATTTCTTTGGGTCTCGGCATGATGTGTAGCTTTTAAGGATCTTCTGGTGGACCTTACTGTGTCAAGCAGCTCCTATTTAAGTGATGCCTTGATTGTGAACAGGTGTGGCAATAATCTGGCCTGGGTGTGGCTAGAGAAATTGAACTCAGGTGTGGACAACCACAGTTATAGTATGTTTTATCAAGGGGGGCAATCACTTTTTCACACAGGGCCATGATGGTTTGGATTTTTTTTCACCTTTAACCACTTGCCGACCGCCTCACGCCGATGTACGTCATCAGAATGGCACGGGCAGGCATAAGCACATATATGTACGTCCTTTGCCTCCCGCGGGTCGGGGGCCCGATCGGGCCCCCGCCCGGTGCCTGCGGCGGTCGGTTTTCGTTCGGGAGCGATCCCGGACGAGGGGACGGCCATTCATTCATGGCCACCCCCTCGCGATCGCTCCCGACGAATGGAAATCCCCGGTGACATCACTTCCTCTCCTGTAATGTAAACACAGGAGAGGAAGTGATGTATTCTCTCCTCCGTGTCGGTATTTTTCGTTCCGACACGGAGGAGAGCGGATCAGTGAGTTGCACCAACACATCCCACACACAGTAGAACATGCCAGGCACACTCACACCCCCCCTTTACCCCCCGATCACCCCCCCAATTACCCCTGCCCCCCAGTCACAGTGACACCAATGTCATTTTTTTTTTTTTTTTTTTTTTTTTGCATTGGTGTCATTTGTGACTGTAATAACTGTTAGGGCAGTTAGGGTTAGCCCCCTTTAGTTCTAATGTACCCCCCTAACCCCCCCAATAAAGGTTTAACCCCGTGATCACCCCCCGTCGCCAGTGTCACTAAGGCTGGGTTCACATTGCAGCGGTTTATGAGAACGAATGTGATTCGCACCGCACTGCAGTGCAAATCACATCCGATCTCTGTGCGATTCGAGTTCAGCCATTCGCCGCACCCGCCGCACCCGCCACACCCGCCGCACCCGCCGCAAATTCGCACGGGACCCTTTTTTTGGCCCGCAGCAGAATCGGATCGCATGGGTGTTCACACCATGCGATCCGAGTTTGCAGATCGCACTGCGATATGCGAACTGATCTGGGGGTGTCAGTAACATTTCACTGACACTCCCAGCAGTTCGCATAGGGCAGTGTGAACTGCCGCCGGGAGGCATGCGATGCGGGAACCCGCCGCGGATTCGCGGCGTTTCCGCATCGCTCCAGTGTGAACCCAGCCTAATAAGCGATCATTTTTCTGATCGCCGTATTAGTGTCACAGGTGACGCTAGTTAGGCAGGTAGGTATTTAGGTTCGCCGCAGCTTTTTATAGCGCTAGGGACCCCCATATACTACCGCATAAAGCCCCCTGATTGCCCCCTAGTTAACCCTTTCACCAGTGATCACCATATAACTGTTACAGGTGACGCTGGTTGGTTAGTTATTTTTTTATAGTTTCAGGGCACCCGCCATTTATTACCTAATAAAGGTTTAACCCCCTGATCACCCGGCAGGTGTCATTTGTGACTAATAACTGTTAGGGCAGTTAGGGTTAGCCCCCTTTAGTTCTAAGGTACCCCCCTAACCCCCCCAATAAAGGTTTAACCCCGTGATCACCCCCCGTCGCCAGTGTCACTAAGGCTGGGTTCACATTGCAGCGGTTTATGAGAACGGATGTGATTCGCACCGCACTGCAGTGCAAATCACATCCGATCTCTGTGCGATTCGAGTTCAGCTATACAGATAGTATGGCTGAATTCGTGTCGCACCCGCCGCAAACTCGCACGGGACCCTTTTTTTGGTCCGCAGCAGAATCGGATCGCATGGGTGTTCACACCATGCGATCCAAGTTTGCAGATCGCACTGCGATATGCGAACTGATCTGGGGGTGTCATTAACATTTCACTGACACTCCCAGCAGTTCGCATAGGGCAGTGTGAACTGCCGCCGGGAGGCATGCGATGCGGGAACCCGCCGCGCATTCGTGGCGTTCCCGCATCGCTCCAGTGTGAACCCAGCCTAATAAGCGATCGTTTTTCTGATCGCTGTATTAGTGTCACAGGTGACGCTAGTTAGGCAGGTAGGTATTTAGGTTCGCCGCAGCTTTTTATAGCGCCAGGGACCCCCATATACTACCGCATAAAGCCCCCTGATTGCCCCCTAGTTAACCCTTTCACCAGTGATCACCATATAACTGTTACAGGTGACGCTGGTTGGTTAGTTATTTTTTTATAGTTTCAGGGCACCCGCCATTTATTACCTAGTCTCACTAGTGTACCCCTAAATTTAGGGGTGTCTACTTTCTAAAATGGGGTCATTTGGGTGGGGGGGGTTTGTGCCATCTTGGCATTTTATGGCCTTCAAAACTGTAACGCCCTTAGAAAGCCTGAAGGCGGTGCTTGGTTTTTGGGGCCCCGTACGCGGCTAGGCTCCCAAAAAGTCCCACATATGTGGTATCCCCGTACTCAGGAGAAGCAGCAGAATTTATTTTGGGGTGTCATTTCACATATGCCCATGGCATGCGTGAGCAATATATCATTTAGTGACAACTTTGTGAAAAAAAAAAAAAGTTTGTAATTTTCCCGCAACTTGTGGCAAAATATAAAATATTCCATGGACTCAACATGCCTCTCAGCAAATAGCTTGGGGTGTCTACTTTCTAAAATGGGGTCATTTGTGGGGGTTTTGTGCCATCTTGGCATTTTATGGCCTTCAAAACTGTAATAGGTAGTGAGAAGTGAACTCAAAAAATTACGCCCTTAGAAAGCCTGAAGGCGGTGCTTGGTTTTCGGGGCCCCGTACGCGGCTAGGCTCCCAAAAAGTCCCACATATGTGGTATCCCCGTACTCAGGAGAAGCAGCAGAATTTATTTTGGGGTGTCATTTCACATATGCCCATGGCATGCATGAGCAATATATCATTTAGTGACAACTTTGTGAAAAAAAAAAAAAAAAAAAAAAGTTTGTAATTTTCCCGCAACTTGTGGCAAAATATAAAATATTCCATGGACTCAACATGCCTCTCAGCAAATAGCTTGGGGTGTCTACTTTCTAAAATGGGGTCATTTGTGGGGGTTTTGTGCCATCTTGGCATTTTATGGCCTTCAAAACTGTAATAGGTAGTGAGGCGTGAAATCAAAAATTGACGCCCTTAGAAAGCCTGAAGGCGGTGCTTGGTTTTCGGGGCCCTGTACGCGGCTAGGCTCCCAAAAAGTCCCACATATGTGGTATCCCCGTACTCAGGAGAAGCAGCAGAATTTATTTTGGGGTGTCATTTCACATACGCCCATAGCATGTGTGAGCAATATATCATTTAGTGACAACTTTGTGTAAAAAAAAAAAAAAAATTTTTTTTTTGTCATTATTCAATCGCTTGAGGCAAAAAAATAAAATATTCAATGGGCTCAACATGCCTCTTATCAATTTCCTTAGGGGGTCTACTTTCCAAAATGGGGTCATTTGGGGGGGTTTTGTACTGCCCTGTCATTTTAGCACCTCAAGAAATGAGATAGGCAGTCGTAAACTAAAAGCTGCGTAAATTCCAGAAAACGTACCTTAGTTTGTAGATGTGACAACTTTTGCGCAAACCAATAAATATACAATTATTGACTTTTTTTTTACCAAAGACATGTGGCTGAATACATTTTGTCCTAAATGTATGACTAAAATTGAGTTTATTGGATTTTTCTAATAACAAAAAGTAGAAAATATCATTTTTTTTCAAAATTTGCGGTCTTTTTACGTTTATATCGCAAAAAATAAAAATCGCAGAGGCAATCAAATACCATCAAAAGAAAGCTCTATTTGTGGGAAGAAAAGGACGCAAATTTTGTTTGGGTACAACATTGCATGACCGCGCAATTACCAGTTAAAGCAGCGCAGTGCCAAAGTGTAAAAAGACCTCTGGTCATTTACCAGCAAAATGGTCCGGTCTGAAAGTGGTTAATAATAAACACCTTCATTTACAAATTGCATTTTGTGTTTACTTGTGTTGTCCTTGACTATTGTTTAAATTGGTTTGATGTTCCGAAACACTTAAGTGTGACAAACATGCAAAGGAACAGGAAATGAGGAAGGGGCAAACACTTTTTCACACCACTGTATACCCCAATGTGTCCTGGTGACAGGTTCCCCTGTAACAGGAAATAAGGGGGAATCTCCTCAATGGAGATACGGTCCCAGTGTCAGGACCTGGATCTGAACCTGCAACCTCTCCTGTGTCTGGCAGTGTCTTTTCTTGCTGAGCCAATGAGATGCTGGACAGCTTTCTGGACAATTCCCTGATCAATCTTGTCTTGAACCTTGATTCTGGTAAACCTTGAACCCTTTGCTCCTCCCATGAACTTCCTATTTATGCCATGCCTTTGCACTTCCAGTTTTCCAGATTATTGTGCTCTCTCCAGCCAAGACCTCACACTTGTCACTCCTGCTGCTGTCTGTATCTCCAATACCATTCTTTACAAACCTTTTGGCTTGTTCCTTGATTTATGTTTCCAATCTTTCCCCACACCGACCTTTGGCTTGTTTACTAACTACACTTCTGTTTGATCACAACTTGCAAACACTTGTTACTGACCTTTGGCTTTTTCTCTGACTATGCTTCTGCTTTGTCCCTTCCTGCTATTTCTGCTACTGGACCCTGGCTTGCTCACCTCCCAGTTGGGCAATCTTGAGGACTGTGACCTGCTACTAACATCCAGCAAAACCCATCTCCACCGTCAGGAGCTCTGGGGAATTCTGGTTAGTACACCACATCTCGGGAGAGCCTGCGTCATCTGCCAGGATGACCTATCCAGATGGTTTGTGGGAGCCTCTCTACTGCTCTATCTACTGGTCTCTAAGCCTGACCCCTGACCATGACACACAAGCAGCAGTTAAAACTTGATGGAGTTTCTAACCTGTCCCCACTTTTCTTAAGAACAATGAAGGGCTTGGTGGAAGTTCCACTTTCCGCTTTTACTAAAGCTTTGCTGCTTAGTACCCTAGTCTGGAATTGCTTTTTAAATATGGAAGTCAAACCCTTCTTGTGTTTCTGTGAAAAAAATAAAAATAAAAAGAGAGAAGCTGTCGAGTCCTGACTGTGGAGGTGCGATGCAAAATCAACTGCTCATCGTTCCTTTGACTGCTCGCGCTTCACTAGATATCAGTTGCGGCCTCATGGGAAATCTCATCAAGGGCATCATTTGCATCTAGATTACATCAGCCTCATTATTCTCTTCCAGATGTGTAAAGAGACCCATATGACAAGCTCTGTATGCTCTGCAGCCTGCAAGCAGAACACCTTTGTGCTTTTCAGAATCGTAGCAGGAGGTTTAATTACACCCTGAATTATTACCTACCTGCAATTATTTTTTTTTTGGGAGAGAATATGCTGCGGATTTGACAGACGCAAATTATTACACATTAATAAACACAGCCAGGAATAAATTATGCCTGTAGCAAGTGTACATAGGTGATCTTCCATGTGCACAGCTTTACCCAGTTTAGCAGACACTGTAGAATAGATGGTCTGGAAGCGGTACTAAAAAATATTAATACAGCATATACAATTACTACACAAGCCATGTTGTCATTTAATGTTATTAAAGTGGTTCTAAAGGCTCAAGGTTTTTTTTACATTTTTGCATTCTATGCAGGAGGGTAAAAAGCTTTATCTGTGCAGCAGCCCCCCTCCAATACTTACCTGAGCCCAATCTTTCTCCAGGGATGTGCACGAGAGCCCCAGCTCTCTGGGGACTCTCCCTCCTCATTGGATGAGAAAGCAGCGGGAGCCATTGGCTGTCAATCACAACCAGTGAGTCAGTCTTGTGAGCGAGCCTTCTCGGGTGCCCCCTTAGCAAGCTGCATGCTCTTGCTATGGATATATCTTTCAGCATTGATGGTGCCTTTCCAGATATGCAAGCTGTCCCTCCCACTCGCACTATTGCGCCCCTATGCCATCAGAGATGCACATTTTTGAAGTGAGCTCTGATAACAAGCCGGAAGGTCACCTACTCTTTAGTTTGGAGAACGTGGCACCCATGATTGCCAAAAAGAATTGCAAATTTCGATTTGTCTGAACTTGAGTGTGTTGAGTTATTTTGAGGGGACAGCAAATTTACACTGTTATACAAGCTGTACAAACTCACTACTTTACATTGTAGCAAAGTGTCATTTCTTCAGTGCTATCAAATGAAAAGATATAATGAACACTTTTGTGAGATACTGTATATTAAAAAAGAAACAAAAAAAGGAAATATAAAACCAAATGAAAATAATTCTCTGTTCACATTTGTGCAGTGCAGGAATTAATGCAACATTGTGCGCAAAAATGCACTGCGCAAAAATGCATGTTCTTGGTGTGCTGTGGTGCCTTTCATTGTTAATGACACCCGGTACACCTTGGTAACACATGCGCAATGAAGCACTGTGATGCATTTAAAAAATAAAAATAAAATAAAAAGGTACCTGCATCTTTTTCGGTGCATTCAAATTAAAAAGGCTGCCCTAACACAATACATACTTTGTCACATGCAAATTACACACATTCTTGTTCAAATATTTTATTGAGCTTATCTTAATGTACATATCAATACATATAACAGAAAAAAGTGTCCAATCAGGAAAATTCGAATAACATAGTATCGTTACATCAAGACATAACTTTAGTCAATGACAAAAATGAGAAGGCTAGTTCCAACCAAGTAGTGCTATGCAATGTATCTGATATGAGGGTAAACCCCTCATTGTTGGATCTGAGTGAAAACTAGGCTGTAAATGTAGTCTTAACCCTTGTACACAAGGTCGTAGAATCCGTCGAAATGTGTCCTATCGGACCGCGTTGTCGGATAATCCGACTGTGTGTGGTATGCATCGGACTGATTCCGTCGGAATATCCGTCCGACCAAATTTTCCAACTTGTTGGAAATATTTTCCGACAAACTGGTCTGATCAGACATACTCCGATCATGTGTAGAGAATTCCGATCGGACAAAGTGCCACGCATGCTCAGATCAAATTCCTACACCAAAGCTATTGGCTACTAGCCTGAACATAGTCCCGTCGTAACGAAATAACGTCATCACGTTCTGAATGATCGGATTTTCCGACAACTTGGTCCGACCGTGTGTATGCAACAGTTTCGGACACAATCCGTCGGACAAAATCCGTTGGACAAAATCCAACGGATTTGGTTGGCAGAATGTCCGACCGTGTGTACAGGGGCTTAGAAAAAGGGGAATTGAGGTAGGGGGCAATTTGGTATCACAGCCGAGATACTGGTAAGTTGCTTAACAGATAGGAGAGAAGGTGGGGGGGTCAGAGACAGAAGGAAGTAGGATAGGGAAAGGAAGGGGGCAGGAGTGGGGGGTGAAAAGGAATAGGGGTCCCCAGAGAGGACTATGACCTGTAAAAAGCCTGACTATTTTATTGTTTAAGGTAGCAGGTGTGAGTCATCAATGTCAGGGGGTAGGAAATAAGCTAGTCATGGTCTCCATAATTTTTCATAGGAGGAAACTTTGTCTTTGCAATTTTCATACTGATTATCCTCCTGGCTAATCAGAAAGTGGGTCTGAGTTTCCGATGGGCCCGAAAGGAGAAACTTTCTGATTGGCCGCAAGGAGGAAGGAGGAGACAGAAGCCACCATGATGCCCGCGAAGGAGAGCAGGGGAAGAGAAAGCCGCCTGTGATGCCCACCGTCTGTCGCCCGGGTGAAGCGCTGCCCGCCTCATAGATGACTGGCCAACCGATCGGCCAGGGGGGGTGTTTGCACTGTTTGCCACTCCCCCCCCCAAAAAAAAATTACTACCAGCTGACACTGCTTTGGGGTTGATTCATTAAAACTGGAAAGTGCAAAATCTGGTACAGCTGTCTGTGCATGGTAGCCAATCAGCTTTTATCTACAAATAACTTTTAACAAAAAACCTGGAAGCTGATTGGTCTCTATGCAGAGCCGCACCAGATTTTGCACTCTCCAGTTTTAGTAAATCAACCCCCACATTTTTCATAGTTTCATAGTTAGTAAGGTTGAATAAAGACACCAGTCCATCCAGTTCAACCTGAGTGAGTGTCTACAATTGTCCCTATCCCTGTACATTGCACACTCACATCACACGTCCCTACCCTCAAGGAGCCCACAATCCAAGGTCCCCATTCATATACTAGGGCCAATTTTGGACATAAGCCAATTAACCTACCTGTATGTCTTTGGATTGTTGTTCTTGACTGCTTAAATTTAAATTTGAACCACTTGTAAATGTCCACTGGTGGACCTGGCTGTGATGAAAAGGAAATTAATGTGGATAATGACCAATGAGAAAGAAGATGGTCAGTACCTTGAAATACACATCCTTGTGTATTCCCTGTTTCCTTTGAACATCTGAAAGGATGCTAAATATGCCTTGCTACATTGCCCCATCCCGCGCTTATTTGCTCGTCAGCAGAAATTGGTAGCCTACTTGTTTATACATTAGCTGCTGCCAAACGCCCAGGCATGGTTGAAACCTACAGTCCCTTTACAGGGAGTGAGAGACCGCTTGATGGCCATGATGGTCAAATATGGTCAATGAACAAATGTCCGGTATTCTTAGAGAAACACATGCTAAGTTCCTTAAAGCCTGGGAACCATGGTTGACGTATGCCTTCCACGCTTTTTCTCCGGCAAGTGTGAGTACGCCTTAACTGGTATCTCCCATTTTTTGTTTCTCCTTTACCTCAACTTTATCTTCATCTTTTCTTTTCTCCCTCTTCTCCTTTTTTCTCTTGTTGGGTTTCTAAGCCCTTAGTTGTCTATAGCTGCCCAGGACTAGTTGTAAAAGAGTTACTAGGATGCGGGTCCTGGCTATTTTTAGGGTCAGACCAAAGCTATATGAATTCTGTACTTTGTCTCTGCTCTAGTTCATCACGCAACATAATCCATAACCTGTAGACCAGGTGAAATTGATATTTTGTTGATAGGCAACTCCTATCCTCATATTGATTAGTGGTTCCAAATTAATAGCTACTGCAGTAGGGAACAGACACAAAATATACGCTCAGCATCTTTCCAAATAACCGTTCTCCATTATTATGACGCATTTGAAGGTTTTTATACAAATGATTACGTAGGTATCACATTAATATATATGCACAGATAAATGTCCTTAAAGGGGGACATATTACTTAATTTTACTCAATTCCCACGCCATCGAAATGACTGGAGTATTTACTTTTTTGTAGTGTTATTCCTGGTTTTATACCGAGGATGAAGTTTATCACCCAGAAGAATTCCCTGTATTCAGAGTCATTGGATCCTTTTTCCCCAGCTCAAGAAGCAGAGCTCCATGTTTTAGAAAAGCCTGTGAGCTATAAAAAGAGTATATATTTATATAGATAGTCGAGATATAGAGAGCTTTTGGTTCCATTTGAAGGGCCAGAAGTTTGTTTTTACTTCGGCAGGTAAACCAATCAAGCACGCTAAGATAATTTGATCGGCTGTTTTCAGCCTTCCAGGTTCTTGCTGAGGTAGCCATACTAACAGTAAAACTCACACATGGAAGCAGACCAGGCGACTCTAAGGATGCTGCATTTACAGCCCCGGACACTTGCTGGGTCTGTGCAACTCACAGATTCCACCCTAGTTCTGGTCCAGTATAGCTGGGATTAATAATTCAACTTTAAGGACCCCAGAACGAGAAGCACAAGTGGTCCACAGAGGGCAACTTCTTACGAAACAAGACTTTGGAATATAACACTCCGATGGACAGTAGACCGTGACACCATAACATATAACCACCAATCAATACAGTTCGATTAGGGGGAGTAAAATAGGTACCCTTTGTCCCGAAAATGCCTTACCGATCAAGGAAGTCTGATAACTCAAATGTAAGCAAAAGGCTTACCTCAGCCGGCTGATTATCAGAAATTCCCGGATCGTCTCAAGCTCCTCGTTTCGGATACTCAGGGTCACCTGATAACCCCTCCTGGCTGGCTCGCCACTTGAAATGGATATTTTGTTGATAGGCAACTCCTATCCTCATATTGATTAGTGGTTCCAAATAAATAGCTACTGCAGTAGGGAACAGACACAAAAGATACGCTCAGCATCTTTCCAAATACCCGTTCTCCTTTATTATGACGCATTTGAAGGTTTTTATACACATGATTACGTAGGTATCACATTAATATTACAATTGTACGTTTATGGTAACAAGGGGCGTTACATAGGCAGGCTAATTCTAATCAGGACTTGAAAGAATGCAAAACATGTACTGAAAACATTGTTAGTGCCGTGTGCACAGTGAGGGCATTGTGCAATACATATAAAATAGAATACAATTATATACAGAACCTACAAATTTCCATTACACAGGAGTCTCAAGCTGGTGGCCCTCCAGCTGTTGGGAAACTACAAGTCCCATCATGCCTCTGTCTGTGGAAGTCATACTTGTAACTGTCAGCCTCGCAATGCCCCATGGGACTTGTAGTTTCACAACAGCTGGAGGGCCACCAGTTTGAGACCCCTGCTGTAGACTCTTTATTCAGGGACTTATGGACATTAAGCAATGATGATAAGTTGACCTCAGAAGTTATACAATTTATCTTGTTATTTCCCTTTGTTGTGATTTTCTTTCCTGCTCTGCCACATGATGTAACCCTCTTTTTTTGAATAATCTTTATTTTGGTTTACAGAGAAAAAAAAACTTTCAATAAGTAGTAATAAGAGGAAAAGCCCCCAGAAAGGCAACGGACCATGGATCAAAAACTTTTAAAATTATCATAAAGCTCTTGCTAGATGCAAATGTAAACATCATGTAACTCCATCTGTTTATTTCCCAACAACACTAGGGGTAATACTTATGCGCTAATGCTCCAACAAGAGCCAAACACCCATATACGACATTGTGAACGGAATGGGACATGGGACAGAAGTGAGAGGGGGAGAAGATTAAAAAAAAAGGGGGAGGGGGAATAGGGGAATAGGCTATACAGCCTACTAACCTTTAAATAAAACAAAAACAGCACTATAACCTGGATCAGAAATATGAGATAGCAATGGTGTTCTAGGGGTCTTTAGCAAGCCTGCCTGAATCTCAGTAGCATTACACAAAGTCAGTTCAGTTCGGGGCCTTGGGCAATAAGAATAGAGACAAATAAGGTCCAGAGTTAATTGATCTAACCATCTTAATGTTTACCTAAATTGTCTGATCAAATTATTTTTAAATAAAACCTTTTGTAAAAGAAGATTTCTGCGCTTGTCTAGATAGGAGGCCTTCCCTCCTTTGTGTATACTGTGTATTTTGTATTTTTAAAGAGGAAGTAAACTCTCCCACTCTGATGCCGCGTACACACGATCGGAATTCCGGCCAGAAAAAGACCGATGAGAGCTTTTTCATCGGAAAATGTGACCATGTGTATGCTCCATCGGAATTTAGCTGTCTGAATTTCCGCCAGCCAAAAATTGATAGCATGTTCTCAATTTTCCAGATGGAAAAACTTTCTATCGGTAATTCCGATCGTGTGTATGCAATTCGGACATGCCAAAAATCACGCATGCTCAGATTCAACTACAAGACAGAAGCTATTGGCTACTGGGTATTGAACTTCCTTTTTCTAGTCACGTTGTACGTGTTGTACGTCACCACGTTATAAATGATCGGAATTTGATGTGACCGTGTGTGGGCAAGACAGCTTGAGCTGAATTCCATCGGGAAAACCATCAGAGCTTTTTCCGACAAGAATTCCGATCGTGTGTACACAGCATAATGCTTCTTTTCATTTAGTCCATTATAATAAGTAATTATCAAACTATAGCCACTGTAATCCAGCCCAAATTGCATATTACTTACTGTTTAAAGAAACTTTAAAAAACTTGTTTCCAGGGGTTAGGCAGCTCCATCTTAAGTATTGTTTTCTGAGTCCACAGTGGAGTGTATTTCCACCCTTACAGTGAGCACTTCCTGTACTGTTAACCAAGCCTCCTTCTCAATCCAACATTTCTATGGCAACCCTGCTTCCCTGTTCATAGCTTACTTGTTTTATTTCATAGTATTTACTTGCTGATTATCTAGTGTTTGCCTGTGTGAGTCCTATCGGCTTCAGCTGATAAGACTGTAGCAATGCTGTCCCATGCCCTGCTTTACACTGCATGTGAGGTCACATGGGGTGTAGGAGGAAGCTGAATGATTATGAAGTCTCCTGGGAGTTCAGTGCTGTGTGCCGTAGGAAGTCCTGATAACAGATAGATAAGCACATAGAGTGTGTGCCGTAAATCAGGGGAGATCTGGGCATGCTCAGTGATGTCATTCTAAAGAACAAAAAGGATTACAACCATACTTAGCAAGTAAGGAGATATCTACAAGCAGTGTTCATTAGGGTTTTTTATGCTGATTTACATGGGACAAAGTTGTGGGGAAGAGTTTACAACCACTTTAAGGCCGCCAGTCATAGCCCCTGCGTGGTCAGACTAGGTGCTTTTGATATTACCATTTGTTACTGACATACCTGCAATAAAAAATGATTGAACAAGAAAGACACCTCCGTGAGGTATGAAAAAGTCTGGAATCCCTGGATACACTATCTCCAAACCCCATCCTAATAGCTGATATTGTGGCAGTAGGGTTTGGCTTTCGGACGGACCATGGCTTCCTCACTTCTCTCTTTCTTTTCTCTTCTGGTGGTAAAATGATACTGTCAGGATCTGGATTATCTGCTGGTGGCACTATGGTTCCCTGGGCGGAGTGTTGTAATTCCAGTGTCCACCAGCAGGTGTTTCCCAGCAGCCAGCAGGCCCCAGTAATCCATTTCCAACTGATGCTGGCTGCTGGGAGAATATTTAGGTCCCCCCTATGAAGTGCCTCTCCTACCAGTGTTGTGAGTGTAACTATGCAGATCTGGCCATCCCTGCTGCTGATTTTTGACATACAATTTATAGAATAATATGGGCTGTATTGTAAGAGAATGACCACACAAATCTCATCAGCCTTCTTTGAAGTGTTGCAGGCTTAGAATTCCCGCATTCTCATCACCACAGGAAGCGACTTTATCTGATTTGACCCATAGATGTGTGTATTGGCTATAACCAGTGCCTTAGCTGTGTGTTCTCTTATTTTATTTTTTTCCCGTCAGTGTTGTGGGACTATTATCTGTAATTTCATTGAAAGAATTACTTCTTTCTTTCTTCTGGTATTTTAAATCCTTTTAATAAAATAAAAAAAAAAGTGAAAATCGCAAAAATGATCTGGCCACCTGAGACCAAAGGTGTATCTGCGGGATAGGGTTGAGGAGGGAACATTTAGTAATTTGGGGAATTGGTGAACGATGGCCATGAAGCTTTGCTCTTGTTTATGTGTTTATATTTTCTTCCATCTCTGATGTGTCAAACAAGGTACTTCTTTCTTTTTTTCTTTGGCCTCCTGACTTACAGTTTGTATGAAAATATTCTCTTCTACCGGATTCCCTTCATTCTGCTGTGGCTTTTTTTTTTCTTTGGCTTTTGCATGTCAAGGTAACGTACCGTCAACAAAAGTTACATATACATTTAAATAAAATGTTATTGTATATATTAGTGTCAGGAATGTTTTGCAAATTACATGTTTGTGAACTGATTCTGTGAAGGTCAAGTTCCAACGGTGACATGTGGGTTGCTTGTTAGCTTCTTTTTCATTTATTTTGTTATATTGACTTTGCTCTCCATGATATTTTGCTTTGCTGTGTCTTCCTGGTCTTGCTCCAGGGCCACGTTTTTAGTGCCTGTACCCTTTTTCACCAGGCTAATTGTTTTGAGACACTTCAATCCTTCGCCATTCAACGGCCAAGCCTTATGCCGCGTACACACGATTGGAATTCCGGCCAGAAAAAGACAGATGAGAGCTTTTCATCGTAAAATGCGACCGTGTGTATGCTCCATCGGAATTTAGCTGTCCGCATTTCCTATCAGCCAAAAATTGATAGCATGTTCTCAATTTTCCTGATGGAAAAACTTTCTATCGGTAATTCCGATCGTGTGTATGCAATTCCGACACGCCAAAAATCACGCATGCTCAGATTCAACTACGAGACAGAAGCTATTGGCTACTGGCTATTGAACTTCCTTTTTCTAGTCACGTCGTACGTGTTGTACGTCACTGCGTTATATACGATCGGAATTTGATGTGACCGTGTGTAGGCAAGACAGCTTGAGCCGAATTCCGTCGGGAAAACCATCAGAGCTTTTTTCGCAGAGAATTCCGATCGTGTGTATGCGGCATTAGTATTACTGTACCACAATTGCTGTCATAGCTACACACAAGGCACACCAGGAAGGATGGAGGGAGGTGGAGGCTGAGGCAAGGTGCAATATCCACATTATTAGACTTATTAGTGAATGCTGGAGAGAAAAGGCACCTGTTTCTTATATCTCACCTAAAACTACAAAATATATAGGAAGAAATGAAATATATTAAAGTGGAAGTAAACCCATCGATTTAAACAGTTAAAAAAAAAAGGCATGCCGGGAATGCGAACTGCACATTGGCTGTGCTCTCAGCCAAACTATCAAACCATTCAATGGCTGGTGTCATAACGAATCACATGTGCAGCACCATAGCAGTTGAAGATTAAACAGAGGCAAAGATGGCAGCTTCCTTGGCTGAAAACGATAGGGGAGTTTACGTCCACTTTAAGGGGAGCTCAGTTCTACAGTACCCAAGAGATATAAGAAGCCAGTAGGTGACTTGATCCATCCTCAGTCATCAGACTCCGGGTGAAGCTGCCTGTTGGAATCCACACTACCCAGACCATCAAACGCCCCATGGCGAAACATTAGACTTCCCATGACATAGCCTAAAAAACTCCCCATGACCCAGCCCATCAGACTCCTCATCGAACAGCCCATACGACTTCTCATGATACAGGCCAGAAGACCTGCTCATGATACAGTCCATAAAACTTCTCATGATACAGCCCATAAGGCTGCTCATGATACAGCCCATGAGTGTCACGGTCAGGGGTCAGGCTCAAAGACCAGTAGCTATAGCAGTAGAGGGTCTCCCACCGATCAGCGGAACTAGTAAACAAGCAGGTCACCCTGGTGGATGATGCGGGGTCATCCAAGGTGTGGAGCCTAAGCACTAAACGGTATTCACCAGGTGGAAATGGGTTTTGCTGCATGTTAGTACCAGGTCTCAGTTCCCAGTATCACCCCACCAAGAGAAAAGAAAGGTGAGGCCCGGTAGCAGATAGGCATCAAGCAGAAGCGTAGTCAATAAAAGTCGGAAACAAGTGCTTGCAGGTTGGAAATAAAGCGGAAGTGTAGCCGAGGAGCAAAGATTGATAATGATTAGTTGCAGGTTGAGATCAAGCAGAAGCATAGTCAAGGAACAAAGCAAAGGTCGGTAACAAGTGGTAGAGGAATTAAAGCGGACCTTCAGTCATTTTTTCATCTTTCCATCTATTAAACCTTCTGCCCTTTATTTTAACTTTGGATAGTAAAACATTTTTTTTTCTGCCAGTAAATAGCTTATACAGCCCACTTCCTGTTTCTTGTCTGGTAAAAAGCCTTGGCTTATAGCATCATGCACAGCTCTCTCTCTCTCACTCTCGTGAGAGTTTGCCAGGAAGGGAGGGGGGATGAGTCATAAGAGGGCCAATGAGGGCTGCAGAGCTAGAGTTATGCCTCTATGTGTCTGTGTAAATCCATGACACAGCCCATCAGACTCCCCATTACATGGCCTTTCAGATTCCATGTGACTCAGACCATTAGACTCCCCATGACACAGCCCATCAGATTCCCCTTATATATCTTCCAAAACGCTAAGATTGACATGAACAATTTCAATAACTAAACTAAAGAGCCAATTGGATTCCACATGACACAGCCCATCAGATACCACATTGCACATTTCATCGGATTCCACATGGCACATCCCATCTGACTCCACATGGCACATCCCATCTGACTCCACATGGCACATCCCATCTGACTCCACATGGCACATCCCATCTGACTCCACATGGCACATCCCATCTGACTCCACATGGCACATCCCATCTGACTCCACATGGCACAGCCCATCTGACTCCACATGGCACAGCCCATCAGACTCCACGTGGCACATCCCATCAGACTCCACATGGCACATCCAATCTGACTCCACATGGAACATCTTATCAGACTCCACATGGAACATCTTATCAGACTCCACATGGAACATCTTATCAGACTCCACATGGCACAGTCCATCAGACTCCACATGGCACAGTCCATCAGACTCCACATGGCACAGTCCATCAGACTCCACATGGCACAGTCCATCAGACTCCACATGGCACATCCCATCAGACTCCACATGGCACATCCCATCAGACTCCACATGGCACATCCCATCAGACTCCACATGGCACAACCAGACTCCACATGACACAGTCCATCAGACTCCTTATGGTACAGCCTATCAGACTCCAAATGACACAGCACATCAGACTACTCATGGTACAGCCCATCAGACTCCCCATGGTACAGCCCATCAGACTCCCCATGGTACAGCCCATCAGACTCCCCTTGGTACAGCCCATCAGACTCCCCTTGGTACAGCCCAATCAGACTCCCCTTGGTACAGCCCAATCAGACTCCCCTTGGTACAGCCCATCAGACTCCCCTTGGTACAGCCCATCAGACTCCCCTTGGTACAGCCCATCAGACTCCCCTTGGTACAGCCCATCAGACTCCCCTTGGTACAGCCCATCAGACTCCCCTTGGTACAGCCCATCAGACTCCCCTTGGTACAGCCCATCAGACTCCCCATGGTACAGCCCATCAGACTCCCCATGGTACAGCCCATCAGACTCCCCATGGTACAGCCCATCAGACTCCCCATGGTACAGCCCATCAGACTCCACATGGCACAGCCCATCAGTTTCTACATGGTACAGCCCATCAGACTCCACATGGTACAGCCCATCAGACTCTTCCTGAGCCAGCCTGTCAGACTACCCATAACACAGCCAATCAGATTGCAAACAGATCTGAGGCCCTTTGTCAGGAAGATCCTTCTCACAGGCATCCGAGCGGCGTAAGTCGCAGAAGATCTTCTGTGCGGTTTGAAGAGCGTTACCGCGGTCGGCGGTGCGCACGTGCGCGCGCGCGGCCATTTGACGCAATTGGCACCAATAGCGCTGCTTAAAGTGGATCCTTGCTTCACTGCTTTGCTGCCCGATCAACAGCATTCCCGTGTATCCTGGTATCCTGTATCTGAACCTGAATCTGAATCCGTATCCTGATCCGTATTGAACCCGGCTTGTTCCCGACTCCACTGTTTGCTGCCTGCCCCCGACTTTGGCTTTGTACCCGACTACTCTTCTGGATTCCGTTTCTGTACCTGATCTGCTCGCCTGTGCCTGACCTGGACTGTTATACCATCCGTTATCTGTCAGTTGCCTGTCTTACCGCTGCTGTACTACAGGACACTTCCCAGTCCACCACCGTATCCGGCTGTTGCTCCCTCTGTGCCCTGTTGCCTCCTACCTCTTGCTGCGGACTGCTGGACTCTTCTCACTTCCCGCTGTATCCAGTTTGCACCAGCATTCGCTGCCGGACTACAGAACTCCTCCCGCTATTCACTGTACCCTGCGACCACTTGCATCCCGTTGCCGGACTACAGTAATCCTTCTGCTGTCTGCTGAACCTTACCATTGCCTACATTCCGCTGCTGGACTACAGGACACCTCCACCATCAACGGTCTGCTGCTTCTTACATCAACCATCCAGTCAGGCACTTGTGCCCCTCTGTGCTCCCGAGCCCCTGTCATCACTACCAGGGTCTCCCGAGTCAGAGGTCTACGAGAAGCCGCTCCCTGCATTCCGGGCTCTGCCTTAAGGTATGTGACAGTATCGGGCAGCCATGTCTGAGCCCACGCAGGGAGATTCTGCTATGGATGATTTATGCCGTCATCTTGCTGGACTTACTCAGGCTGTTAAATCCCTACAAGAGGGCTATTCCCGGTTGGAAGAGCGTGTCCAGGTCTTATCTACTACAGGCCCTACCGTGCCGGGAACTTCTTCTGCACCATCAGTGGTTATGATGCCCCCTGAGCCTAAGGTCCCAACTCCGGAGAGGTTTTCGGGAAATCGCAGCAAGTATAGAGCTTTCCGCAATGCCTGTGAACTATTTTTTGCACTTCAACCCAGAACTTTCTCCCTTGAATCCACTAAGGTGGGTTTTTGTCATTTCCCTCCTATTGGGTGAGCCCCAGGCATGGGCCCACTGCCTCTTGGAGCAAAAGGATACATGCCTTAACAACCTGAATACTTTCTTCCAAGCAATGGGTTTGCTCTCTGAGGATCCACAACAAGCGGCCACTGCGGAAGCTGCGTTATATTCTCTTCAGCAAGGCCGTAGAGCGGCAGAGGACTATGCGTCCGAATTCCGGCGCTGGAGTTCCGATACTACCTGGAACGATGCCGCTCTACGTTATCAGTTTCGCATGGGACTCTCCGAACCTTTAAAGGATGAATTGGCCCGGGTTGGTATCCCAGCAACACTTGAAGCCCTTATTAATCTGTCCATCCAAATTGACAGACGTCTGAGAGAACGGAGAGCAGAACGCACTGCCGGGCCTTTCCCGACCAGTCTGGATGTTACCCCGTGTTCCCAACCCTCCTGCACATCCCGCTGCTGACACTCCTGAACCCATGCAACTGGGCTTACTTAGACCAACTCTCACTACTGAAGAACGACAACGCCGGCAGCTCAACAATCTGTGTCTTTACTGTGGGGAGCCCGGACACTACGTGAGATCCTGTCCTGCCAAACTCCGTAAGCACTCTTCTTTGTCTACTCCTGTTTTACCTGCTGTGCCTAGTAATGCTACTCATCTGGCTGTTCCTGTTTCTCTTCAGCTTCCAGGAGGGAACATTCAAGTCACCGAGATAATTGATTCCGGAGCGTGTAGTGGGTTCATGGACTTGTCGTTTGCCCGAAAATTCCAAGTGCCCTTACGGCCCAGGGCGAAGGGATTGACTGTACACCTTGCCGATGGATCGGCTATCAAATCTGGGCCGGTGACACAAGAGACGCTTCCTTTGACTGCCACTATTTCCGGTAAACATCAGGAACAACTCTGCCTGGACATTATTGAATCTCCCCTTTTCCCTATTATACTGGGCATGCCCTGGCTTCGGGCACACAACCCGCAAATTGACTGGTCCACCGGAAACATTAACTTTTCCTCTCCCTATTGCCGTCAGCACTGTCTCCAAGAAGCAATTAAGGTCTCGCCCCATTTAATGTGTTTGGAAATCGATGTCGAGACTCGCCAGTGTGTTCCTGAGGCCTACCATAGTTTCTTGGACGTGTTCAGCAAGAAGAGGGCGGAAACACTTCCCCCTCATAGACCTTATGATTGCCCAATTGAGGTCCTCCCTGGAGCCGAAATCCCTTTCGGGAGGATTTTTCCTTTAACTGAAGTGGAATTGGAGACTCTCAGGACTTACATTGATGACAATCTGAAAAAGGGGTTCATACGCCCTTCTACTTCCCCAGCAGGCGCAGGAATCTTTTTTGTAGAAAAGAAGGACCATTCTCTGCGCCCTTGTGTCGACTATCGGGACTTAAATAAAGTTACAGTCAAAAACCGGTACCCATTGCCTTTGGTGCCCGAATTATTTCAGCGCCTCGGATCAGCCACTATCTTCACAAAACTGGATCTTCGCGGAGCCTATAATTTGGTCCGCATCCGAAGCGGGGACGAATGGAAGACTGCCTTCCGCACCCGCTTCGGACACTTTGAATATCTCGTAATGCCCTTTGGGCTATGCAACGCTCCTGCGACTTTCCAGCATTTTGTGAATGATATTTTCAGAGACTATCTCGACCTGTTTGTCATAGTATACCTGGACGACATTTTGATCTTCTCCCCCTCTCTGCCCGTTCACAGGGAACACGTTAAAAAAGTTCTTACTCGGCTTCGTCAACACGGCTTGTACGCGAAACCTGAGAAGTGTGAGTTCGAACGTCGCAGCATTCAGTTTCTGGGGCTGATCATTTCGGTGGATGGAATCAAGATGGATCCGCAAAAAGTTTCCGCCATCCTGGACTGGCCAGCTCCTACTGATAAGAGAGGAATTCAACGTTTTGTGGGGTTTGCAAATTTTTATCGCAAGTTCATCAAGGGGTTCTCTACGATCATCGCTCCGATCACAAGATTAACCAGACAGGGTATCAAGTTTTAGTGGACTCCGGATGCTCAGGCTGCGTTCACCTCCCTTAAAGAACAGTTTGTGTCAGCATCTGTCTTGAAGCACCCTAATTCTGCGCTACCCTATATCCTCGAGGTGGATGCGTCCGAAATTGCAGTGGGGGCAGTTCTCTCTCAGAGACAGGGCCCCAAGGCCTTATTGCATCTGGTGGCATTCTTCTCGCGCAAGTTGTCCGAAGCGGAGAGAAATTATGAGGTCGGGGACAGGGAGCTACTCGCTATCAAAGCTGCACTTGAGGAATGGCGCTATCTCCTGGAGGGAGCAGCTCATCCCATTCTGGTATACACTGACCACAAGAACTTAGAGTACTTGAAGACTGCTAAGAGGCTGAAGCCTCGTCAGGCCAGATGGGCACTTTTCTTTACAAGATTTTCCTTTCATATTACTTATAGGCCCGGATCAAAAAACACCAAACCCGACGCGCTGTCCCGGATGTTCAGCGAACCCGAAGTCCTTCAATCAACAGATACCATCCTTGTACCCGGAAACTTCCTTATGCTCCAGGAAGATCTTTTGTCCCAACTCAAGCAGGCTTCATCATCGACTTCGCACCCATCAAACACCACCCTACACTCCAGCAATGATTTGTTATGGCACGAAAATAAGATCTACGTGCCCCAACAACTACGGGTTGCTGTTCTCAAATCTTGCCACGACCACAAATTGGCCGGCCACTTTGGGGTACACAAGACCGCCGAACTCCTCCAACGCACCTTCTGGTGGCCTCAGCTGCTAAGAGATTGCAAGCTTTACGTAGAATCATGCATCACCTGTACCCAGAATAAGGGTAGCAAGACCAAAGCCTGGGGCTTGCTGAAACCACTCCCTATTCCGGAGAGACCTTGGAGAATGATTTCCATAGACTTTATTGTGGAATTACCACCGTCAGAAGGCCATACCACTATCTTTGTGGTGGTTGACAGATTTTCCAAGATGGCTCACTTTCTGCCCATCAAGGGTACACCTTCTGCCCCTGAGACCGCAAGGATCTTCATTAAGGAAATAGTAAGGCCGCGTACACACGGGCGGACTGTTCGCCCAACCTTGTCCGCTGAACAGTGTTTGGGCGGACAGTCCGCCCGTGTGTGGCCCGTGTGTGGGCTTTCAGCGGACAGTTTCAGCGGACAGTTGGACGGACAAAGTCTTTCGGAAATTCCGAAAAACTGTCCGCTGAAACTGTGTTTGAGCGAACAGTCCGCCCGTGTGTAGGCTACTTTCGAAATGAGCAAACTGTTCCCGCTCGGAAAGTCCGCCCATTTCGAGCGCGTGTACAGGTAGGCGGGGCCCGCGAAGGAGACGTCGCGGGCTCCGCCGCCTGGAATGGGCTTAAAGGGGAACCCCAACGCCGAAAAAAATCGGCGTGGGGGTTCCCCCAAAGTCCACACCAGACCCTTGTCCGAGCACGCTACCCGGCCGGCCAGGAAAGGGGGGCGAGCGAGCGCGCCCCCCCTCCTGAGCCGTACCAGGCCGCGTGCCCTCAACATGGGGGGTGCCTTGGGGAAGGGGGGGCCGCGCGGCCCCCCCACCCCAAAGCACCTTGTCCCCATGTTGATGAGGACAAGGGCCTCTTCCCGACAACCCTGGCCGTTGGTTGTCGGGGTCTGCGGGCGGGGGGCTTATCGGAATCCGGGAGCCCCCTTTAAGAAGGGGGCCCCCGGATACCGGCCCCCCACCCTATGTGAATGAGTATGGGGTACAATGTACCCCTACCCATTCACCTGTGAAATAAAGTACAAAAAAAAACACAACACAGGGAAAAAATATTTTATTGCACAGCTCCGGGGGTCTTCCGTCTTCGGGGGTCTTCTCGCCGGACTCCTCCGCTATCTGTGTGTAGCTCTTTTACTAGCGGAGGAGTCCGGCTTTCTTCCTCCCCGCCACCGGCCTCTTCTCCCGACTTCGGGGGTCTTGTCCCCCTCTTCGGTTCTTCTGCCGGGCCACCGCGCCTTCTTGTAGCTCTTTTACAGGCGGTGGCCCGGTCTTCTGTCGCCGCTGCCTTCCGTTCTTCTGTCGCCGCCTTCGGTTCTTCTGCCGGGCCACCGCGCCTTCTTGTAGCTCTTTTACAGGCGGTGGCCCGGTCTTCTGTCGCCGCTGTCGTCGCCGCCGCCGCCGCCTTCCGTTCTTGTTCTTCTTCTTGTTCTTCTTCTTCTTCTCCTGGAGATGTTGACTCGACGAGCTCTCCGGCCGGAATGCCAGGGACACGCTCCGCTGCCACTTATATAGTGACAATGGGGCGGTGTCACATGGTATATGTCACATGGGTTGGTCACATGGTGACCCCGCCCCCTTACGATGTCATAGTCCCCATGTGACATCAACCCATGTGACCAACCCATGTGACATATACCATGTGACACCGCCCCATTGTCACTATATAAGTGACCGCACAGCACGGCTCTGGCATTCCGGCCGGAGAGAGCGACGTGTCAACATCTCCTGGAGAAGAACAAGAAGAACAAGAATGGAAGGCGGCGACGGCGACAGCGACAGCGGCGACAGAAGACCGGGCCACCGCCTGTAAAAGAGCTACAAGAAGGCGCGGTGGCCCGGCAGAAGAACCGAAGGCGGCGACAGAAGAACGGAAGGCAGCGGCGACAGAAGACCGGGCCACCGCCTGTAAAAGAGCTACAAGAAGGCGCGGTGGCCCGGCAGAAGAACCGAAGAGGGGGACAAGACCCCCGAAGTCGGGAGAAGAGGCCGGCGGCGGGGAGGAAGAAAGCCGGACTCCTCCGCTAGTAAAAGAGCTACACACAGATAGCGGAGGAGTCCGGCGAGAAGACCCCCGAAGACGGAAGACCCCCGGAGCTGTGCAATAAAATATTTTTTCCCTGTGTTGTGTTTTTTTTTGTACTTTATTTCACAGGTGAATGGGTAGGGGTACATTGTACCCCATACTCATTCACATAGGGTGGGGGGCCGGTATCCGGGGGCCCCCTTCTTAAAGGGGGCTCCCGGATTCCGATAAGCCCCCCACCCGCAGACCCCGACAACCAACGGCCAGGGTTGTCGGGAAGAGGCCCTTGTCCTCATCAACATGGGGACAAGGTGCTTTGGGGTGGGGGGGCCGCGCGGCCCCCCCTTCCCCAAGGCACCCCCCATGTTGAGGGCACGCGGCCTGGTACGGCTCAGGAGGGGGGGCGCGCTCGCTCGCCCCCCTTTCCTGGCCGGCCGGGTAGCGTGCTCGGACAAGGGTCTGGTGTGGACTTTGGGGGAACCCCCACGCCGATTTTTTTCGGCGTTGGGGTTCCCCTTTAAGCCCATTCCAGGCGGCGGAGCCCGCGACGTCTCCTTCGCGGGCCCCGCCTACCTGTACACGCGCTCGAAATGGGCGGATTTGCCTCCGCCTTACGTGGGCGAGTCCGTTCATTTCAAAAGTTGAGCGGACTGTTTGGCAAACAGTTCGCTGAAACAGTCCGCTCGTGTGTGGGCAAGTCCGCTCATGCAAATTTTGAGCGGACTGTTTGCCGAAACTGTTTGACGAACAAGGTTGGGCAAACAGTCCGCGCGTGTGTACGCGGCCTAAGGCTCCACGGTATACCTGCAAACATTGTGTCCGATCGTGGGGTGCAATTTACATCGAAGTTTTGGAGAGCTTTGTGTGAGTCCCTGAAGATTGACCTTTCGTTCTCTTCTGCCTACCATCCCCAGACCAATGGCCAGACCGAACGAACAAACCAGACCCTCGAGCAATATTTGCAATGTTATTCTTCTTTTTCGCAAGACGATTGGGTATCCCTTTTACCACTTGCCGAGTTAGCCTACAATAACTCTGTTCATTCTGCAACAAATCAATCTCCCTTTTTTGCGAACTATGGTTTTCACCCTCTGTTCTTATCAACCAACATTCCTGAATGTACGGTTCTGGCGGCTCAAGAAACTTTGAACTTTTTCTGCACTAATAACAAGCTGCTTCAAGAGACGATGGCAAGGACCCAAGAGCGCAACAAAGCGGTTTTTGACAAAAAGAGGAGAGGGGAGCTCGATCTAAAACCCGGGGATTTGGTTTGGCTATCTACCCTGAACTTGAAATTGGCATGTCCATCCAGAAAACTGGGCCCAAGATTTGTGGGTCCCTTCCCAGTAACCAGGAAAATTAATAATATGGCTTATGAACTGAAATGACCGGAATCGCTTCGTATCCACCCAGTGTTCCATGTGGCCCTTCTAAAACCCTCAATCCAGGATCCCTTCACTGATCGGAACGTTGGTCCCCCTGAACCTGTGCTTATTAATGGTGAGGAGGAATTTGAGGTTGAAGCGATTTTAGATTGCAGAAAGAGACACAACCAAGTCCAATATCTGGTGAAATGGAAGGGGTATGGGCCAGAAGAAAACTCCTGGGAACCAGAGACTGGTATCCACGCCAAGAGGCTGGTTCTGGCCTTCAAGAGATCTCACCCAGGTAAGATGTCCCAGTTGGGCATCCGGAGGCTGCCCATTGGAGGGGGGCAATGTCAGGAAGATCCTTCTCACAGGCATCCGAGCGGCGTAAGTCGCAGAAGATCTTCTGTGCGGTTTGAAGAGCGTTACAGCGGTCGGCGTTGCTCGCGCGGCCGTTTGACGCAATTGGCGCCAATAGCGCTATTTAAAGTGGATCCTTGCTTCACTGCCTTGCTACCCGATCAACAGCGTTCCCGTGTATCCTGGTATCCTGTATCTGAACCTGAATCTGAATCCGTATCCTGATCCGTATTGAACCCGGCTTGTTCCCGACTCCACTGTTTGCTGCCTGCCCCCGACTTTGGCTTTGTACCCGACTACTCTTCTGGATTCAGTTTCTGTACCTGATCTGCTCGCCTGTGCCTGACCTGGACTGTTATACCATCCGTTATCTGTCAGTTGCCTGTCTTACCGCTGCTGTACTACAGGACACCTCCCAGTCCACCACCGTATCCGGCTGTTGCTCCCTCTGTGCCCTGTTGCCTCCTACCTCTTGCTACGGACTGCTGGACTCTTCTCACTTCCCGCTGTATCCAGTTTGCACCAGCATTCGCTGCCGGACTACAGAACTCCTCCCACTATTCACTGTACCCTGCGACCACTTGCATCCCGTTGCCGGACTACAGTAATCCTTCTGCTGTCTGCTGAACCTTACCATTGCCTACATTCCGCTGCTGGACTACAGGACACCTCCACCATCAACGGTCTGCTGCTTCTTACATCAACCATCCAGTCAGGCACTTGTGCCCCCCTGTGCTCCCGAGCCCCTGTCATCACTACCAGGGTCTCCCGAGTCAGAGGTCTACGAGAAGCCGCTCCCTGCATTCCGGGCTCTGCCTTAAGGTACGTGACACCCTTGTATCCTTGTTCCAGATAAACGGAACGGAGCTACTAGCATTTTTAGGAGAAAGTCAGCAGTGGCAGCCCCATACTTCTTCCATGACAGGTTTATTTCAGTAGAAGGTAACAGTCATTATCTATACATTGCATTATTGTTCCTGAAATACTGAGAAAATAACAGAGAGTCCGTACGATTCAGCATTGTTTGGTGTGAACAAGCTTTAAGACATTCTTTGTTCATTCGGATAAATAAGTAGTATTGATTGCCACTGTAGGGCCAACATATTTCTATAGAACCAGAGGCCCCGCTCTCAATGAGAAGAATTTCTATTTTCAATTTCATTGAACTGTCAAAATAAAATAGAATTCAGAAGTCAGTCCAGTCTAGACAAGAGGAAGTTTTAAGTGCACTTATTAAGGATTGATGACATATGTACTTCCATTGACGAGAGAAGAAAAGGTAAGCACATTGTGGGCTTTAAAATGTTATGTGTATCTCAAGGCAAATATAAAATGGGAAGAGTGCAGTACAATTTATGTTCAGTTATGCTATCCTTTTAATTTTCCATCCTCATGAGTTTGTGTCGATGTGTTGATCCTGCCAGTTTGTTGCCGTTAACTTGTCTTTTAGCGGAGGGCCGACAACTCTTGCTGGACGCTGCTGAAATTACAGCAGAGTTGGCAACCTGTCCAGGCTGCATCTGCCCAATGGGAGCACATAAGGACATGGCAGAACAGTCTAGTACATCCCAACACCTACTGTCACTACAGCCCAGCACCTACAGTCAGTACGGCCCAGCAAATACAGTCGTTACGTCCCAGCATCTACAGTCGTTATGGCCCAGCATCTACAGTCGTTACGGCCCAGCATCTAGAGTCCTTACGGCCCAGCATCTACAGTCAGTATGGCCCAGCACCTACAGTCAGCACAGCCCAGAAAATAGTCAGTATTGCCCAGCATCTACAGTCATTACGGCCC
Source organism: Lithobates pipiens (assembly GCF_037356315.1). Lineage (NCBI taxonomy): Eukaryota > Metazoa > Chordata > Amphibia > Anura > Ranidae > Lithobates > Lithobates pipiens. The sequence continues at coordinate 605,228,334 of NW_027507758.1, forward strand.
AGCATCTGAAGTCATTATGGCCCAGCATCTACAGTCATTATGGCCCAGCATCTACACTCCTACAGCCCAGCATCTACAGTCATTACGGCCCAGCATCTACACTCTTACGGCCCAGCATCTACAGTCACAGTGATGCATAGTAGCTCATTATGCTTTACCTTTGCAGGGAAACAAAGAGGAAGTAACACCCATCAGGGTTTACTTCCTCTTTAAAGTTCATGTGCGTGTAAAAGCGGGTGTCCCAATACTTTTGGTAATATAGTGTAGGTGTGGCCTTCAGTACATATAATGAGTCTACCATGTCCTGAGCAGGGACATGCAGTCAGGTGAGGCAGAGCCTCATCTGCCATGAACATAAAAAAAAACAACCCCCCCCCCCCCCCAAAAGGAAAACAATCCAGCTTCGAGGGTCATAGCTTGGTGACCTGATGTCACAGAGACCCCAAATGTGGGGCGTAGTTAGCTGAAGTCCTACCCCATCACTGGTGATATGGGACTTCTTGTGCAGCCTGTCTGAAGCTTACATACAGAGAGGCCAGTTTAAATACAAGCTGGAACGCTCTGTTTGCAGAAGACCGAGAGGTTTGAGCTCACAATGCCTCTGACTTCTAGTCGGAAGCACTGAGCTTAATGGACAGCTTGGAGCCTTGGACCAATGGTAAAGCACCATTGGAACAAGCTGTCCAATAAAAATGCTGCAGTGGAGGCTGTCCTCTCATTGCAGTGTCATAGAAGGGGGCATGTGTCTAAAAGACACACGCTGCCTTCCAGCCCAGCCCTCTTAACTAGAAGGAAAAAGCATGGGTTTATGGGTATAAGGTTTACCCACAATCCCATGTTTTTCTCACACAGTTAAGAGGGAGAATGAGAATCTGCTGCTGCTAAAAAGGTACAAGCTAAATCATATATTATTATGCTATATGTTATAACATCATCATTTATTATTTATCTATTTACTGTGAAATTACTGGTTGGAAGTTATAACTTCAAACTTCAGTCATTTGTACGTTAGGCCACCTGCTTGAGTACAGTTTTTGAAAAAATAGTAAATTACCTTAAAAACAATATAATAATAATTATTTGTATATTACCTACTTATGGTAATTAACCCCTTGCCACCCAGGCCAATTTTGACACTTCTCTCTTACATGTAAAAATCATAATTATTTTGCTAGAAAATTACTCAACCCCCAAACATATATATATATATATATATATATATATATATATATGTATGTGTGTATGTATATATGTATATATATTTATATATATATATAATATATTTAGCAGACACCCTAGGGCAGGGGTGCCCAACCTTTTAAAGAGCGAGGGCCACTTAAGCTAGTTAGTAACCCTTTATAGCTCTTGTACACACCTGTCGGAAATTCCGACCACAAAATCCGTCTGATTTTTTCCGACCGATTTTGTCTGAAACTGGTGTTGCATACACACGGTTGGACAAAGTTGGCGGAAAATGCAATAGTTCGGAACGTGATGATGTTCGTTCGTTACGACGGGGCTAAGTTGTGGCTAGTAGTCAATAGCTTTGGTCTCGTAATTTGATCTGAGCATGCGTGGCACTTTGTCCGATCGGAGTGCTCTACAAACGATCGGAAAAAGTCTGATCGGATTTTTGTGTTTTTATGTTTCCGTCGGTATTCCTGATGGAAAAAGTCCAATGGAGCCCACACACAATCGGATTTTCCGACAATATAATCCGATCGGACCTTTTGCGTCTGAATTTTCTCACCGTGTGTACAGGGCATTATGTGTCCCGAATAAATTATTTACCAAGGATTTGGAGTGCCGGCTTCTTCTATTGGAATTTAAGTAATGGGGGGGGGGGGGGGGCTGTGGGAGGAACAGCACATGACATTTTATACAAGTTAGAATGCATGATCGGCCTTTACAACCACTTTACATCCATTTTTGTTTAAATGCAAGCTGCGTAAGTACCCAAACGTTGACTGGATGTCAGCTTCTTGCAGTCCCTGTACAGCAGAACTCAGATTTAAAAAAAAAAGGAGAGAAGCAGCATATTTGTTCATCTGCTGACAAGGAGCATGCTGATAGCAGGAGGAATCAGAGGGACAGGGAGATGAGCTCTTCACTCTTCTGCTTCTCCTTCACTGCCCAGTCACAGGCTTGGGTGGGTTAAGGATGATAATGATAATTGGCCAGCAGACTGTAGACATCTAGTGGTGGGAAAGAAGTACTGCAGCAGGGATCATTGCTGCAAAAAGCTGTTTTTTTTTCTTCAAATTTTTAGCTGGGGTTTCTCTTTAAACACAAACTCCTCTCCTTTCGCTTTTACATAGGCCAGCATACCTTTTTTTGTTGTATTGTAAGTGAACTACACTAGGAAGCCATATAAAATAATTACTCTCTAATTTTTGCTGGTGTCACAATAGCCATAGAAGACGTAGAGCATATGTATTTTTTTTGTGTTACAATACTTCTATTTCTACATAACTTATGTCGAGGTCATTTAAAGGGAATGTTTTATTTGCCGCTGTTTAACGTAAAAACAAATCGTTGCCTGGTACTTCTTCTCTTGAATGGAACAGATTCTTATACTAGTGTTAAAGTACATAGAAATAATGACTCTGTTGGCTTTTATCACATAACCTATTACTACTTCTTCTTGTGTTAACAAAAGTCTAACTCCAGGCAAACAGTGGAGCACAACTTTGTATCCTTCAGCGCTTTCAGAAGAACTGAGGTAATGTTTGCTATGAGTGCAAAGGTGCATTGTTGCAATGTAATCACCATACAATGTACTCTGTTACACCTTTAACAATCGCTATATATCAGCATGCATTCAAGTAAAACAATGATTGCGTGTGGTATATTCACTACCAGACTGGTATTAAAAAAAAATCAAATAAAACAAACAAAAAACAAACAAACCACATACTGTAAATTATTATTATTAAATTATTTTGTAATATGTAAAAAAACGAATCAATAAATAAAACATACTAAAACTCCCAAACTCACTCCCCTTTCATATATATACTGTGTGTATATATATATATGTATATATATGTATATGTATGTATCTATCAGATATATATATATATATATATATATATATATATATATATATATATATATATATATATATATATATTTCAATAAATATCTATAGAATATATAGAGAGAGAGATCTATACATATATATATATATATAGAGAGAGAGAGAGATCTATATATATCTATAGATATTTATATATATATATATATATATATATATATATATATATATATAATATCCATAGATATATATAGATCTCTCTCTCTCTCTCTCTCTCTCTCTCTCTATATATATATATATATATATATATATAGATATATCGATAAATATCTATAGAATATATATATTTATCGATATATATATATAGCTATAGATCTCTCTCTCTCTCTCTCTCTCTCTCTCTCTCTCTCTCTATATATATATATATATATATATATATATATATATATATATATATATATATATATATATATATAGATATTTATTTATCTATATCTCTCTCTCACTCTCTCACTCTCTCTCTCCCCCTCTATAAATCTCTCTCTCTATAAATCTCTCTCTCTCTCTCTCTCTCTCTCTCTCTCTCTAAATTTCTCTCTCTCTCTATAAATTTCTCTCTCTCTCTATAAATTTCTCTCTCTCTCTCTCTTTATAAATCTCTCTCTCTCTCTCTCTCTCTCTATAAATTTCTCTCTCTCTCTCTTTATAAATCTCTCTCTCTTTATAAATCTCTCTCTCTCTCTCTCTCTCTCTCTCTCTCTCTCTCTCCCCCTCTATAAATCTCTCCCCCTCTATAAATCTCTCTCCCTCTATAAATCTCTCTCTCTCTATATATAAATCTCTCTCTCTCTCTCTCTCTATATATATATATATATATATAAATTTCTCTCTCTCTATAAATTTCTCTCTCTCTTTATAAACCTCTCTCTCTCTCTCTCTCTCTCTCTCTCTCTCCTATCTCTCTCTCTCTAGATATATATATATATATATATATATATATATATATATATATAGAAAGAAAAAGAACTGCGCTAACCACAAATACCCAATACGATTAGGGTATATAGAAGTGCCAGACCCACACTGTGGGTCTTAGTACCTAATGTCTCTAGGACCACCTCCAAAGTGTAGTGTGAACCATATACGGATAAATGCAATTAAATACAAAGACAAACCATAAATACGTATCGATAATGTGAATTCCCCAAACACAGTATATGTGTATCAAACTCTGTGTGTAAACCCCTAAAACATAAAAGTAAAGATATGAAAAAATATTTGCTATTAAGCATAAATGGGCTATCAAAAAATAAATTTGTGTTTAGAGACACCCTATATAATGTCCATATAGTCCTATGTCAAAAATAATAATAATAAAATGTCCATATAGTAAACGAACACCAGTAAGACTTCAAAAGAGGTACGGCAGTGAAGAAAAATTCCAAATGGCTGAATTACAGATACACAAATTGAAAATCTTCTCCAAAGATGTGGTATGCTTATCCCATCACCGAATGAATGAATTAGCTCCTTACCAGATCCAAGCGACCCCCCGTTACAGAGGGTCACCACAAGCAGCAGCAGTCAAAGGATATCCGGATAACGCTTCCTCCTCAGGTGATCACGAATCTTCCACGCGATAGGGTTATGGCTGTTACTCACTCCCGACTCGACGTGGTATCACATAAGGAAAAACATAGGCTCCAGATAGTGTAAAACCAAATGACTTTAATTTTTTAAAAGCGAACGTAAACACTTACGTAAAAGACTTTAAAAACAGGTTCAAAACAAAGACGTGCACCGGCCGGATACACGCCAACGCAAAGACCAACCCGTCCTTCCTGGTCCACAGAAACGAACACGACTGGGGTGACGTCGACACGTTCGCACCGCCCTACGCGTTTCGTAATAATTTACGTCGTCCAGGGGCACGGGCGGCGTGCGACGTCACCCCTTTTATAACCATAAACTCAACCAAGCCTCACTTTGGGTCAGCGGCCATCTTAGATGTCACATAAACATTAAGAATCAAAAGAACGTAGGCCAAGCCTCACTATCAATCACGAACGTCAGATGTGCGTATCCGCAACGGACGTCCTGTGGTTGCGGACCATACCTCGTTTCCATACGAACGTCATATGATCATAAGCCAAAGCCTCGCTTCCAGGTATTAACCCTATCGGCAGAGTGGCGTGGCAAATACCCTCATTTTAAGGTGTCCTTCCTATACCCCGAAACAGGGTATAGTGTAGATCGCCAAGAAGGGGTAAAGTAAGTTGGAAAATCAATAAGGTAAAAAGAAAAAGAAAAAATAATAAGAAAATGGAATAAAATATCACAAATAGGGATAAAAATACATCAAAAATTCTACGTTTCGATGTATTCATACAGCCATCAAATTCAATTAAGTATAGGCAAATAAGTATAGAAATACATCAAACATTATGCGTTTACCCGATGTGTTTATGTAGCCATCAAGTTCAATTAAGAAATGGGATTACTGTAGACATGTATTTCAAATACCTTGCTGTCTCGCATATTCCCCAGGGGTTGTTCCAGAACACCCCAAAACGAATGTCGAGGGATATACTAAAACGTGACCTAGAGGGCCGCCAGACCCAAAGCCAGGCCTACCACACAAGAATATGCTCTACAGTGATATATACCAAAATAAACAGCAAGAAAAAGTACAATAGAGTGGTTTTTTACAGTAACTAATACAGTAAAAACGTGGTGGAGAAACATTACATCAAACAGGTTACCTCAAGAGTTATTAATAAAGGCATTTACATCGGTGTCCACATTAAGGCCAAACGGAACATATGTTTTTAATTTATGAATCCAGGCCATTTCGAGCTTGGATATCTCCCTAACCAAGGACCCTCCCCTCCAGTGGGGCCTATATTTGTCTAAGCCGACGAATAGGGTACCTGATGGGTCTCTCTTGTGTGTCTGGTCGTAATGTCTGGACACAGGGTGTTTGTCGAACCCCCGTCTGATATTGCCAATGTGTTCGTTCACCCTGACACGAAGTGCCCTCTTGGTCCGCCCAATATACTGGAGGCCACAGGGGCACTGTAAAAGGTAAACCACAGCCTCCGAGGAGCAAGTAATAAAGGACTCTATATCGTATGTCCTAGAAGTGCTCGAAGATACGATACTAGAAATCTTAGAGCCCCTATGCGAATTCAGGGTACAGACCTGACAGTTCTTACATTTATAGTAGCCAACTAGATTTTGGAAAAAACATCTATTGGCCCTAGGCGGGTCTTGTACACTGGGGGCAATCTTGTTTCCCAGTGAAGAGGCTCCTTTAAAAATTATTTGGGGTTTGACAGGTAGAATTGGATTCAAAACATGGTCACTAGTAAGTAAGTGCCAATGTTTTTGAATCAAATTTCTCACACCACGATGTTGGACTGAGAAAGTCGTGACAAACGGTACACCACCCTGTACGTCAGCCCTAGCACTTTGTCTGTCTGCCAGTAGTGAGGGTCTGTCTCTAGTCCGGGCATATATATACTACTGTGAAAATGTTTTTTGGCAGGTGTGAGAAAATTATGTAAATGAAGAGTGCTTTCAGAAATGTATTAATAGTTTATTTTTATCAATCACAAAAAAAAGAAAAAAAAGAAAGGAAAGTAAATGAAGAGAAGAGAAATCCAAATCCAATCAATACTTGGTGTGACCGCCCTTTTTCCTTTCAAACCATTCTTTCTAGGTAGAATTGCACAAGGTTTTTGAAGGAACTTTGCAGGCAGGTTGTTCCAAAAAACATTGTGCAGAAGTTAACACAGATCTTCTGTGGATGTCAGCTGCCTCAAATCCTTCTGTTTCTTCGTGTAATCACAGACATAGGTTGAAAAAAGACACAAGTCCATCTTTTTCAACCAAAAAAAAAAAAAATGAAAAATCCCATATACACAATCCTATACCCACAGTTGATCCGGAGGAAGGCAGAAAAAACCCCAGCAAAGCATGCAAAAGATCCATAGAAAGTACAGGCCTAGAACATATTCTCCATAGAAAATATTTATTTGAGAATTACAGCAATGACATCATCCAAAAATATTGACGCGTTTCAGCTTTAGGCCTTCATCAAAAGCAAAAAAGAAAATCGCCAGCAAAGCATGATCCAATTTGCTATAGCAAGGGAAAAAAAAAATCCTTCCTGATCCCTCCGAGAGGCAATCGGATTTTCCCTGGATCAGCTGTACCTATAAATGTCAGTACCCAGTTATATTGTATACATTTAGGAATGAATCGAGGCTTTTTTTTTTTTAAGCACTCTACTGAGCAGGCCAGAACCACCTCTGGAGGGAGTCTGTTCCAAATTTTCATAGCTCTTACTGTGAAGAAACCTTTCCGTATTTCGAGATTAAATCTTTTTTCCTCTAGACATAAAGAGTGCCCCCATGTCCTCTGTGATGAAGGAACTCTGCAGGTAGGTTGTTCCAAACATTGTGCAGAACTTAACACAGATCTGTGGATGTCAGCTGCCTACTATCTTAAAGTGAGTAACTCAACACCAAGTTCACGATATGGACCCCTTATGTATTTGTACATATTGATCATATCCCCCCTTAATCTCCTCTTCTCAAGATAGAATAAATTCAGTTCCTCTAATCTTTCCTCATAGCTGAGCTCCTCCATGCCTCTCATCAGTTTGGTTGCCCTTCTCTGCACTTTCTCCAGTTCCCTGATATCCTTTTTGAGAACTGGTGCCAAAAACTGAACTGCATATTCCAGATGAGAACTTACTAATGATTTGTACAGGAGCAAAATCTCTCTCTGGAGTCCATACCTCTCTTAATACAAGAAAGGACTTTGCTCGCCTTGGAAACCACAGCTTGGCATTGCATGCTATTATTGAGCTTATGATCTACCAAAACCCCCAGATCCTTCACTATGGATCCCCCCCGTTGTACTCCCTCTAGTATGTATGATGCATGGATATTCTTAGCTCCCAAGTGCATAACTTTACATTTATCAACATTAAACCTCATTTGCCACTTAGGTGCCCAATTAGACAGAGCATTGGGGTCGGCTTGTAAATTGGAGACATCCTGTAAGGACGTTATCCCACTGCATAGCTTAGTTTCATCTGCAAAGACTGAAATTGTTACTTTTAATCCCAGACCCAATATCCTTTATAAAGATATTCAAAAGTAAGGGTCAAACGAAGGGGCCCTGCGTGGCTCCCAAACGTTGCACTTATTTCTGTGATGTGATCTCTTTCAATAAAAAAAAAACCCTTGGATGGAAGTTGTCGATCCTTGGTGTGCTGGCGAATATGTACAATTGCTTGATTTTCCAGGACCCAACTGGTAATCACTGCAGCACCCACCATTTCAAGAGCCATACTTGCCAGAAATGTGTGTGCGAAAGGAATATTGACAAGATGACGTTTGACCTGCGACATGATACTGTGTTTCAAAACCTCACCTTAGTAGCAGAGTTTGGCTGTTCCTCACCCAGTTTTAAGCCTCAAACACAGCTGTTTCTGTTTCAGTTAATGACTGTGTTTCAACCCACATATGATACTGATGATCGATAGCACCTACTTGATATAATTGTTTAATCGTACACCTGAATCTAATCCTACAAATTCATTGACTGTGCAAGTGTACAAAGTGTGCAAGTGTAGGAATTGATGCTGGTTTGAAGTCAAAGGGTAGTCACACCAAATATTCATTTGATTTAGATTTTTCTTCTGTTTGCTCACTTTGCATTTTGTAAACTGATAAAAATAAACAATTAAAATACAGTGCATCCGGAAACTATTCACAGCACTTCACTTTTTGCACATTTTGTCATGTTACAGCCTTATTCCAAAATGGATTAAATTCATTATTTTCCTCAAAATTCTACAAACAATACCCCATATTGACAATGTGAACGAAGTTTGTTTAACCACTTGACCACTGGGCACTTAAACACCCTTAATAACCAGACCAATTTTCAGCTTTTCGGTGCTCTCACATTTTGAATGACGATTACTCAGTAATGCAACAACCCATATGAAATTTTTGTCCTTTTCACACAAATAGAGCTTTCTTTTGGTGGTATTTAATCACCACTGGGTTTTTTATTTTTTGTGCTATAAAAGAAAAAAGACAGAAAATTCTGTAAAAAAATGAATTTTTCTTCGTTTCTGTTATAAAATTTAGCAGATTAGTAATTTTTTCTTCATAAATTTTGGCCAAAATTTATACTACTACATATCTTTAGTAAAAATAAGTACAAATTGGTGGATATTATTTGGTCTTTGTGAAAGTTATAGAGTCCACAAGCTATGGTGCCAATATCTGAAAATTGATCACACCTGAAGTACTGACGGCCTATTTCAATTCTTGAGACCCTAACATGCCAGAAAAGTACAAATACACCCCAAATGATCCCTTTTTGGAAAGAAGACATTCCAAGGTATTTAGTAAGAGGCATGATGAGTTTTTTTAAGTTGTGATTTTTTCCCACAATTCTTTGCAAAATCAAGATTTTTTTTACTTTTTTTTTTTTTCACAAAATTGTCATATTATCAGTTTATTTCTCACACACAGCATATGCATACCACAAATTACACCCCAAAACACATTCTGCTATTACTCCCGAGTACGGCGATACCACATGTGTGAGACTTTTACACAGTGTGGCCACATACAGAGGCCCAACATACAGGGAGCGCCATTAGGCGTTCTGGAGCACCCAGGACAATTCTGACATTTCTCTCCTACATGTAAAAATCATCATTTATTTGCTAGAAAATTACATAGAACCCCAAAACATTATATATGTTTTTTTTAGCAAACACCCTGGAGAATACAATGGTGGTCGTTGCAACTTTTTATCTCGCACGGTATTTGCGCAGCAATTTTTCGAACACGTTTTTAAAAAAAAAAAAAGTTTTGTGCTTAAAAAAAAAAAAAAAAAACATTAAAGTTAGCCCAATTTTTGCATAATGTGAAAGATGAAGTTACGCCGAGTAAATAGATACCTAACATGTCACTCTTCAAAATTGCACACGCTTGTGGAATATGGCACCAAACGTCACTACTTAAAAATCTCCATAGGCGACACTTTAAATTTTTTTACTGGTTACATTTTTTGAGTTACAGAGGAGGTCTAGGGCTAGAATGATTGCTCTCGCTCTAACGTTCGCAGCGATACCTCACATGTGTGGTTTGAACACCGTTTTCATATGAGGGCGGGACTTACGTATGTGTTCGCTTCTGCATGCGAGCACATGGGGACAGGGGCGCTTTAAATTTTATTTTTTATTGTTCATTTTACTTTATTTTAGTTTGAAATTTTTTTCCCCAAAAATAAATTTTTTGATCACTTTTATTCCTATTACAAGGAATGTAAACATCCCTTGTAATAGAAATATGGCATGACAGGTCCTCTTTACAGTGAGATATGGGGTCAATAAGACCCCACATCTCACCTCTAAGCTGGGAAGCCTGAAATAAAAAAAAAAAAAAAAAAGAGATTCTGGCTTTGATCGTATTGGCGAGTCAGTAGAAGCATCGGAGGGCGGCGGGAGGGGGCGTCTATGGCTGGGTATTGTAGGGTATCACCGAGTATGGCTGGGCATTGCAGGGTATCTCCGAGTATGGCAGGGTATGGCTGGGTATTGCAGGGTATCTCCGAGTATGGCAGGGTATGGCTGGGTATTGCAGGGTATCTCCGAGTATGGCAGGGTATCTCCGAGTATGGCAGGGTATCTCCGAGCATGGCAGAGTATTGGCGGGTACTGCAGAGTATTGGCGGGTACTGCAGAGTATTGGCAGGGTATTGAGGGGTTAAATTCGGTGAGCAGTGATGTGGGCCCACAGCGCTGCTGACACCGATCTCTTCCCCCTCCGCTGTACCGATTGGTACAGAGAGAGGAGGGAGGATGACGCCGGTTTGTTTACAGGTGATCACTCCGTCATTTGACGGAGCGATCATGTGGTAAACGTTTGCGTTGAGCGGCCGTTTACCGTGATCCGTGAGGCCACGTCGGTCACGGATGCTCTCGAGTGTGCGCCCCCCTGGAGAGCGGAATTCTGGGAGGACGTCATATGACGGCCTCCCGGAGTTAAACAACCGCCCTGTAGCCGTCATTCAGCTATGGACCGGTTGTTAAGTGGTTAAAAAATCTTTGCAAATTTATAACAAAAAATAAAAAAATAATCACGTACATAAGTATTCACAGCCTTTGCTATTACACTCAAAATTGAGCTCAGGTGCAGCCTGTTTCCACAGATCATCTTTGAGATGTTTCTACAACTTGATTGGAGTCTACCTGGTCAATTCAGTTGATTGGACATGATTTGGAAAGGCACACACCTTTCTATATAAGATCCTACAGTTAACAGTGCATGTCAGAGCACAAACCAAGCCATGAAGTCCAAGGAAATGTCTAAAGACCTCCAAGACAGGATTGTATCAAGGCACAGATCTGGGGAAGGGTACATAAACATTTCTGCAGCATTGAAGGTCCCAGCACAGTGGCCTCCATCATCCGTAAATGTAAGAAGTTTGAAAGTAACAGACTCTTCCTAGTGCAGGCTGCCCGGCCAAACTAAGCAATTGGGGGAGAAAGGAGGCCTTATAAAGGAGACCAAGAACCCGATGGTCACTCTGATAGAGCTCAAGTGTTTTTCTGCGAAGAGAGGAGAACTTTCCAGAAGAACAACCATCTCTGCAACGCTCCACCAAACACGTCTGTATGGTAGAGTGGCCAGACAGAAGCCACTCCTCAGTAAAAGGCACATGACAGTCCACCTGGAGTTTGCCAAAAGTCACCTGAAGGACTCTCAGACCATGAGAAACAAAATTCTCTGGTCTGATGAAACAAGCAGTGAACTCTTTGGCCTGAACGGCAAGCGTCATGTTTGGAGGAAACCAGGCACCGCTCATCACCTGGCCAACACCATCCCTACAGTGAAGCATGGTGGTGGCAGCATCATGCTGTGGGAATGTTTTTCAGCGACAGGAACTTGGAGACTAGCCAGGATCAAGAAAAAGATGAATGCAGCAATGTACAGAGACATCCTTGATGAAAACCTGCTCCAGAGCGCTCTGGACCTCAGACTGGGATGAAGGTTCATCTTCCAACAGGACAACAACCCTAAGCACACAGCCAAGATTACAAAGGAGTACGAGACAACTCTGTGAATGTCCTTGAGTGACCCGGCCAGAGCCCAGACTTAAACTGATTGAACATCTCTGGAGAAATCTGAAAATGGCTGTGCACACTTCCCATCCAAAACCTGATGGAGCTTGAGAGGTTCTGCTAAATAGAATGGGAGAAACTGCTCAAAAATAGGTGTTTCAACCTTGTAGCATCATACGACTTGAGGCTGCAATTGGTGCCAAAGGTGCTTCAACAAAGTTTTGAGCAAAGGCTGTGAATACTTTATGTACATGAGATTTTTTTCCTTTTTTATTTTTAATAAATTTGCAAAGATTTTAAACAAACTTCTTTCACGTTGTCATTATGGGGTATTGTTTGTAGAATTTTGAGGAAAATAATGAATTGATTCCATTTTGGAATAAGGCTGTAACCTAACAAAATGTGGAAAAAGTGAAGCATTCTGAATACTTTCCGGATGCACTGTATATATTATTGAAAGCATTCTTACTTTACAGTATTTATTCACACCTGCCTAAAAAACTTTCACACAGTACTGTATATATGCCCAATATTCAAGCTCAAAATACTTTAGCTATAGATACGCTTTACAATGTCGGCATCATTCGACCATATTCTGCTTTTCCTTTTCTTCATGCTCTGCTACCCTGCAAGGAAAATTGACCTCAGACATTGCTTCTACCAAAGTAGTGTCATGTACACCATATTACCAAAAGTATTGGGACCCCTGCCTTTACACGCACATGGACTTTAATTGCATCTAGGGCATCATTTTCGATAATAATCAATAATGAAAATCGCTGTCAACGATTTTCATTATCATTTAGTTGGTCTGCTAATGGCATGCCCCTTCCTCCTTGCCAGTCCCGCCTCTGCCTGAGTCCCATACAATCCTCTGTGTACAAGCTGCTGTATTCTCATAGCGGCGCTGATGTGACCTAGCACCTCCGCCCACCTCTCTCCTCCTTGCTGATGACAGTGGGGTATTCTCAGCCCCGTTCGCTTTGCTGCCCCGAGGGAAGAGAGAGAGGAGAGAAGCAGCCGTGAGCGCCGAGCTGCCATGTTAGGCAGTGGCTTACATTTTTAATACAGTGAGTGAACTTGGCAAAACATTAATTTTGGGATTTCTGTGGGGGACTAGACTGGTTTGAGTCCTGACTTCAACCCGATAAAACACCATAGGATGCATTAAGGTGAAAAAACACGAGTGTTTACAACCCCTTTTAAGTGACTTTGTCATTATAAAAGTGTGGGGACTGCCATTACTAGTCACCTGGCTGTGTCAGGCTTCAATATGTTCTGTGCCACTGTGCCAGAATTCCTTTTCTTTGTACATGTTCCAGATCAGAGACTCAAAAGGCATTGAAGCCAAAGCACCACATGACAGCCAAGGAACTAACATTTTCAAAAAAGAGTTGAGCAATGGCATCCACTGGGCTTGACTCATGACAGAGTTATGCCCCGTACACACCATCGGACTTTCCGACAACAAAACCATGGATTTGTTCGAAGGTTGTTGGCTCCAACTTGTCTTGCATATAAACGGTCACACAAATGTTGGCCAACAATTACGAACGTAGTGACGTACAAGACGTACGGCGAGCCGATAAAAAGGAAGTTCAATAGTCATGTGATATCTCCATTATGAACGCTAGTTTTACAAGACCGAGCGCTTCCGGCTCATACTTGATTCCGAGCATGCGTGAACTTTTGTGTACACACAATCGGAAAGTTCAACAACAAAGTTTTGTTGGCGGAAAATCTGAGAACCTGCTAGCCAACATTTGTTGGCTGAAAGTCCAACAAAAAATGTTCGATGGAGCATACACACGGTCGGACTTTCAGCCAACAAGCTCACATCCAACCAGCGGCATTACTTTAACATTTGTTCCTCTTTTAGTTTACAGCTTCCCAAGGGGGTGCTATCCACGGCACATATAGTAGTTTTATAGAAGTCACTGGGTTAGGATTTGGACTGAATTTAGCAAAAGTTGAAGGAAAATTTCTAGAACACCCCCCCCACTGTCTGGACCCATTTTTAGTTTGCGCCTATAAATTTAAAGGTAAGCAGTATGTACTTTGACTATCTCTTGAGCTGTTGGGCTTCCTACCTTTTTACAGAGGTACAGACCAAGGGTCCTATAGAAAAGCCTACAACTATATTCCAAAGTTTGGTTCTCTTTGCAAAATCTGTATTATTGTCCATCTAGGGCAGCCTTTCTCAACCTTTTCAACATAGAGGAACCCTTGAAATAGTTCTCCAATCTCGGGGAACCCCTGTCAAAAATTAGAAATCTACAACTCATGATACATTAGTGTGATGGTCAGTGGGAAGAATGGTCCTTACACTTGTGGTCATTGGGAAGAATTACCTCCTTACAGATAGCTAAAAAGATCAATGGTGTTGGTGGGAACTTATTCGAGAGGCAGAAATTGTCCAATGCTGAAGGAACCCCTAGCAACCTCTGGAGGAACCCTAGGGATCCACGGAAACCTGGTTGGGAATCATTGATCTAGGGGAAGGCAATATATTGAAAATTGCAGGAGCTAGATGGTTCAGTATGGATTTCCAAGTCACTACTGTCAGAGGAAAGGGTCCTCTGTGGCCAAAAAGTTTTGCGCTGTGTGACAAATGTCCCATTTTTTACTTTGATGGTTTTCAGTTTGTACTTTTTTGATGGCAACAAACGTTAATATAGTACCATACCATACCAACTAGGTCAGTAATGCCGGAGTAAGGGGTCCTCAGAGGACACAAAATGTTGCGTTTTGTGACAAATGTTCCAATTTGTACTTTGACGGTTTGCTGTTTTGGAATTGTTTTGATGGCACCAACCCTTTGTATAGCACCATACCATTCCAGCTAGGTCCATAATGGCTGAGCAAGGGGTCCTCGGAGGACACATAATGTTTCGCTTTGTGACAAATGTTTTAATATGTACTTTGATGGTTTCTTGTTTAAACTTGTTTTAATGGCATCAACTAGGGCTGCAACTAACGATTATTTTCATAATCGATTAGTTGGCCGATTATTGTTTCGATTAATCGGTTAATAACCTTTTAAAAAAAAAAAAAACGTGTCAAATTGACGTTCATTTTCAACCACAGTGACGGGAAAAATTTGGAAATAATAAGAAAAACTTCTTAGTCAAAGGAATTTTCAGGCACTGTATGTGGTTTTTCGTTCAGAAATTACATTCATTTTAAAAACAGAATGTTAAAAACAAGTGAAAATTTCAAACAAAATTCTTTCATTCAGCGAATGTACAACAATTTTTCGTCTGAATATTCTCATCTGAAAATTGATCGGTGTGGCCAGCATAAGGCTCGGTGCACACCTATGCAGTTTGCTTTTAATCTGTTTCTGCAGTGCTTTTTGCTGTACACTTTGATTTTTGCGCACGTGATTTTACTGCAATTTGCATTTTTTTAGGGCAGATTAACCACTTCAGGACCGCCGTATTGCCATTGTACGTCAGCACAATGGCACAGGCAGGCAGAATCACGTACATCTACGTGATTGCCTTCCAGCGGGTGGGGGGTCCCATCGGACCCCCTCCCGCTGGATACGGCGGTCCGATTCGGTCCAGGAGCGCTCCGTGAAGAGGGGATGGCCGTTCGTTTTCGGCCACCCCCTCTGGATCGCTCCTGGCCAATGAGAAGCTTCCTCCCCTGTGTATTGTTTACACAGGAAGGAGGAAGTGATGTCATTCTCCTCGGGGCGGTCTTTTTGACCGGACTACGAGGAGAAGAGTAAAAGTAAGTCTGCACGAACACTACACTGACATGTAGGTACACACAGGCACACAAACCCCCCCCGATCCCCCCCCCGATCGCCCCCCGATCCCCCCCCGCCCCCCCTCCGCCCCCAGTCACAGTGTCACTGATTGCATTGATCATTTCTTTACTGATCAATGCATTCAGTGTCAGTTGTGACAGTAAAAACTGTCAGGACAGTTAGTGTTAGGTCCAGGGTAGCCCCCTATCACCCCCCAATAAAGATTTAACCCCCTGATTGCCCCTAGAGTTAACCCTTTCACCCCCTTTTGCCAGTGTCACTAAGCGATCATTTTTCTGATCGCTGCATGTGTCGCTAGTGTCGCTAGGTAGCTAGTTATTTTTTTAGGTTCACCGCCAGGTTTTTATATCGCTAGGTACCCCGATATACTACCCAATAATGTTTTTAACCCCCTGATTGCCGCTAGTTAACCCTTTCACCCCCTTTTGCCAGTGTCACTAAGCGATCGTTTTTCTGATCGCTGCATTAGTGTCGCTACAGTCGCTAGGTAGCTAGTTATTTTTTTAGGTTCACCGCCAGGTTTTTATAGCGCTAGGTACCCCGATATACTACCCAATAATGTTTTTAACCCCCTGATTGCCGCTAGTTAACCCTTTCACCCCCTTTTGCCAGTGTCACTAAGCGATCATTTTTCTGATCGCTGCATGTGTCGCTAGGTAGCTAGTTATTTTTTTAGGTTCACCGCCAGGTTTTTATATCGCTAGGTACCCCGATATACTACCCAATAATGTTTTTAACCCCCTGATTGCCGCTAGTTAACCCTTTCACCCCCTTTTGCCAGTGTCACTAAGCGATCGTTTTTCTGATCGCTGCATTAGTGTCGCTACAGTCGCTAGGTAGCTAGTTATTTTTTTAGGTTCACCGCCAGGTTTTTATAGCGCTAGGTACCCCGATATACTACCCAATAATGGTTTTAACCCCCTGATTTCCGCTAGTTAACCCTTTCACCCCCTTTTGCCAGTGTCACTAAGCGATAATTTTTCTGAACGCTGCATCAGTGTCGCTAGTGTCGCTAGGTAGCTAGTTAACTAGGCTCCCAAAAAGTCCCCCACATGTGGTATCCCCGTACTCGGGAGAAGCAGCAGAATTTATTTTGGGGTGTAATTTGACTTCTGCCCATAGCATGTGTGAGCAATATATCATTTAGTGACAACTTTGTGCAAAAAAAAAAAAAGTTTGTAATATTCCCGCAACTTTTGGCAAAATATAAAATATTCCATGGACTCAACATGCCTCTCAGTAAAGCTTGGGGTGTCTACTTTCCAAAATGGGGTCATTTGGGGGGGTTTTGTGCTATTTTGGCATTTTATGGCCTTCGAAACTGTGATAGGTAGTGAGGAGTTAAATCAAAAATTTGCACCCTTAGAAATCCTGAAGGTGGTGATTGGTTTTCGGGGTGTCGTGCGCGACTAGACTCCCAAAAAGTCCCACACATGTGGTATCCCCGTACTCGGGAGAAGCAGCAGAATGTATTTTGGGGTGTCATTTCACATATAACCATGGCATGTGTGAGCAATATATCATTTAGTGACAACTTTTTGTAAAAAAAAATTTTTTTTTTTTTTTGTCATTATTCAATCCCTTAGGACAAAAAAAATAAATATTCAATGGGCTCAACATACCCATCAGCAATTTCCTTGGGGTGTCTACTTTCCAAAATGGGGTCATTTGGGGGGGGATTTGTACTGCCCTGCCATTTTAGCACCTCAAGAAATGAGATCGGCAGTCATAAATTAAAAGCTGTGTAAATTCCAGAAAATGTACTCTAGTTTGTAGACGCTATAACTTTTGCGCAAACCAAAAAATATACGCTTATTGACATTTTTTTTACTAAAGACATGTGGCTGAATAAATTTTGCCCTCAATGTATGACTAAAATTTAGTTTATTCGATTTTTCTTATAACAAAAAGAAGAAAATATCTTTTTTTTCAAAATTTTCGCTCTTTTTTCATTTATATCGCAAAAAAAAAAATCGCAGAGGCAATCAAATACCATCAAAAGAAAGCTCTATTTGTGGGAAGAAAAGGACGCAAATTTCGTTTGGGTGCAATATTGCATGACCGCGCAATTACCAGTTAAAGCAGCGCAGTGCGAAATTGCAAAAAGACCTCTGGTCCTTAAGGTGTTTATTGGTCCGGAACTGAAGTGGTTAAAAAACACAAATTGCTGCAAAAACGCATTACAGTCTTTTCTGCAGCTTCTCCATTGAAGTATATTGAACCAATAAAGCACCATTTTGCGTTAAAAGTCCATGACCCTTTCAGATGTGAACGTGTCCCATAGGAAACAATGTAAATGAACTGTAGGGCATTTCTGCAAAAAGCACCAATAAACACATCTAAACCAGGTCTAAGACATTTACTAACATAATGGGGTTAAAAAAACTAAAATTAGCCCTTTATAGTAGAAAAAAGCGGATAATCATTACTGTAAGGGGTTCATTTTTTTTTTTACTGTAGAACAGTGAAAGTAATATTTACAGTAGAGATTATTTGCTCTTTTTCTACTATAAAGGGCTCATTTTAGGTTTTTTTAACCCCAATATGTTACTGGCGATTAATCGATAATGAAAATAGTAATCGATTAATTTCATAATCGATTAGTTGTCGATTAATCGATTCGTTGTTTCAGCCCTAGCATCAACCATTAGTATATCACCATACCAGTAATGCCTGAGAAAGGGGCCCTCAAAGAACTAAAAAATGTTGCACTTTGTGTCAAATGTCCCATTTTGTACTTTGATGGTTTGCTGCTTAGACTTGTATAATGGCATCAACCATTAGTATAACAGCATACTATAACAATTATGTCAATAATGTCTAAGTAAAGGGTCCTCAGAGGACCCAAAATGTTGCATTTTATGGCAAATGTCCCATTTCGTACTTTGAGTGTTTGCTGTTTTGGGCTTTAGTATACCACCGTACCATACCATACCAACCATAGCACCAGCCATTGTCATGTTTTATGGCTGAATTGAGTGTAATTTTTTGGGGGAATTTTAGTATAGATTATAAGATATCTAATAATCATGTAGCGATTTGCTGTTTGCAAAGGTAAAGGTACCAAAGCTGTCATTAAAATCCTTTATTTGAGTCATTGATTTGGAACAGGTATCCATATTAGACGTGGCATCATTCCTTTAGCTACATACTTGTTCCATGTTCCGAGGATCAGAATTTACATATGATATATACATGATATAAAACAGAATCCTGGGTAAATGTAGATGGCACCTCCAGGGGACATCAAAAAAGGTCTTTGATATGGATACCATGGTCGCCTGTCCTAGCCCGCCCCTTCCTGTGCTTGGCTATTGATTATTGAGGCTGCCAATCATCATCATGGGCCAAACGTAAAGCATAAAGCAGAAAGGGTAGGCCAGAGCCAGCAACCACATGGACTGATTGCCACTTCCTCATCAGAGCACCCCACTCAATTCTTGGGTCTTGCAAAAAGCCGAAAGTGCGAGCAGGAGCCTATGGGTGTCAATATATGGGTGTCAGAATATTGGCATGCATTTTAATAAAAAAAATTCTCCCACTCTACAAGACTCTGGTCCGGTCGCACCTAGAGTATGCAGTCCAGTTCTGGGCACCAGTCCTCACTAAGGATGTACTTGAAATGGAGCGAGTACAAAGAAGGGCAACAAAGCTAATAAAGGGTCTGGAGGATATTAGTTATGAGGAAAGGTTGCGAGCACTGAACTTATTCTCTCTGGAGAAGAGACGCTTGAGAGGGGATATGATTTCAATATACAAATACGGTACTCGTGACCCCACAATAGAGATAAAAAAAATTTGCAGAAGGGAGTTTAACAAGACTCGTGGCCACTCATTAAAATGAGAAGAAATTAGGTTTAACCTTAAACTAAATAGAGGATTCTTTACTGTAAGAGCGGCAAGGATGTGTAATTTCCTTCCACAGACGATGGTCTCAGCGGGGGGCATCAATTGTTTCAAGAAACTATTAGATAAGCACCTGAACGACCGCAACATACAGAGATATACAATGTAATACTGACATATAATCACACACATAGGTTGGACTTGATGGACTTGTGTCTTTTTTCGACCTCACCTACTATGTAACTTCAGATGGCACCATAAGGAAAGCTGAGTTGATGAACCATGGCCAGTAAAGATTTTTAAGGAATCCAGGAACCATACTTCCACTAAGAACAATAAAAAAAAGCTCCAAAAAGTTGTTTAGCTGCCTGTTCTGGCCCACCCTTCCCTATGCTTAGCTATTAGTTAGTAAGGCTATCCATCATAGTGATGGGCCAATTCGTAAAGCATGGAATGCAGAGAGGATGGGCCAGAGCTGGCAACAACATGAAGCAATTGCCAGTTCCTCATCAGAGCACCCCACTAATTTCTTGGTTCTTGCAAAAATCTGAAATTGCAAGCAGGAGCCTATGGGTGCCAAATTGAGATGGCACCATAAGAGAAGTTGAGATGATCGGTGAGCCAAAGTTAGTGGAGATTTTTTAGTCAACCAGAACCATGCTTCCACTAAAAACAATAGAAAAAGCTCCAAAAAGTCATTTAGCTGTCTGTCCTGACCCGCCCTTTCTTGTGCTTGGCTATTGGTTAGTGAGGCTACCCATCATAGTGATGGGCCAATTGTAAAGCATGGAATGCAGAAAGGATGGGCCAGAGCCAGCAACAACATGGACCGACTGCAATTTCCTCATCAGAGCACCCCAATATTTTCTTGGTTCTTGCAAAAAGCTGAAATTGCGTGCAGGAACCTATGGGTGTCAACTGGAGATGGCACCATAAGAGAAGTTGAGGTGATCAGCCCTAGCCAGTAGAGATTTTAAAGGAATCCAGGAACCTCTTCCACTAAGAACAATGTAAAAATCTCCAAAAAGCTGTTTAGCAGCATGTCCTTGCCCGCCCACTCCTATGCTTGGCTATTGATTAGTGAGGCCACCTCTCATAGTGATGGGCCACTTTTAAAGCATGTAATGCAGAAAGGGTAGGCCAGAGCCAGCAACCATTTGAACTGATTGGCATTTCCTCATCAAAGCACCCCACTATTTTCTTAGGTCTTGCAAAAAGCTTAAAGTGCGAGCAGGAACCTATGCTTGCCAACTTGAGATGGCACCATAATCGAAGTTGAGGTGATGAGCCATGGCTGGTAGAGATTTTTAAGAAACCAGGAACCATGCTTCCACTAAGCTCCAAAAAGTTGTTTGGCTGCTGTAATTTTTACGGTTTTGGCAATGTGGACTCTAGAGGTTTATCCAGCTCTGATATGTATTCTTGCCCATTTTGTCCGATCTAGTTAATGTGTTTTTCCACATCACCATAATCCTCCACCCGGCATAGGGGTACTGATAATGTGTGTTCCAGTTGTGCTCCTGTATTGTTTTCGTATGCCGAAAAAAAAAAAAAAAAAAAAACGCCAGACATCTGTACGAAAACAGCCACCCGGTACTTCTCGCTAATTAAAACTCAAAGACCCCCCTCCAAATATTAAAACGCCCCCCATGATTCTCAGCAGCTCATCCATGAAAGATTTTTTCGAAGTATATGGCACTTGTTAAAGTTAAACACACTCACGCACACCCCTCTCTGTCTCTCCTCCTCCTCCCCCAAAAGATTTTTTGGCTTACAGCAGGTTGTGTCGCATGCGGACATTTGCAGACACAGAACAGATTTCTTATCACTGAATAACAAATGGCTCCAAACACGACATCCTGGCTTACTGAAAAAAAATATATATATATATTTGGCCTCCGCGACACATCCGCGTCCCCCTCGACGAGAATCAGGTGTTATTTTGGCTGACGAGAGGTTTGTCAATACCAGATTTGGTTAACTGATTCTCATTTTCCATCCGTCATTCTTTTTTTTTTTTGTTAACTTGTTTCTTTTTTATCCTTTGTGTTTGTGGGGTTTTTTTGTTTCGCTTCTTCTTCTTCTTTTTTTTTTTTTTTTTCTCCTTTCTTTTAATATATGAACTGATCCGCAAAGGGCATCTTTTTTGGAGACAAGGACTTGAAGCAGCCTGGCACATCCTGGAGCCTCGCCAAGCCTGCTTGGGATTTGGGAAGATTGCCATGCTGGGAGAGGAAAAGGAGAGTGTTCAGAGAAGAGGGGGAAAAAGGCAAGACTTGGCAGTGCTCAGTCAAATCAGTTTCTTTTGTCTGCCTTCTCGGCTTGAGCTTCAGGAAACAAAATCGTTCTGGGATAAAAAAAAAAGAAAAAAAAAAAATATCGGAACTTTTTTTTATTTGTTGTACCGCAAACTTAAGAAGCTTTTGTTGTTGCCCATTCTTATCCCTTCTGGACTTTTCTAAATCGATACATAATATTCCCTATTCACTATAGTTCGTAAAAAAAAAAAAAAAAAATAGTTTGTAAATAATGCTTGCAAGCGGCAATTTGTCTGTCTTTTTTTTTTTTTTTTTACTCTGAACAGCTTTATTTACAAAAAAAAATGAATCTGATGTCGCTGGACAGACTTTTTTTTTTTTTTTTTTTTTATTTAACAAAGAAAAAGAAAGAATTTTTGATCTGGCTTGAGGGACGCTAGCGGATCGCAAAGGCCTTCTGTAATTTTTTTCTTTTATTTTACGGATAAACTCGTTCTAATGAAGTGTCTCAGTTGAGTTTGATCCTCAAAATGCGCCTGGAAAGTAAAGTTTTCTTTCTCTTTTTTTTTTTTTTTAACTCTGGAAGCAACAGTTTCCTCTTGGAGCTGCTGTCGGTATCACTGCCTTCTCATCCTGCAATAAGTGACAAGAGCAAAGGCAGACTGGGAGAATGAAAGACATTCTTACAGCACCTGAAGGGCAATCGTGAACCGTGAGCATTGGCACTTTGTATTTTTTTTTTTTATTATTATTTTAATGTTTTGTTTTTTACTAAATGTAAATTTTGAGTTATTTTACACCAGACTCATTGGAAAGAGGTGAAATTGTGCTTCTAAGTTTCTTTTTTTAATTTATTTATAATTTTTTTGGATGTGTGATTCATTTCATTGCTTTTGGTTTCTTTTTCGGTTTATTATGTCTTTTTTTTTTTTTGTTGTTCTTGATGCATAGAAAGAAACTTTGGGCCTCATCTAATTACGAAGTGATGTTGCTTGTTGTTGGCGACTTTTGGGAATGGTGCCATTGGTGTAGAGGTGACTCTTGCGTTATGTCACGTGGTTTGGTGAAAGTAAAATGTGGCATATTTCAAGGGATAATCATGAATTTAGACATTTTATAAGTTAAGTTTATTTTTTTATTTTAAATATAAGGAAGGACACTGTAGGTAGCAAACTGAAAAAAAACAACAAGTTGCAAAAGTATTTGTGGTCCATTAATCATACTAACCAAATACTGTCTTCTGTAAACTGGTAAAAACCAACATGTTGTTACTGGACTTTATTGTCCTTTGCATTTTGATTGATTAGGTGTTAATACTTCTGTCATAGCTTCACTTTACTGTTCATAGACTGGATTGTGTATGTGTGTGACCTCAAGTGTCCTTGACTTTTGTTTTCTACTTTGCTCCTCTGTAGGACTAGAGCACATTTTTTCATATATTTTGTTTTTTTTAGAAGTATGCATGTTCTTGGCACAAAGATTGTAGGAGACTTTTTTTTTCTGTAAATATTCCTCCTGGTATATTAACTTAAAAAATGATCTGGACCATTTTTACATTTTGGAAAGGTTGCCTGGTTTTTATTACTGTCTAACTAATTAGGAATATATTTTCCCCACTTCCTGTTTTGAGTGTCACCAACAGGGGCCTTAGATGGCAATAAAAACTCACCTTTCATGGTGCTCTATTGTGTCCACATTGTACTTCCTGTCTCAGTGACCACCATTTTTGAGATGGGAAGAGAGATAAATGTCACAGACAATAATAAATGAGTCTTGACCAAGGGTCAGCCGCCTTTTCCACAGGTGTGACTTTACAATCATTAGACAACTGGCAAGCCATTGAACACCTCAGATCAGCCCCAATTGCTGCAGCATCCGACCTCAGATGAATCCTGATTTCTCCACCTTCACACCTCAAATCACCCAATTGCTGTATCTTCAGACCTCAGATCATCACAATTCCTGCACCATGCCACGTCAGATCAGCCCCAATTCCTGCACTTTTAGCCCCTGAGAAGCCCCAACTGTGCGCTGTAGACCTCGGATCACCTCCAATTCCCCTCAGATGAGCCCTAATTTCTCCACCTTCACGCCTCAAATCAGCCGATTGCTGCACCTTCGGACCTCAGATCACCACAATTCCGGCACCTTCACAACTCAGATCAGTCCAAATTCCTGCACCTTTCCACTTTAGATTAGCCCCAATTCCCGCACCTTCCTACTTCAGATCAACCTAAATTCCTGCACTTTTAGCCCCTGAGAAGCCCCAGTTCCTGCACCTTCACACCACAGATCAGTCCCAGTTCCCGGACAACCACACCTCAGATCAGAACCAGTTCCTGCACCTTCAGACATCAGATCAGCACCAGTTTTTGCATATTCACACCTCAGATGAGCCCCAATTCCCACACCTTCACACCTCAGATTACCCAAATTCCTGCACCTTCACGCATCAGATGAGCCCCAATTCCTACATCTACAGCCCCTTCACACCTAAGATCACGCCAATTCCTACATCTTCACACCTCAGATCACCCCAATTTCTGCATCTTCACATCTCAGATCAGACCAACATCTGCACCTTCACACCTCAGATCAACTCCAATTCTTGCACCTTCAGACCTCAGATCAGCCCCCATTCCTGCACTTTCAGACCTCAAATCAGAACCTGTACCTTTACACCTCAGATTAGTCCAAGTTCCTGCACTTTCACACCTCAGATCACCCTAATACCTGTACGTACTCACCTCAGATCACCCAATTTCTGTACCTTCAGACCTCAGCCAACCCCAATTCCTGCACCTTCATACCTCAGATCAGACCCAATTCCTACATCTTTATACCTCAGATCAGCCCCAATTTGTTTCAGTTCTGTGACCTCCAAACGCAAAGATTCCACAACTTTTTTTTTTCTGTAAATTTTCCTCCTGCTATATTAACTTAAAAAAATATCTGGACCATTTTTACATTTAGGAAAGGTTGTCTGTTTTTTGCCCTCTAATCAGGAATATATTTTCCTCACTTCCTGTTTTGAGTGTCACCAACAGGGCCTTAGATGGCAATAAAAACTCACCTTTCATATTGCTCTATTGTGTCCACATTGTGGACATCTCCTCCCACTTCCTGTCTCAGTGACCACCATTTTTGGGATAGGAAGAAAGATAAATG
Source organism: Lithobates pipiens (assembly GCF_037356315.1). Taxonomy (NCBI): domain Eukaryota; kingdom Metazoa; phylum Chordata; class Amphibia; order Anura; family Ranidae; genus Lithobates; species Lithobates pipiens. Next base: position 605,253,581 of record NW_027507758.1, read on the forward strand.
ATGTCACAGACAACAATAAATGAGTCTTGACCAAGGGTCAGCCACCTTTTCCACAGGTGTGACTTTACAATCATTATACAACTGGCATGCCAGTGAACAGTAGTGCGCTGTAGACCTCAGATCACCTCCAATTCCTGCAGCATCACACCTCAGATGAGCCCTAATTTCTCCACCTTCACACCTCAAATCACCCAATTGCTGTACCTTCAGACCTCAGATCACAATCCCTGCACCTTCACACCTCCGATCAGTCTTAGTTCCCACACCACCACGCCTCAGATCAGCCCTAGCCCTTCAGATTTCAGATCAGCCACAGTTTCTGCACCTTCACACCTGAGATCAGCCCAATTCCTGCACTTTCACACCTCAGATCACCCCAATTCCTGCACCTTCACATCTCAGATGACCCAATCTCTACCTTCAGACCTCAGACAACCCCAATTCCTGCACCTTCATACCTCAGATCAGCCCCAATTCCTGTACCTTTTTATCTCATATCAGCCCCAATTCCTGCACCTACATACCTCACATCAGTCCTAGTTCCTACACTTTCCTTTCACACCTCAGATCAGCCCCAAATTCCTGTACCTTCGCATCTCAGATCACACAATTTCTGCACCTTCAGATGAGCCCTAATTCCCGCACCTTCACACCTGATCACCAGAAACCTTGCACCTTACAGCTCATAACACCCTCGTTCTTGCACCATCATACCTCAGATCAGAGCAATTCCTGCACCTTTAAACCAGAGACCAGGCCAGGTCCTGCACCTTTAGACCTCAGAGCAGTCCTAATTCCTGCACCTTCACACCTCAGACCAGAGCCAGTTTCTGCACTTTCACACCTCAGATTAGCCCCATTTCTTGCACCATCCCAACTCAGATCAACTTCAATTCCTGTACCTTCACACCTCATATCACCTCAATTCCTGCACATTCATATCTTAGATCACTCCAATTCCTGTACATTCATATCTCAGATCACCTAATTCCTTCACTTTCACACCCCAGATAACCCTAATTCCACACCCCAGATTACCCTAATTCCACACCTTCACAACTCAGATCCTGCACCATCATAAGGGTAAGGGTTCGACTTTCATACTTACTGAAGCTGGCAGTTCCACTAGGAGCAGTAAGGAGAGAGGCAGTCATCTTCATGCAGTGATGTATGCAGCTGCAGGCAGGCCTTCAAAGATGCTGGGCCCAGATGGGCAGGACAGGCATTGTAATTGAAAGCCTAATGAGCTGTGAGTTACAGCCTGTGATAGAAGCACTGTATATGTAGGCGGAAGATCCTTGCGGGTGCCAATGAAAATTACATTGCTTGCTTGTAGGCATGTCTTAGTTTGCCTATCCCATTTCTAGACCATCCCCACCATTCTTTAAAGGAAATGGTCAGAAGTTCCACTTTTTTCCAGTGATCTGTGAAATTCATTAGACACAAGGGAAATTAGGTGATCAGGGAGTTGTCAGAGTTCCAAAGCTGGAGAGCTCAAGGCTTCCTTGGTCCTGAACATGGAGAAAATTGGGTAATTGAGGCCACACAAAACAAGGTTTGTGCACAGCTTCAGGTACGTGTAGACAGACTTGTGGTTTCCCACCGTGTAGCAGATCTCCAGACTAAAAGGCAGGTGTATATTTACCATAATGGGATGCATGGGCCAGTGCCTAGGGCAGCAGGGTTAGTGATGGGACAGCACTGGGCCTCAACTGTGATGGCCCTTTTCCTATTTTGTTTTCTTCTTGCCCCCTCTGGACTTGTGTGGCTAAATTCAGCAAGAGAACTGGAGGGGGTGCAAAGGGCCAGACGACTTCTTGAAAAGACATTGTTGCTTTGGCCGTTTGGCCCCCTTACCCTCAACCCTAATACCTCTTCAGCGATCCCCTGATGTTTTTTTGTCCATCACAGCTACCATGGTATACCTAGTACCTCTTTTTCAGCTTTCATCCTTTTTTTTTCCTTTATTTGTCTTCTAGTGATCCTACCAGTATCACACTTCCTGCCCCCTTGTGTCCATACTCATTTCTCAATGGAATCTATGGAGGGAGCCATGGCTGTCGCCAAGGCTGGACTTCAAACATCTGCTTTTGTTCAGCTCCATTGCTTTGTAGCTCGATGGGGCTCCCTCAAAGAAGCAAGTATAGAAAATACCTGTTGATCCTGCCAGAAATGTCATGCCCTTGTGTCCTCTAACTAGCTGAAAAGACAGAGCAAAAAACATATTTTTTTTATTGTGAAAGGGATCCAATAAATCTGCAGACTTTAGAACAAAGTTATAAGGATTCTATAAAAGTTGACATTGTTTGACCTTACTATCATCCCCAAAAAGTTAACATAAAATTTTAAAAAAATTTAAACAGGACTTTTGATGTACCCAATATAGACCCAAAGACATATCTTAAAATCAAAAATAGTTTTTATTACAAAAAAAAGTTAAAAACAACATTTCACTGATGATTGGTATTCTACCGTCACCTGTTTATGGACTTGTATTTTAACCTCCTTATCTATAGCTTATCGACACCCCGTTTATTTTACACCAAGCGCAAATATCTACATACCGGGCCACCTTTCACATTCCTTCTAAATCTCAACTAAAACCAGGCAGGGAGGCCCATTGTCTCCACTGGTCAACTACGTATATTTTTGCTCTCATGATGGAGCCCCTGGCCCAACTTGTACAAACTCCGCCAAACATTCATGGAGTGCAAATTGGGGAGGAAACACATACTATAGGCCTATAGGCAGATAATGTAGCTCTATCCTAGCCATCAATATCCTTTCCAGAAGTTCCGAATAAGTTACCAGAATTGGGTAAAGTTTCATATTACAAAGTCAACAGAACATAATTACTGATAATTGACTTGGATTTTCCTACCCCTACCAAACATCAGCTTCTAACCAAATTTCCCTATTGATGAGTTGAAAAAAGTGTTCCTTATTTAGGAATTAAAATAACTTATCCTAGTCAATGTACCTTTGCTTGTAAATACTTACTCCTCTTACCACAGGCACAACAATGGTGTAGGGAATATTGTCAGGGTCCGGATATGAACCTATGACTTCTGCAGTGTCTGGCTCTAGCTCTTCTGGCTGTACCACCTGAGACAGGGGACAGCTCCCTGTCTGATTCATTGGACAAACTTACCTTTTACCAGGTTTGTGATGAACCTTGAACTCTTTGCTCCTCCCATGAAGTTTCTGATACAGTGTAAGCCATGTCTTGGCACTTCCTGTTTGCCAAATGATTGTGCTCTTCTCCAGCCCATAACTTTCTCCTTTGATTTCTGCTCCCGTCCCTATCTACCACTCATTACCCACCTTTGGCTTTTTCCCCGACTACGCTTTTTCTTGATCCCAACCTCCATCCACTTGTTACTGATCTTTGGCATGTTGACTGATCATGCTTCTGCTTGATGCCTACCTGCTACTACTGTTACTGGACCCTGGCTTACTTACCTCCTGTTGGGGCGGTCTTAAGAACCGTGACCTGGCACTAGCATGAATCAAAACCCGTCTTCGCCAACAAGAGTTATGGTGAAAAACAGTTTGTGCTTAAACCCCATGTCATATGCCAGTGTGGCCTGCACGTGTACTTATCCTGCTGGTCAGTGGGAGACTTTCTACTTCTATAGCTAGTGGTCTCTCCAAGCCTGTTATGATCACCAAGTTGTCTCCTGCATGGGTAGAATAGTTATAGTAAAAATTATATTACTTAAGAACCTGTAGATCAGCTATTCTCAACTAGGGTTTCTACAGAGGTTGCTATGGGTTCCTTGAGCTAATTGGCCTTCCATCTGAGGTTCCTTCATAGATCCAGGTCCTTCACCACTTGGCAGTGCCAGTAACATGACACCAATGATTTTTTAAGCTCTTTGTAAGGGTTACTTTCCAACCAACACTATAAATCATTCTACCTTTCACCAATGTAAGGGGCATATTTCTAATTACCACCAATGGACTAATCTTAGCAGGGGTTCCCTGGGATGTGAAAATTATTTCAAGGGTTCCTTTGAGGTAGAAAGGTTGGAACATACTGCTATGTGTTTTCCACCCTGTTATCATACTGCTGCCTACCATGTTTCTAAATGGGCAACAAAATATTCTCCAAAACTTTATTTGGCATGGGAAAAGTGTTAATAAGAAGCTTAATTTCCGACACCAGAATAGTGGAAGCAATGATGCTCCTAACATTCAGAAACTATTACAAGGCCACTATCCTAGACTAACCAAAAACGCTAGTGGAACCCAGAACGTACAAAGAAATTAGTCCATATTGAAAGTGTTATGATGAGATTTTGCCTCACTCCTGATTTGGGAATGCCCATATCTGCATTCACAGTGCATAGTCCCCTGATGTTGATTAGAACTTCCTTGAAGACATGGCAGTCACTAGACAGTAGCAGAGGACACATGTCTTTGAAACTCACCAACACCAGACACAATATCAGATTTATAAAATTCACAGTACTGTATTGCATCCAATCATATTGAATCTTTCAAGGAGGACTATAAAGTGGGAAGATTTAACAATATTGCTGTACACATTTCGTGGACCAACAGTCTAGTTAGACCTTTTTATTACACACATATAGATATGCTTCAAGTGTTAAAATCTATAGATCGATATAACTTATATTGTGCATCAAATATAATTATCAACCCATTCTAATAAAAACTCTATCGTCGTGTGTGCATACACATTCCATATTCTGGGAAGGGCTGCAGAGGATCTCAAGGGTCGATAGTCCAGTTGGGAACAATCTATCATAATTATCAATGGGAAAAATTAGTCAATATTTCTTTCAATCAATTCTCTTATACTATCATTAAAGAAGAACTCCAGGAATGAGATTAGTTTAAACACTTGCTTGAGGCCAGCTTGGCTCAAATTAATTATCCAGATGCCACCTTCGAGTGGCCGATGGCGAAGCTGTGAGTGGCGTCTTCTTCCAGCGTGTGCAGCAAACATAGAGCAGCATTCTGGTTGGCCGAGGCAGAGATCATGTCATCTACCTTCCTTTTTTACCTCGACTAAGCACGCCTTGTATTTATTAAAAAAATACAAAGTTTCCCTTGAGTAGGGTAGTTGTGGGAGTGAGTGATGTTCTATGTTTGGTCACTAAGCACGGACCAAAGAGGACACCATTGACTGTACACACAATAGGCTTCAAAGGTGAATTACTGCTTCACCGGTGGCCACATGAAGGTGGCATCTGGATAATTTAAGGGTTCAACAATGAATTACAGCTTCACCGTTGGTCACATGTAGGCAACATCTGGATAATTAGTTTGAGCGAAAGTGGCCCAAAGTAAGTGCAATCCTGGAGTTCATCTTTAAGGTAGTCCCACCAATCTCCAGTGTAATGGAGTTAAACAAAGGTAGATATGAATGAAGTCCAACCCAGGTGACAGACATGGTGCCCTCCATTGATGCCATGGAGAAATGGGTATAGACACAAAGGGGCAGGAAGCGTGTTATTGGCAGAAACACTAGTTGAAAAAATAAAGGATAAAAAAAAACTGAAAGAAGAAAACTAATGTAGCCACCACATCTAAGGACTGGTAGGTTACAATATATTACATATTTTTTTGTTGGTGGGTTGAGTCATTTGGGAAGTCCTGTTATGTACCTTTGGGCTATATGCAGGGCCTCTGCAGGATTTCTCTCCAGTCTGATAATAAAGTGGTATATGTGAAGGAGCCCACCATTAGTATTAATGCAGCATCTGTTGCTTATCTAAGACCCCCCCCCCCCCCCGCAACATTGGATTTGATCCTTCCAGTAGATGCTTTGATTTTCAACTTCCTGTGGATCTACTTCCTGTGGATAGTCATAGATGGACATATAGTTGCACATAAATCACTGTAGCAAAAATTATTGCATTTTGGTAATCATATGGGATTAAAATAGATGTAAACCCTAACTGAATGACATCTAGTTTGCTAAAGCACATTTGAATGACAAAGGGTTGTCATGGAAGGTTGAGCAGCTTGGACCTAGAATCCAATGGGAGGTCTACAGGGATGTGATGATAACAGTGGCGGCCCGTCTGTTGGGGGGGGGAAAGGTGCCACTTCCCCTATCCATGCGCCCGGCCCCTAATCTCCATTCCAATGTTTGTTTGTTTTTCTTTGAAGCAAGTGATTAAAACCAAAGGCTCTAATTGGCTTCAAAAAGGGTGGACTTTGGGTGCAGAGCACTGCGCCCTCAGTCCACCCACTTGTGTGACAATAGTGAATTAATATTCGCTATTGTCTTCCTGATTCTCCTCTCGGCCAATCAGGAAGAAGCTCCTGAGACCCCAGGGAGTCTCAGGACCCACTTCCTGTTCGGCTGGGAGGAGAAGCCCCTGCGACTTCTTGTTCCACCTGGAGGAGTAAGCCATGGCTCTTCCCTCGCTGCATCTCAACTCCCAGCTCAGCTCCCTTCTGCCTCCTCATGGTAAGGCTTCCCAACTGTCTTGTGGATGGGTGGGGGGATCGCTGTCTCAGAGTGAGGGGTGAGGTTTTTTTGCTGCCCCCCCCCCCCCCAAAAAATAATCTGTGTTGAGAAAGACATTTGTAGTCCCCTCTGGCGGGTTGACAATGCAGGAGAACATTGGGGAGATAGGGAAAGACCGTTGTCACCCTCTAGCAGGAAGGGCTGGATCACCAGGGATTATTTTAACAAAAGCTGCAGAATTAAAAAAAAAATTTTTGAGAAACTTTTGTAATTGAATTAACATGTTAAAGCTTTTGCGAGATTTCAGTGATTGGGTTCACATATAGAAACAAATTAAAGCCCAACTCCAGCTTTTTCCAAGGTCGAAATTATTTGACTAAAAGCTAATGGTTGCAAGCACCTCCAGCAGTGATATATGGTTTGTCCTAACCTCAGTAACTGCCATTTTTGCGGGACAGCTTGGCCCATCTGTAAATGTGGAGAAAAATTTAATACAACAGATACTATGGTTATAAGTATTACCCACACAGTTACAATAATACAATATTTTTGGTGATTGCCATTGAACTGTTAGCTGTTAGATCCTCTGGAGGCCATAGTGGCTTTGACAGTTGAATGACAGAGGGTTGGGCTGAAATTTGACATGGAAGGTTGAAGCTCTATGAGCAATCTGGACGTGGTATCCTATGGGTGTCCACAGGGACTTGATCTGGTGATTAACAAAGGCCCTTGGAGTCATCAGAAAACTGCTGTTTTGGACCAGGTCTGGCTCACTTTATTTGCAGGCCTATAAATGACTGGTAACACACAATTATCATGTATTTTTGCTCGTTTTTAATATATGCTATACAATAGAAATGCTCAGAAAGGGAAAATCAATATATATAAGTCAACACACTACAATGAGTAAAAAAAAAGCATATGACTGCATCCATAAACTGCACTTAAAGCAGTTCTAAATGTTTACGTTTTTATGTTACTTACTTGCTCTGTGCAATTCCATTGCACAGAGTGGCCCCTTACTTCCTTTCCTGGGGTCCTCCACCATGGCTTCCTGCTCCGCCTTTTCTTAGTGCCCCCATAGCAAGTTGCTTGCTATAGGGCCACTCAAGCAGCCATGCTTCGGAGCAGAGCTGTGTGCCTCCATAGACATGCCCAGCAACATTTGACCCCCCCCCCCCACTCCCTCCTTTTCCCTTGGTGGCTCCCATTGCTGTCTCTGTGCCTGTAGAGAGAAGAGAAGGCAAGCGCTGATGCAGATGGCACAGCACTGGATTACAAGAGGAGCCAGATAAATGTTTAAAAGGGGGTTAGGAGGAGCTGAAGCTGAGCTAAAGAATAATATTTTTTGTCTATCCTATTTGAGATCTTGTCAGCTGATAACTTCCTGTGCTGGGGTCAGTAGCATGCAATTCAGAGTGCGGCGATTAGTATATAAGTAATACAGAGTGAGCAGTACGTAATACAGAGTTTCGGAGTAGGAATGGGCTCTGGCGTGTTTGGGATCCTAGTCCCAACCCACCTGCCCGATCCCGCCAGGAAGCTGACACTGCACATCGCTAACCACAGGCAGTGAGACATTTCCCGGTCCACAGCTGCACACACCGGGAAATGGCTCACTGCCTGTGGTTAGCGATGTGCAGTGTCGGCTTTCTGGCGGGATCGGGCAGGTGGGTTGGGATTAGGATCCTGAACACGCCCAAGGCCATCTCTACTCAGGAGTAAGTAATGCAGATTTCAGATGTCAGGAGTACGTAATGCAGATTTCAGAGGTCAGGAGTACGTAATGCAGATTTCAGAGGTCAGGAGTAAGTAATTCAGAGTTCAGAGGTTAGCATTAAATAATGCAGCATTCATTTTGGAAAATGTACAGTGTGCAGAGAAATTGGAGCAATCAATTTCAGTACAGTGGTGTCTCTAGAACCAAGCATGATTGAAGGGAAGGCTAGAGGTCAGCTTTAAACGTTGCCTATCCTATCCAAAAACAAAAAAAAAGTGTTGGCTGTACATACATTATGAGATTTAGAGAATAAATGGTTTCAATCAGTGCTTGCATCCTTGTGGTCATGCATGAAGATGAGGGGAAGACTAAAGTGCGGTTAGTGTGTAGTACAGCAAAGCTAGATACACAACATTTTACACAATATGGCCAAAAGTAACTTGACCCCCCTCCAAATGATTGAGTTTAGTTGTTTCCATTACCATACTGGTAATACTACAGAATACTGAGACACTGTAGATAATTGTGCCCTTCCAACCTTGAGGTAAGTTAGGTGAAGACCCTTTTCTGTTCCAGCATGTCTGTGCCCCTGTGTACAAAGCCAGCTCCATAAACACATGGTTTGACCAGTTTGGCATGGAGGAACCAGGGTGGCCTACACAAAGCCCAGATCTCTTCTGTGCGTCCTTGGCTCTGTTTCAGGTCCGAATCCAGACAAAAATTCGGGCCCGATTCCTCCCTGAAACAGGGATGCATTGCACCGGACCCCTGCTGTGGGCCGCACCGGAATTAAGTGTGAACCCACCTAAAGCGTGGGGAATGTTTTAGACTCTGGGTATAGAAATTGGGAAGACAAAGGGCAACTCCCTATTAATGGCCAAAGTTTTGGAATAGGATGTCTAAGAAGATTATATAGATCAGGTATTTTTTTTATGTAAGGAGCAAATATGGCTGCCATTATGTTTATATATACAGAACCCCCATAACATTTTAGAAGCACCCAGTGCTAAAAAAACAAACAAAAAAAAACCTTTACACAAGAAACACACCCGGAAAAAAAAAAGAATGCATCATCCTTAAAAGTTACAATTATGGCCAACTTTACCATTTCAGAAAGAACAAATACAGGAAGTGAAAATCCCTGTAAGGGTGGCAGCGTGGTTGTTTTTCCTCATGTCCTCCATGTTTCCCTCCTCGTTGGCCACTGAGCAAGGTTCATGAGAGGCCTACCCTGGGGTGGGTTCTTCTGGGCTACATTAGGTATTTGGTTACAGGGTGATTTTACATACACACAAGGGTACCTTTACTTTGTGTTGTTTTCTCAATACCTTTGCGAAAAGGATGGGGCTGCCATGGCAGAATACTCAACCTTAAAGCGGAGTTCCAGACAAAAATGGAACTTCCGCTTTTCGGAACCCCCCCTCCGGTGTCACATTTGCCACCTTTCAGGGGGGAGGGGGGAGCAGATACCTGTCTAATATAGGTATTTTTCTCCCACTTCTGGGCATATATACCTGCGCCACCCCTGGGCATCTGCACCACTTCCCGCCCCCCCCCCCCCCCCCCGTGTTGCCTTCTGGGAGACAGCAGGGACCAGTGGGAATACGCAGCACGAGTTGCACATGCTCTTCCTGATTCCCTTGCTGAAGATGGCAGCAGGAGCACCCGAGAGCCTAGGGACAGATTGGCTTTGGGTGCCGACATCACGGGCGTCCATATTTTAAAAGTCAGCAGCTGCAGTATTTGTAGCTGCTGACTTAAAAAAAAAAATGGCGGAACTCAGCTTTAAGGCAGGCCTCTACTCTTAGTGAAGGATGTGCACCATGTACACTGCACTGCAACTGTTCCCCAGGAAGGTATAGAACCTCTTGTCTGGGATTTTTTGTTTTATTACCTGTTTTATTACCTGTTTTGCTACCTGTTGATCTTGCCCATAGATCCAGTAACATCAGCAAGAGACCAAGCTGTCCAGGAAAAATATTGCTGGGGGGATATTTTGTTGTGGGAGAGAATTTATTGTTGTTGGGGGGGGGTGGGGGGGTCTATTTTACTGCTTGTTATCATTAAAGAGGAAGTAAACCCTGATGAGTTTACTTCCTCTTTCATTCCCTGCAAAGGCAAAGCATAATGGACTACTATGCATCGCATAGTAGCCCATTGTGTGTCACTTACCTGACACAGGAGCCAGCGAAGTCACCGCTGTCCCCTGTAGTCCGAAGCATCCATCTTCTCGGTGGGTCTCGCAGCTCCGCCGCTGTCATTCGGCGAAGCCGTCACTCCCACGCATGCGCACGGGAGCCGAGACGCGCGACATCTTCATCATCGACGATGCCACGCTCAGTGCGCCTGCGCGCAGCGGTGCCTGTCTTCGGGCAAATATCTCCTAAACCGTATAGGTTTGGGAGATATTTCTTGGACCTACAGGTAAGCCTTAATCTAGGCTTACCTGTAGGTCAAAGTGGTTTGTAAGGGTTTACAACCACTTTAATGAATCCCATGCAAATCACTTAGCACCACAAAATAATACTTGGCACTGTATCCTCTAAAAGGGGTGGTAATGAAGGGTGGATGGAGACTAGAAGTGACTCAGAAGGGGGGAGTTCCTGCACCTATTCTGAGAAAAAAAAGCCCTGCTGACAACGGTCTTACTCTTTTTATATTCAAAATACAACTGATAGCCCTTGTGGCCCCAAGGCACTAACACTGCCGTGTAACCTTCTTTCTAAATTTGTTTAAAAATCATTCTATAAATACCTTTATTTTAGTTATTTATGTGTGGTCTCGTGACTGCAAATCCTCTGTTCTGTAAATTTCTTGGCATGTGGCAACAGCTGGAGGGGCTGACAAAGGCAGGGAGGAGAGAAGGCTCTGTAGGGGCCGGTCTATGTTCTGTGCCCATTCCATTGCATGTGGTGAAAGTGAACAATCAGAGGGTCTGATGTAACGGCAGGTGGGAGAGAAGGCTCCCTAAGGGCTGGTCTATATTCTGTGCAGTGGAAGTGGAATGATCAGAGGAGCTGATCTAATGCCCGATGGGAGGGAAGGTTCTCTGGCGCTAAATTGTGTTCTCTGCTCCTTCCTTGGCATGTAGTGGGCAGGAATAATTGAAGGGTAATGTAAAGTCAAGAAGAAGAGAAAGACCAGCCCCTGCAGAGCCATGTTCTGTGTCTCTCTCTTCCCTTGCATGCAGTGGGCAGGAACAATTGGAGGGGCTGACGTAGAGGCAAGTGGGAGAGAAGGCTCTGCAGGGGAGGGTCCATGTTCTGTGTCTCTTCCCATGCATTCAGTGGGCAGGAACAATTGGAGGGGCTGATGTAGAGGAAAGTGGGAGAGAAGGCTCTGCAGGGGAGGGTCCATGTTCTTGGTCTCTTCCCAGGCATGCAGTGGGCAGGAACAATTGGAGGGGCTGACGTAGAGGCAAGTGGGAGAGAAGGCTCTGCAGGGGAGGGTCCATGTTCTTGGTCTCTTCCCAGGCATGCAGTGGGCAGGAACAATTGGAGGGGCTGACGTAGAGGCAAGTGGGAGAGAAGGCTCTGCAGGGGAGGATCCATGTAATTGGTCTCTTCCCAGGCATGCAGTGGGCAGGAACAATTGGAGGGGCTGACGTAGAGGCAAGTGGGAGAGAAGGCTCTGCAGGGGAGGGTCCATGTTCTGTGTCTCTTCCCATGCATTCAGTGGGCAGGAACAATTGGAGGGGCTGATGTAGAGGCAGGTGGGAGAGAAGGCTCTGCAGGGGAGGGTCCATGTTCTTGGTCTCTTCCCAGGCATGCAGTGGGCAGGAACAATTGGAGGGGCTGACGTAGAGGCAAGTGGGAGAGAAAGCTCTGCAGGGGAGGGTCCATGTTCTTGGTCTCTTCCCATGCATGCAGTGGGCATGAACAGTTGGAGGGTTTGATGTAAAGAAAAGAAGGCTCTGTAGTTGCCAGTCCATGTTCTTTGCCCCTTCCTCTTCATTGTTGGACAAGAACAATTTGAGGGGGCTGACGTCAAGGTACGGCAGAGAGAAGACTGTAGGGATTGGTCCATGTTCTGTGTCTTTTTCTATGCATGCATTGGGCAGGAGCAATCAGAGGGTCTGATGGAAAGGAGAAGAAAAGGCGTACACAACGAGAGCGTAGGCCGGCAAAACTCTTTCCTGTCTGATGTCTGCTGTTGAAAAGCTCTCCGCTAATCCTCTGCACCGATTTAATGAAGTAGAATGTTTTCCTGACTCGGCTGTTTTGGACTAGCTTGAAGAGTTTGGATCAATTGCTTTTCATCAAGTATTCCGGATCCAGCCCGCAGAAGTCAAGATCAGTGGTTGTCTGAATTTGAAACTCTAAAGTTTGATGTTGTAGGTAGAAGAAAGGATAAACCAAAGAAGATGGGCGTGCTGATCTCTGGTGGAGTTATAGAAGTCATCCACCTCAGTCCAATACTCCCCTGTGCATTATATAGAAGACTATGAAACAACAGAGTATCCTTTACTACATAAAATTTCCAATCCTCAGTGTATAAAAAAAGAAAAAAACTTGAAAATGTGTACATATACCTCGTCCGTACCTTCAGCTGCTATTTTTTAGTATTTCTGACTCTAAAGTCAGCAGGAATGGAGGAAGGGCTGTGGTACATGGGCTTCTGGAAGAACACATCTCTGGGCATCCTTTAGACGCGCATGTGCCAGGGAGGGAGCTGGCCAATGGATGGTGTAGACCAGAGGTCTCCAAACTATGGCCTATTGACCACTTCCGGCCCAATAAAAGATTTTATCTGGCTTATAGAAAATGTTTGGGAAAATACCCCAAATGGCTGGCAGTGAATGCACAGGTCTGTGTATCGTAATACAGAGACTGGCACATCCACTGCCAGCCAGCCAACTGTGGAACCCCCCCCAGTCCCTAGTGCAGATCATACAGCCATTGTTGGTTGTCGTGATTGATATACCCAAGCATTTATCTCAGATGTAGGAGGGGATTCTGATGGGCATGCCTGGATGTAAAGGGGGACTCTGATGGGCACTCCTGGATGTTAGGGCAGACTCTGATGGGCACTCCTGGGTGGAGGGGGAGGGGGGCTTTGATGGCCACACCTTCATGTAAGATAGACACTACTGGATGTAAGGGGGGAGTTTGATGGGCACTCCTGGATGTAAGAACGTCTCTGATGGACACTCCTGGATGTAAGAGATGACTCTCATGGACATGCCTGGATGTAAAGTGGGACTCTCATGGGCACTCCTGGATGTTAGGGCAGACTCTGATGGGCACTCCTGGTGTAAGAAAGGGGGGGGGGTGCTTTGATGGCCACATTTTTATGTAAGATGGATTCTTTAATAGGCACTACTGAATGTAAGGGGGGAGTTTGATGGGCACTCCTGGATGTAAGAACGTCTCTGATGGGCACTCCTTGATGTAAGAGATGACTCTCATGGGCATGCCTGGATGTAAAGGGGAACTCAGATGGACACTCCTGAATGTAAGGGAGGAAACTCTGATGGACACTCCTGGATGTAAGGGTGTCTCTGATGGGCACTCCTGGGTGTAAGAGGTGACTCCCATGGGCATGCATGGATGTAAAGGGGGACTATTATGGGAATTCCTAAATGTTGGGGAGGAGACTCTGATGGGCACTCCTGGGACTCTTTATAAAACAAAAAGAATTCAGCCTGATGTTATGCAGTATGGCCCTCATACTGAAAACTTTGGAGGCCTCCTGGTTTAGACTTTAGCTATATAGTCTGCAAATCATTTGCTTATTTATGTTCTCAGACCTGCTTCTGAAACCGTAATCAAGCAAATGATCAACACAGCTAAAGTCTGCACCATCCAATGACCAGGAGGGAGGCACATGCTCATCCAAAGGGATGTCAGGGATCTGTTCTTTCACCCAAGCTTATCACTTGTCATCAGTGCATCTGAATTGGAGACTACTGTACAAAGGGAGACACTTAGAGAGCAGAATGAATTGTAGACAAAGGCATAAAATAAATGAATGCAGATGGAGATCTCTGGGATAATTCCAAGATATGTATGGGGAATTTTAAAGAAACAGGATGATTGAGAATTGAAACTTCAGGCAATTATGTATTCTTTCTTATCTTACTTTGATTACCCTTTATTAGGTAAAAGTGCTAGAAATAGAAATAAATGTCCAACTTGTATTAATAAATAAAAGTCCATGTCCTCCACCCTGTACGTACAGACACCCCTCAATAAGACACAAGCCGTTCTGCCTCTCCTGTCAATGATCGTCGGGTCCCGGCGGACATCGCGTCCATTGGACCCGCTGTTTGGCTCCCACTGTGTCCAATCACAGCGGCAGTGAGTTGCCGGCGGCGGACGAGTGTGCCCTAGACCCAGGAGAAGAGACAACGTGCATTTATGTTTCTTGCATACGGGCCACCCTGCCGCAGTAAATGTACGGTGGACGGTCCGGAATCGGTTAATGGGACCCCAGTCTTAGTCCGTAGGGTTTAATATTGAGTTGGCCCACCCTTTTCAGCTACAACAGCTTCAACTCTTCTGTCCACAAGGTTTAGGTGTGTGTCTATGGGAATGTTTGACAATTCTTCCAGAAGCGCATTTGTAAGGTCAGGCACTGATGTTGGACGAGAAGGCGTGGGTCGCAGTTGCTGTTCTAATTCATCTCAAAGGTGTTCTATAGGTTTGAGGTCTGGACTTCGTGCAGGCCAGTCATGTTCCTCCACCGCCAAAACTCGCTCATCCATGTTTTTATGGACCTTGAATTGTGCATTGGCCTAAATCATTTGGTGGAGGGGGGATTATGGTGTGGGGTTGTTTTTCAGGATTTGGGCTTGGCCCCTTAGTTCCAGTGAAGGAAACATTTAAGGCTTCAACATTTTGGGCAATTTCATGCTCCCAAATTTGTGGGAACAGTTTGGGGAGGACCCCTTTTGGTTCCAAGCAAGGTCCGTAAAGACATGAATGAGTGCAGCACAGTGGTGTAGTGGTTAGCACTCTCGCCTAGCAGTAAGAAGGGTCGCTGGTTCAAATCCCAACCATGACACTACCTGCCTGGAGTTTGCATGTTCTCCCTGTGCCTGCGTGGGTTTCCTCCGGGTACTCCGTTTTCCTCCCACAATCCAAAGACATGCAGGTAGGTTAATTGGCTTCTGTACAAAATTGGCCCTAGTATATGAATGGAGACCTTGGATTGTGGGCTCCTTGAGGGTAGGGACCAACGTGAGTGTGCAATGTACAGGGATAGGGACAATTGTAGACACTCACTCAGGTTGAACTGGATGGACTGGTGTCTTTATTCAAACCTTACTAACTATGAAACTATGAGTGAGTTTGTGGAGGAACTTGGGGGAACGTGGAGGAACTTGACTGGCCTGCACAGAGTCCTGATCTTAACCCCGATAGAACACCTTTGCGATGAATTAGAATTAGAATCTGTGAGTCAGGCCTTCTCGTTCAACCTCAGTGCTTGACCTCACAAATGTGTTTCTGGAAGAACGGTCAAACATGCCCATAGGCACACTCCTAAACATTGTGGACAGCCTTCCTAGAAGAGTTGAAGCTGTTGTAGCTGCAAACGGTGGGCCAAATCAACGTTGAACCCTACAGACTAAGACAGGAATGCCATTACATTTCATGTGCATGTAAAGGCAGGCGTCCCAATACTTTTGACAATATAATCTATCTAGCACAGTACAGGAGCCGTTTCTTGAGGTTCGCACCAAAAGAATAAATAAAATGAGTTCTACTGAACATGGAAATATGAAGATAAATAGATTACCTTTTATGAGTCCATGGCTTCCAGCAGAAATCCATCCTAAAATAATTAATTTTGTCCTGGGTGGACCGGGCAACCTGATATTGAGATAATGAGAAGAAGAAATGAAGTCCACCTCCGTCTCTTGGAGACAGATTGTGGAAATGGACAGGATTTTTGCTACCTGTGTTCCCCCCCGGAGCTAGGAAATGTCAGACGTATACTCGGTCATTTATAAAGATTTGAGGACGGCGATGACATTAATGGCCATATCTGTCTGAATTGACTTTTCAACAAGTCATTATATGCTGACCTCGGGACTCTTCAACTCTGTACAAAGTCTTAACCAAGAGGAGCCCATATATTAAAACAATACATATGTGTCAAGGTGAAGTTTATTGTCATTTGCCCATAGGCAGCTTTGTAATGAGACATGCCGAGGTTGATGGTTGTAGGCAGCGAGTTGTCGGAATAAAGCCTTTGTTCCTGTTGTATGGTTTAGCATTGTTTTCTTCAAAGTATATGTGTGAGGAGGTGGCGGGACCCCTTCCGTGCAGACTCGGAGTAAACACTTGTGGAAGAATTGTCTTCATAGCACAGGAACACGTCTCTATTTTAAGAGACATCAGGGCAGAAGGGGTGTCACCATCAGGCTTGAACTTTCCCCATCAGATGTTCTTCACTCTGCTCAGATTTATACTGTACACACCTGGCCTCATTAGTAAACTTTAAAGGGAGGCCAGAACTTGGACATAGGTTGCTTTAGCATCTGTCCTGTTTGTTGTCAACATAGAGCTTCTACCAAAGGGTTGTAACCATCAGGCCCGAACGTTCACCATCACGTGGTCTTTACTCAGCATCGAAGCTCATGATTATACTGTTCACACCTGATCTCATTAGTGCACTTTAAAGGGTGGTCAGAACTTCATGCCTAGACTTACGTTGCTTTAGCATATGTCCTATTGTCAACATAGAGCTTCTACCAAAGGGTTGTAACCATCAGGCCTGAACTTTCACCATTACGTGGTCTTTACTCAGCATCGAAGCTCATGATTATACTGTTCACACCTGATCTCATTAGTGCACTTTAAAGGGTGGTCAGAACTTCATGCCTAGACTTACGTTGCTTTAGCATATGTCCTATTGTCAACATAGAGCTTCTACCAAAGGGTTGTAATCATCAGGCCCAAACTTTCACCATCACGTGGTCTTTACTCAGCATCGAAGCTCATGATTATACTGTTCACACCTGATCTCATTAGTGCACTTTAAAGGGAGGTCAGAACTTCATGCCTAGACTTATGGCCCGTACACACGATCTGAATATCGTACGAAAACGGTCGTCCGAGGAAGGATCTTATGATTTTCCGATCGTGTGTACACTACTTTCGACAGCCGATCACGACCGTTCATCCGATATTATTCGATCGGACATGCACAGAAATTTTCCTCGTACGATCTGGAATTTTCGTTTAGTCAGTATAGTTGTCGTCCGAAAATACAATACAAATACATTACAACACATGACATCACTAACGATTTTTTTTTCTATTGTACGAGAATTTTCGTGACTTTATTTAGCTATTCAATTTCTACTTGCGATTATTAACCGAAAACGGTCGTGAGATCGGTCATAAGATATTCGGATCGTGTGTACGGGGCATTACATTGCTTTAGCATATGTCCTATTGTCAACATAGAGCTTCTACCAAAGGGTTGTAACCATCAGGCCCGAACTTTCACCATCATATGGTCCTTACTCAGCATTGAAGCTCATGATTATACTGTTCACACCTGATCTCATTAGTGCACTTTAAAGGGAGGTCAGAACTTCATGCCTAGACTTACATTGCTTTAGCATATGTCCTATTGTCAACATAGAGCTTCTACCAAAGGGTTGTAACCATCAGGCCCGAACTTTCACCATCACGTGGTCTTTACTCAGCATCGAAGCTCATGATTATACTGTTCACACCAGATCTCATTAGTGCACTTTAAAGGGAGGTCAGAACTTCATGCCTAGACTTACATTGCTTTAGCATATGTCCTATTGTCAACATAGAGCTTCTACCAAAGGGTTGTAACCATCAGGCCTGAACTTTCACCATCACGTGGTCTTTACTCAGCGTTGAAGCTCATGATTATACTGTTCACACCTGATCTCATTAGTGCACTTTAAAGAGAGGTCAGAACTTCATGCCTAGATTTATGGCCCGTACACACGATCCGAATATCGTACGAAAACGGTCGTCCGAGGAAGGATCGTACGATTTTCGGATCGTGTGTACACTACTTTTGACAGCCGTTCACGACCGTTCATCCAATATTATTCGATCGGACATGCACGGAAATTTTCCTCGTACGATTCCAGATCGTACGATTTTCGTTTAGTCAGTATAGTTGTCGTCCGAAAATACAATACAAATACATTACAACACATGACATCACTAACGATTTTTTTTTCTATCGTACGAGAATTTTCGTGACTTTATTTAGCTATTCAATTTCTACTTGCGATTATTAACCGAAAACGGTCGTGAGATCGCTCGTACGATATTCGGATCCTGTGTTCGGGGCATTACATTGCTTTAGCATATGTCCTATTGTCAACATAGAGCTTCTACCAAAGGGTTGTAACCAATCAGGCCCGAACGTTCACCATCACGTGGTCTTTACTCAGCATCGAAGCTCATGATTATACTGTTCACACCTGATCTCATTAGTGCATTTAAAGGGAGGTCAGAACTTCATGCCTATACTTACATTGCTTTAGCATATGTCCTATTGTCAACATAGAGCTTCTACCAAAGGGTTGTAACCATCAGGCCCGAACTTTCACCATTACGTGGTCTTTACTCAGCATCGAAGCTAATGATTATACTGTTCACACCAGATCTCATTAGTGCACTTTAAAGGGAGGCCAGAACCTCATGCCTAGACTTAACCCTCATACAAATGATCGAATGTGTGATGACAGACTGTTGGTGGAAAATCCAAACGTTTGTACGCTCCATTGGACAATTGTCAGATTTTCCGTGGACGAATGTTGGATGGCAGGCTTTAAAATTTTCCGCGGACAACGGCCTGTTGTCGGATTTTCCGAGCGTGTGTACACAAGTCCGTCGGACAAAAGTCCAAAGTACAAACACGCATGCTTGGAAGCAAGGACGAGCTGGAAGCGGTCGGTCTTGTAAACTAGCATTCGGAATGGAGAATTAACATTCGTGACGGGGCAAATTATGAAATCTCGAAATGCAGCGCACAATTCTCTTCTTTAATGGGATAATGATGAAGCTGCTTTGCTGGTGATATTGATGGAGTTATTGCAAACTCATTTTCAAAGGCTTTTTTTTTCTTGTGATATCAAGAATAATATTATTACGCTTGTTATTTTTTTTGGGGGGGGGGGGGGAATTACCACAACACCATTATCCTGTAGTTTATAAGATAAAAGATACAACGTTGGTGTCCCTTGTCAGTTTTACATTGAATTTTTTTAAAGATAACTGCCTACTCCCAAACTGTCATTTGCAGTAAAACACGTAGCCAAGTATTCTACACAATTTTGTTATTGTGCATTAAAAAAAGAAAACAAATACAATTAGACAAGCTATCTGCCAATAGAACTTAATCAAAAAGTGCATTCTATGCATCCAAAAATATACCAAATCAAATCATTATTCAACCAAAAAATAAAATAAAAGCCTCATGCATGTGGCCTACTTCTTAATATAGGGGGTCATCAATGCCAAGGGTTGGTGAAAGCAGGGGTCCGTCATCCGAAGATAATTCAGAAAATCATCTGGATTATTCTCCTGGAGCTCCCGCAGCAAAGGCATATGACATAATTGGTCACGATTAATAAATCAACCAATTTTTGGTCCAAGAACTCCTCCTCCTCCTGTTCCTGGTCTGGACTTGGTTCAAAGCAATAACTCTCAGGGCAATAATCAATAACACGTTATCTCCTCCGATTCCGCAACATGTCTGGTTGATGAACGGCCGTTCAGAAACGAACTGAAAAGCATGAATTGAAAAGCGTGAAATGAAAAGCACAAATCAACACTCACCAAACTTCTACTAACACAAAATTAGCAGAAGGAGCCCAAAGGGTGGCGCTAAAGAGCTGAAAAAACACGTATTATGTCACTATGTTCGTGTTTGTTGGCCGACATTTCCTTGCCATTTGTATGCAAGACAAAATCCAGGCACACGCCTTCGGACAAAAGTCCAAGGTTTTTGTCTGCGGAAAATCTGATCGTGCATACGAGGCTTTAGGCTAGCCATACATGGTCGAATTTCGAAAGAATTTTCTTTTGAAAATCAGAAAATTTGTACGTTTTGGTGATCCGATGGTGTCATCATTGATTTCGAAAGTCGACCAACCAAGCCTTCAATTTCACCTCCTGTTGCTACAGAAAAGAATTTTCGTGGCCGGGAATCTTCTTTTCTTTGTGGGAATTTTACTTTCTTGCACATGCGCACTTCTTTTTCGATTACATTTCTCGCACGCTTTTCCCATCATTGATTAAAAAATCGTTTGTTTTTCAAAAAATTTCCAACATGTCCGATTTCTCAAATTCGATGGTCGCACGGAAGTTTGGCTGTTGCTGCAGCCCATTAATGGTGCGAAACTATAAACGAAAATTCTAACGCCCTATACACACGATCAGAATTTCGGCCAGCAAAAGACCGTTGAGAGCTTTTGGTCTGAAAATGCGATTGTGTGTATGCTCCATTGGACTTTTGCTGGCGGAATTTCAGCCAGCAAAAGATTGAGAGATTTTTTTGAAAGATTTTTCGGCTGGAAAAAGTTCCTATCCAAAAATGCATTTGTGTGTACGCAATTTTGACCTGCAAAAACTCACGCATGCTCAGATTCAACTACGAGACGGAAGCTACTGGGTATTGAACTTCCTTTTTCTAGTCCCATCGTACGTGTTGTACGTCACCGCTTTCTTGACGGTCGGAATTTGGTGTGACCGTGTGTATGCAAGACAGACTTGAGCGAAATCCCGTCGGAAATTCCGTCGGGAAAACCATCAGAGCTTTTTCTGACCAAAATTCTGATCGTGTATACGTGGCATTAGACTCATGTATGGCCTGCTTTAAATTGTTATAGCATCTGTCTCATTGTCAACATAGAGCTTCTACCAAAAGGGTGTAACCGTCAGGCTTCAACTTTCACCTTCGGTTAGTTTTCACTCAGTATTGAAGCTCAGGTTTATACTGTGCACACCTGACCTTATTAGTGGACCTTAAACGGTGGCCAGGACTTCATAACTGCACTTACTTAGCATCTGTCCTGTTATCAACATAAAGATTCAACGAAAGGGGTGCAACCATCAGGCAGTGACTTGGCAGTTCAACACATCTTTAATGTCACAGTGTGTAACCTGTTGACTGGGGGGGCTGCATGCGGCCCTTTGACACTTTTTGTGTGGCTCTTGGGCCCCCTGCAGACACTATTCTGTGTTTCCTCATTGCCCTGTTATAGTAATGATCTCCAGTTTATGACTATTTCTTGGAGCACACACTCCCTGCCTCCAATAATTCCTTTATCAAGGTCACAGCCTTTAACAGTCTACTGCTACATGACTGCAGTCTCTGACCATCTCTTGTACCATGCCCATATTCTCTGAACATCTCTTGTATCACGCCCACAGTCTCTAACTATCTCTTGTGGTCTGCCTCCAGTCTCTGACCATCTCTTGTATCATGTAAAATTCAATCTGCGCAATCTCGTATCGTGTCTGCAGTCTCAGACCATCTCTTGTCTCATATCAGCAGTCTCTGCCCATGTCGTGCATCATGTCTTCAGCCTCCAACTATCTCTAGTATCATATCCGCAGTCTTTAGTCATCTCTTGAGTTAAGCCCATAGTCTTTGACTATTGTTGTGTGTTACATTTGAACGTACATAGTATGTCCGAGGTCATTATTATTTAGAATACATGTTACATGTGAAGGTACATGATATGTCCTAGGTCTTTACTTTTTCTAATTACACTTGGACATACAGGTCCTTCTCAAAAAATTAGCATATTGTGATAAAGTTCATTATTTTCTGTAATGTACTGATAAACATTAGACTTTCATATATTTTAGATTCATTACACACAACTGAAGTAGTTCAAGCCTTTTCTTGTTTTAATATTGATGATTTTGGCATACAGCTCATGAAAACCCAAAATTCCTATCTCAAAAAATTAGCATATCATGAAAAGGTTCTCTAAACAAGCTATTAACCTAATCATCTGAATCAACTAATTAACTCTAAACACCTGCAAAAGATTCCTGAGGCTTTTAAAAACTCCCAGCCTGGTTCATTACTCAAAACCGCAATCATGGGTAAGACTGCCGACCTGACTGCTGTCCAGAAGGCCATCATTGACACCCTCAAGCAAGAGGGTAAGACACAGAAAGAAATTTCTGAACGAATAGGCTGTTCCCAGAGTGCTGTATCAAGGCACCTCAGTGGGAAGTCTGTGGGAAGGAAAAAGTGTGGCAGAAAACGCTGCACAACGAGAAGAGGTGACCGAACCCTGAAGAAGATTGTGGAGAAGGACCGATTCCAGACCTTGGAGGACCTGCGGAAGCAGTGGACTGAGTCTGGAGTAGAAACATCCAGAGCCACCGTGAACAGGCGTGTGCAAGAAATGGGCTACAGGTGCCGCATTCCCCAGGTCAAGACACTTTTGAACCAGAAACAGCGGCAGAAGCGCCTGACCTGGGCTACAGAGAAGCAGCACTGGACTGTTGCTCAGTGGTCCAAAGTACTTTTTTCGGATGAAAGCAAATTTTGCATGTCATTTGGAAATCAAGGTACCAGAGTCTGGAGGAAGACTGGGGAGAGGGAAATGCCAAAATGCCTGAGGTCCAGTGTCAAGTACCCACAGTCAGTGATGGTCTGGGGTGCCATGTCAGCTGCTGGTGTTGGTCCTCTGTGTTTTATTAAGGGCAGGGTCAATGCAGCTAGCTATCAGGAGATTTTGGAGCACTTCATGCTTCCATCTGCTGAAAAGCTTTATGGAGATGAAGATTTCATTTTTCAGCACGACCTGGCACCTGCTCACAGTGCCGAAACCACTGGTAAATGGCTTACTGACCATGGTATTACTGTGCTCAATTGGCCTGCCAACTCTCCTGACCTGAACCCCATAGAGAATCTGTGGGATATTGGGAAGAGAAAGTTGAGAGACGCAAGACCCAAGACTCTGGATGAGCTTAAGGCCGCTATCGAAGCATCCTGGGCCTCCATAACACCTCAGCAGTGCCACAGGCTGGTTGCCTCCATGCCACGCCGCATTGAAGCAGTCATTTCTGCAAAAGGATTCCCGACCAAGTATTGAGTGCATAACTGAACATAATTATTTGAAGGTTGACTTTTTTTGTATTAAAAACACTTTTCTTTTATTGGTCGGATGAAATATGCTAATTTTTTGAGATAGGATTTTGGGGTTTTCATGAGCTGTATGCCAAAATCATCAATATTAAAACAAGAAAAGGCTTGAACTACTTCAGTTGTGTGTAATGAATCTAAAAAATGAACTTTATCACAATATGCTAATTTTTTGAGAAGGACCTGTATATGGCATGTCCTAGGTCATTACTGTTTAGAGTACATGTTACATGTGAAGGTACATGATATGTCCTAGGGCTTTACTTTTTATAATTACACTTGGATGTATATGGCATGTCCTAGGTCATTACTGTTTAGAGTACATGTTACATGTGAAGGTACATGATATGTCCTAGGGCTTTACTTTTTATAATTACACTTGGATGTATATGGCATGTCCTAGGTCATTACTGTTTAGAATATATGTTACATGTAAAGGTACATGATATGTCCTAGGTCTTTACTTTTTATAATTACACTTGAACGTATAAGGCATGTCCTAGGTCATTACCGTTTAGAATACATGTTACATGTGAAGGTACATGATATGTCCTAGGTCTTTACTTTTTATAATTACACTTGGATGTATATGGCATGTCCTAGGTCATTACTGTTTAGAATACATGTTACATGTGAAGGTACGTGATATGTCCTAGGTCTTTACTTTTTATAATTATACTTGGACGTATAAGGTATGTCCTAGGTCAGTGATTGCGAACCTCGGCACCCCAGATGTTTTCAAACTACATTTCCCATAATGCTGAATTACACTGCATAGTGCATGAGCATCATGGGAAATGTAGTTCCAAAACATCTGGGGTGCCAAGGTTCGTCATCACTGTCTTAGGTCATTACTGTTTAGAATACATGTTACATGTGAAGGTACATGATATGTCCTAGGTCTTTACTTTTTATAATTACACTTGGACGTACATGGTATGTCCTAGGCCATTACTGTTTATAATTACATGTTACATGTGTATGTACATGGTATGTCCTAGGCCATTACTGTTTATAATTACATGTGGATGTATATGGTATGTCCTGCAGTTCTTCCATGCCAAATGCAACCTGGAAGGTGTAAATGTGTGGAGCTGCTGGCCAGTCAAGGCCTTCAAACTGAGTAACAGAGCCACTGTTCAGCTTTGCTGTTATTGTAACAGCATCCATGCATGTTGGAGTAGTTCACACATGCAGCCAGAGGGTGGTAAAAATAGGTGGTTAAGCATTGATTCTACTGCCCCCTGACCCCCTCTCCTTAAGCTGGCCACAGTGGCCGGTCGTGACCCATTCAAGTGAATAGGGGCGTGTTGCAGCCGCCCTGCAAAGAAAAAGCCCAGCGGTACGGACTATTGAGGGTTAAAACGGGCAGCGAGGAGGCGACATATCAATCACCTCCCAGCTACCTGCCAACCACGGATCGCTTTTCAGAGGGGTGGCCAGGGCTGCCGCAGGTGTGCCCGAGTCATGACAGTCTACGTAAATGAGCCACAGACTCGGAAGCGAGTCGGATCCCCCGTATACCTTCAGCTGCTTCTGAGCTGCTTTGATTTGTCATTAACTTACTAATGGGTTTGCTTGAGTTGCTTTGGTGTTCACATTGATTTTTATGTGGAACAAAAGCAACTCAGACACAAACAAAACAATGGGTCATTACAATGTATACAGCAATGTTATATTGTTCGTGGCAGCTGTCGGGTACGACTAATTACAATGTACCTAGTTCTATTACAAAGGAGTGTCTGAGAGCTGATCTCTGAGAAGATATAAAATGCACAAATGAATACAGCTCTATATTCGTTAATACATCAATAAATTTATTTTTTGTTTTTCAATGCAAGAGATGTCAGTTCCTGAATTTCACTTGGTATCAGCCTCTTCCAGTCCCTGTACAGCAGAGCTCAGACTGGGGTTAGGAGAAGAGGGCCAGTCTGTTGTGTTGCAGGGCAAGGAACGTGCTTATAGGAGGAGAAAGCGCAGGGACGAGGAGCATGCTGATAGGAGAGGAAAGCAGAGTGACAGAGGGATGAGTCTCTCAGTGTGCTGCTTTTTTCTTCACTGTCCGGTCACAAGCTGGGGGCAGGTTCAGGGTGACCCGTTCACAGAGGAAGTAAGTTAACTTCTTCAGATCCGTGCTATAGCCGAATGACAAGTACAGCGCGGACCTACTTTGCCGGGAGGGCGTCAATAGACAGCACGGCGCTCTGTGATCAGCGAGTCTATGAGACTCAGCTGATCGGAGTAAGGGGTCGATCCTGACCCCTTACCACGTGATCAGCTGTCAGCCAATGACAGCTGATTATGTGTTGTAAACAGAGCCGGTAATCGCCTATTTTTCCTCCTTGCTCTGACAGCGTGAAGAGAAAAAAAAAATCTGACCGCCGGCGGCTGTCAAAGGGACATCAGTCCCAATTAAGGAAAGCTGCTGCCAGCTCATCTGTGCCCACCTGTGCCACCTACCAGTGCCACCTACCAGTGCACAACAATGCTGCCTACCAGTGGCCACCAGCGCCACCTACCAGTGCCCACAATGCCACCTATCAGTGTCACCAATCAGTGCCTCATCAACAGTGCTGCCAATCTGTTACCTTCCAGTGCCCATCAGTGTCACATACTAGTGCCACCTATCGGTGTCACCAATCAGGGCCTCATCAACAGTGCCGCCCATCAGTGCCACCTACCAGTGCCACCTATCAGTGCCCATCAGTGGCACCTATCACTAACACCTATCAGTGGCCTTCAGTGCCCATCAGTGGCACCCATCAGTTCCACCCCTCAGGGCCCATTAGTGGCATCTTATCAGTGGCCATCAGTGCCGCCTTAACTGTGCCTATCAGTGCCGCCTCATCAGCGCATATCAATGAAGGAGAAAAATTACCTGTTTGCAAAATGTTATAACAAACTAGGAAACATTATTTTATTTTATTTTTTCATTTTCCATCTTTTTTGTTTGTTTAGCAAAAAATAAAAACCCCAGCTGTGATTAAATACCACCAAAAGAAAGCTCTATTTGTGGGGAAAAAAGGATAAAAGTTTCATTTGGGTACAATATAGCATGACTGCGCAATTGTCATTCAAAGTGCGTCTGCGCTGAAAGCTGAAAATCGGTCTCGGCAAGAAGGGGGTTTCCCTTCAAAGTAAAAGCATACTGTGCACCGCATACTAGCACATTATGTGACACTTACCTGCAAACGAAGCCCACCCTGTTTCCGCTGGAGGCCGCATCCATGTCGCCCCTCTGAGGCCCCCCTCTTTCGAGGGGCCGAAGACTCCGGCTCTGTGACTGGCTGGAGGCGTGTGACGTCACTCCCACCAGTCACGGGACTCGCTAGTGAAGAGACGGCACAGAGGGCTGTTTCTTCACAGTGCATGCGCCGATGACATCATCAGCGCAGTACAAAGTAAATATCTCCTAAACGGCACATGTTTTTTGGTAGGATAACATACTGTATGAGGTTGCACCGAGAGATATAGATATATACCAAACATATATACCAAACATATTATGCCCCAGTTTTCGGTGAGATATAAAAGATGAGGTTGCACCGAGTAAATAGATACCAAACATGTTATGCCCTCCAATCTTTGGTAAGAGATAGAAGATTGGGTTTGCTCCGAGTAAATAGATACCAAAAATGTTAAGCCCCCCCAATTTTTTGGTAGGATATAAAAAATGAGGTTACACTGAGTAAATAGATACCAAACATATTAGGTCCCCCAATTTTTTGGCAAGATATAAAAGATGAGGCTGCACCGAGTAAATAGATACCAAACACGTTAATCCTTAGAATTATACATGCCCATAAAATGGGCATCACTCCAGCATGCTCAGCCATACCTAAATTATGTTTTTGTACGTCGGGCACCCCGGTGCAGTTTTACATTTTTTTTTCCCCCTTAACTTTCTTGCTATCACAAAGGAAGCTGACAAGCCAGGGTTCATGGAAAAAGCTTATCGGAGTGAGGAATAAGGGAAGGCATCTCATCTTTTCACCATATTCATCACCCCTAGGCATGCATGCAGTGCAGTGGGGGAGAGGAGGATGGTTGAGGGTGCTGGGGGGGGGGGGGGGTCACTGTATGGGTAAATTTTACGGCAGTGGAACTTTAATCATTCAAATCCAGGGTGCTCTTTTAAACAGACACCCGTACTTAGGGGCTCCTGGTGGCTTGTAGCACTGGAAGCACTGGATATCATTGACAAATGGAGTTCAGCGCTAAGCCCAGATCTCTGAGAGTGCCTCCACTGATCCATGAGACTTGATGGGAACAATTGATGTAAGGAAGACTCTGATGGGGGCATTTGATGTAGGGGGCACTCTGATTGGAACATTTGATGTAGGGGGCACTCTGATGGGAACATTTAATGTAGGGGGCACTCTGATGGGAACGTTTAATGTAGGGGGCACTTTGATGGGAACATTTAATGTAGGGAGCACTCTGATGAGGACATCTCATGTAAGGGGCACTCTGATAGGGACATTTCATGTAAGGGACACTTTGATGAGGACATTTGATGTAAGTGGCACTCTGATTAGGTGATGTAGGGGGGTATTCTGATGGGAACATTTTAATGTAGGGGGCACTATGGTGGGAGAAATTTGATGTAGAGGACACTCAGGGGGGCAGGTGATGTAAGGGGGCACTCTGATGAGGACATTTGATGTAGGAGGCACTCCAATAGGGACATTTGTTGTAAGGAGGGACTCTGATGGGGACATGTGATGTAAAGGGCACCCTGATGGGAACATTTGATGTAGGGAGCACCCTGATGAGGACATTTGATGTAGGGGGCACTCTGATAAGGACATTTGATGTAGGGGGCACTCTGATGAGGACATTTGATGTAAGTGGCACTCTGATTAGGACAGTTGATGTAGGGGGGCATTCTGATGGGGACATTTGATCTAGGGGGCATTCTGATGGGAGAAATTTGATTAAGAGGACACTCAGGGTGCAGGGGATGTAAGTGGCTCTCTGATGAGGACATTTGATGTAGGGAACACTCTGATAAGGACATTTGATGTAGGGGGCACTCTGATGAGGACATTTGATGTAAGTGGCACTCTGATTAGGAAATTTGATGTAGGGGGGCATTCTGATGGGGACATTTGATGTAGGGGCACTCTGATGGGGACATTTGATGTAGGGGCACTCTGATGGGAGAAATTTGATGTAGGAGACACTCGGGGGGCAGGGGATGTAAGGGGGCACTCTGATGAGGACATTTGATGTAGGGGGCCCTCCAATAGGGACATTTGATGTAAGGAGGCACTCTGATGGGGACATGTGATGTAAAGGGCACCCTGATGGGGACATTTGATGTAGGGGGCACACCAATGGAGACATTTGATGTAGGGGACACTCTGATGGTGACATTTGATATAGGGGGACACTCTGATGGGGACATGTGATGTATAGGGCACCCTCATGGGGACATTTTATATAAAGGGGCACTCTGATGTGAAAGATAATATAAAGAGGACACTCTGATGGGGACATTTGATGTAGGGGGCACCCTGATGGGAACATTTGATGTAGGGGGCACGCTGATGAGGACATTTGATGTAGGGGCACTTTGATGAGGACATTTGATGTAGGGATGAGGACATTTGATGTAGGAGGCACGCTGATTGAGACATTTTATGTAGGGGACACTGATGGGGACATTTGATGTAAGGGGGCACTCCCTTGCTTTTTGCCCTGGCTATAAAGCTTTTGGCATGTCTTAAATGGGCCTCTCCTGATGTTACTGGTCTGATTAGGGGAGACATGGAGGGAAAGGTATCACTATATGCGAATGATCTTCTCTTTTTCATGTCTAATGTCTGTTCATCCCTGCCGGTAGTAATGGAACACGTTAAGGAGTTTGGAAGGTTTTCCGGTTTAAGCATAAACTGGGAGAAATCCATGTTGATGCCTTTAGACCCCCTTCCGGATCCACTACCCACCTATACTTTCTTATTTTAAGCTTGTATCATCTATAAAATACTTGGGTATAACTGTCGGACGCCCCACAGTCATATATTGTGCATAATATATTTCCATTACTTTTAATTAGATTTCGAAATCAGAGTAAAACCTGGACTGAGCTCCCTTTATCGCTAATAGGTCGTATCAATTTAATAAAAATGACATGGATGCCTCAGCCCCGCTTTGGATACCTATCCGGATCTTTATTAAGATAAACACTATATTTAGGCGATTAATATGGCGGAACAAAACCCCTCGTATCAAACTGGAGACTTTACAGCATCCCACAAATGCCGGCGGCCTGGCAGTTCCTAATCCAAGGCTATATTTTCTCGCCTCCCAATTACAGTATTTTGCTGGATGGGAGTCTGAACAGATATCTTTTCCTGCTCGACGATTGTTCTCTTTTGCATTTAAGGGTCGATCTTCACTCTTTGTCATCCATGGTACAAGAGGGGGTGTCTCGCTTGCTGATATGCCTACCTGTAAAGTATGGGATACAGTTAATAAAAAATGCTGGGTGTCTCATATCCCACTAGATCAGGGGTCTCAAACTGGCGGCCCTTCAGCTGTTGCGAAACTACACGTCCCATCATGCCTCTGCCTGTGGGAGTCATGCTTGTAACAATGCAACTTGCAGTGCCTTGTGGGACTTCCCAACAGGTGGAGGGGCCGCCAGTTTAAGACCCCTGCACTAAATACACTTCCATATGGGAAAATTATAGACTTTCTCAAATTTCGGCTCTTAGAGGCTCTCAGAGATGGGCAAAATTAGGAAAAACTATTTTAGCTCAGCTATATCAGAATGGTATTCTTAAATCTGTTGAAGATCTGAGGGGAGAGTTCTCTGTAGAATCCAATTGGTTTTACCAATTCCTTCAATTAAGACATTCTTTACATACCCAGTTTTCTTCTGCTAAGATATTTTTCCCCTCTATCCCTGTCTTAGATAAAATAGTACGGGCAGGGTCAACAAACGGTCTTACCTTGGTTACTTATAGGGTACTGTCAGATGGGTTCCTATTGAACTTCCCCATCTGTTCTTGGGCTGGCTGGGAGAAAGATATTGGTCCCATCTCTGGGGAGATTTGGGACGATGTCCTCTGGTCCCCGTCCAGGGTGTCCCTTTCTCACATAGACTTACCCAGATTGTTATTCTCCATAGGGTCTATAGAACTCCACAGTTTCTCTGTGCAATTGGACTGAAATCTGAGCAGCCTGTGCTACCCTGTTTCCCCGAAAATAAGACCTAGCGTAATTGTTGGTGATGGCTGCAATATAAGCCCTACCGCCCAAATAAGCCCTACCCTGTTTCCCCGAATATAAGTCCTACCCTGAAAATAAGACTTACAAGGACTTTAATTAGGGCTCATTTGGGGGGTAGGGCTTATATTGCAGCCATCACCGACAATTACGCTAGGTCTTATTTTCGGGGAAACAGGGTAGATGCAGTAACACGTGTACATTAATACATCTTTTGTGGAGATATCCAAAACTTCAAAGATACTGGGTGGAGGTGACTGGTACCTTAAATAGGGTATTGGATATTAACATTACGGCTGAACCACTTTTATGTATATTGGGTTACTGTGATACCTCTATCTACACCTCCCTTACTGGTGATACTATAAGGTGCATACTTTTGTTGCCCGTAGACACATTGCTCTTAAGTGAACCTCTCCACATCCCCGACTGTGTCCTACTGGATTGTAGATCTCAATAGGGGATCATTCTTTTTCAAAAGCATTTTATATCCATTATCCATTATAGCATTGTAAGGGGGCACTCTGATGGAAAAGTTAATATAAAAAGGATACTCTGATGGGGACATTTGATGTAGGGGCAAACTGATGAGGACATTTGATGTAGGGATGAAGTCATTTGATGTAGGAGGCACTCCGATGGAGACATTTGATATAGGGGGCACTCTGATAGGGACATTTGATGTAAAGGGGCACTCTGATGGGGACATGTGATGTATAGGGCACCCTGATTGAGACATTTGTTGTAAGGGGCACTTGGAAATTTAATATAAAAAGGACGCTCTGATGGGGACATTTGATGTAGGGGTCACTCTGATGGGAACTCTGATGGGAACATTTGATGTAGGGGTCACTCTGATGGGAACTCTGATGGGAACATTTGATGTAGGGGGCACTCTGATGAGGACATTTGATGTAGGGGACACTTTGATGAGGACATTTGATGTATGGGGCACTCTAATTGAGACATTTGATGTAGGGGGGCACTCTGATGGGAACTTTTGATGTATAGGGCACTCCAATAGGGACATTTTGATGTAAGGGGGCACTGTGATTGAAAAGTTAATATAAAAAGGATACTCTGATGGGGACATTTGATGTAGGGGCACTTTGATGAGGACATTTGATGTATGGGGCACTCCGATGGAGACATTTGATGTAAGGGGGCACTCTGATGGGAAAGTTAATATAAAAAGGATACTCTGATGAGGACATTTGATGTAGGGATAAGGTCATTTGATGTAGGAGGCACTCCGATGGGGACATTTGATGTAAGGGGACACTCTGATGGGGACATTTGATGTAAGGGGCACTCTGATAGGGACATTTGATGTAAAGGGGCACTCTGATGGGGACATGTGATGTATAGGGCACCCTGATGGAGACATTTGTTGTAAGGGGGCACTTTGATGGGCAAGTTAATATAAAAAGGATACTCTGATGGGACATTTGATGTAGGGGCACTTTGATGAGGACATTTGACATATGGGGCACTCCGATTGAGACATTTGATGTAGGGAACACTCTGATGGGGGCATTTGATGTAAGGGGGCACTCTGATGGGAAAGTTAATATAAAGAGAACACTCTGATGGGAACATTTGATGTAGGTGGCACTTTGATTAGGACATTTGATGTAGGGGCACTTTGATGAGGACATTTGATGTATGGGGCACTCCGATTGAGACATTTGATGTAGGGGACACTCTGATGGGGACATTTTGGTGTAAGGGGCCACTCTGATTAGGACATTTGATGTAGGGGCACTCTGATGAGGACATTTGATGTAAGGATGAGGTCATTTGATGTAGGGGGCTCTCCGATAGAGACATTTGATGTAAGGGGACACTCTGATGGGGACATTTGATATAGGGGTGGGGAGATAATGGTGAGATAATAAAAATGTTGTTGCCAGATTACGAGACCCATCATTGAAGTATGAAAATGGCTTTGGAGCAATCACCGCACCACATTACTGGGAGGGAACACACATGAAGCATGTATAGCTATAAATGCACAATGGTAAGACTCATCATATTTGCCGACGTATAATCGTAGATTGCTCGTAGTTACCCTTCCTCTCCTGTGTAGACCTTTACAGACGAATTTCTGATAAATATTCTGTCTATTTCCATCAACTGAACTTTTGAGACCTGCGAGGGGAGACGACAGCGCTTTGGGGATTCTCCGTTATAAAGGTACTGTAGATGACCTTCGATTATGACATCACCAGATCTCCGGCGCCATTACACGCTCCGTTCCATCCTAATGAAGAGAAATGGCCCTTTTGAACATGTAAATGTACGCACATACATCTAAATCAGCTCGGTCCCACAATTTGTGTCACACGTATGGATGGGCTGAGGCGACTCCGTTCCCCTTAATCCATAATTATTAAGTGCGCCGTCTCTCGGCGGTTTGTGTGATTTGTTCCACTTTACTTGGTTGTGTTCCCCGGAGCCCAAATCTTTATTTCGGCGTTGTCATGGTAATTGGAAGTTTGTGGATGTACATTTGTGGGGGGGGGTCTGATGAAATGTAACACACGATGCCGCTTTGCGTGTGGCAGATAAACGCACTTCTTCTGCATCCCATTTCTTTCATTTTGTTTTTTATTACAGATAATAGTATAGCCTGTATGAAATTCACCACTCCTATGGAGTATCAGTGTATTATTGTTACATAATTTGAAATGGAGGGTACTGGCAGTAATAAAACTGAGTAACAAGCAAATGGGATCTTGCAATTCCAGACACTCCTTCCAGGCAATATACCCAGGACTTGGACCTGTCTTTTTATGTGTTGCTTATATATTGTGTATATATAGACAGGGTAATTCCAGGGCTGGGCAGAGGCAGAAGAGGCACCCACTTTGGGCACAGCTGGGGTGGGAGCCACTCCTGCTTATGCATTGCCCAGCACTGTGCAGGTGTGAGCTGTCAAGCTGACCACTTGGTCCTGCAGTCTACACCGGGAGATCATGACTCTCCCTGTGTAACCAGCAGCACTCTGCTCCACTATCAGTGTGATAGCTGTCTGTTTTATGGCAGGAACTCTGTGTTCTTCTGATATACAGAGCACAGCATCTGGCTGTTACAGAGCTCTGATGATTACACAAGCAGAGCCACATTCTGCTGATAAATAGAGAAGACTATCTGGGTGCCGCAGTGCTCCAATGATTACACAGAGCAGTGCTTCTCAACCGTTGTTCTGCAGCACTCTGGGGTGCCCTGAGGATTTCTCAGAAGTGCTGCGAGGTTGTGCTAGGAGGGGGGATTTGGAGGGGGTCTGTGCTGGGAGGGTGATTTGGGTGTTGGGGGGGGGGTTGTTCTAGGAGGGGTTTGGGGGGGATCTGTGCTGGGAGGATGATTTGGATATGGTAGTTGTGCTAGGAGAGGAGATTTAAGGGGTCTTTACTGGGAGGGTAATTTGGTAGGGGCTTGTACTAGGAGGGGGGATTTGGGGGGGGGGGGTCTGTGCTGGGAGGGTGATTTGGGTGGGGGGTGTGCTAGGAGGAGGATTTGGGGGGGTCTGTGCTGGGAGGGTGATTTGGGTGGGGGGTTGTGCTAGGAGGGGTTTGGGGAGATCTGTGCTGGGAGGGTGATTTGGATAAGGTAGTTGTGCTAGGAGAGGGGATTTGGGGGGTCTGTGCTGGGAGGGTAATTTGGTAGGGGAGTTGTTCAAGGAGGGGGATTGGGGGGGTCTGTGCTGAGAGGGTAATTTGGTAGGGGGGTTGTACTAGGAGGGGGGATTGGGGGGGGTCTGTGCTGGGAGGAGGATTTGGGGGGATCTGTGCTGGGAGGGGGATTTGGGTGGGGGTTGTGCTAGGAGGAGGATTTGGGGGGTCTGTGCTGGAAGGGTGATTTGGGTGGGAGGTGTTGCTTGGAGGAGGATTTGGGGAGGGGGCCTGTGCTGGGAGGAGAATTTGGGTGGGGGAGTTGTTCTAGGAGAGGTTTGGGGGGATCTATGCTAGTAGGGTGATTTGGTTATGGTAGTTGTGCTAGGAGAGGAGATTTAAGGGGTCTTTACTGGGAGGGTAATTTGGTAGGGGCTTGTACTAGGAGGGGGGATTTGGGTTGGTGTCTGTGCTTGGAGGGTGATTTGGGTGGGGGGTTGTGCTAGGAGGAGGATTTGGGGGGGGGGGTCTGTGCTGGGAGGGTGATTTGGGTGGGGGGGTTGTGCTAGGAGGGGTTTGGGGAGATCTGTGCTGGGAGGGTGATTTGGATAAGGTAGTTGTGCTAGGAGAGGGGATTTGGGGGGTCTGTGCTGGGAGGGTAATTTGGTAGGGGGGTTGTACCAGGAGGGGGATTGGGGGGGTCTGTGCTGGGAGGGTAATTTGGTAGGGGGGTTGTACTAGGAGGGGGGATTGGGGGGTCTGTGCTGGGAGGAGGATTTGGGGTTATCTGTGCTGGGAGGGTGATTTGGGTGGGGGTTGTACTAGGAGGAGGATTTGGGGGGGGGGGTCTGTGCTGGGAGGGTGATTTGGGTGGGGGTTGTGCTAGGAGGAGGATTTGGGGGGGGGTCTGTGCTGGGAGGGTGATTTGGGTGGGAGGTGTTGCTTGGAGGAGGATTTGGGGAGGGGGGTCTGTGCTGGGAGGGGGATTTGGGTGGGGAAGTTGTTCTAGGAGAGGTTTGGGGGGATCTATGCTAGGAGGGTGATTTGGTTATGGTATTTGTGCTAGGAGGTGGGGTTTGGGGAGTCTTTGCTGGGAGGATAATTTGGTAGGGGGGTTGTACTAGGAGGAGTGATTCGGGATTTGGGTTGGTGTCTGTGCTTGGAGGGTGATTTGGGTGGGGGGTTGTGCTAGGAGGAGGATTTGGGGGGGGGGGGGGTCTGTGCTGGGACAGGTTTGGGGAGATCTGTGCTAGGAGGGTGATTTGGATAAGGTAGTTCTGCTAGGAGGGGGGATTTGGGGGGTCTGTGTTGGGAGGGTAATTTGGTAGGGAGGGTTGTACTAGGAGGGGGAAATTGGGTGAGTTGAGTGGGGGAGTTGTGCTAGGAGGGGATATTTCAGAAAGTTTGATCTAGGAGGGGGGGGGGGGATTAGGGGCAGACGTGTGTGGGTGTCATTAATTCTTAATGATGCCCCCACCTCCCATTGTGTCTATGTAATGCCTGCACGTTTGCGCCTGCTAAAAGTACTATGTGTTTTGGCGCTGTGCAATTTCAAAAATCATGTTGCCACTTTTTTGCGTATTTCAAGATCATAGAACAACTCAATAAAAAAAAAAATAATGATAGAAAAAAAAAATATATATATATACACACATACGACGTGTGGGGACGCGTAAAAAAAAGCGAGTGCGCTCGAATGCACCTCATGGTGTGAACGAGCCCTCAGACTAGTGTCTCCCGGGATTGTGAGCGACTCTAAAAGATGCTTTGACTGAGAATAGGTGGAAAAACACTGACACAGGGAGAGCTGCATTCTCCTGATAAACAGAACGTGTTGGTGGAGGAAGCACAGATCTACAGAAGGAATGAAGCAGAATCAGGGAAATCCTTGCACTGCAGGTACCCAGGTACAGCTTCCTCTCCAGCAAGGAGAACAATGATCAGAACAATAGTGACATCACTAAATCTGGTGAGACTAGCAGTCAGAGGCAGCAGTGCCTTAGTTGATCTCACACTGCAGAAATACAGCTATGAGGCTACAGAACAGGGATGCCTAGGCACTTGTGTTGTTTTAGGAGGAACACAAGATAAAAGGTGTATCATTCAAGCTAATGCTAAGGCACAATTAACATTTCTAGATGTTCCCCATAAAATAGAAAATCCTTACTTTTTGAGTTCTGGTCCACTTTAAATGGCAGTAAAAAAGGACATCAGTACTGTTATTTATAATGTTGTCGGTGCAGAACACGTAAGCCTGCATATAATCTGTTACCCCCCTCTCTGTATAGTGTCAGCTTGACCATTTCCTGCTGGGTTTTGTGATAAATGTCAGTATTGACTTTCAAGCACTAGAGCCCATTAAATATTCACTCATTAGGTTCTTCTATGTGTAAATTCCTGAGTAAATAGTGTGAAGGGCAGAATTTAATGATTTCATCCATTATTGATGGCATGGAGCAAGAAGGGCTCCGCTTAGAGCTCTATGGACTTAGTAGAACCACAAATACCACAATGGTCTATGTGGACATTTGCAACGGCAAAACTACAGCTACCTATAAGATTGCCAGATGCAATTCTTTGATCAAACTGTGTTTTGTACAAAAGATTGTCTGGTAAACGGTAAGAGTTCTCTGTATTGAACATTTTTGGATGTAACAAAATGCCTGAGATCTTTCTGGATAATATCGAAACACAGTTGACGCATTTCACTTGTAGTGAGCTTATTCCTAGTCTGCCTTGGATCAAATGGAATTATAAATCTTAAAATTGAACTTGGGCCCCAAAAGGAAGTTAGTTCCATTTTAACACCATAATCAAGCAGAATTACAGATATTTTTTTTTTTTATCTATTTTTTTGGCCCCACCCCACCTTCATGGGAATGATGTGTTCCTGCTCCTGTAGACTCCTGGGGGTTCTTGCATGTCATCTCCCAAGAGGCTGCAGGATCGGGCAGTCAGAGTGAACGGGGAATGGGCTGGAGGGCCCTGGGCGTCACAAGTAGCTGGCTGCCTGCACTTGGAAGAGGGTCAAGTTGGGGGCATAGGACCTGGGGTATGTCACCTGGACAGTGGATTGCAACAGAACAATACCAAATTTGCTGTGCCGGTGTACAGTATGTGTTTTGAGGAGAACCCAGAAATAAAGGTAAGAGGGAAAAAAACATAAAGGGGGAGTTGAGTACCAATTCAGAAGTAGCTATTTTTTCCTTTTCAAATAAAGTGGAACTTCACTCCCCTTTTACAATATGTTTCTATCCCATCTTACCTAGTTGGCTTGGTTTTGATTAAAATCCATACTTACCTGATGAGTGAATGTAGCACCACCTACTGTAATCCGCTTTTTCACTGCAGCACACCAGTTCCCGTGCCGCCATCTTCTTTACTACATTTTCAGGGGGCTGGTTGACCCTTCGTGCCAACTGAACAACACGCCATGCCACATGTTTGTTACATGATACTCAGGCCCATGCGCAGTATTGGGTTTATTGCCTGAAGCCTCTTGAGATGCATGATGTGGGTGTCCCAGGAATCTGTGGACAGCTGAAGCTAGGTGAGAAGGCAGAATTGTATAGAAGTGGGGAATGACCAACATTGCATTACTTGGTAAATAAGAGTGAAGGTCCACTTTAAGCCTGAGAAGAAGGATGGGGTCCTCTTCCTCTCCTTCTTGCAGTGGAGGTCATTAGTGATGCAGAGAACAACACACCTGTAGTAGCATAAGCACTGTACTCTTAATCATTCTCTTGTGAGTCAAGGGTGGCTTAGTGATGCTCCCCCCAGGGCTTTTTGTTTGACGTCATTCTCCCTAGAAAAAGAACACTGTCAAACCTGAGGATGCAAAGTGGTAAGGTATTTAAAATTGGAGTTCTGCTTCTTGCAGTTTTTGATCTGATTGTACAATCTCTGTACAATTTCCTTTAGATTTACCAAAACTTTGGAATGAGTTGACCCACCTATCTATTCATTCACTCTGTGGTCGATCAGACAGACCCTTGCACTATATCAGGGGTGTCCAACCCAGGCCCCGACCGAGGCCCCAGAGAGTCTAGTATTCCGCCCGAGGCTTTTTGGAGGCAGGACATTGGATGCCGTGCAAACATAGCAGCCGTGGCAGCCTACATTCGCAAGACAGGCAAATGCCCGCCTGGAAGGATGCCGTGTAAACATAGTTGATGGGTTCAGGGTGTGTGTGCTGCTGAACTCCTTACTGTGTCTTAACAGTTTTCACATCCCAAATCTGCATACCTTGTTCTAAAAAACATAGAAATCTTTTCGTTTTCTGCAACGGAGGTACATTAATGGTATATTGGTATATGGGGAATGGAAATTTGGAAGAAAAAAAGTGAACTTGGCCTTTAAGCCTTACTGAAAAGTTCCAAGATTCTGTGGAGAGAAGACTAGGGTATCAGTTCTCCCTGGGTTTTGTAATCCTGGATCAAGGCCTGGAGTTTGAAGGTTCCCAAGTGTCTTGGGTTGGGTAAAACTTTAAATTCTGTTTCCAGGCCTTATTGTAGACCTGCAGGTGTACATGCTTGTTATAAGCTAAACGTGATCATAGCTCAGGGCTTCCGTGTGAAGCCAGGTGCCGGAGACCGAGGTGCTCTAAATGAGAGACCGCAGTCCAGATTGGAAGGTTTCTACGTCCATGGGACTGAGATAGTTGAGGCAGCAATGCGAGTCTGGGGACAAGAGAGGAACTAGGAGACTGAGAAGGTTGGATCATCTAGGCGAGTCCATGGGACTGAGATAGTTGAGGCAGCAATGCGAGTCTGAGGACAAGAGAGGAACTAGGAGACTGAGAAGGTTGGATCATCTAGGCAAGTCCATGGGACTGAGATAGTTGAGGCAGCTATGCGAGTCTGGGGACAAGAGAGGAACTAGGAGACTGAGAAGGTTGGATCATCTAGGCAAGTCCATGGGACTGAGATAGTTGAGGCAGCAATGCGAGTCTGGGGACAAGAGAGGAACTAGGAGACTGAGAAGGTTGGATCATCTAGGCAAGTCCATGGGACTGAGATAGTTGAGGCAGCAATGCGAGTCTGAGGACAAGAGAGGAACTAGGAGACTGAGAAGGTTGGATCATCTAGGCAAGTCCATGGGACTGAGATAGTTGAGGCAGCTATGCGAGTCTGGGGACAAGAGAGGAACTAGGAGACTGAGAAGGTTGGATCATCTAGGCGAGTCCATGGGACTGAGATAGTTGAGGCAGCTATGCGAGTCTAGGGACAAGAGAGGAACTAGGAGACTGAGAAGGTTGGATCATCTAGGCAAGTCCATGGGACTGAGATAGTTGAGGCAGCTATGCGAGTCTGGGGACAAGAGAGGAACTAGGAGACTGAGAAGGTTGGATCATCTAGGCGAGTCCATGGGACTGAGATAGTTGAGGCAGCTATGCGAGTCTAGGGACAAGAGAGGAACTAGGAGACTGAGAAGGTTGGATCATCTAGGCAAGTCCATGGGACTGAGATAGTTGAGGCAGCTATGCGAGTCTGGGGACAAGAGAGGAACTAGGAGACTGAGAAGGTTGGATCATCTAGGCGAGTCCATGGGACTGAGATAGTTGAGGCAGCTATGCGAGTCTGGGGACAAGAGAGGAACTAGGAGACTGAGAAGGTTGGATCATCTAGGCGAGTCCATGGGACTGAGATAGTTGAGGCAGCAATGCGAGTCTGGGGACAAGAGAGGAACTAGGAGACTGAGAAGGTTGGATCATCTAGGCGAGTCCATGGGACTGAGATAGTTGAGGCAGCTATGCGAGTCTAGGGACAAGAGAGGAACTAGGAGACTGAGAAGGTTGGATCATCTAGGCGAGTCCATGGGACTGAGGAAATCTAAGTCTCAGAGGAGTGAGAATGCCTGGGGTGTCAGGAGAACCCCTATATAGAGGCCAGTAGTGGGCCCATGCAGCAAGGTGCTATCATCAAGAATGAGTGAGCATGAAGAGCCAGTGGTCTGGGAGACCAAAGAGATCAAAGGTGCTGCTGACAAGAGCCAGGTAGCATAGTGTTTCCATTGACTGTTTGCTTTGTGAAGCTTAAACCCGTGCATGGGAATTTTTGTATTTGGACTTGGTTTCCCTTGTAATAAAAGTGCGCTGCCATGCCCTAAAATACAGTTCAGACTGACGCAACTCATTGAAAAATACTTCTACCACATGAGCTAAGCAACCCTCAGATCTTATTGGAGGTATAAAAATATTGTTAAAATAACTACAATACTGCCGTTTTTTTTTTTTTACTACAATCAAACTTACTTCCCCAGTTTTTATTTTACCTTCATTGTTAGCCAAGGACAGGCAGAAATAACAGAGAAAAATAGAAGAGGGAACAGGCTTTTACGTCGTCTAGTCATTCCAATATGTAGTATTATTGAGGACACAATACGTACAAGATTCCTTTCCAAGAATTCATCATTCAAGGCAATGTCACATCACTCAGTGAAGAACTGTCAGTACTCAAGTGGGGAAGGTGTACCATTGTGTTGTGTTCACAAAGGAAAACACGTGGGGATAAAAAAAATCTAAACTTTATAGATATATAAATATAAAAATGTGATGTTTCTGTGGATTGGTTTGTTTTACTAATTTAAAAGTGCGTGCATGGTCAACACTCCATGACAGTGTTATTAGATAGACCTGTAGTTAAAATCCTTGGATCGTGTGGTTGCAGTTCAAAACATAATGTATGAAGACATCAACATCAAGTTTAGTTGCTGTTAAAGCCAAACAATGTATTCGTGAACAAAGAAGCTTCAACCTTCAGTTGTTGGTGGCAGATATACTATAAGTAGAACTTTGACTGTGGAAGGATCGTTGGTGATAGATAAGATCAGAGTGAGGCTTTGACCATTGAATGTTTGTTGGTGGCCAGTATGGAAGGCCATACATTAACCAATTTTCTTTCTTTTAACCAGGGGCTGTAGGAAATAAAATAGCTTGATTTCCCCCCATCAACACAGTCAGAAGCTTCAACCTTCAGTTGTTGGTGGCAGATATAATATAAGTAGAACTTTGACTGTGGAAGGATCGTTGGTGATAGATAAGAATGTTGGAATGTTTGTTGGTGGCCAGTATGGAAGGCCATACATCTTAAGATTCCGTCTTTCTGCCACCTACATTAATTTCTGTAGATACTGGAAATAGACAGAGAGTCCATCATGCTCTACATACAGTGCCTTGAAAAAGTATTCATACTCCTTAAAATTTTCAACATCTCTACCTGGCCTGGCTCTAGTACCTCCCTGTGTAGGTGGCTCTGCCTAGCCTTGCAGGGAGATCGTTTTGTCTCTCAGACTATGGCAGTCTATCCCCGCGGTGAGTGTGGGCAAGGATCTGTTCCAGGAGCCGCTGAGAGCAAAGCTGTCCCTTATAAACACGCTTCTGTGTTTGCAAGTGACAGGGGGGACTGGGAGCTGAAGGTGAGAGCTGGAGGTGGTGCAATGGAGTTCTACTATGTTTTGGATACGAGGGCCAGACAAAAAGTCCTGGAGGGATGGATTAGGCCCACGGGCCTTGTGTTTGACATATGTGCCCTAGTGGGTCCTTTGGTGCCCTACAACAAACTTCCTAAGCAAAAGGCCAGTTTACTGTCCTTCAGGCTTTAGAGGGGCCAGACTGTGACCAGTGGGAGTAAACCATGCCCCATCATTTGTTTCAATGGGAGGAATAGTGCGCCAGTATTGGTTTTAATGGGAGGAATAGTGCTCCATCATTGGTTTTAATGGGAGGAATAGACCTATTATTGATGTCAGAAGAAGGAATAGTGCTCCATCATTAGTATCAGCTGGAGGAATAGTGCCCCATTGCTGCTATCGATGGGAGGAAAAGTGTCCCGTCAATGGTGTTAGTGGGAGGAATGGTGCCCCCATCATTGGTGTCATTTGGAGGAATGTGCCCCTGGGGCTGGATAAAGGCACATCTCTATGGCCCCTGAGCCCCAGTTTGGAGACCACTGCCCTACAGCAATAAAAAAGCAAGGG
Organism: Lithobates pipiens; assembly: GCF_037356315.1. Lineage (NCBI taxonomy): Eukaryota > Metazoa > Chordata > Amphibia > Anura > Ranidae > Lithobates > Lithobates pipiens. The sequence continues at coordinate 605,295,693 of NW_027507758.1, forward strand.
AGCAAAGACAGCTCTTAAAACCTCCTTTACTGTTTTGATACGTAAATCACAAGAGGAACCCTGTTTAGTATGAAGGCACCGTGTTTTTATGAGGCCCGTATCTTAAAAGTACATTCCTTTTTTTTTTTTTTTACCACCACATAACATATGTGACCAAATCAGGGAAGTTTTATGGCAGGGAAAATATATTATTGCATAGATCAGGAGTTTTCAGCATTAATAAAGATGTCTGGGGAACGACTTGTGCTGGAAGCCGAGGATTTGAATGCTAATTTCTGTTGCGAGGCGTTAGACCAGCCTTTTTTTTTTTTTTTTTTTTAGTGGAAAGGCGGGAGGGTGTTGGGGGGGGGGGGGGGGGGTGTCGGGATTATACGCCATGTACAGAACTGCATAGCTGTGGACTGGTTGCTATGGCAATCCTTACTGCAGTATGATGGCTGCCTCCTCCAGTGCGTGCGTCTGACCTCCAATACCTTGCTGTTTCTCATATATTCTCGTCTGGTCTCACCCCGCGTCACTTTCGAGCCTCATATAAACGCCATTGAGACAAGAACTGTCTGTATTACCACCCCAGATCAGACTTAAGCATGCAATCCCCAGCTGTGCGTGTGATTGGGCAACTCGGATAGATGCTTTGAGAAATGAGGACTGTGGTTTTATTACTTAACGCAGAGTTCCAACCACATAAATTAATTTTTTTTTTTAAATCTATCTATTACTATCACAGTATGTAGCTTGAGCATTAGTTATTCTCATTAATAGCGGCGCTTTTCTTGATATTTTATTTTTAAAAAAAGATACCTTATATTGATGCTGCTTGGGCGCTACCATCTTACTTGTGGGCAGGCAAAGCCCACAAGCATAAAGCTTTGGGATACGGTGCTGCTGTATAACCAGCATGCGCCGCCCGTTCTCACGCATGCACAGTAAGGACATCTAGAGGCGCAGGAAACTTCTCAGGTTGCCATCACAGCAGGCGGCGGCGGCGACGGAAGTGCCCCGTCCCGTTGTGATGGCAACCTAGGGCTTTGTTCCCCTTTTAAAAATGGCGATGCGATCCGCCTTAAATCGCGTCATTTCCTTGTCCTGCCCACTGACTCCTAGGAAATTACTCCCAGGAGTCCTGCCCACTGACTCCCAGGAGCACAGGCTGAGGGAGGAAGTGATGCGGAGCGCCACGGAGCCGGAAGTGGCAGGTTAGTAGTCACCACCTAGCAACAGGGCACTTCTGGTAAGTAAAAAAAATTGCGTCATTTCCTGTCGGGGAAATAACGCGATTTTTTTTTCACAAAGTCCTGCCCACTGACTCCCGGGAAATGACTTCCAGGAGTCCTGCCCACTGACTCCCAGGAGCACAGGCTGAGGGAGGAAGTGATGCGGAGCGCCACGGACCCGGAAGTGGCAGATTTGTAGCCACCAACTAGCAACCGGGCACTTCTGGTAAGTATAAAAAAAAAAAAAAAAATTCACTCCAAATGTTTGTCATTATTGATCAAGGACTGGGAATATGTAAAAAAAAATAATAATAATTCAGGATGGAACTTTGCGTTAACACAAACCTCTGCTGGCAAAACCCAGGTTACTGGTGCCATTCAGAGGAAACTGGTAGGTCCTCTTTAACCACTTCCTGGCCAGCGCACGCGGGTGTACGTTGGCAGAATGGCACTCGTGGGCAAAAGGACTTACAGGTTCGTCCCCTTTAAGAAGTGGTGCTGCGGGTGCGCGTTCTCCGTGACCGCGGGTCCCGCGGACTCGATGTCCGCCGGGTGCCCGCGATCGTGTCACTGAGAAGTAGAACGGGGAGATGCTTTTGTAAGCAAAGCATTTCCCCGTTCTGCCTTGTGAGATGACCGATATCACTGCTTTCTGTCTTCGAGAGTAGTGATCGCCGTCATGTGTGTTGAAGCGCACCACCCCCCTCCACAGTTAAAATCACTCCCTAGGACACACTTAACCCCTTCATCGCCCCCTAGTGGTTTACCCCTTCACTGCCAGTGTCATTTGCACAGTAATCAGTGTATTTTTATAGCACTGATCGCTGTATAAATGACAATGGTCCCAAAATAGTGTAAAAAATGTCCGATGTGCCCGCCATAATGCCGCAGTCCCAAAATAAAATTGCAGATCGCCGCCATTACTAATATAAAAAAAAAATTAATAAAAAAATGCCAAAACTATAAACGATAACTATGAGGAAGCAGTGGGAACACTGAGAGTGCACCGGGTGATTATAATGAAACAGATCCTCCTATTTAGAATCAGCCTACACAGGTGAAAGAAAGTGCTGTTTTTTCGGAGCTGCAAAAGTTAGAGATCTGCTACAGAGTTTGGCAAAGACCCTAGGGGATTGTTTAAAAAAAAAAAAAAATGCAAACATGCATCGGGTGCTCAAGAGTATAAAAATGACAGTTACACCACACATTATTGGTATTGCTGCGCACTGTAGCTGCCTGTTTGGGTGAGTCAGAGTTCCCCAACCTGGGAACCATCAGCAGCAAAATTTATCACCCCTTGCACCCTGCTCTGGTGAATACCAGGCCCTATGCCTTGGTCTTTCTAAAGGCTTTTACCTGTGTCCCTGACTGTGCACTCCAGCCTCCATCCAGTGTTTCTATGTAACCATGTGCATTGCAGCCAGCTTCCAGTGTTCTTGTGTGACCCCCAAAAATCCCAGTGTTACCAAAGACTATTGACTCTCGCCAGTGTTTCCAGGGGCCCCATGCATTCCAGCCTGCATTCAATGTCCCCAGGAACCCTGTGCACTCCAGCATGCATCCATTGTCCCCAATGACCCTATGCACTTCAGCTTGAATCCAGTGTCCCCAATGACCCCATGCACTCCAGCATGCATTCAATGACCCCAGGAACCATGTGCACTCCACCATGCATCCATTGTCCCCAATGACCCTATGCACTTCAGCTTGAATCCAGTGTCTCCAATGACCCCATGCACTCCAGCATGCATTCAATGTCCCCAGGAACCCTGTGCACTCCACCATGCATCCATTGTCCCCAATGACCCTATGCACTTCAGCTTGCATCCAGTGTCCCTAATGACCCCATGCACTCCAACCTCCATCCACTGTCCCGAAGACCCCATGCACTCCATCCCCCATCCAGTGTCCCCAATGCCCCTACGCACTCCAGGCTCTATCCAGTGTTTCTGTGTGACCCTACAAACTGCCACCAGGATCTAGTGTCCCTGTGTGACCCCTGAGCAACCCAGTGCTACTAAAGACTCTTGTCCCTGTGGTTTGGTGTCCCAAGCAATCCTGTACTGCAAAAACTCTATCCTGTGTGTCTGTACCCTGTCCAGTGTTTCTGTCAGCCTGTTTCTGCCAGAAGGCCGCAACCTGGGAAATAGCAGCAGCAAAACTAGGTGGCTATGTAGAACCTGTGCCTTGGTCTTTCTAAACAGTCTTATCTGTGTCCCTGTTCACTCCAGCTTGCATCCAGTCTCCCCAGTGACTTCATCCACTCCCGCTTGCATCCAGTATCCTTAATGACCCCATGCACTCAGTCCTCCATCCAGTGTCCCCAAACACCCCATGTACTCAATCCTCCATCCAGTGTCCCCAATTACCCCATGCACTCAATCATCCAGCCAGTGTCCCCAATGAACTCCAGCTTCCATCCAGTGTCCAGATTTTGTACTCTCCAGCTTTAGTAAATCAACCCCGCTGTGTATCTGTGTTCTGTCTGCTGTCTGTTCGGGTGAGTCAGAGGGCTGCGACCCATCAGCAGCAAAACCCATCACCCCTTGTAGGGTGTTCTGGGGAATACCAGGTGGCTATTTAGACCCTGTGCCTTGGCCTTTCTCATCTGTGTCCCAGTGCAGTCCAGCTTGCATCCAGTGTCCACAGTGATCCCATGCACTTCAGCTTGTATCCAGTGTCCCCAATGACACCATGTACTCAAGCCTTCATTCAGTGTCTCCAATGATCCAATGCACTCCAACGTGCAACCAGTGTTTCCAAATGCCCCATGCACTCCATCTCGCATCCAGTGTCCCCAATTGCCTCATACACTCTAGGCTGTATTCAGTGTCCCCAATGATCCGGTGCACTCCAACCTCCATCCACTGTCCCCAGTGACCCAATTCACTCCAGCCTCCATCCAGTGTCCCCAATGATCCCATGTACTCCAACCTCCATCCAGTGTCCCCAATGACCCAATGCACTCCAGCCTCCATCCAGTGTCCCCAATGACCCAATTCACTCCAGCCTCCATCCAGTGTCCCCAATGACCCAATTCACTCCAGCCTCCATCCAGTGTCCCCAATGATCCCATGCACTCCAGCCTCCATCCAGTGTCCCCAATGACCCAATGCACTCCAGCCTCCATCCAGTGTCCCCAATGATCCCATGTACTCCAACCTCCATTCAGTGTCCCCAATGATCCAATGTACCCCAGCCTCCATCCAGTGTCCCCAATGACCCCATGCACTCCAGCCTCAATCCAGTGTCCCCAATGCACTTCAGCCTCCATCCAGTGTTCCTAATGACCCCATGCACTCCAGCCTCCATCCAGTGTCCCCAATGACCAGGGCCGTCTTTAAGGCAGGGCAAAAGGGGCAGCTGCCCTGGGCCCTGTCATTGTTGTGGGGCCCAAAGCAGCTGCCTCATACTTGCCAACTATCCCAGTTTACATTCCCTTGTCCCTTGAAATTTTAGTCCTGTGCTGCTACTAATGCTACCCAGCTCTACCCTATTGTTGTGTACAGATGACTCACCGGCAGACCCTGTGTTTACATGTAAATACTGGCTTATATATGTAAATAGGAGTGACATGCATATGTAAATAGCTGAGGCCAACTGCATTGATATATAAATAAAGGCAGCATTCATAGGTATATCATGCCCCCCTGCAGTGAGGAGAAGATGTGCTGTAACCTATAGCAACCAGTGAGCAGTATTACTGTACAGCAATCTCTAGCGGCCAATCAACAAGCAGAAATGTGCTGTAACCTCTAGCAACTAATCAGTGAGCCTTAAGGAGTGATGTAACCTCTAGCAACCAGTCAGTAAGCAGTAATGATATGCTGTAACCTCTGGCAACCAATCGCAATCGCTGCCTGATCTGATACAGTAAACTGATTTTAAGTCTAGCTGCTATTTATGGGATGTCTCAGAGAAGGTGGAGAGCAAAATTGCATGTAGGGAGGGGGGCCCTAAGACATTTTTTGCCCAGGGTCCAGTCAATATTAAAGACGGCCCTGCCAATGAACCAATTCACTCCAGCCTCCATCCAGTGTCCCCAATGATCCCAATGCACTCCAGCCTCCATCCAGTGTCCCCAATGACCCAATGCACTCCAGCCTCCATCCAGTGTCCCCAATGATCCCAATTCACTCCAGCCTCCATCCAGTGTCCCCAATGATCCCAATTCACTCCAGCCTCCATCCAGTGTCCCCAATGATCCCATGCACTCCAAACTCCATCCAGTGTCCCCAATGATCCCATGCACTCCAAACTCCATCCAGTGTCCCCAATGACCCAATGCACTCCAGCCTCCATCCAGTGTCCCCAATGATCCCATGCACTCCAAACTCCATCCACTGTCCCCAGTGACCCAATGCACTCCAGCCCCCATCCAGTGTCCCCAATGATCCCATGTACTCCAACCTCCATCCAGTGTCCCCAATGCACTCCAGCCTCCATCCAGTGTCCCCAATGACCCCAATGCACTCCAGCCTCCATCCAGTGTCCCCAATGCACTCCAGCCTCCATCCAGTGTCCCCAATGACCCCATGCACTCCAGCCTCTATCCAGTGACCCAATGACTCCCCATGCACTAGAGCTTCCATCCAGTCTTTTGTGTCACCCTATGCACTGCAACCAGCTTCTAGGGTTCTTGTGTGACCCCTAAAAAAACCCAGTGCTGCTAAAGACTCTTGTCCCCTGTGTTTTCAGTGTCCTCAGCACCTCTGTACTTCAAGATACCTTTCCCTGTGCGTTTGTGCCCTGTCCATTGTAGCTGCCTGTTTTTGTGAGAAGGCCGTAACCTGGGAGTCCCCTTTTCTTTGGTGCCACTGGTTATCCTGTCTCCAAAAGCACACCAATATTCAGAGAAGAATGCACATGGCGCTTGTATATTCAGACAATATTTGCTTACTCTGGAGAAATTGCCAATCAGAAATGTTTGTTAAAATTGTTTGCTGTCGGCATAACCCGGGTGATTTGATAGCCGTCTTTGTCCGAGCTATTATCACTATTCAGGCTCAGTATCTCTATATTACTTTCTTGGTCATTGCCACTGAAAATCGGCCCTCGTTTTAGTTTTTATAGTCCAGAAATGTTCCCAGCCGACTATTGAATTTTCTGCTGCCTTTTATGAATTGGCGTTGGCGGTTTATACCGCAATCGCAATACACATCTGTCTTTAGAGTGATCTGTGCCGTATGTTACCCCAGAGATTTATACTCCAGCTCTGGCAGCCTGCTGAGCCTATCAATAGCGCCCAGACACCGATCGATTCTAATCTGTACTGACCCGGCCATTGTGTATGTGTTATACGGAGCGTGCTGCCCCTTTCTCTAGAGTATTGGCTCAGGGAGAAGTTTGAAAAGTTCTCATCTGGGTACAATAAGTCCAATGAAACTGCTTTTCTTTCTTTTGCTTTCTTAAAGTGTACCTTCTCCAAAAAATAATCTCCCACTAAGGTTGAATTTGTACATTACGTTATATTACAAGGATTTGAAAGTTTGTCTTCTCTTCTTATATGTCCCTGCACACTGTGAGCTTCTCACAATGTGCATTAGAAGCTGCAGCAAGTCAGGGCCCACCTCACTTTCTGGCTGGAGCCCTTTCCTCCCCAGCCTGACTGCCCACCCCTTTCATTCATTGGATTTCAGTTCTTCCAATCACGACGGCGCAGCATCACATGTGGACGTTACCTATGGCGGTCTGCATGCAAATACAGCCTGCCTAGGAAGGCCGACTCCTCAGGACTAAACGCTCATTTATACGAACCTTGGTTTCTGAAGAGCGATCCGCATTTGGTTCTTACCACCTGTGGTGCGGGGGCATGCACTTTGTTGCACCACGTGGAATTGCGCTGCCTCTTGTAGGTGTACACAGGTGCCAATAATTCTTAATGAGCATGCGCTCGTGGCCACCAAAACGAATAGCGCTGCAGTAACATGCAGTTTGGCATGGCGCGATTTAAAAAATCATGCCTGCTGTATGTTTTGCGTGTTCCTGCGCATTGGAATTAATGGGCTGCCGGGAACTTGTGCGACTGCGCACAAAAATGCATGTACTTGGATGCAACTATAGGGTGTTAATGAGCCCTCAGAGAACATTTGACAGGTGGGGAGGAGGCTTTAACCTCATGATCGTTGCACTAACGTGCCACAACTGCATGCATTGCGTGTGGTTGCGGTGTGCTTGCAGAGTGGCTTCATTCACTGTAAGGCAGAAGGGGTTATAATTCTTGCTGTGGCCCCAAAGCAAAGCTTCGAGGCATCGACATGTGTAAACCCCTAGCTGCTACCTTTGCAGGTAAAGGGGGTAGCAGTTGGGGAATAGTGGAGGGGCGGCTCAACCACAGGGTTTAATGCCCTCCCCAACCCCATATGTGAACGAGCGGGAGGAATGGTGCCCCATCGATGATGTCAGAGGGAGGAATAGGAACAGGGTTTAATGTCCCCCCCCAACCCCATGTGTGAATGAGCGGGAGGAATAGTGCCCCATCGATGATGTCAGGGGGAGGAATAGTGCACCATCCATGGTGTCAGTTGGGAGAAATAGTGGCCCATCATTGGTGTCAACGGGAGGAATAATGCCCCATCATTGGTATCAGTAGGAAGAATAGTGTCCCATTGATGGTGTTAGTGGGAGGAATAGTGCCCCATTGTCGGTATCAGTGGGAGGAATAGTGCCCCATCATTGGTATCAGTGGGAGAAATAGTACCCCATTATTGGTGTCAGTGGGAGGAATGGTGCCCCATCACTGGAGTCAGTGGGAGGAAAAGTGCCCCATTGTCGGTATCAGTGGGAAGAAAAGTGCCCCATGTTGGTATCAGTGGGAGGAATAGGAACAGGGTTTAATGTCACCCCCCCCCCCCCCAACCCCATGTGTGAACGCGCGGGAGGAATAGTGCCCCATCGATGATGTCAGGGGGAGGAATAGTGCACCATCCATGGTGTCAGTGGGAGAAATAGTGGCCCATCATTGGTGTCAACGGGAGGAATAATGCCCCATCATTTGTATCAGTAGGAGGAATAGTGCCCATAGTGCCCCATTGTCGGTATCAGTGGGAGAAAAAGTGCCCCATTGTCGGTATCAGTGGGAGGAATAGGAACAGGGTTTAATGCCCCCCCCCCAAACCCATGTGTGAACGAGCGGGAGGAATAGTGCCCCATCGATGATGTCAGGGGGAGGAATAGTGCCCCATCAATGATGTCAGGGGGAGTTATAGTGCACCATCCATGGTGTCAATTGGGAGAAATAGTGGCCCATCATTGGTGTCAATGGGAGGAATAATGCCCCATCATTGGTATCAGTGGGAGGAATAGTGCCCCATTGTCGGTATCAGTGGGAGGAATAGTGCCCCATCATTGGTATCAGTGGGAGAAATAGTCCCCCATCATTGGTATCAATGGGAGAAATAGTACCCCATTACTGGTGTCAGTGGGGGGGGGGGGTGGTGCCCCATAACTGCCATCAGTGGGAGAAATTGCACCCCTTCGATGGTGTCAGGGGGAGAAATAGTGCACCGTACGTGGTGTCAGTCAGAGGAATAATGTGCCATCAATGGTATCAGTGGAAGGAGTAGCGCTGCATCAATGATATCAAGGGAAGGAATAGTGCACCATCCATGGTGTCAGTGGGAGTAATAGTGGCCCATCATTGGTTTCAACAGGAGGAATAATGCCCCATCATTGGTATCAGTGGGAGGAATAGTGCCCCATCACTGGAGTCACTGGGAGGAATAGTGCCCCATCATTGTTATCAGTGGGAGGAATAGTGCCCCATCATTGGTATCAGTGGGAGGAATAGTGCCCCATCATTGATATCAGTGGGAGGAATAGTGCCCCATCATTGGTATCAGTGGGAGGAATAGTGCCCCATCATTGGTATCAGTGGGAGGAATAGTGCCCCATCATTGATATCAGTGGGAGGAATAGTGCCCCATCATTGATATCAGTGGGAGGAATAGTGCCCCATCACTGGAGTCACTGGGAGGAATAGTGCCCCATCATTGGCATCAGTGGGAGGAATAGTGCCCCATCATTGATATCAGTGGGAGGAATAGTGCCCCATCATTGGTATCAGTGGGAGGAATAGTGCCCCATCATTGATATCAGTGGGAGGAATAGTGCCCCATCATTGGTATCAGTGGGAGGAATAGTGCCCCATCATTGGTATCAGTGGGAGGAATAGTGCCCCATCATTGATATCAGTGGGAGGAATAGTGCCCCATCATTGATATCAGTGGGAGGAATAGTGCCCCATCACTGGAGTCACTGGGAGGAATAGTGCCCCATCATTGGCATCAGTGGGAGGAATAGTGCCCCATCATTGATATCAGTGGGAGGAATAGTGCCCCATCATTGGTATCAGTGGGAGGAATAGGGCCTCATCATATGTATCAGTGGGAGGAATAGTGCCCCATCATTGATATCAGTGGGAGGAATAGTGCCCCATCATTGATATCAGTGGGAGGAATAGTGCCCCATCATTGGTATCAGTGGGAGGAATAGTGCCCCATCATTGGTATCAGTGGGAGGAATAGTGCCCCATCATTGGTATCAGTGGGAGGAATAGTGCCCCATCATTGGTATCAGTGGGAGGAATAGTGCCCCAAGGCCTGGATAAAGTCAAGCAAGGGGCCAAATCCGGTCCCCGGGCTGCAGTTTAGAGACCACTTTGCATAGAGAACCACAGAGACTCCGTAATCTCATAAAATAAAGTATGTAATGAAAATGGAAAGGCTTTATTTACAAATGTTGATATTGGGGTGGGAGTGGAACATTGACTTTTACATTTGATCTTCCAGTGACCATCTAAAGGCAAGTTACAGTAATTTTCACCCTTATATGTTATCTGGGATTTGTGGTTTCATATATGAGGGATTCGTAAGGAATTAGCGTGTGTCTGTGTTGTTTGTAGTTCTTTGTTACCCCCCCCCCCCCCCCCCCCCCCCCGTTGCGCTCTATGTCAGCTGTCCTGTCAATCAACTGAATGCGTTGAAAGGGGTGGACAAAGGGAGACATTTTTTTTTGGGGGGGGGGGGGCGCACTGTATAAAAATAAATGGTTACAATGTAACGATTCCTTCTTTCATTTCCGCACAATCTCCTGCGTGCCTCTGAGCTCTTTAATCATGTAAGTGAATTTGGAGCGGAGAAGATGAGCCTTTGTTGGAGCCGATCCGGGATCGGGGCATGCTGGGGAATATTAATGGTTTGCGTTAATGCCTTTCGGCTCTTTTACGAGCCCCTCGGTTTTGTTGTTTGCATAATTCATGGCGTGCCTTCAGATTTTCGTGGCGTGTACATCCCCCTGATAATGAATACTTATTAGCGAGCAGCCTGTTTTCAGGGCAAGCACCCTTGTTTATGATTACGGCGGCTTGCGAAGGTGTTGTATTTTTTCATTACATGCTAATATTGCCTTTATGGTTGATTTGATCAACACTAAAAGCGCAATAGCGTCGGATGAAGGAAAGAATCCCCCGTCTGTTGGGAGCCATTCTATGGGTGCGTTATATGCTCTGCTACATTCCATATAGATGTATTGCTTCAGTTGTAAGATATCCATTCAAGGATTAAAGTGGTTGTAAACCTCAGACATGAAATATGAACAAAGCATATCCCTCTATAGTGTGTACTTGTCTCTAGAAATGGGCCAAAGAGTGCAGCTTGCATCCAGTGTCCACAGTGATCCCATGCACTTCAGCTTGTATCCCGTGTCCCCAATGACACCATGTACTCAAGCCTTCATTCGGTGTCTCCAATGATCCAATGCACTCCAACGTGCAACCAGTGTTTCCAAATGCCCCATGCACTCCATCTTGCATCCAGTGTCCCCAATTACCTCATACACTCTAGGCTGTATTCAGTGTCCCCAATGATCCCGTGCACTCCAACCTCCATCCACTGTCCCTAGTGACCCAATGCACTCCAGCCTCCATCCAGTGTCCCCAATGACCCAATGCACTCCAGCCTCCATCCAGTGTCCCCAATAATCCTATGTACTCCAACCTCCATCCACTGTCCCTAGTGACCCAATGCACTCCAGCCTCCATCCAGTGTCCCCAATGACCCAATGCACTCCAGCCTCCATCCACTGTCCCCAGTGACCCAATGCACTCCAGCCTCCATCCAGTGTCCCCAATGATCCCACGCACTCCAACCTCCATCCAGTGTCCCCAATGACCCAATGCACTCCAGCCTTCATCCACTGTCCCCAGTGACCCAATTCACTCCAGCCTCCATCCAGTGTCCCCAATGATCCCACGCACTCCAACCTCCATCCACTGTCCCCAGTGACCCAATTCACTCCAGCCTCCATCCAGTGTCCCCAATGACCCAATGCACTCCAGCCTCCATCCAGTGTCCCCAATGCACTCCAGCCTCCATCCAGTGTCCCCAATGACCCCATGCACTCCAGCCTCTATCCAGTGACCCAATGACCCCCCCATGCACTAGAGCTTCCATCCAGTCTTTTTGTGTGACCCTATGCACTGCAACCAGCTTCTAGTGTTCCTGTGTGACCCCTGAGAAACCCATTGCTGCTAAAGACTCTTGTCCCTGTGTTTTCAGTGTCCTCAGCACCTCTGTACTTCAAGATACTTTTCCCTGTGCATTTCAAGATACTCCTCCCCCCCCCCCCCCCCCCATTCGATTTGCGCCAGAACTGTCAAACATCATAAAAGTTCAGACCCGAACTTGAGAAATCAAAAGTCCCAGTTTTAAAGGCTTATATGCAAGTTATTGGTCATAAAAAGGCTACGGGGGTCCAGGTACTGCTCTGGGGGACATGTACCAAAGAAAACATTTTTTTTAAATAATCCTCTTTTTGTAAAGGAGCAGTGATTTTATTGATGCTTAAAGTGAAACAATAAAAATGAAAAATTCCTTTAGATATAGTGCCTGAAGGATCCTCTAATGCCCCGTACACACGGTCGGATTTTCCAATGGAAAATGTTAGATGGGAGCTTTTTGTCGACCCCTTGTAGGCTCCATCGGACATTTTGCATGGGAATTTCCATCACACAAAATTTGAGATCTGGATCTCAAATTTTCCGTCAACAAAATCCGTTGTCGGAAGTTTCGATCCTGTGAACGCAATTCCACGCATGCTCGGAATCAAGCAGAAGCATGGACAACGCAATCTCAGGTGTTGCCGCTATCTGTATAAATACTTTTATTGCCATGTCGATGCAAGTTACTCCCACCACTCCATCCCAAAAACCAATGTGGTACCCACTATGGCACTTCCAGTGGATTGTGGGAAGTTGAGGGAAGTATTCTTGGTTGCTAGTGGCAGCTGTGGTTCCCCAGGCAAACTTTTGCTGAGCACATGTGGAACCCGGCGCACAGGCTCATGTGGGTGCCTTGCAGCAGCAGTTCTGAACAGGACTGTAATGCCCTGTACACATGATAGGATTTTCCAACAACAAATGTTGGATGTGAGCTTGTTGTTGTAAAGTCCAACCATGCGTATGCTCCATAGAACATTTGTTGTCGGAATTTCCGCCAACAAATGTTTGAGAGCAGGTTCTCAAATTTTCCGACAACAAAACTTTCTTCCGATCGTGTGTACATAAGTCCGACGCACAAAAGTTCACGCATGCTCGGAATCAAGCAGAAGAGCCGCACTGGCTATTGAACTACATTTTTCTCAGCTCATTGTACGTGTTGTATATCACCGCCTTCTTGTCTTTCACAATTTCTGACCAACTTTTTGTGACCGTGTGTATGCAAGACAAGTTTTAGCCAACATCCGACGTAAAAAATCCCATGGATTTTATTGTCGGAATGTCCGATCGCGCGTACGCGGGCATTAGTCTGCTTGTGATGTGGCACATCTGTACCATGTATAGAACCTGCTGCAGCAAAGTTGACATTTATGAAGATAAAAATACATTTAAATAAATTTTCCCTGCAAGCTTTCTTTAGTTTGTAAACAACAGCTTGGGGCCACATTTTAGTGCACTCAGAACAAGATTAGAATTTTTTTTGGATAAAATCGTGTGTCTTTTTGGCAGACTTTGGATGGAGATAATAACGTTTTGCGCCACAGTGAGCAAGCCTTATGTGAAGAAGCCAAATCATAGTACACTCAGGTCTAGATTAACAAATTTTTTTTTTTTTAGATAAAGTCTGATGCCTGTTTCACAGACCTTGGGATAGAAGTAACAGGTGTGGAAAAATTGGGCTTTGGGTGTCGGAGGTGCCTTCACACCAAAAAACTTCTAAAGGCAGAATTAGCCGCTCTGGCAGCTGCAGTGAAGAATTGGCCTTGCTGTAAAAAAAAAAAAAAATAAAAAAAATTTGATGCCCCGTCACACAGTTGCGGAAAATTTGGTCTTTGGGTGTTGGTGGTGGCATTCACCCTGTAACATTCTATAGGCAGAATTAGCCACTTTGGTAGCTGCAGTGGACTGCGCACTAGTGTCATCTTGGGTCATAGAGGATGAGGAGGTTGAGGATGGTTTAGTAAGCCAGTCCACCACCACCTCTGTATGCTGTGGCTGGATAGCACGGGCAACATCACTAAACAGAGGAAATGGTACCCTGCCTGAGGACTGACCAAGTCCACCTTTGCCTGTGGACGTGTGCCTCATAATGGCATGTGTGACCAGCAGTCAGGTGCAAGGCTTCATCCAATTGGGGACGAGGGAAAGCACTGTGTAGTGTGCAGCGCATTGTGGGGCGCTCGGCGGGCGAACATTCCACCAAGGGTCCTGCAAATTTGGGTGTTTGCCAAATGGGCGAACAGGCGATATTCGGGCCGAACTTTTGCTCGGCCTGAACCGTTTGCCCAACACCACTTGTCTCAAGCTAGAGGGCTCGGTGCCATTTCTGTCTGCTGCCTCCTTCCTCTGCTATCTGACAAGTTTTCCTGACACCAAGAGAAAGAAAGGAACAGGGGAGGCCTCAGATCTGTTCCTGGGTGCTGTGTGAGTGTGTTCCATCTCTCCAATCTGCTCTCACTGAGCCCTGCAGAGTGTAATTTCCGCTCCCCAACCCCCTGCTTTCTGATGCCGCGTACACACGATCGGAATTCTCGTCGGAAAAAGCCCTGATGGTTTTCCCAACGGAATTCCGACAGAATTCCGCTCAAGCTGCCTTGCCTACACACGGTCACACCAAATACACGATGACGCACAACACGAACGACGGGACTAGAAAAAGGAAGTTCAATAACCGGTAGCCAATAGCTTCCGTCTCGTAGTTGAATCTGAGCATGCGTGAGTTTTGTTCGTAATTCGTAATTGCATACACACGATCGGAATTTCCGATAGAAAGTTTCTCCGACGGGAAAATTGATAACATGCTACCAATTTTTGGCTGGCAGAAATTCGGACAGCTAAATTCTGATGGAGCATGCACACGGTCGCATTTTCCGATGAAAAGCTCTCGTCGGTCTTTTTCTGGACGGAATTCCAATCGTGTGTACGCGGCATGAGAGTTCAGACAAGTTGTATAAATTCTGCACTTTGAATTGATGTAGGACTGCAGATTTACAGGTACAACTTATGTAAGAGGATTTGTTTCATGCCTGTGTATCACCTGAGGTCGGTCGCTTCACTGGGTTTACTTTGAGGGAAATGTAAAGATTTAAAAATGATCTGCACCCACACTGCAAGAGTTAATTGCCCAATGACGTTTAGGGGCGTAGAAAAGAAGGTATATTTACTCGATTCTCTGCGCTGCTTGACCATTACCCCAGCAACTTCTCCCCAGTGTGAAAGAGCCCTAATATATCTGATCCTCTGCACCGCCTAGCAGATGGCGCTCCCCCGGCAGTCTAAAGCCGCGTACACACGGGCGGACTGTATGGCCTACTTAGTCCGTCATACAATCCGACGGAAAGTCCGTCATACTTTCGAATGAACGGACTTGACCACACACACCACTTTTTGAGAAGACTAATACGGCGTACTAAGTCCGCCATACTATCCGCCCTACTTTTGAAATGAATGGACTCGCCCACACACGCCGGGGAAAGTCCGCTCATTTCGAGCGCGTCTCCAGGTAGGCGGGGCCCGCGAGGGAGACGTCGCTGACCCCGCCGCCTGGAATGGACTTAAAGGGGAACCCCAACGCCGAAAAAAATCAGCGTGGGGTCCCCCCCAAGTCCACAACATACCCTTGTCCGAGAACGCTACCCGGCCGGCCAGGAAAGGGGGGCGAGTGAGCGCCCCCCTCCTGAGCCGTACCAGGCCGCGTGCCCTCAACATGGGGGTGCCTTGGGGAAGGGGGGTCCGCGCGGCCCCCCCCACCCCAAAGCACCTTGTCCCCATGTTGATGAGGACAAGGGCCTCTTCCCGACAACCCTGGCCGTTGGTTGTCGGGGTCTGCGGGCGGGGGGCTTATCGGAATCCGGGAGCCCCCTTTAATAAGGGGGCCCCCGGATACCAGCCCCCCACCCTATGTGAATGAGTATGGGGTACAATGTACCCCTACCCATTCACCTGTAAACTAAAAGTACAAAAAACACAACACACGAGATAAAATACTTTATTGCACAGCTCCGGGGGTCTTCCGTCTTTGGGGGTCTTCTCGCCGGACTCCTCCGCTATCTTCTTGTAGCCCTTTTGCTAGCGGAGGAGTCCGGCTTTCTTCCTCGCCGCCGCGGCCTCTTCTCCCGACTTCGGGGGTCTTGTCCCCCTCTTCGGTTCTTCTGCCGGGCCACCGCGCCTTCTTATAGCTCTTTTACAGGCGGTGGCCCGGTCTTCTGTCGCCGCCGTCGCCGCCGCCTTCCGTTCTTCTTCTCCAGGAGATGTTGCCTCGACGATCTCTCCGGCCAGAATGCCAGGGACGCACTGCGCGGCCACTTATGTAGGGACAAGGGGCGGTGTCGCATGGCTTTATGTCACATGGGTTGGTCACATGGGTTGATGTTACATGGGGACTTTGACATCGTAAGGGGGCGGGGTCACCATGTGACACCAACCCATGTGACATAAAGCCATGTGACACCGCCCCTTGTCCCTATATAAGTGGCCGCGCAGTGCGTCCCTGGCATTCCGGCTGGAGAGATCCCCATACTCATTCACATAGGGTGGGGGGCCGGTATCCGGGGGCCCCCTTATTAAAGAGGGCTCCCGGATTCCGATAAGCCCCCCGCCCGCAGACCCCGACAACCAACGGCCAGGGTTGTCGGGAAGAGGCCATTGTCCTCATTAACATGGGGACAAGGTGCTTTGGGGTGGGGGGGGGGGGGGGGGCGCGCGGCCCCCCCTTCCCCAAGGCACCCCCCCATGTTGAGGGCACGCGGCCTGGTACGGCTCAGGAGGGGGGGCACTCGCTCGCCCCCATTTCCTGGCCGGCCGGGTAGCGTGCTCGGACAAGGGTCTGTTGTGGACTTGGGGGGGACCCCCACACCGATTTTTTTCGGCGTTGGGGGTCCCCTTTAAGTCCATACCAGGCGGCGGGGCCAGCGACATCTCCTTCGCGGGCCCCGCCTACCTGGATACCCGCTCCAAATGAGCGGACTTTTCTCCGGGCGGGAAAAGTCCGCT
Organism: Lithobates pipiens; assembly: GCF_037356315.1. Classification (NCBI taxonomy): domain Eukaryota; kingdom Metazoa; phylum Chordata; class Amphibia; order Anura; family Ranidae; genus Lithobates; species Lithobates pipiens. The sequence goes on from NW_027507758.1 coordinate 605,312,394, forward strand.
CATTTCAAAAGTACGGCGAACTGGCACACACACGGGCGGATTGTCCGCCGAAATGCGAGTACGACGGACAGTATTACGGAAATTCCGAAATACTTAGTCCGCCAGACTGCACGCTGAAAAAGTCCGCTGAAGCCCACACATGAGCGGACTGTCCGCTGAAATGTGTTTCGGCGGACTAAGTAGGCCATACAATCCGTCCGTGTGTACGCGGCTTGAGGCACTCACATCATCAAGACTGATGCAAGGTCCATAGGACATGGATTGGACATGATCGGACAAGAAGACACCATGATGACATAATAATGCATTGGACATGAAGACGCCATGATGATGTAATGATGCATTGGGCATGGAGATGCCATGATGATGTCATGACGCTTTGAGCATGAAAAGGCCATGATGACATAATGACACATTGGTCATGATGACGCTGAGGAACAGTCCACTGTCAGAGCATAGGGGAGCACCATCTGCTAGGGGGTGTGGAGGATTAGATCTATTAGGGCTCTTTCACACTGGCGGTAATTCTTACCACCTTCTGAAAAGCAATCCGCAGTGGATCACCTTTCAGTTGGTGTTAAGGCATCGGCTAACAGGCAGTCAGGAGGCGCTACTGCTGCCCCCTGATCCATAAAGACATGGATGAGCGAGTTTGGGGTGGAGGAACTTGACTGGCCTGCACAGAGTCCTGACCTCAACCAGATAGAACACCTTTGGGATGAATTAGAGCGGAGACTGTGAGCCAGTCCTTCTCGTCCAACATGAGTACCTGACCTCACAAGTGCACTTTTGGAAGAATGGTCAAACATTCCCATAGACACACTCCTAAACCTTGTAGAAAAGGGTGGGCCAACTCAATATTGAACCCTATGGACACTAAGACTGGGATGCCATTAAAGTTTATGTGCGTGTAAAGACAGGCATCCCAATACTTTTGGTTTAATATGTATATACATTTTTTTATTTCCATCCTGAAACTTACATGCATACATTAAAACCATTTAAAAAAGAATGACAATCAAAACACAACATTGTAAACCAATATTAGCAAAATATGTCAAAAAGATACATAGCAAAAATACAAAATGTCTTTGTAGGTACTAAAAGTTTTTTTCTTGACCCCCCCCCCCCCCCCAAAAAAACCACACAAAAAAAAATTCAAACATTTAAAAAGAAACAATAATCAAGAAGCTTACTGTAAAACAATGATGCTTACAAATAATAGCAAACTATACAAAAAAGACTATTCGGGTTGTAATAAAGTTGATAAAAGAAAAAAAAAGAATTAAAAAAAGAATAAATAATTGAAATAAAAAAACATTTTTTAAACCACCCCCATCCCCCTGTTATAACGCACAAATGCATATATAAATGGCAATCATACCACACATGCGAGGTATCGCCGCAAAGCAATAATTCTAGTGCCAGACCTCCTGTGCAACTTTAAACTGGTAACCTCTAAAGGCTTTTAAAGCATCGCCTGTGGATGATTTTATGTACCAAAGTTTATCGCCATTCCATTTTAAATCATGACATGTTGGGTACTGTTTCTATTTAGGCAGCGTGACATCGTCTTTTATATTTTACCAAAAAATTGGGTTAAATGTTATTGTGTTTTCATTCACTAAAATTGTTCAAAGTGTATTTACTCCCAAAAAAATTGTGTTTGAAAAAGCACCGCAGAAATATCTTGTGACATAAAAATTTGCAACACCCACCATTTTCTTCTCTTACATATGTAATGTTCTAAGTAATTTTCCAACCAAAAAAGTTCAGATTATGTATGAAAAAAATGGCAGAATTGGCCTGGGGGGGGGGGGTCAAGTGGGAATATAAAAAAAACAAAAAACTTTATTGTAATAGAATTGTTTTTTTACCATCCCAAAAGACACAAACCTAAATTAAAACTATTTGAAAAGCAACTCAGCCACGCATTGGGGAACACCGATATTATAAATGAATTAATACCACGTTTTTGGAGCCATATCTTACAGAGAAGACGAAGAAGTAGAGCTCAGAAGTTATCTGTATCAAGGAATCGCTCTCATATGTCAAATTAAATATCCCAGTATAATGTCACCCATTATATTGGACCGCATGTTGTATTCACTCATCAGTGAATGGATACACTAAGTGGCTGCAATGATATGTAATACACAACACTAACACATCTTGCAAAACTAGGGACGTCATCAGGGGCTGGTCACACCAGATGCTTTTTTTATGATATGTTATGCTCACTGAATTCCAGACTGCACGCCCAGTTGTGCATACCAGTGACCCTAGTTCACCCCGGCGCCATCAGTTCCAGTGCTTTTAGCAAATAGACAGTCCGATGCCCTTTTTATTTTATATGTAATGCACAATACTAACACATCTTGCAAAACTAGGGCCCGCTCACACCAGATGCTTTTTATGATATGTAATGCGCAATAATAACACATCTTGCAAAATGAGGGAGTCATCAGGGGCTGGCTCACACCAGATGCTTTTTATGATATGTAATGCATAATACTAACACATCTTACAAAACTAGGGACGTCATCAGGAGCCAGCTCACACCAGATGCTTTTTATGATATGTAATGTGCAATACTTACACATCTTGCAAAACTAGGGACGTCATCAGGGGCCGGCTCACACCAGATGCTTTTTATGATATGTAATGCATAATACTAACACATCTTACAAAACTAGGGACATCATCAGGAGCCGGCTCACACCAGATGCTTTTTATGATATGTAATGTGCAATACTAACACATCTTGCAAAACTAGGGACGTCATCAGCGGCCGGCTCACACCAGATGCTTTTTATGATATGTAATGTGCAATACTTACACATCTTGCAAAACTAGGGACGTCATCAGGGGCCGGCTCACACCAGATGCTTTTTATGATATGTAATGCATAATACTAACACATCTTACAAAACTAGGGACATCATCAGGAGCCGGCTCACACCAGATGCTTTTTATGATATGTAATGTGCAATACTAACACATCTTGCAAAACTAGGGACGTCATCAGCGGCCGGCTCACACCAGATGCTTTTTATGATATGTAATGCGCAATACTAATACATCTTGAAAAACGAGGGACGTCATCATGGGCCGGGTCACACCAGATGCTTTTTATGATATGTAATGCGCAATACTAACACATCTTGCAAAACGAGGGACGTCATCAGGAGCCGGCTCACACCAGATGCTTTTTATGATATGTAATGTACAATACTAACACATCTTGCAAAACTAGGGACGTCATTAAGGGGTTAAAAAAAATAAATCACTAAATCAGGGAGGAAAAATATATTTTTTCTTTTAAAAACAATTTTATTTTCAGTAATTGTCCAGTCATTTTGGATGAGATGTATGTACTGCATATGGGGGGACATTTTAGCTGCTATCTCGGGGAGCTGAATCGTTCCTATAGACGGGGACATAACTGTAAGCCCGTTATTATGGAGGAGATATCTGAACCCCCTGAAATGTCCTCTCCTCTCCTCTCTTGTCGAGATAACCAAATGCATGTGGAGGATGAGATCTGGAATTCGATTTTACAGCTAATGATGTCGGATAAAGCTTAGATCTGTCATCCTTCCCCGAGCAAATGTCAAGCCAAGATCCGTCTGACCCTTAACTGGGATTTTATTGGTACGTAGGACACCTCGGGGTCTCGGAAAACCTTTTTTAACATACATGCTGGAGGCCACGTGCATTGTGGAATGTTGAATTAGCAGCTCATTATGGCGCCGTGCCTTGTAGCCTGCTGTGCATAGGGAGCCAGCCCTGGTGCCCCGCCACCGCTCTTATATAATGTAGCTTTCAGCGTACGCCATAGAATATCGGGCCCAATCAGCTCGGTGTCCTTAGGCTGTCTTTTAAGTGATGGGAAAGCGGCTCCTTATGGCTCTAAAGTCCCTGTTCTCCCTTCTCTTTCTCTCTTCTAGATCCTGTATATAGAATATACCATTTAAAGTTGACCTGTACTCAAATCCCAATTGAATTTTCAGTTTTAATCAGCTTAAGACATACCAGATGCATCAAAACAAAGTCTTATGCCCCCGTAGGCGCAATCGGACTTTCCGCCAACAAAACCGTGGATTTTTTTTTTGAAGGTTGTTGGTTCAAACTAGTCTTGCATACACACGGTCACACAAATGTTGGCCAACAATTACGAAAAGTGGGAACGCGGTGACGTACAAGACGCTACGACGAGCCAAGAAAAAGGAAGTTCAAATAGAAAAAAAGGAAAAAGGAAGTTCAATAGCCAGTGCGGCTCCTTCTGCTTGATTCCGCGTGAACATTTGTGCAACGGACTTGTATTGCACAATACTAACACATCTTGCAAAACTAGGGACTTCATCAGGGACCAGCTCACACCAGATGCTTTTTAAGATATTTAATGCACAATACTAACACATCTTGCAAAATGAGGGACTTCATCAGGGACTGGCTCACACCAGATGCTTTTTAGTGCATTTTTAAACCGAATTTCAGACTACACGCCCATTCGTGTATTCCAGTGACCCTAGTTCACCCCGTCGCCATCAGTTCCATTGCTTTTTCAAATAGACAACCTGATGCTTTTTTGTTGGTTCAAACTAGTCTTGCATACACACAGTCACACAAATGTTGGCCAACAATTACGAAAAGTGGGAACCCGGTGACGTACAAGACGCTACGATGAGCCAGGAAAAAGGAAGTTCAATAGCCAGTGCGGCTCCTTCTGCTTGATTCTGCTTGAACATTTGTGCAACGGACTTTGGCGAAAAATTTGAGAACCTGCTGGAAAACATTTGTTGGTGGAAAGTCCGACAGAAAATGTTCCATGGTCGGAACTTTCTGACAACAAGCTCACATCCAACCTTTCCTGTCAGAAAATCCGACCGTGTGTACGCGGCATAACAAACAGTTGGTTTTCTTTTAGAAAGCAGCTACAGCGTGAGTAGAAAAGCCTGTCCCCTGCCAGCTTGCTGCAAATAAGGATGCTTGCTCTGTGTGGGGAAGCATTGGTCTTGTTGCAGAGGTCAATAGATAGGCAATGCTACTCGAAAAATCTCTGACATTTTTATTCATGTCAGGAAGGCTTGCTCTGCCCAGCCCAGTTCAGTGGAATAATCAAAGAGCGCCGCTTGTGCTAATGAGATAGCTACTTGTTTTTTTTTTGCCTCCTCCATTTGCTATTACAACATTGATGGTCTGGCATGCAATGTTATGGCAGTGGGGCACTCTGGAAGAGTCCCTGTCAATAAAGGCACAAGATCGGTCCCATTGGCATTGCTACCAGTGATTGTGGGCAGCTAAGGGAATCCAGCCCCATAATAAGCTGTGCATAGACTTGGCTTACGTTTGAGAAGACTAGGAGCATGTGCATTGCAGTGACAAAGCTGCAGATCATTGCCCCCAAGAAGTGGTAAGCCTGAGTGACTGGCAGGATCAACAGGTAATTTCTCTCAGAGTGGAAAAGATTAAAAACACAGATTTTAGGTTTGAGGGCCACATCTGGCCCAGTACTAAATGTCCCATCATGTGTTTCTATGGTGCTGGCAGGCCAGCTCTCAGCATCATAAAAACCAATGATGCTGAGAGGCCAGAGCACAGAGCATAATTTATGGCTATGGTGTTGGCATCCGCACCATGTAAATACATGACACTGATCCAGGGTGGAGGCAGCCAGGGCCATTCAAGCATTTAGAAGGGGGCCCACTCCACGTTTTACCTTCCGCCTCCCAAGCTATATACCATACTTCTGGATATAGAAGGGGCTCTGATATGAAAGAGGAGAATCTGATTAGAGGGGGGGGCTTTAATATCCAGGGGGTGCTTTGATGTGCGAACGGACCCTCTGATGTCTAGGGGGAGGGTCTTGATTTGCAGAGGGGGGCTCTGATGTCTGGGCGGGAGCTCTGAAGTGCAGATGGGACATTTGATGTCCAGGGGGGCTCTGATGTGCAAAGGGAGCCTCTGATGTCTAGGGAAGGTCCTCATGTGCAAAGGGGGCATATCCGGGGGTAATTCTGATGTGCAGAGGGAGATTCCTAATATTTGAGGAGGAGGGGACTCTGATGTGCAGAGGGGGGAAAATGATGTAGAGGGCAGGATTCTAATGTCTGGGTGGAAGCTCTTATGTGCAGAAGGGGCCTCTGATGTCTAGGGGAGGTCTCTGGTTTTCAGACTGTAGAGGGAGCTTCTGATACCCAGGAGGGCTCTGGTTTGCAGTGGGGCCCTGCCTTTGATGTCCAGGGGAGGGCACTAATATGTGAAGGGGCACATTATTATACGATTATACAACCACCTTTAGTGTGGGGACTACCCTAAACAGCCCATGTATTTAATATTTAGTCAGGTAGTTCCTTGTATGACATGGACCATATGGACAAAAGTATAATGCGTTTCCAATGAAGGGTACGGTCAGTATTAAAGCGTAAAGACATTTTGGGCAATTACATGCTTGCAACCTTGTGGTAAAGGTTTTGTGATGGCCCTTTTCTGTTCCAGCATGACTTTGCCCTTGGGTCTATAAAGAAATGGTTTGACCAGTTTAATGTAAAGGAACTTGAGTGTCCTGCACAAAACCCTACTGAATACCTTTGGACCTCAACCCTACTGAACACTTTTGGACCTCAATCTTACTGAACAGCTTTGGACCTCAACCCTACTGAGCACCTTTGGACCTCAACCCTACTGAGCATGTTTGGACCTCAACCCTACTGAACACCTTTGGACCTCAGCCCTACTGAATACATTTGGACCTCAGCCCTACTGAACACATTTGGACCTCAGCCCTACTGAACACCTTTGGACCTCAGCCCTACTGAACACCTTTGGACCTCAGCCCTACTGAACACCTTTGGACCTCAGCCCTACTGAACACCTTTGGACCTCAACCCTACTGAACACCTTTGGACCTTAGCCCTACTGAACACCTTTGGACCTCAGCCCTACTGAAAACCTTTGGACCTCAGCCCTACTGAAAACCTTTGGACCTCAGCCCTACTGAACACCTTTGGACCTCAGCCCTACTGAACACCTTTGGACCTCAACCATATTTAACATATTTGGACTTCAACCCTAACACCTTTGGACCTTAAGGCTGCATTCACACCTATGCATTTTATGTGCATTTTGCAGATATGCACTACAGATCGTGTTCCATAGGAAACAATGTTAAATGGGCTCTAGTGCAAATCTGCAAAATGCAAAAATCACTAAAACTGCATAGGTGTGAAACCAGCCTAACCCTACTGAACACCTTTGGACTTCAACCCTACTGAACACCTTTTGACTTCAACCCTACTGAACACCTTTGTGATTAGTTGGAAGGCTGATTGTGAGCCAGCTCTTCTCATCTAACATCAGTACTTGACCACACATTTCCACAGGCACACTCTAAAGTTACTTTGTATTTCTTTATCTCTCGTCTGATCAATGTTTATAAAGAATGTTACTTTGTATCTCTACCTCCTTACTGATCAGTGTTTATAAACAATATTACTTTGCATCTCTCTACCTCCTGCCTGATCAATGTTTATAAACTATGTTACTTTGTATCTCTCTATCTCGTCTGAATAATGTTTATAACAATGTTACTTTGTATCGCTCTATCTCCTGTATGATCAATATTTATAAACAGTGTTACTTTGTATCTATCTCCCGTCTGTTCAATGTTTATATACAATGTTTCTTTGTATCTCTCCATCTCCTGTCTGATCTATGTGTATAAACAGTGTTACTTTGTATCTCTCTATCTCCTGTCTGAATATTTTTTTATAAACAATGTTACTGATGTTGAATGAGAAGGCCTTGCTCCCAAAAACGTTTGTAGGCAAATGAACTTCCTCCACACCAGACTGTTACCACAAGGATGGAAGCATGCAATCGTCCACAATGTCTTTGTATGTTGTAGAATTAATGATGTCATAGTGTACAAACCAGCAAGGATTTTGAAACAAGAATATACGCATTTTAGATCATCTACAATAACCTGATCTTATCGACGAATTCCTCCAAAAATGTTTGTGGAGAAGGCCACAGTTTCCCTTTGAGAGGGCATTGATTTATTTTTCCTTTTTCAGGAATAATTTTTAATTTAGTGGAGGTCAGCGCCTTCAACTAAAAATACATATTATCAGAGAGCGTGCCGAGGGATGGGGGTGAACAAGGGTCCTCCATTCTGAGGCAAATTACCATCTGCCGTCGCCATGGAAACGGAGGCCGGGCCTCATAAAAAGCCTTTTAATAGAGATTTACAAAAAGCTTAACGTACTGAAGTCTAACAACATCAATTAAGGGGAAAACCAGCTCGGAGACGTCCTCATCCGATGGGCGCACGCTTTCAGCACGGTTCCTGTTTGTGCAGCTGAGTGACGGGCGTCCTTGCACAATGCGGGGCTCATTACCGAGTCTGGTGGTGTCACACGCAGGACATTTATACATTGTGAGGGAGGTATATTTATAGCTGTATCATGCGTAGGATGATATTTGACTTTAATGGAGACTATTGGCAGGGGTGACACTGATGTCTGAGTGTTGCTAACCTATCTAATGAAGAATATATTGTATTTTATCTGGGCCTCCGACGTGACCCACTCCACAACGTGTAGACTATTCCCCTCCTGGGTTTCGGATTTCTCTCCGATTTTAAAGGAGCAGCGTCACAAAAAATATTTTATTCTGATAAATCTATGGAGCTAATACATGTAATGATGATATTCAGTATATTAACCACTTTAGCCCCAGGCCTATTTAGACTCTTCTGAATAAGTGAGAAAATCTGCTTTTTTTCCCCCTAGAAAATTACTTAGAACCCCCCCAGTCATTATTATTTTAAGCAGAGGCTCTAGAGCAGCCATTCTCAACCAGGGTTCCATGGAACCCTGGGGTTCCTTCAGAGGTTGCTAGGGGTTCCTTGAGCTGTGGCTGATGAACCACCTATTTGATGATGCCTACAGAGTTGAAGGTTCAGCACCACTTAGCAAAGCCAACAGCATGACACCAAATATCTTTTTAGCTGTCTTTAAGGGTGGCATTCTAAACACCACTTTAAGGGGGACATTCTTCCTATTGACCACTAATATAAGGAGCATTGTTCCTATTGAGCCCTGATGATTTTGGTTTTAGTAAGGGTTCCTCAAGACATGAAAATTCCTTCAGAGGTTGCTAGGGGTTCCTTGAGCTGTGGCTGATGAACCACGTATTTGATGATGCCTACAGAGTTGAAGGTTCAGCACCACTTAGAAAAGCCAACAGCATGACACCAAATATCTTTTTAACTGTCTTTAAGAGGTTCCCGACCAGCGCACGCCGATTTACGTTGGCAGAATGGCACGGGCAGGCATATGGGCGTATAGGTACGTCCAATCTCTAATGCCGCCCTGCCATCACGAGCGCGCCACCGGCGAAGCGCTCGCGTGCTGGTCGAGACCCCCGTGAGTCCGGTCGCGGGTCCCACCGACTCGATTGCCGCGGGCATACCCGCGATCATCTCACGGGGCAGCTGAACTCAGAGATGCCGTTGTAAACAGCATCTCACCGTTCTGCCTAGCAACTAGTGACGCTGATCTCTGCTCCATGTGATTGGAGCAGAGATCAGCGTTCACTAAATGAAAGCCCAGCCCCCAACAGTTAGTAACACACCTCTAGGAACACTTAACCCCTACACTGCCACCCACTGGTTAACCCCTTAACTGCCAATGTCATTTACACAGGAATCCCTGCATTTGTATAGCAGTGATTGCTGTATAAATGGCAATGGTCCCAAAAATGTGTCAAAAATGTCCGATGTGTCCGCCATAATGTCGCAGTCACAATAAAAATCGCTGATCGCCGCCATTACTAGTAAAAAAAAAAAAATGATTAGTAAAAATTCCATAAAACTATCACCTATTTTATAAACGCTATAACTTTTGCGCAAACCAATCAATAATCGCTTATTAGGATTTTTTTACCAAAAATATGTAGAAGAATACGTATCGGCCTAAACTGAGGGGAAAAAAATGTTTTTTTATATATTTTTGGGGGATATTTCTTATAACAAAAAGTAAAAAATAATGCGTTTTTTTCAAAATTGTTGCTCTATTTTTGTTTATAGCGCAAAAAATAAAAACCGCAGGGGTGATCAAATACCACCAAAAGAAAGCTCTATTTGTGGGAAAAAAAGGACGTCAATTTTGTTTGGGAGCCACGTCGCAGGACCGCGCAATTGTCAGTTAAAGCGACGCAGTGCCGAATTGCAAAAAGTGGTCTGGTCTTTGACCAGCAAAATGGTCCGGTCTGAAAGTGGTTAAGGGGGATATTCTTCCTATTGACCACTAATATAAGGAGCATTGTTCCTATTGAACCCTGATGATTTGGTTTTAGTAAGGGTTCCTCAAGACATGAAAATTATTTTTGGGGTTCCCCTAGGGTTAAAAGGTTGAGAAAGCCTGCTCTAGAGAATAAAATGGTGGGTGTTGCATTTTTTTTATGTCACACAGTATTTGCGCAGTGGTTTTTCAAATGCATTTTAACCACTTCTCCTTAGGCGGACATCATATGACGTCCTGGAGTTTATGTGGTTAAATCTGAATGACGGGTGCAGCTGCAGGCATCATTCAGATATGTTCTTTTTCTACCGGAGTCTCCATGCACCATAAAAGCAATCATAGCTGCGTGATTGCTTTTACAGGAGGTGGGAGGGGACCCACCACCCTCTGGGCGGGCCGGAGAATGAATCAGCCAGTGGTGGCTGTTTACCATAGAGAATACCTCGGACCAAATTGTCCCTGGCAGTCTCTATGACCTTCAGAGGCCTGGTGCAACGTTAAGATGTCAAATCCTGCCTTGGCAGATGTAAACACTGTCGTTTTCCTTGAATGGGAAGCCGAGATCTTCTTTTTTTATTTTAATCTCAGGCTTTCTAGCCTAGAGGAGATTTTTGGGGACTTATAGACCCCAGATCTCATTGTAAAGAGGACCTATCACTCTCTATTCCTATTACAAGGGATGTTTATATGCCTTTTTAATGGGAATAAACGTGATCAAAAAGGAAAAAAATGGCAAAGTGTCAAAATAAAAGTAAAATAAACAATAAAAAAAATAAAAAAATGTAAAGCCCCCCTGTCCCCGGAGGCGAAACGAACGCATACGTACATCATGCCCGCATATGTAAATGGCATACAAACCACACATGTGAGGTATCACCGTGAATGTTAGAGCAAGAGCAATAATTCTAGCCCAAGACCTCACCTGTGCCTTTAAATAGGTAACCTGTAAAAAATGTTAAAGCGTCGCCTATGGAGATTTTTAAGTACCAAAGTTTGGCGCCATTTCACGATTGTGCCCAAATTTAAAGAGTGACATGTTAGGTATCTATTTACTCAGCGTAACATCATCTTTCACATTATACACTAAGATCAAGCTTGCTTTAGTGTTTTTTTTCATTCATGAAACAGTTTTTTTTTCTTCAAAAAAACGCGTTTAAAAAATTGCTGCGCAAATACCGTGTAAAGTAAAAAAGTTAGAACGACCACCATTTTATTCCCTAGGGTCTCTGCAAAAAAAAAAAAAAAAAAATATATATATATATATATATATAAATATATATATATATATATATATATATATATATATATATATATATATATATATATATATATATATATATATATATATATATCTAATGTTCAGGGATTCTGAGTAATTTTTTTTCAGCAAAAAAATTATAATTTTTACTTGTAGGAGGGGAGTGCCAGAATAGGCCCGGTATGAAAGTGGTTGATAAAAAAAAAAAAAATACACTTTTTAGTCAATTTTAATGCACAAAAACACAGTATAGTACCCAATTGTTTGGTGAAATATAAAAGATGATGTTGCACATGAATAAAAAGATGCCTAACGTGTCATGTCATGCTTTCAAATTGTGCACTTTCTTGGCTTTCCAGTGGTTTTAACCCTTTCTCTGCTGCTAGTGAGGGGGGGCAAAAGCGGGCTGCTAGCGACTGAATAGCGCCACAAAATTGGCGGTAAAGCGTCACTAAAAATAGCGGCGTTTTACCGCTGATGCCGCCCCTGCCCCAGTGTGAAAGGGGTCTAAAAGCAATCCAGAGGCTAGATTATCTAATGCTCTGTGCACGACTTCTACCCTCTGCAATATGAATTGGACTTTATTTTTTTGTTATGTTTGTTTTTTTTTTTTTTTTTACACTTTAGGCTTGGCTCCGCCTACCTGCTGCCATTGCCGCCTAGGTAAGAATGACGTGTCCCTCCTGCCTCAGCCTCGTTTTGTGTCATTGGCCCCAGAACGATGCTGGCGTCCCAAAATGTGAAGTCAATCAGCCACAGCTCAAGGAAACCCTTTGCAACCTCTGGAGGAACCCTATAGTTCAGGGATATGCAATTAGCGGACCTCCAGCTGTTGCAGAACTACAAGTACCATGAGGCATAGCAAGACTGACAGCCACAAGTATGACACCCAGAGGCAGAGGCATGATGGGAATTGTAGTTTTGCAACAGCTGGAGGTCTGCTAATTGCATATCCCTGCTATAGTTCTACAGAACCCTGGTAGGGAATGGCTGCTCTAGAATGAACTCCGAGTGGATATAAAAACACAAATCAATGCAGCTCTAGGAGGAGAAAGCAAGAGTAACGGATAGATGAGTTCATTAGTCTGCTGCTTCTCCTTTCACTGTCCAATCACAGACTGAGGGAAGGGACAAGACCTGTAAGTGTTACTGATCCAAATCAGGTCTCCTACACTGCAAGCCAGCCAATCAGTTTAGCTGCAATGGAAGGGACATGCTGATTGGAGGAGAAAGCATTGTAAAAGATAGGTTAGCTCATTAGTCTGCTGCTTCTTCTTTCACTGTCCAATCACAGACTGAGGGATGGGCAAGACCTGTAAGTGATACTGAACTTTAGCCGATCACAATCAGGTCTCCTGCCCTGCAAGACAGGGCTGTGCTGTGTGACAGAGCTGTGTAAACCTCAGGACTGGATGAACAGAAATACAAATATTATGGCAGGCAAAACAGTTGTCGTATATGTATTTCATCTGTGTGTTTAGCTGTTTGCCTGAAGTTCAGATTTAATATAGAAATGCAGTCCTGCCTTCTATGCGAGGACACGGGGGGGGGGGGGGGGGGGTGGGGCGCCAACAACCTGAGAGCAGGGGCTGACCGCCAACTTTTGGCCCAGGCAGCAAGTACAACCCAGAGGCCCATGGTGCAGCGATTCAGACCATTTTTCTGCTCTCCCGCCTCCCTGCCTCCTGCCAACCACCATCCCATGCTGAAGCTCCGCTCCAGGTACTCTCTGCTCACCAGGCCGGTCGTCTGCTGCACCAACTTCAGGTTCCTGAATTAGCCGGCAGGAGGGCAGCCAGGGGCTGCAGGAGGCAGCTGGGTGGCTCGGTTGGCCTGGCCAGGGGAGAAAAGCCTCCAGCAGGGCACAGAACTGGTCTCTGCTCAGACGCGGCATACACCATCCATGCCTAGGGGGGCTACTCTCTTTTCTCATCCCGGTAGGGCACCAGCAGGGACTTTTAACTCCTCTTCACCAGGAGGCCTTTAGGCATGCCGGCAGCAGAAGCAGTTTAGGTTTTTTACTGGGCATCAGAGCGGCCCAGGGGGGCAGTTGCCCCCCCGGGCCCAGTCCGCCTTTGCCTGGGAGCGTCAGACAGCGGAATAAGACACATATATCATCTCCTTCATTACTCCCTACGCTCAACCAGCGGTGCAGTGGGGATTGGGACCTACTGCAAGGATAAAGGTTTCCCCCTCCCCCGGAGTTCAGCTTTAATGGCGCCTCTTGTAATAGTCAGGAAAGTATCTCTGAAGCTCTTGTCTTTTCAAATAGGTTTTGAACATCAGTAGACATTTCTACAGAAAAGGGATCAGTTTAATAAAGCGGGGTCAGGGGGCCCCCGCTCCATGCAGGCTTTTACATGTCCGAATATCACACGGCTTGATTGAAAACGCCTGAACAGGTGTGAAAAAAAACAAAAAAGATTGCAAGCTTTTACTTTTTTCTTTTATTCATTTAGACTCCGATCATTTCATCTGCAGCAGAGCGCGGGTTCAATCTGCTCGATCTCCAGCGTGCAATAATTAACGGTAATGAGCGGAATTCAAATGGTTTGGACCACGTTATATTTAAAATGGGAGGAAAGTAACTGCTGATTATTCAAAGGAATCTTTTTATGTGATTAAAAATATACTTTTTTATTTCTTGATTATTCTTTATAAGGGTTGGTTCACCTACAGGTGTAAGTGAATGCGTGCGCATTTTCAGTGTGTTCCCATACGTCACGTGTAGAGAAGCCTATTCACTTCAATGCAAAGATGTAGTTGAGTTGGCAGCTCGGTATCATCCATATAAAGATATAAAGATAAAGAACTTTATTGGCTATATTGTAAAAACAGCAGTAGACCTGCTAACGCATTTCGCTAGAAAGCCTTATATAAAGCATACTGAGCATACAATTAAATAATGTGATCAGATCACATCAGTAGGAATTAGGACCCGTTGGGATCTCCGCAATTCTGCCTGCGACTTCAGATCGCGCTGCAATGCTGGCAAAACACAGCCCGCGTTTTCAGGTGCCATTCATTTTCAATAAGGTTTAGCTGTAGGTACAGTGAATATCTCCTAAACTTGCAGTTTTTGGGAGATATTCACGCAGGATGTACCCGGTGGCGTCGCCCGCGCATGTTCTCTGAAGGAAGGGCATACCCTTGACATACCTTCAGAGCTCCATGCCCGGGTCGGGGCACGGGAATGACATCATTGTGGCCCTGGCCATTCATACAGCCAGGGCTCTTGAACCCGGAGACAAGACTGGGTGAAGATTGGAGCGCAGACGGTGTGCTGCACTGAACTGTGCAGTGGCAATATGCAGTTTGGCATACGTGAAAATGCATTATTTGCTGATGTGTGGGGGTGCCATTAACAATAATTGGGACTCCTACATGTTTGCTAAAGTGCGGAGCGTTTGTCCGCGAGTGGGGAACCTGTGTGAATTTGCGTGTATTCCTGACACGCAGAGAAGTGTACCTAGGCTTAATTGTTAATAGCACAGCCAAGCCTCTGCAAACATGCTTCCCAGGCCTCTGGGCTTAGAGCTGGGCACGTTTTGTTCCATGCATTGTAGTCTGTTTGACATGCCTTTATTGCATGTTTAAATGCGCATTTGCTGGACGTATTCGGTGTGCCATTGACAATTAAAGGCACTCCAAGTGAGACGTAAGTTTTTTTCGTGAATTCCATGAACATGCGCAAAAAAAACCCCTCCCTCTTCACGGAACACAAATATATGAATGGAGCAAAGGTCTACTTTCTTTAATGCAGCTATTTTTATGCCGTGTTCACACGATCGGAATTCCGGTCAGAAAAAGACTGATGAGAGCTTTTCATCGGAAAATGCGACCGTGTGTATGCTCCATCGGAATTTAGCTGTCTGAATTTCCGCCAGCCAAAAATTGATAGCATGTTCTCAATTTTCCAGACGGAAAAACTTTCTATCGGTAATTCACGCCAAAAATCACGCATGCTCAGATTCAACTACGAGACAGAAGCTATTGGCTACTGGCTATTGAACTTCTTTTTTCTAGTCACGTCGTACGTGCTGTACGTCACCGCGTTATAAATGATCGGAATTTGATGTGACCGTGTGTAGGCAAGACAGCTTGAGCCGAATTCCGTCGGGAAAACCATCAGAGCTTTTTCCGACGAGAATTCCGATCGTGTGTACGCGGCATGAAGCTTACTGCTCCTGAGGAAACCTTGAAATGCATTCTTCTTTTTTTCCCTAAACTCGTTCAATAAAAAATTTACTGGAACAGAAAACACCTTTTTTTGTTAGCAGAGTGGATACAGATTACGGCATCTGTCTGTGTCCCCATTGGGAAATGTCCCTTTCACTTGCTCCTCCGGGAAGAACCTGCGTATAAGGATATGACAAGGTGTCAGTGACACAAAGTGAAGGGAAATCTCCCAAGCAGGGGCACAAAAAAGTCTGGCTAGAGATGGGTTCTGATTTTGGTTTTCATCCAAATTTTTTCATTGTCGCAGGATAATGAGGTGACAGGAAATATTCCAATGAGGACACCTGCTCTGATGACAACTAATGCCGTGTACACACGAGCAGAATGTCCGACAGAAAAAGTCAGACGGGAGCTTTTCATTGTATATTCCGGTTGGGTGTATGCCCCATCGGACTTTTTAAGTCGAAAATTTTGCCAGAGCTAGAAATAGAACATGTTCTAAATATTTCCGATGGAACCAATTCCTATCGGGAAAACCGCTCGTCTGTATTCTGTTCCGACGGACCAAAAACGATGCATGCTCTGGAGCAAGTACGAGACGGAAGCTATTGGCTACTGAACTTTCTTTTTCTAGTCCTGTCGTACGTGTTGTACGTCACCGTGTTCTTGACGGTCGGACTTTGGTGTGATCATGTGTATGCAAGGCAGCTTGAGCGGAATTCCATCAGAACTCCGTCAGAAAAACCTTCAGAGTTTATTCCTATGGGAAAACCGGTCATGTGTACAGAGCATAAGAGGGTATTTCCTTTAGCTTTGCAGAGATTACCTCTTATTTCCTTTTCCCTATTACTGAAACAGAAAGCAAGAAATCGCTTCTAACCATAAAAACACCTTTTTCTGGTTGAACTTACCCCAACTGGTCTAATGCAGCCAAGCAGGTTCTCACCAAAGAGTGGTGGTCTTCCAATCCCTCCTTAGCACAAGTCAACTGATGAGAACAATCTTGGTAAAGTGCTGCAAGTAGTGTGAGAAGTTTAGAAATGAGTAACTTTAAGTAAATTTCCCATTCCACATTGCAGCTAAATATTGTTTGTTCTACGGAAGTACTGTGTCCTTTTGGCCAATCCAACATTTTCCAACTGGTCTACCTCAGCCAAGCAGGTTCTCACCAAAGAGTGGTGATACTCCAATCCTACATTAGCATGAGTAAAGTACAAATAGTAGTGGTCCTACTAACCTACGTTAGCACGAGTAAAGTGCAAAGAGTGGTAGTTCTCTAATCCTACGTTAGCACGACTAAAGTGCAAAGAGTGGTGGTTCTCCATTCCTACGTTAGCTCAAGTAAAGTGCAAAGAGTGATGGTCCTACAATCCTATATTAGCATAAGTAAGTTGCTGTAAGAAAAGTCTGTTAGAAATTAGTAAAAATACCGTATATACTCGAGTATAGGCCGACCCGAATATAAGCCGAGGCCCCCAATTTACCCCCAAAAAAACTGGCAAACTTATTGACTCGTGTATAAGCCGAGGGTGAGACATGCCTGTCCATCCCTGTGTGTGTGTCCGTCCATCCCTGTGTGTCCGTCCATCCCTGTGTGTCCGTCCATCCCTCCCTGTGTGTGTGTGTGTCCATCCATCCATCCATCCCTGTGTGTGTGTGTCTCCATCCATCCATCCATCCATCCCTGTGTGTGTGTGTCTCCATCCATCCATCCATCCATCCCTGTGTGTGTGTGTCTCCATCCATCCATCCATCCCTGTGTGTGTCTCCATCCATCCACCCATCCGTGTGTGTGTGTGTGTGTGTGTGTGTCCAGCCTACCTGTGTCCCGAGCCTCCGTCCCGTGCCTTGCCTCCTTGCCTCCGTCCCGTGTCGTGCCTTGCCTTGCCTTGCCTCCGTCCCGTCCCGTCCCGTGCCGTGCCGTGCCGTGCCTTGCCTTGCCTCCGTCCCGTGCCCTCTTCGTCGGCGCCTCGGCGGCCATTGTAAAATTCAAAAGCCGCGCCTCCTCCTTCGCCTGTGATAGGCAGAACACTGAATTTCCCAGCAGCCTGTGTTCCGCCTATCACGGACATCGTATCATCCTCGTCCGTAGTACGAGGATGATACGATGTCCGTGATAGGCGGAACACAGGCTGCTGGGAAATTCAGTGTTCCGCCTATCACAGGCGAAGGCGGAGCCGGAGGCGCGGCTTTTGAATTATAGAATGGCCGCTGTCTGTCTGCTCGACACGCTGATCGAGCGGGCAGACAGCGATGACTCGAGTATAAGCCGAGGGGGGCACTTTCAGCCTCAAAAAAGAGGCTGAAAATCTCGGCTTATACTCGAGTATATACGGTAACTAAATTTCCCATTTCACATTGCACCTAAATATTTCTTGTTCTAGGGGAAAACTGTAGACCTTTTTAGCGGTTCAACCTTTTCCAACTGTCCTACCACAACCAAGCAGCTCCTTACCAAACAGCGGTGAACATTCCTACGACTACATTAGTACAAAATATTAAATGCGTGGGAATGGTGCTAGATCATTACCATTGGAGGGTTTCATCCCTAATTAGGATAATTCAGAAGACAAAAATATGTATATTGGGACTTATGTCCCTTCCAATGGACAAATATACTCTAAAAAAACTCTTTAAAAATGTCAATGTGTCCTTATTATATCAACTTAAAGCTCATAATTTATAAACACATTATTAGATATAAGACATCAAGTCTACCACTTGTCTCCCATCTAAGGAGGCAGAGAATTTGTAGCATGGCAATAAGTCCAGATTAAAAAGTGTAGGTTGACGCGTTTCACAGACAAATCTGCTTCATCAGAACCTCAAATCTCTCATGCAGATATGATTGAATACTACAATGACATAGAGAAGAGTGCATATAAGTTTAAACACAGTATAATATACAAAATATATATCAATAATCCCATATTTGTTGATGATAAAACTTATCCCCTAAAAAACAGGAAAAGAGAGAATAAAAAGGGTGGGGGGAGAGGGAGGGAAAGACAGGGGAGAGGGAGGGAAAGACAGGGGAAGAAAAGTGATGCAAGCTAAGTGCGAGAACTTTAGAAATGAATAAAAATTTGTACATTTCCCATTCCACACTGCACCTAAATATTTCTTGTTCTACGGGAATACCATGGAGCTTTTTGCTGGTCCAACGTTTTCCAACTGGTCTACTGCAGTCAAGCAGGTCTTTACCAAAGAGTGATGGTCCTCCAATCCTACTTTAGCACAAGTAATGTGCAAAGAGAGGTGGTCCTCCGATCCTACATTCGCACAAGTAAAGTGCAAAAGTGGTGGTCCTCCAATCCTACGTTGGCACAAGTAAAGTGCAAAGAGTTGTGGTGCCCCAATCCTATGTTAGCACAAGTAAAATGCAAAGAGTGGTGGTCCTCCAATCCTACGTTAGCACAAGTAAACTCAAAGAGTGGTGGTCCTCCAATCCTACATTAGCACAGGTAAAGTACGATGAGAACAATCTCTGTGAATTTGGGAGGTTCTCCCCAAACAGTGGTGACCCTCAAATCCTACGTTAGCACAAGTAAAGTGCAAAGAGAACAATCTTGGGTAAAGTCTTCCAGGAAAAGTATGAGAACTTTAGAATTGTATAAAAATGAGTACATTTCCCATTCCACATTGCACCTAATTATTTCTTGCCCTACGGGGATACAGCGAAAGGCAGTGCTTTAGTAACTTCACCGTGCGCCATTATACTTTTTGTTTAACTAATTTCTGTTGAAAAGTTTCTGTCTGTACAGAATTATCTGTTTTCCTAAATCTGCAAGGAGATCTAAAACAAAAACGACAAACTTTCACATTTTGTAAAAGCAAGAAACAATGCAAATTAGCCCGCTTTGTTTCCGGCAGGCACTCGCCGCGCGTTTTAAACAGGAATGTCACTCTTCTTAAAAAGCACGCTTCGCAATTATTTCCCCTCACAAAGTGCGTGTTCTGACAGCGAGTGGAAAGGAACAAATATCTTTAGAGAGATCATGTTGGGGGCCAGTCACTCCCAATTACACCCATTCATTACTCTCCGATGCATGTACCCCTTCTTGCCGGCTAATTGACACCTCTCACAATAGCGCCGGGAAGGAATAATTGATCGCTCTGTAATTACACATGATTGCAATGACCCTAATAAACGGCAATGGGCAAATGAATGCAATTATAATTTTGTTTGTGTGTTATTAGTTTTAGCTGGATTTCTATGAGCCTTGGCTATCTTATCATATTTCCGAGACGGTAACAATGCCAATAATAAGTGCTCGTCTTTGTTGTCAGCTCAGCAGACTGAAGGATGGTAATTGTCAGCTTTGACGTCAAGGATTGACACGAGTTAGCTAAACTTCTGCCATTTTGTATTGAGGTGTGGTCTTTATGTGGTGGATACTTGGTTTGGTAAATGGTCCAGGTTGGCAGCTGTCAACCAGAGCAGAGCTTCTGTCTTTGGCAGGGATCTCAAAACTTGTCAGTAGGAGGACCACATTCCATATTTTACAAATATTCTTAATCTGAACAAAATAAGTTTTTATAAATGAAGGAATGAAATTCAAATGAATAAACACTTTTTATTTGGAGTTTTTTTTTATTAGCAAGATGTAATTTAAGGCCACAGTAAAAAACACAAAAACAAACATAAGCAAAAAGGAGGTGAGCCCATTAGAGTCGCCCTTATTTCAGAAACCTTCCTTACATCAGAGTCTCAGAGTCCCCTTCAGAGCCCCCTTACATCACAGGCCCCATCAAAATCCCCCTTCTATCAGGGTCTCCATCAGAGTCCCAGAAAAATATAATGCTCTTTACATTGGAGATCAGTGGGAAGAATGTCCCTTACATTGGTGATCAGTGGTAAGAATGTCCCTTACATTGGTGATCAGTGGGAAAGAATGTTCCTTACATTGGTGATCAGTGGGAAGAATGTCCCTTACATTGGTGATCAGTGGGAAGAATGTCCCTTACATTGGTGATCAGTGGGAAGAATGTCCCTTACATTGGTGATCAGTGGGAAGAATGTTCCTTACATTGGTGATCAGTGGGAAGAATGTTCCTTACATTGGTGATCCGTGGGAAGAATGTCGATTGCATTGGTGATCAGTGGGAAGAATGCGCCTTTCGTTGGAGATCAGTGGAAAGAATGTCCCTTACATTGGAGATCAGTGGGAAGAATGTTCCTTACATTGGTGATCAGTGAGAAGAATGTCCCTTACATTGGGGATCAGTGGGAAGAATGTCCCTTACATTGGGGATCAGTGGGAAGAATGTCGATTACATTGGTGATCAGTGGGAAGAATGTCGATTACATTGGTGATCAGTGGGAAGAATGTCCCTTACATTGGTGATCAGTGGGAAGAATGTTCCTTACATTGGTGATCAGTGAGAAGAATGCCCCTTACATTGGTGATCAGTGGGAAGAATGTCCCTTACATTGGTGATCAGTGGGAAGAATGTTCCTTACATTGGTGATCAGTGGGAAGAATGTCCCTTACATTGGTGATCAGTGGGAAGAATGTTCCTTACATTGGTGATCAGTGGGAAGAATGTCCCTTACATTGGTGATCAGTGGGAAGAATGTTCCTTACATTGGTGATCAGTGGGAAGAATGTCCCTTACATTGGTGATCAGTGGGAAGAATGCTCCTTACATTAGTGATCAGTGAGAAGAATGCTCCTTACATTGATGATCAGTGGGAAGAATGCTCCTTACATTGGTGATCAGTGAGAAGAATGCTCCTTACATTAAAGATCAGTGGGAACAATGTCCCTTACATTGGTGATCAGTGTGAAGAATGCTCCTTACATTGGTGGTCAGTGGGAAGAATGTCGATTGAATTTGTGGTCAGTGGGAAGAATGTCGATTGCATTTGTGGTCAGTGGGAAGAATGCTCCTTACATTGGTGATCAGTGGGAAGAATGTCAATTGCATTTGTGGTCAATGGGAAGAATGTCCCTTACATTGGTGATCAGTGAGAAGAATGTTCCTTACATTGGTGATCAGTGGGAAGAATGTTCCTTACATTGGTGATCAGTGAGAAGAATGTTCCTTACATTGGTGATCAGTGGGAAGAATGTCCCTTACATTGGTGATCAATGGGAAGAATGTCCCTTACATTGGTGATCAGTGGGAAGAATGTCCCTTACATTGGTGATCAGTGGGAAGAATGTCGATTACATTGGTGGTCAGTGGGAAGAATACTCTTTACATTAGTGATCAGTGGGAAGAATGTCCCTTACATTGGTGGTCAGTGGGAAGAATGCTCCTTACATTGGTGGTCAGTGGGAAGAATGTCCCTTACATTGGTGGTCAGTGGGAAGAATGTTCCTTACATTGGAGATCAGTGGGAAGAATGTCGATTGCATTTGTGGTCAGTGGGAAGAATGTCCCTTACATTGGTGATCAGTGGGAAGAATGTCCCTTACATTGGTGATCAGTGGGAAGAATGTCCCTTATATTGGTGGTCAGTGGGAAGAATACTCTTTACATTAGTTGTCAGTTGTGACAACCACTGAGTGTCAACAAGAGTGTTTTGTGTGTTTTTTTTTGTGTGTGTATGTCTGGGTGTATATGTTTTGTAAATACTTGTGTCTAAAGGACGGTTAGGAAGTATATATGATAGTGGCAAGTAAGAAAGAAAAGATAAAAATATAAAAAGATGTTTTGCACGGATCAATCGAAATAAATAGGAAAATGAGGAAAGGACGTACTAGCGGTATAAGGAAACAAAATTGTAAAAAATATATTGATGCTGTAACTTGGTCTGTTATAACTTGGTCTGCTATATTGAAATATGTCAAATAAAGAAATAAAGTAAAAAAAAAAAAGAATGTCAACAAGAGTGTCCCTTACATTGGTGTCATTGGGTATTTATCTGAGTCCGAAATTGCTCATTGCTCAAGAAACCCTTAGCATTCTCTAGAGGAACCTTAGCATTCCACAGAACTCTGGTTGAGAAGGGCTGCTTTATTCACTCCAGATATAATATCAGCATGTACATGTGTGGGCCAATAAAGACTGACCCAAGCAGGTCTCTAGTTTAGTCCTTGTACTTTTTGCATTAAAGGAAAGAAGATATAGGAAGGGGAAATCATTTTTTATCGTGAATCAGGCTGAGAACAGTGTAATAATGTGTATTCTGTTTGCTGGAAGGCGATGGATTACAGAGGAGTACATCTCTGTTTGCATAACAAGTTCCAACAACGTGAGTGATGTGTTGTAGAGTACTGCACTATAACCCCCGGGTCTTCATTTCCCTGCCTCCCATTTATCAAATCAAGGAGCAAAGGAAAGTCATGACTAAAGATGCTGGTACTGGCAGGCAGTGGCATACATAGACTTTCTGACACCCGTGACAAATAATTTATTTTTACCCCCCCCCCCACCCCCAAACATGAAATGAAAGATCTGTATTGTGTAACCCACACATTTGGAGGAGATTTGCCAAAACTGGAGAATGCAAAATCTGGAACGTGCTGTGCATGGTAGCCAATTAGCGTCTAACTTCAGCTTGTTCAATTAGGCTTTGACAATAAAACCTGGAAGCTGATTGGTTTCTATGCAAAGCTGCACCAGATTCTAGACGCTCCAGTTTTAGTCAATCTCCCCCACTTTGTTCTTCATCACCAGACTAGGACCCCAGGCGGACTCTTCAGTAGGGATGGGCGAACGGTTCGGCCCGAGCATGAGTTTGCCGAACACCATCATTTGCAGGGTTCTCACCCCGACGCTGCACAGTGCATTCTGCACTCTGTTTGGGCAAAGCTTTGCCTAATCAGGGCGCAGTGTAAGCTGGTTGTTAAGTAGAGGTGCCGGGAAGTTGGCTTTGGCATCCTTAACAACCGATGAGTCATCAGCTGTCAATGGGTTTCCCCCGAATAAAAAAAGTGCCTGTAAATTATTATTTTTAAACTACATGGGGTCCCCCCCTAGTCCAGGCCCTTAGGGTCTAGTATGGATTTTAGGGGAACCTACACCATTATTTTTTAAATGGAGTGGGCCCCCCCCCCCAAAATCCATATCAGACCCTTATCCGGGCATACATCCTGGCAGGTCAGGAAAGGAGGAGGGCGTGCGCCCGCCCCCTGTCTCCTGAACCATACCAGGCCACATGCCCTCAACATGGGGGGTGTGTGCTTTGGGGCAGGGGGGCCAATGGCCTCTTCTCTACAACCCTGAGCTGTGGTTGTCAAGGTCTGTGGGCAGGGGGCTTATCAGAATCTCGAAGCCCCCTTTAATAAAATTAAAAAACGCTCTCGCCTTTTTGTGGCCACCCGGCTATGTGACCCGGTAGCACCGCCCCTTCTGACATCATGTGATGTCACCCGAAGGGCCTGGTATGGACTGGGGGGGGGGGGGGCACGCTGGTTTTTCCTTTATTTTTTCAATAGCTGGGTGTCGGCAATTGTAACCGCGAGTCATTATAAATTTGATTTTACTCTTTTTTTTTTTCTGTAGAAATGTCGTTATTACTGCAGCATGTTTTATGCATGCTACAGATGCACCACTTTACAGGCACATTAAGGGGACCCCCCAGGCACTATATATAAAGGAATTTTTCATTTTTATTGTTGCATTTTAAGCATCATTAAAATCACTGCTTCTGAAAAAACGATTGTTTAAAAAAAAAAAATATTGATACATGTCTCCCGGGGCTGTACCCAGACCCCCATACCCCTTCTATGGCCAATTACTTGTATATAAGCCTTCAAAATGGGCACTTTTGATTTTTTTCTGTTCGACTCCCATAGACACTCAATGCAGTTCGTCACTTGGGTTAGAACATTTCCCGTTTGGGAGTTTTGCTGCGAACCGAACAGGGGGATGTTCGGCCCATCCCTACTCTTCAGGTTTTCCCCCTGGGTGACTGAGTGGGCCCCTCTAGATCCTATAGTACATTGGGCTCCTGGTGAGCTCTTTGATGGGCACTGGGGATGTGTCACACCAGCTCAGCCCATGAGGAACTGTGAGGCCAAATGCTCCTCTGCCCCTGTAATCCTTGCTGCTCATGAGCAGGGCCGGTGCTACCACTAGGCAAACTAGGCAGCTGTCTAGGGCGCCCAGTCACTGGTGTTCCTACTCTCTTCTCTCTGCAGAAAGCAACTAAGTCTCAGCATCAGCAGACAGTTGCCGCTCCATTCACACATGATGGAGGACTGTCTGTAGTCCCGCCTCCCGAATGAATGGAAGCAAGCAAACATTCATCGATGGTCGCTGGTAGGCTGTATTTGATGGGCGCTGGTGAGGCTGCATTTGATGGGCTCTTCATTAAAAAGGTGGGGTATACATGGGCGGAGAAAAGGGGGTGGGGTCTGGGGGTGGCAAAATTAGGTTTCTACTAGGGTGTTAAAAATCCTTGCACCAACCCTGCTCATGAGGTCAGTTGGTGTGATGGCACTGATGTGGATCAGGGTCAGCTCTGGGCCGTTGCTGCTGCCCAGATCCAGGGGGAGAAGAGGGCAAGGCAGAATGTGTGGCTACATGCATGGGACAGAACCTAATCAGAAGAAGGGTGACATTGCATCACAGCACAAATCACCCCACCTGGCTACCCATCATGCTGCTGCACCTGCACTGCCTTGTGGTATTGATACAGTAATGCATTTTAAAGACTGGGCAGTGGGCACCCTCATCATCATGCTAATGAAATTTGTAAATAAAACCTTTCAATTTGTATTACATACCTTATCTTAGACCCAGGGATGTTGTCACTAGGTCTCTGTGCTTCTCTATGCAGTTCGGGCAGATCATGGCTGGTGGAAGGGGCAGACAGGGGGCTGTACAGAGCTTCATGAAAGCATCCGAGCACCCTGCCTCAGTACTCCTCTCAAGAGCCCTCTGCTCAGATGCAAGCAGTGGGCTGGCTCTTGGAGGGAGTTATATAAATATCAAAATGCCTTGATGGGTGGATTTCAGTCTGGAGGAGTGGATGTTCCTAGACAGACTGTATTTGCATGTGGACCTCCCTAGGTAACATCCACATGTAATGCTGAGCAGACTGATTCTGAATGGGAGGGTCTGGTTCATTATAATCAGCTGGGGCACTCTCCTATATGTGACTGCATTACGTATGCCTCTATGGTGGGTCTTGATCTACAGTATACACTGGAGGGTTTGGTATAGATGGATCTTATGAAAATAGGTAGAAGGAGATGGTATTTAAGGCTTTAGGGAGAATTAGTATCTATGGTTGCTGGGGGACATGGCATATCAGGCTATAAGGGTATAGTATGTAGAAACATGGTATATAATGCTATAGGGGTCCTGATATACAATATATGGCGATAGGATAGGATATGATATATACACTATATTGTCAAAAGTATTTAGACACCCTCCTTTACACGCACATGAACTTTAATAGCATCCCGGTCTTATGCCCCGTACACACGGTCGGACTTTCCGACGGAAAATGTGCGATCGGATCGTGTTGTCGGAAAATCCGATCGTGTGCGGGCTCCATCTGACTTTTTCCGTCGGAATTTCCGACACACAAAGTTTGAGAGCTGGATCTAAAATTTTCCGACAACAAAATCGGTTTGTTTAAATTCCGATCGCGTGTAGACAATTGTGACGGACAAAGTGCCACACTTGCTCAGAATAAATTACGAGAGGAAAGCTATTGGCTACTGGCCCGTTTATAGTCCCGTCATACGTGTTCTACGCCACCGCGTTCAGAAACGATCGGATTTTCCGACAACTTTGTGCGACCGTGTGTATGCTAGACAAGTTTTGCCCAAAATCCGTCGGAAAAAATCTGATGGATTTTGTCGTTGGAAAGTCTGTAGGGTTCAATATTGAGTTGGCCGAGCCTTTGCAGTTATAACAGCTTCAACTCTTCTGGGAAGGCCGTCCACAAGGTTTAGGAGTGTGTCTATGGGAATGTTTGACCATTCTTACACAAGCGCATTTGTGAGGTCAGGCACTGATGTGTGGATGAGAAATCCTGGCTCTCAGTCTCCGCTTTAATTCATTCCAAAGGTGGTCTATCGGGTTGAGGTCAGGCCAGTCAAGTTCCTCCACCCAAAACTCGCTCCCTCATGTCTTTATGGACCTTGCACTGTGCACCGGTGCACAGTCATGTTGGAACAGGAAGGGGCCATCCCCAAACTGTTCCCACAAAGTTGGGAGCATGAAATTGTCCAAAATGTCTTGGTATGCTGATGACTTACGAGTTCCCTTCACTGGAACTAATGGGCCAAGCCCAACCCCTGAAAAGCAACCCCACACCATAATCCTCCCTCCACCAAATGATGTGGACCAGTGTACAAAGCAAGGTCCATAAAGAAAGGGATGAGCGAGTTTGGGTGGAGGAACTTGACTGGCCTGACCTCAACCCGATAGAACACCTTTGGAATGAATTAGAGGGGACACTGCAAGCCGGGTCCTCTCGTCCAACATCAGTTCCTGACCTCACAAATGCCCTTCTGGAAGAATGGTTGAACATTCCCATAGACACACTCCTAAACCTTGTGGTCAGCCTTCCTAGAAGAGTTGAAGCTGTTATAGCTGCAAAGGGTGGACCAACTCAATATTGAATCCTACGGACTAAGACTGGGATGCCATTAAAGTTCATGTGCGTGTAAAGGCAGGTGTCCCAATACTTTTAACAATATACCGTAGTGTATGTTGGAGGGCATGGTATAGATTGATGCTGTTAAAGGAGAATGGGGACATGGTATATATATTTGGGGACAATTAGCCTTGGAGCTGAGATGTAGAACTTGGTCCTCATTGAGATGATGATCACTGATGCTGAAAGCCTCTAATGATTTAATAAGCAGAGAAATGTCCCCTTACATTGGTGGTGGGTGGACAAATGCCCCCTTACATTGGGGGTGGGTGGACAAATGCCCCCTTACATTGGTGGTGGGTGGACAAATGCCCCCTTACATTGGTGGTGGGTGGACAAATGCCCCCTTACATTGGTGGTGGGTGGACAAATGCCCCCTTACATTGGTGGTGGGTGGACAAATGCCCCCTTACATTGGTGGTGGGTGGACAAATGCCCCCTTACATTAGTGGTGGGTGGACAAATGCACCCTTACATTGGTAGCTTTGGGTTTCACTTAATTGAGACCTATGTAGTCCTCCACGTTATTTTTTTTTGTGCTTGACAGCAGTAATATCGCCTGAACAGGACTGGCACGCCATTCATTCGAATCCCTGAATTTCTAGTACAGAACACAATATAATCAGCCGTGTGAGGGCAGCAAAAGCTCAGATTCACACAGCCATTTCCACAAATGACTTGGCTTTATTGATAGATAGCTGAATGGTGTGGGCAAGTGAATTACCACAAATGGAAAATAATTTATGGAATAACAAAGATTTGTCCCAGGCAGTGGCGGTGCTGAAAAGTTTGATGTTTTCTCTGTGATTGTGTTTGCGGACCATAATGACAGAGATCACTGTATTTATACAGTATATTCAGACACTTCAATACTCAGATACATCACTTACCGGAGGGGTAATAATACGAAATCTTACAAATAACATCACAAATGATGCCACAATTTTGTGATTAGGTGTTCACATCAATAGCACAATACAATCATGTTTGTCCCAGAGAAATTCTACCCACAAGCACAATGTGAATAGCACTGAATGCTTACTTAGGCATAGAACTACAAATTGACTGATAGCAACTTTTGCAAAAAAAACAAAAAAGTAAAACTTTCAAGAGATTATCAGAAATAAAGGAGGCCTTTTGTTGTGCAGTACTGAATAGTGTAAATGGTAAAAAGTAGTTGTTTTCGCCCTAGGCGGGTCCCTGGCTGTAGTTGTTGCTTTGCTAGGGGCCCTACAGAAGTACAGGGCTGTCCAGGAGCCTACAGAAGAACAGAGTTGTCCAGTGACCTACAGAGGTAAAGGGCTATTTAGGGGCCTACAGAAGTACAGGACTATCCAGTGGCTTAGAGAAGTACAGGTCTGTTCAGTGGACCTATAGACATACTCTCAGGCGCCTATAGAAGTAAAAGGCTGTACAGTGGCCTACAGAGGTACAGGGCTATTCAGTGACCTACAGAGACGTACAGGGCTATTCAGTGGCCTATAGTTATACAGGACTGTCTAGGGACCTGCAGAAGTACAGGGCTGTTTAGGGGCCTACAGAGGTACAGGGCTGTCTAGGAGGCCTTGAGAAGTACAGTGCTATCTAGGGGGCCTAAAGAAGTACAGGGCTGTCTTAGAGCCTACAGAAGTAAAAGGCTGTCTAGGGGCCTACAGAAGTACAGGACTGCCCAGTGGCCTACAGATGTACAGGGCTTTCTAGGGGCCTACAGAAGTACAGGGCTGTCTTGGAGCCTACATAAATACAGGGCTGTCTAGGAGTCTACAGAAATACAGGGTTGTTCAGTGACCTACAGAATGTCAGGGCTGTCTAGGGGCCTACAGAAGTACATGGTTGTCTAGGAGCCTATAGAAATACATGGCTGTCTAGGAGTCTACAGAAATACAGGGCTGTTCAGTGACCTACAGAATGTCAGGGCTGTCTAGGGGCCTAGAGAAGTACATGGTTGTCTAGGAGCCTACAGAAGTGCATGGCTGTCTAGGGGCCTACAGAAGTACATGGCTCGCCAGGGGCCTAGAGAAGTACATGGCTGTCCAGGGGCCTAGAGAAGTACATGGCTGTCCAGGGGCCTACAGAAGTACAGGGCTGTCTTGGAGCCTACAGAAGTACAGGGCTGTCTAGGAGTCTACAGATGTACAGGGCTGTTCAGTGGCCTACAGAATGTCAGGGCTGTCTAGGGGCCTACAGAAGTACATGGCTGTCTAAGGTCCTACAGAAGTACATGGCTTTCTGGGGTCCTACAGAAGTACATGGCTTTCTGGGGTCCTACAGAAGTACAAGGCTGTACTGGGGCCTACAGAAGAACAGGTCTGTCTAGGGGCCTACAGAAGTACAGTTCTTCCTAATGGCCTACAGAAGTACAGGTCTGTGTAGCAAACTACAAAAGTACAGGTCTGCCTAGGGGCCTACAGAAGTACAGGGCTCTCCAATGGAATACATAAGTACAGGGCTATCCAAGGGCCCACTGCTTACGTTTATGATCACCCCACAGCCCTCAGACCTGTGAGTTGTCTGGTAAACATGTGTAAAGAAAAGATTATGGGCTAGGAACACTCCACTACACCATCCCCTTTGTCTATGGCAGCACTGACCGATTAAGTGGTCAGGGGTATTTATATTACAAGGCTTGCAATTCTCTGTAGTTCCAGGTCAGGGCTCCAACAGTCCAGCTGAACAGTCCAAGGGCTCATGTAAGATGAGCGCTCAGGTAACCTAAAGCCCTTGTTCCCTTTAGATCAGTCCTGGAGGTCGTGAATCTCAAGGACATAGCTAGGGAAGCCCACTTGGGAAAACTCAACACAATTCCAAAGAAATCTCATTTCTACAATCTTCCTCTTCAAGCTACCCAGTTCTCCACCATCCTGGGCTCTACCCACCCTACATATATCTGGGAACAGAAGGGCAAGAGCAACAGGTCACATCCTGTAAGGGAGGGGCCCATAACTAGGAAAGCCCACATGGGGGAACTGAACAGGGTTTTCACTAAATTCTTACCTACATCCTTCCTCTTCAAGGGACACAATTCTCCACCATCCTAGGCAGTGGATGGTCCCTTGGTGTCATTACATACAATGCAGGGCTATTAACCTTGCATTGTATGTGGAGGAAGCAGGTATGAGACCGCTGCCTGTTGCACCTTATAGAGGAGGCTACAGGGTTGGTGAAGCAAGGAATAAGGTAAGTTCTACACCTTATTTCTCTACTGCTAGACCAAAACAAGCATTTTAACATTCACAGTGTGGCGCTGTCCCAGTGCAAGGATAGGTTTTTCTTGTGGCCTGATTTGGGCTTTAAAAGGTGGCTGTGGCAGGTTTTAGACCTACTTTAGAGCAGGTAAGAGAGAAAATGTATTAATGAATCTGCATAGTTATAATAAATATGTCTCAGAATATGTCTCCTTGCTCTTGTTTAGCATTGCCTTACCGTACACCGGACACTCCTGCCAGACCCGTAACACAACCTGGTCAAAATCCCTAATCAAAATGCTCCAAAATCCTGCTGATTGGACACAGGGAAGGAGCAGAAGCTAGCTGATGAGATCATCGGTCTGCTCACATTACTCTCCCCTCCTGTTAACACACTTGTGCATACTCTGTGCCAAGTCCATGCAGCAGTTCCCTACAGGCAATTACAGGCCCAACATTGGGCATAGCAGGGGGCAGCAAAAAGCTGCTATACGTATATGCAGGGACCCCTTTCTTTTTAAAGTGAGGTCTGAAACCCCAATAATACCATCCCAAGACATGAAAAATGGAACAAAATTTTATTTTCTCGCAAAGGAGTTCCTCTTTTATTGTTCTGTAGCTAGATTGTACTGATCCAGAGGAGAAATGCAGGCAATCAAGGCTGGCGATTGCAGGAGATACAAAAAGCTGTGCGTCAGTGTTTTTGGACGCAGGACCTTCATAGCAGCCCATCTTGGGTATGATCTCCCAATGAACCGTAGTGGGCTGAGTGTATGACATGGTCCTTTGCTGTTCCTGTATCAGCACAACATCTCCTGACTCATCAGTGCTGGAGTAATGGAGTGGAACAGGCAGAGGTGAATGGTAATTACTTATCGAGTTGCTGGGCTCCAGATGTAAGTTGAACGCAGATAAGAAATAAAAGAAAAGTGAAGCTGTGGAAATTGTAAGTGGTTTGAGGCTATCGATCATTGTTTGCTGCAAGTAGAACTTTTCTGTGGAATCCGGGCCCTGTACTTTCTTAAAGCTGAAGCTTAATCTGCTTATATTTCGCCTTCCTTGGTTCCTCCCTCTCCCCTCATTGACACACTAACGGAAATTTTTATTAGCAACATGTCACTACAACTAAGACAAGAGAGGCGGTTCATCTAAGGACTAGTGACGTGTTGCTAGAATGGGAAGCCATGTTTCGCCTTGCCATTCGGGCCAGCAGTAATATTACCTGCGGCTTCTGCAGTAAACTTACCCATGTCCTCTGTGCCTGCCTCCAGTCCTCTGTGTCCCCCTTGCCTCTTTATCTGCCCTGTTCATTGTACGACTGCCCCTCTTATTCCCGAGTGTCTCTGTGCCAAGAGCGCCCCTGTGCTTCTCAAATGTGCACCAGTGCGTCCTGTGTTTCTAATGTGCCCCTGTGTCTCCAAGTATGCTCCTATGCCTCCAGGTGCCTCCCTTGAGCGCCCCTGAATCTCTAGTAAGCTCCTGTGCCTCCAACTGTGCCCTGTGTCTCTAGTGAGCCCCTGTATTTGTAAGTGTGCTCTATGCCTTCATGTGCACCCTGTGCACTCCTGTGTCTCCAGGTCAGCTCCTATGCCTCCAGGTGGGCCCTGTGTGCCTCTGGGTATTAAAGTGTGCCTCATGTTGCTAAATGCACCCAGTGTCCACAGGGCACCTCTGCTTCTCCAGGCACTCCAGTGTCCCCGGGTATGTCCTGTGTGTCATTGTATGTCCAGTGCACTCCTATGTGCTCTTGTGTCTCCATGTGTTTCCCAGTGTGCTCAATGTTGACAAGTATGTCCCGTGTATCCCAGTTCTTCCAGTGAGACCCTTTGCATCATATGATTTGAAGGGTGCTCCTGTTTTCCCAAGTGTGTTCCTATGCTTCCAGGCATGTTCTGTACACCCCTGTGTCTCCAGTGAGCCCCCCTGCCTCAAACTGCTCCATGTTGCCAAGTGCACCCTGTGTGCCTCTGTGTCTCCAGTGCACTCCAGTGTGCCCCTTGTCTCTAAGTATGCCCTGTGTGTCACTGTGTCTCCAGTAAATCCTTGTGTCTCCATTTGTGTCCTGGTGTGCCTGATTGTGCCAAGTATGCCCTGTGCACCCCCAGTGTCTCCAGTGAGCCCCTTTACACTATGTGTTTTCAAGTGTGCCTCTGTGTCTACAAGTGTGCTCCTGTGCTTCCAGATGCACTCCCTGCACCCCTGTACCTCCAAGTGCACCCTGTGTTATTCTGTGTCTCCACGGTTGCCCTAGGTTCCACTGTGTCTCCAGTACACCCCTCTGTACTTCTGTGTGTCCAAGTGTGTCCCAATGTGCCCAATGTTGCTAAGTATGTCCTGTGCACCTCATTATCTCCAGTAAGCCACTGTGTGCCCTGTGTTTTCAAGTATGCTTCCGTCTCTCTCATTATGTTCCTATGCCGCCAGGTGTGCCTTTAGTGCCTTTGTGTCTTCAGTGAGCCCCTGTGTCGCAAAGTGGGCCAAATGAATCCTGTGCACCTCTGTGCCTCCAAGTGCACCCCAGTGCAGTCTGTGTCTCCAAGTATGTCCTGTGTGCCCCTGTGTCTTCAAGTGTGCCCATATGCCCTCCAGATGCACTCTCTGCCCCCCTGTATTCCAAATTGCACCCTGTGTTACCAAGTATGCCCTGTGTCCCACTCTGTCTCCAGTAAATCCCTGTGTGCCCCTGTGCATCCTAATCTGTCCCAGTGTGCCTGATGTTGCCAAGTATACCCTGTGCACTCTGTATCTCCAGTGAACCCCTTTGTGCCCTGTGTTTTCAAGTGTGCCCTGTGTGGCTCTATGACACCCATATCTCCATGCAGCCTCTGGTAGGCTCCTGCAGTCACTTGTACCATCCATCTCTCGGTGGATATGGGCTCCAGTCCATGACAAATACCATGGATATTCCACTCCTGATCTATACATTTCTGTATTATTCGTTGTATTCTGTAATTATTTCGTTGTCACGCATTTACCTGGGGAGGTGGAAAAATAAATGTCCTGCAGCAAATCCCGACGCTTGTGAATCCATTGTTGTCTCCTTTTTTTTTTATCTGCGCGTTCATAAATGACCCTGATTATTTCTGCTTTGAAAATGCGATGAGCTTTTATTTAAAATTGTTTCTTCATTCTTCTCCTGCTCCGTCCTATTAGCAAACTTTGTTTTTATCTCCTCTCCCTGCATTCGGCTGTTCAAGGGCAGCTAAGCAAGGACGCAGTAGTGTCTCGCTGGCTCTCATCTCGACAGTTTTACAGATGTAAGAACAAAGAATCAATTAAAATCAGTTTAATGGGCTGTGAAAACGTTGAGGGTTGATTTTTTTGAGCGGAGGGTGCCGCACATGCTAATGATGTGGAAAGGTAGGTGACTGCATTTAAGTCTACCTGTAGAGGCAGACAATGGCGCCCTGGCTCATAGTGGAGCAGCGTGACGCCACAAACATCCAGCGCCGTGATTGCATGGCACAAAGAGAACGCTTATTATGGTGACATTGAAGAGCCATCTATTCACACCGGCTTAAGTGAAATATTTACAGAGGAAAGAAACAAACAAAAGCTGCTGTACCGTTGCTAATGGCGGAACTGTTTCCATCTCAATACAATGTAATTGTCTTGGTTTCTGAAGATGGAGGTGGTAATTTTGTTCATGAATTGACCTCCGAAACCAGGTACTTAAAATAATTTGGTGTCTGTGCCCCCTCCTTTGCCCGCTGCTCCTTTATATAGGCTGGCAACCAGTAGGCTTCGGCCCACTGCCAGGCCGCCACCCCCCTCCTCCTAGGCCTCCAGCCAGCTGCGGAAGGCCTAACCTCTCACAGTGGCCTCCACTATAGTGCCTTTCAACTTCCCATAGTTGTTCACCATTTCTCTCAACCTCCCACAGCGCCCTCAGGCCCCTAGATTGCCCTGCAGCCCCTTGCAGAGCCTCCAGCTCCCTATAGTGCAGTGGATCTTGACTCCTGTCATCCGGACCCACTAATAGGCCAGGTTTGCAAGATAACTGAAATACATCACAGGTGATATCATTTTCTGCTCAGTGATTGCAGTATTCTAGTCTGAATCCCCCCAAGGTAATACTTAAAATCTGGCCTGGATTTTGTCCGTCGGATTTGTCCGAAACTGTTGCATACACACAGTCGGACAAAGTTGGCAGAAAATCCAATCGTACTTAACGTGGTGATGTTATTTCGTTAGGACGGGACTACGTTCAGGCTAGTAGCCAATAGCTTTGGTCTAGGAATTTGGTCTGAGCATGCGTGGCACTTTGTCCGATCGGAATTCTCTGCACATGATCGGAGTATGTCCGATCGGAGCATTTTGTCAGAAAATTTTATAGACAAGTTGGAAAACTTGGTCCGTCGGATACTCCGATGGAAACAGTCCGATGGAGCCCACACACTGTCGGATTATCCGACAACACGGTCCTATCGGACATTGTCCATCGGAATATCCGACCGTGTGTACAAGGGCTTAAAGGTATATTTTTTAAATGCCATTTTTTTCAAATGACTTTTTTATATATATATATATATATATATATATATATATATATATATATATATATATATATATATTTTTTTATTATTGCATTTTAGTGCAAATATGAGATCTGAGGCGTTTGACCCCAGATCTCATATTTAAGAGGACCTGTCATGATTTTTTCTATTACAAGAGATGTTTACATTCCTTGTAATAGGAATAAAAGCGATCATTTTTTTTTTTTTTAAACAGTATAAAAATAATTAAAATAAATAAGAAAAAAGGTTTTTAAAAACACCCCGTCACGACGAGCTCGCGCGCAGAAGCGAGCCCCATACGTGAGTAGCTCCCGCATTTGAAAACGGCAGTCAAACCACACATGTGAGGTATCGCCGCAATCGGTAGAGCGAGAGCAAAAATTCTAGCCCTAGAGCTCCTCTGTAACGCAAAAAATGCAAACTGTAGAATTTTTTAACTGTCGCTTATGGAGATTTTTGAGGCTAAAAGTTTGACGCCATTCCACGAGCGGGCGCAATTTTGAAGCGTGACATGTTGGGTATCAATTTACTCGGCGTAACATTATCTTTCACAATATAAAAAAAAATTGTGCTAATTTTACTGTTGTCTTATTTTTTTATTCAAAAAAGTGATTTTTTTTCCCAAAAAAAGTGCGCTTGTAAGACCGCTGCACAAATACGGTGTGAAAAAATTATCCAGGTAACTGCACCCCCCTCCCCCCTGAAAGGTGCCGATCGTGGCGCCGGAGGGGGGGAGGATTCCAATGAGTGGAAGGTCCACTTTAGGGTGGACCTCCGCTTTAAGTGGTTAATTGGCTTCTGTCCAAAAAAAAAATAATTGTCCCTAGTATATGAATGTGAGTTGGGGACTTTGGATTGTGGGCTCCTTGAGGGTAGGGACCAATGTGAGTGTGCGATGTATGTGTGGAGCTCTGCGTAAATTGACGGCGCTATATGGGTACCTTAAATAAATAATAATAATAGATGAGCATCTTAATTGTGGAATTGTAGACACACTCGCTCAGGTTGAACTGGATGGACTGGTGTCTTTATTCCACCTTACTAACTATACTAACTATGTAGCTGTCAGTGGGGGGAAAAAAAGGAATTCCAAAACAAATCAACAAAATGAATTAGTAACGTAACGAATCTATCCGAAATTAAACGAAACATGCCTATTTGACAGCTGTGTCGGTGTGCGTGGGTATCCTTAAACGCAGACAGTACACCCACTGCCACTGATTCTCAAGTAACATGAAAGGGAATGCCTGCATGGGGATGCACAGAACACCTGTACATCCCTGTGCGGGCAAATGCGGCTCTCGTGGAACACCTGTGCATCCTCGTACGGGCAAGCATGGCCCTCGTGGAACAACTCTGCAGTGAGCTCATGTGCCTTAAAATGCGCCCCGTGTTGCCAAGTGAGTTCTATGTGACCGGTATTTTCTGTGCGCCTCTGTGCCTCCAAGCACGCTCTAGTGCGGCCTGTGTCTCCAAGTATGCCCTGTGTCTCTAAGCCCTTGTACACACGATCGGAGATTCCGACGGAATGTGTCCGATCAGAGCGTTTTGTCGGATATTCTGACTGTGTGTGGTCTGCATCGGACTGTTTCCGTCGGACCAAATTTTTTAGCTTGCCGGAAATATTTTCCGACAAAATGCTCCGATTGGACATACTCCGATCATGTGTAGAGAATTCCGATCGGACAAAGTGCCACGCATGCTCAGATCAAATTCCTACATCAAAGTTATTGGCTACTAGCGTGAACGTAGTCCCATCGTAACAAAATTACGTCATCACGTTCTGAAAGATCGGATTTTCCGACAACTTTGTCCGACCGTGTGTATGCAACAGTTTCGGACAAGATCCGTCGGACAAAATTCGACGGACTTGGTTGTCGTAATCTCCGACCGTGCGTACAAGGGCTAAGTGTGCTCCTATGCCTCCAGATGTACTCCATGCACTCTGTATGCACTCTGTATCTCAAAGTGCAGCCCATGGTGCACTTTGTCTCCAAGTACCTGTATTCCAAGAACATACTTTGCGCATGCCTCGTTTACACGTGTGTACTAAGGGGTACATACAGTATGTGTGAGGACCTTGTTTGGCCACATGGGGATGCAGAGGTGTTCCATGTATCCCCATGCAGGTATTTCCATTCACATCAATTACGAGGCAGCAGCTGCACAGACACTGATTGGATGTGTAAAAAGTCAGCAGAGCTTCACCCCAGTCACTAAAATAAGGTATAATTCTCTTGCAATATGCAAAGTCCCTTGCAAATGAACACCCTATTTATTCGGTAAATCGCCCCATTAGTGATTAGAGCCTTACATGAATCCAGTTCTGACAGGGTCACTGTACGGTGGATTAGCACTGCATAAATAATGCTCGGCATGCTGGCCACAAAATTTACTTGCATATGTTTCCCCTAAAGACTGGACAACTTGGTCCTTCAACTTCTGCCATAGCAGTGCGGCTCCGGTGCAGCATAGAGCAGAGCATACAGGAGGGGAGGAGCGGGGAGGCAGCACGCTGCACTGAGCTAGAGTATAGATTTCCTTGCAGGAGCTTCCTATAGCGGCTGTCTGCAGGCCCGCTCTCTATGCCAGAACCCAATGAGTGATTATGATTATCAATGGCTCTGCGCCAGTAACCTTGTTAAACCTTTCTGCAGAAAATGTTTAATTAATACGAGGTTTACGTGTTTTGGGTATTCCCGGTGACAACCATCTTGCTTTATGATCGGAATTCCTCTGGAGTCATTAGGAGAAAATGAGGATATTAAGTGAAGCCGTGTGTTCTCTTGGCAGCCAAGAGATATTTTTACTTTGTGAATATGTATTACCTCCCTGTAATGAACCATTATAAACGGTATCTAACAGGAAGTAGAACACCTGTGTAAAAAAGCTGTGGTGGAAGCAGCTACTGTTCAGCACAGAGACTGCATACTAGGGTTGTGTCGCAGCCTAGCCGTGTGCTGAGTTGCATGTACAGCCATGTGGCGGGGATCACCTGTACTTTTTAACCAATTCTTTCCTGGCATAAGTTGGCTCCCTTAGACCCACTAAAGTTCTGTGAATACTAGAACCTTCCCTGAGTGCCAATATAGAAGCACCTATGGCCTGACTTTACCAACACCTCCAAGTAGCCTGTTCCATACCTTCCTACCCTGGCATAGGTTAGCTTCCTTAGGCCCACTAAGATTCTTTGAGTACTGAAACCTTCCTTGAGTGCCAGTATAGAATTGCCTATAGCCTGGCTTAACCAGCAGCACCAAGTAGCTTAATCCATACCTTCCTACCTGGCATAAGTTGGTTCCTTTAGTCCCAGTAAAGTTCTATGGATATTGGAATCTTCCCTGAGTGCCAACATAGAAGCACCCATGGCCTGGCTTTACCAGCGTGGCTTGTGGCCCCAAAAGAGACTCACCCAGCACAAGTTTCAGTTCCAGGAGACCATGCCATCTTGAGGTTAGGAGAGGAAAGTCTAGACAGAAAAACGTTTCAATAAAACATGGTTGATATATATATATATATATATATATATATACATATATATATATATATATATATATATATATATGTATATATAAACATATATATATATATATATATATATATATACTTACTGTACATCCTTTCTGTCATTCCAATGGTGACGGCACATTCATTGGCTGTAAATAGACAGAGAATAACAGGGAATGAGAGCCAAGCCAAGGAACAGCCCATACCTGTAGGGGCTTTGCCAAAATCCTACATCTCACGTCAAAGTGATGCGAGTTGTCCCATTGGTCCTGCTCCTCCCTTGTTTTCCAAGGAGGAGCTCCTAAATGCTTTCCTCTCAAAGCTTACATCTTTGCATGCTTTGGTCCCTGCTTTCAATGACCAAATCCACCAAGTAGATCCCACCAACGTATACATATACTGTACAAAGTCCTTTACCCAAGATGGCCAACAATGGCAGGGGCAGGGCACTTCCTAGCTATGTATGGTACATCCCACTTGCCACTCTGGAGACTTCTAATGGCTACTTAGGTTCCTTCACTACAGGGTTCCTACACCTGTGTCTCTATTAAAGATGAGCCAATGATTCGAACCAAATGATGGGGACACACCTTTGGCTTTAGCTGCTTGGGTGTTCGATTTACAAGGGATTTTTGTCAAAACGTTTTGGGTGTCTTTTTTTCTCTAGGTTACATTTTTTCTTTGTGAATGGATAGGGGTATTTGGGGAGTGAGAGCCGGTATCTCGGGATCCCCTAATTTTTAGATCCCTTGCCCACAGACCCCTGCATCCACTGGGCCAGGGTTGTGTGGAAGAGGCCCTTGTCCTAATCAACTTGGGTACATGGTGCTTTGCCAGCAGTATCTGCGCCATGTTGAGTGCATGTAGCCTGGTGTAGTTCAGGAACGGAGGGCTGCATGCTCAGATAAGGGTCTTATATGAAGTTATTGGGGGTAGTTACCCTTTTTTTTTTTTTTTTGCATGGGGTCGCCATTAAAATTCATACTAGACCTTAAAGTCTCAGCCAAACAGTTTAAAAAAAACATATATTTTTGCTTTGATACGTGTTTACCAGGACAGTGCCCAGCCTCCCATACCATTTGTTTGATGGCCAGATCTTATTTTTAACATTCAGCTCTCATTGACTTCAGTGGGGTTGGGATTTGGCAACTGAACTTTAGTCATATTCACCGAACTCTCTACTTGAGCCAAACTCAGGTGTGTTTGGACCATCACTACATTTATCCTTGGCTTATGACTTTGGCCTCAACCCTGATGACCAGGTTTGGGATATATTGGAATGGTGATTGTGAATCAGGTCCTCTCCTCTCACTGGACAGCATGAGGGGTGAGGCTGTGGAAAGGATAAATGGACCAAATTGAACCATTCTTTATATAGTTTTGTTTTGCCTTCCTCTGTAACAGCTATGGGTTTTGGGTTCTGTATATGGAGGTATTCTGTTTTCTATTGCTTGAGCTAGATGGACTTTTGCTACAAAATGATATAGGGAAATTTAACCACAAAGTTCCTAGGTGATTTTAAAATAAGGTATATACTAGAGATGAGCTTGGGTTTGGTTAGCTATCATTATTGGACCAATGAGCTTCTGGCAAGGGATTTTCTGCCCTGCAGCTGACATACTTCAAGGGGCGGGAATGCTCGTGACATCATTGACCATCATTGATCATTGACCTAACTTGGCCACATGGCCATAGTATTATAATGATTCTGACCTAATATGGCTACTTGCCCTTATTAAGTCAATGATGCCATGAGCATCCCTGCCCCCATGTGTATGTCAGCTGCAGGGCAAGGTTCCTCCTACCCACAGCTCATTGGCCCAGCAATGACAACTAACTTACGATTTCGGCCATCATTGGTTGGGACTAAACCCAAGCTCGTCTCTAGTATAAAGCCAAAATGAGAATACAGGTATAAATAGACGCATTTAGGTACAGTATATAGCTGTCTTCGATCAGCCAACAAAAACCTCCTCCTCGTGCCCAAAGCCTGGTATAAATTCAAGGGGGATCGGAGATTCGCTGTCCAAGGGCCTCGGCTATGGAATGCTCTACCAATCAACATCCGCCTGGAAGAAAATCACCTGGCTTTTAGGAAAAAACTCAAGACCTTCCTCTTTTAGCAGATGATCAAAGCTCGCCACAGCGCCTAGAGGCGATTCAGTTCGCATTGTGCGCTATACAAGTATTTCATTCATTCATTCATAAAAGAAACTCACTTTTTTCCTAATTTTACTTTTTTATTTTACTTTATTGTAGCAAAAGTACAAATGTAATTATTATTTTTGTATTGTTTGAACACGTTGTAGAAGTATAATTCAAAGTGATAGTGGAGACTTAAATTATATTTGATATCTTTTCCAGGTAAACACCATGTTAATGGTAATCCAACAGTGGAACCTTTTCCAGAAGGGACACAAATGGCAATATTCGGTGAGTCTTTTTTTATTATTTATAGAACTTTGTAGCAATAAAATCTATTCTAAGAGAAATAAATGCAACTATGTGATAGAGATAAAAGGTAACTCTAATGTCCCTTCAATATGTTTAATCCAATGGCAGCAATCAAATAATAGAAAGAACAAATGACAAAGAATCAGCAGACCTTATATCAGTACAATGTGTATTTAACATAATGGGTATGTAGGGGCTGCCGCTGGTAATAGCTGGTTCTTCTCAAAGTACAGAGGCTGCCCATCCCCACGGGCACTAATCCATACACACTGGCTCCAGTAACTCAATCTAGGGCAACCTTTCTCAACTAGGGTTCCTACAAAAGTTGCTATGGGGTTCCTTGTGCATGAGTAATTTTTGCCTCTCAGATAAGTTCCCACTGACACCAATGATCTTTTTATCTATCTGTAAGGTGGAACGGTTGCCAATGACCACAAATGTAAGACGTGTTCTCCCAGTCCCCAGTGAAAATCACACTAATGTACAGTGATCTGTAGATATAATAATTATTAGTAGGGGGCCAAAATGTTATGTCAAGGGTTCCTCCACCAAAGGTTGAGAAAGGCTGGTTGTGGGGATGTCTTCTTGATATTTGTTGCTTGAAGAACTTTTACACAGCAGAAGGGTTAGGGCATGGGATACTCGAAAACATTTGCACAGTAAAGGAGGATAGTTTTCTCTTGGTTCCCACTCCAGGATTCTGCTCTGGACAAGGTACCCTGTGAGAGCCATCTAAGTCCAAGCTATCTCCAGAACTTATATCCCACAAGCACACAGTAAAGGAGGATAGTTTTCTCTTGGTTCCCACTCCAGGATTCTCCTGAGGACAAGGTACCCTGTGAGAGCCATCTAAGTCCAAGCTACGTCCGGAACTTATATCCCACAAGCACACAATCATTAGGAATCAACTTAATCAACTCATAAACATTACTCACAAGTCCCCAGGACAACTGTACGCCTTTCAGCTTCCTCAGGAAACAGTCTAGTGAGGTAGACAATGCATTTGTAGACCAGGTCTCCTTATGGTGAA
Organism: Lithobates pipiens; assembly: GCF_037356315.1. Classification (NCBI taxonomy): domain Eukaryota; kingdom Metazoa; phylum Chordata; class Amphibia; order Anura; family Ranidae; genus Lithobates; species Lithobates pipiens. The sequence continues at coordinate 605,354,403 of NW_027507758.1, forward strand.
GTCCCACACTCAACTGCTCAGAAGACCACTTCAGGTCCCCAGCTCTTCCACAGCTGAGACCTCAAAGAAAAGCAATTCAGTCCACGGGCTTCCTTTCTAGGTCAGCAAACCTAGAAGCTTGGAACCCTTCCTCCCGAGGAAAGAACAATCTCCCCTGGGTTCCTGACTATTTATCTCCCCTCCCAAGTCACCTTCTAGACATTCCTCTCCAGGAATTGTCTAGTGCATGATAAATATTCAGGCTGACCATTTGAATCTCATTCCTACGCTCTTAAAACTTCTTCCAGGGGCAGAGGAAAGTAATCAAACTCCCAGCCTGTGAAACCATAAACAGACTAGAACAATCAACCGCTCCCTTGAGTACAGAAGGAGCCAGAAACAAAATTTGCCTAGCATCCTACACTGCACCTAATACAGCTTGTTAACAAAGTACAGCTGTGTTCAGCTCACACTACCCATGTGGGCCCCTTGACCCGTTTCTTCCTATGGCTGGAGTCATACATGTGCCCACAGCCATAGAAACAAATAGGTTAAGTAGTCGCATTAGGAGCTGAGCAAAACCAGGACTATTTTGAGTTGAGTTGAGAGGTATCTTGATATAGCGCGGTCTTGCCCCGACGTGCTTGGCGAAGTCCCTTGAGAAAAAAAACCCAGGGACTAGGAGGAGACAACAGCAGGGAAGCAGCATGAAAGATGGAACTGGTGGGAGAAAGTTCGACCACCACGCCGGGTCTGCTTAGGCACAATGATCTCTTCTGCTCAATCTAAGTGAACCGCCCAGAACTCATTTGTGAAAGCGTGAACAGAGGTAACTCGGAGCAAGGCTTCTCATGATTTTAAACATGATACAAACTGCTTTAAACAGAGTACGATGGTAGACCGGCAGCCAGTGCAAGGCACGAAGAACGGGGGTGATATGATCCCTCAAAGGGACACCCATAAGTAGCGTGGCCGCAGCATTCTGTATGAGTTTTTTCTGAAAAGAAATAGAGAGATTCTCCAGAAATACAGGAGAAGAGAAGAAGAAAAAGGGGATAAATTTCCCTCATATTAGTTTGTTGAGGAGAGTTGGGGATTTGGAAAAGGTCAATATACAGTGCCTTGAAAAAGTATTCATACCCCTTGCAGTTTTTCACATTTTCATGTTACAACCAGAAAACGTAAATTTAATTCATTGGGATTTTATGTGATAGACAAACATAAAGTGCCTCAATTGTGAAGTAAAAGGAGAACGATAAATTGTTTTCAACTTTTTTTTACAAATAAATATCTGAAAAGTGTGGTGTGCATTTGCATTCAGCCCCTTTTATTCTGATACCCCTAACTAAAATCTAGTGGAACCAACTGCCTTCAGGAGTCACCTAATTAGCAATTAGAGTCCACCTGTGTGTAATTTAATCTCTGTCTAAATACAGCTGTTCTGTGAAGCCCTCAGAGGTTTGTTAATCAACCGTAGTGAACAAACAGCATCATGAAGGCCAAGTAACACACCAGACAAGTCAGGGATAAAGTTGTGGAGAAGTTTAAAGCCGGGTTAGGTTATAAAAAAATATTCAAAGCTTTGAACATCTCACAGAGCACTATTCAATCCATCGTAAAAACCATAAGACGTCCTGTTTGTAGTTTGCGAGAAGGCATGTGGAGGACACAGCAAACATGTGCAAGTAGGTGCTCTGGTTAGATGAGATCAAAATTAAACTTTTTGGCCTAAAAGCAAAACACTATGTGTGGCAGAAAACTAATACTGCACATCACCCTGAACACACCATCCGTAAAACATGGTGGTGGCAGCATCATGTTGTGGGGATGCTTTTCTTCAGCAGGGACAGGGAAGCTGGTCAGAGTTGATGGGAAGATGGACAGAGCCAAATACAGGGCAATCTTAAGCCCCATACACACTATCAGATTATCTGCTGAGTTTTTCCTTCAGATTTACCAAAATCATGTAGTAGAAGGGGCCTGCCTGATTGCATACACATTGAAACTCCTTAGGTTTGTCCTCATATTATATGGTTTTGGTAAATCTGAAGGAAAAACTCAGCAGACAATCTGATAGTGTGTATGGGGCTTTAGAAGCAAACATGTTAGAGTCTGCAAAAGACTTGCGACTGTGGCAGAGGTTCACCTTCCAGCTGGACAACGACCCTAAACATACAGCCAGAGCTACAATGGAATGGTTTAGATCAAAGCATATTCATGTGTTAGAAGGGCCCAGTCAAAGTCCAGACCTAAATCCAATTGAGAATCTGTGGCAAGACCTGAAAATTGCTGTTCACAGACGCTCTCCATCCAATCTGACAGACCTTGAGCTATTCTTCAAAGAAGAATGGGCCACAATTTCACTCTCTAGATGTGCAAAGCTGGTAGAGACATCCCCAAAAAGACTTGCAGCTATAATTGCATTGAAATGTGGTTCTACAAAGTATTGGCTCCGGGGGGCGCTATACAAATGTACACCACACTTTTCACATATTTATTTGTAAAAAAAAATTAAAATAATTTTTCATTTTCCTTCCACTTCACACTTATGTGCCACTTTGTGTTGGTCAAATAAAATCCCAATAAAATACATTGTTTTTGGTTATAACATGACAAAATGTGAAACATTTCAAGGGGTATGAATACTTTTTCAAGGCACTGTCTTCTAATTCAGACTGTGTATCTACTGGTCGCTGACCCCTGTCTTAGAGTATTCCCGGCACAGATTCACACAGACTCCAAAAAAACATTTTGAACTCTTTGAGCATTGAAGTGTTGCTCCTTCTGCCACCTATATAATGAGGCTTATGTATATATATATGTTCTTGTTGGGAACCTTTCCCTTCATTCCCTGACGTATCACTAGGATGGGCCTTGAGGAGAAAATTTTCCATTAGGGACACAGCAGTAAATATTTAACAGTCAGTAGCAGTCGGGATTGAAAGCCAGTAACCGCACAAAGTATTGACTGCTGGCTCTCAATGAAGAAGATGTTTCTTATGCCGTGTACACACGACTTGAATTTTCGACAGCAAAGTTCCGATGGAACAAGTCCGTCGGACAATCCGATCACGTGTGGGCTTCATCTGACCTTTTCTGTCGAAAAATTCTGACGGACTTTAGAAATAGAACATGTTTCAAATCTTTCCACCGAAACCAGTTCCTATCAAGAAAACCGCTCGTCTGTGTGCAGACGGACCAACAACGACGCAAGGGCAGCTTTAGGCTACTGGCTATTGGACTTCCTTTTTCTAGTCCCGTCGTACATCATCGAGTTAAACGATCGGACTTTGGTGTGATCATGTGTAGGTAAGTCAATTTCAGCGGAACTCTGTAGAAAAGTCAGTCAGAGTTCATTGCGATGGAAAGTTTGTGTGTACGCAGCATTATGCCCGCGTACACACGGCCGGACTTTTCGTCAGTAAAGGTCCAACGGAAGGAATCCGCCGGACAATTCCATCGTGCGTGGGCTTCATCGGACTTTTGCTGCTGAAAAATCAGACTTTAGAGTTAGAACACGTTTCAAATTTTTCCAACAGACTCGAGTCCGGTCGAAAAATCAGTTAATGTGTATGCTAGTCCGACGGAACGAAAACTGAAGCTAGGACAGCTATTTGCTACTGGCTATGAACTTCCTTATTCTAGTCCAGTCGTACGTCATCACGTTTGAATCCGTCGGACTTTGGTGTGATTGTGTGTGGCCAAGTCTGTTCGCTCGGAAAGTCAGTCGGAACTCTGCCGAAAGTCTGCTGGGAAGACCGTCAGACCTAGTCTGCCGGAAAGTCCGGTCGTGTGTACGCGGCATAAGTGTATCCCCGACACAGGGCCACATTGGCTCGAAATACAGTTTGGACTATTTAACCGGTTCCCGACTGGCGCACGCCGATGTACGTCGGCAGAATGGCACGGGCAGGCATATTGGCGTACAGATACGTCCAATCTTTAATGCCGCTCGCGTGCCGATCGGGACCCCGTGAGTCCAGTCGCGAGTCCCGCAGACTCGATCGCCGCGGGCATACCCGCGATCGTCTCACGGGGCAGCTGAACGGAGAAATGCCGTTGTAAACAGCATTTCCCCGTTCTACCTAGCAACAAGTGACACTGATCTCTGCTCCATGTGATTGGAGCAGAGATCAGTGTTCACTAAATGAAAGCCCAGCCCCCAACAGTTAGTAACACACCCCTAGGAACACTTAACCCCTACACTGCCACCCACTGGTTAACCCCTTCACTGCCAATGTCATTTACACAGGAATCACTGCATTTATATAGCACTGATTGCTGTATAAATGACAATGGTCCCAAAAATGTGTCAAAAATGTCCGATGTGTCCGCCATAATGTCACAGTCACAATAAAAATCACTGATTGCCGCCATTACTAGATTAATAAAAATGGCATAAAACTATCCCCTATTTTGTAAACGCTATAACTTTTGCGCAAACCAATCAATAATCGCTTATTGCCATTTTTTTTACCAAAAATATGTAGAAGAATACGTATCGGCCTAAACTGAGGGAAAAAAAGTTTTTTTATATATTTTTGGGGGATATTTATTATAACAAAAAGTAAAAACGAATGCGTTTTTTTTCAAAATTGTCGCTCTATTTTTGTTTATAGCGCAAAAAATAAAAACTGCAGGGGTGATCAAATACCACCAAGAAAGCTCTATTTGTGAGAAAAAAAGGACGCCAATTTTGTTTGGGAGCCACGTCGCATGACCGGCGCAATTGTCAGTTAAAGCGACGCAGTGCAGAATCGCAAAAAGTGGTCTGGTCTTTGACCAGCAAAATGGTCCGGGGCTGAAGTGGTTAACCACTGAGGTGGTGCTCCTTCTGTTTCTTACGTATTAGTACACACAAATATTTCCTTCAAAGTTTTTGTTGAGGACCTTTCCTTTCATTCCCAGGATCACCAGGACAGGAGGTGAGAAGAAAGGTTTCAAGTAAGGACACAGCAGTAAATTTTCATTTCTAATGCCGCGTACACACGATCGGAATTCTCGTCGGAAAAAGCTCTGATGGTTTTCCCGACGGAAATCCGACGGAATTCGGCTCAAGCTGTCTTGCCTACACACGGTCACATCAAATTCCGGTGATGTACAACACGTACGACAGGACTAGAAAAAGGAAGTTCAGTAGCCAATAGCTTCCGTCTCGTAGTTGAATCTGAGCATGCGTGATTTTTGGCGTGTCGGAATTGCATACACACGATCAAAATTTCCGATAGAAAGTTTTTCCGTCTGGAAAATTGAGAACATGCTATCAATTTTTGGCTGCCGGAAATTCGGACAGCTAAATTCCGATGGAGCATACACGTGGTCGCATTTTCCGATGAAAAGCTCTCATCGTTTTTTTTTCTAGCCGGAATTCCGATCGTGTGTACGCGCCATAATTCTTTTTTTGGAGCTCCAATTTAATGTTCAGGCATTCAAATGGCAGAGTTCAGGCAGCAGGAAGTCGGAAGGCTTGGGTGGTGGTCACAAAGAAAAATTTCAGGTGCAGAAAATATCGCCACACCCCTCAGCAGTATACGTTTTTTATTTTCTAAGGCTGTGCGGATTTGTCTGACAAATGCGGCGGCTCTGAAAATAAGTTCTGCCTCCAGCACTGAAAATAAGTTTAAAATATGTTAAAATAAATGTCATTTGTTTCCAATGTCCTGTTAAATCTCCCCCCAGAGGAGAGTGGCGGGGTGGCGTTTATGCAGGCGAAATAAGCACGCAGACGTTTGGCAACCTGAAATTACTCTCGCCGCTCACAGCGCCAGTTGTTATGTCGCCATAAATCTCAATCGTTCTCCACTTAGCGTAATATGTGTGTGTGTGTGTGTGTGCTAACAAAACACCGCCAGCCGTTTATAATCCCGAACTACAGAGAGGCACACATATATAATATATATATAATATACAGTACGTACAGTGTGTGTGCGCATGGCATGGATATAATAGAAGTGTGTGGGCAAACCTTAAGCCCAGAGGTGCCCCATTGAGTTCCCAAGCTGCCCAAGCCAATTAGGACATTTCTCACCTACATGTAAAAATCAAAATTTTTTATTTTTTTTGCTAGGAAACTACAGTACTTAGAACCCACATGTATTTTTTATAAGCAGATCCCCCAGAGAAACAAATGGCGGGTGTTGCAATTTTTTTTTTTTATGTCATGCAATATTTGCGCAGCGGTTTTTCAAACTCATTTATTTTTATTTTTTGAAAAAGATACACTTTAATGGATTTTAGTGCATACAAAAACAATATAATACCCAAAATATAAATGATGATGATATGCTGAGTAAATAGATACCTAGCATGTCACCCTTTAACCACTTGCTTACTGAGCACTTAAACCCCCTTCCTGCCCAGACCAATTTTCAGCTTTCAGCGCTGCCACTCTTTAAATGGCAATTGCGCGGTCATACTACACTGTACCCAAATGAAATTTTTATAATTTTTTTTCACACAGATAGAGCTTTCTTTTGGTGGTATTTAATTGCTGCTGGGTTTTTTTTTTTTTTTGTCAAATAAAACAAAAATGGACCGCAATTTTGAAAAAAAAAAAAAAACAGTTTCATAGTTTGATATAAAATTTTGAAAACGGGTAATTTTTCTGCTTCACTGATGTGCGCTGATGAGGCGGCACTAATAGGTGACACCGATGAGCACTGATAGGCACTGATAAGGCGGCACTAATGGGCACTGATAGGTGGCACTGATGGACACTGATAGGTGACACTGATGGGCACTAATAAGGCAGCACTAATGGGCACTGATAGGTGGTACCGATGAGCACTGATGAAGTGGCACTGATGGGTGGCACAGAAGGGCACTGATAGGTGGCGCTGATAAGCAGCACTTATAGGCGGTACTCATGGGTGGCAATGATGGGCACTGGTAGGTTACACTGATAGGCAGCACTGATCTGTGGCACAAATTATTAGACACGGATGGGCATTGATTGGCAGCACTGGTGAGCATTGATGGGTAGCACTGTGGGCCCTGGTAGGTGGCACTGGTGGGTACTGATAGGTGACACTGGTGGGTACTGATAGGTAACATTGATAGGTGACACAGTAGGCACAGCTGAGTGAGGGACTGATGTCCCTCTGACATAAGCCAGTGATCGGCTTTTTTTTTACCCCTCACGCTGACAGTTTCTGTTTACATCACGTGATCAGCCATCATTGGCTGACAACTTATCACGTAGTAAGGGGCTGGGATCGACCCCTTACTCGGATCTGTGATCAGCCGAGTCTCATAGACTCTGTGATCACAGAGTGCGCTGCATGCGACCTGCAGGATTGCCCGGCAATTAAGGCCCGCGCTGCAGCCATCTTTCGGCTATAGCGCAGGCGGCAAGTAGTTAAAATTGCACGCGCGCGTGGAATGGCGCCAAACTATGGTACTTAAAAATCTCCCTAGGGAACGCTTTAAAAGCCTTTTACAGGTTACCAGTTTAGAGTTACACAGGAGGTCTTTTGCTAGAATTATTGTTCTCACTCTGGCATTCACGGCGATGCCTCGCATGTGTGGAGCAATCTCTGTTAGACATGTACAGAACAGAAAAATGTATTTAGTTTCGGATAGATTTGTTATGTTACTCATTTTGTTTTGTTGATTTGATTCGGAATTCGTTTTGTTTTTAGCTTCTTTTAATTTTATTTCGTTTTATTAATTTTCTAACAAATTCCAAATTTTCAGTACAATTCGAATTCAGATCGGAGTGAAAAATGGTCGGCCGATTCAAACTCTGTGTGAAGGATAACTGGTTGTTAAAGGTTGGGCCGGGAAGCCGCCACGTCCTTAACAACCGATGACTTACTGAGAGCTGAGATGTAAACAAAAGAATGCTGGCAATGGAAAATTCTGAAAAAAAAAAACACATGGGTTCCACCCCCAATCCATACCAGGCCCTTTTTGGGTCTCGTATGGATTTTAAGGGGAACCCCACGCTAAAATAATAAATAACCGGCGTGGGGCCCCCCCCCAAAAATCCATACCAAACCCTTATCTGAGCATTTAGCCCAGAAGGCTAGGAAAGGGGGGGGGGGGGGGGCGGACGAGCGAGCACCTCCTCCCCACCCCCTCCTAAACCACACCAGGCCTCATGCCCTCAACATGGGGGGGTGCTTTGGAGTGAGGGGGTTCTTCCCCCCTATCCCAAAGCACATTGTTCCCATGTTGATGAAGGCCTCTTCCCCACAACCCTGGCCAGTGGTTATGGGGGTCTGCGGGCAGAGGGCTTATCGGAATCTAGAAGCCCCTTTAAAGAGGGCCTGGTATAGGTTGGGGGGTGGGCACACTGTTTTTTTTTTACAGAATTTTCTATTGCCGGTGTTCTCCGAGAAGGTTCCCCCCAGTGGATAAGGACCTCCCTGTACTGCGCAGGTGCTGCACTAAGCACAATAAAGTCTCTGAAAATAGCCGAAGCTGAACACAGTGAGTCAGCTGTAACAGGGCCCCTCGCTTTGCTCGCCACGCTTCGGGCACGGCCTCGCTGCGCTCAGCATATTTTTATTCTAACTCTATGTCCACTTGGATGGTGGGGCTCGAACCTGGACATAGGTTATAATGTAGTGCGCAGGCGCCGTGTACCGCTGACTGACTGTGTTCAGCTTCGGCTATTTTCGTAGACTCCGTTGTGCTTCGTACTGTGCAAGCGCTGCACCTGCGCAGTACAGGAGGTCCTTATCCGCCGGGAGAACTTTCTCGGCAAGACATCGGCATTCTTTTGTTTACATTTCAGCTTTCAGAGGGGAAGCCCGCTGACAGCTGATAAATCATCGGTTGTGAAGGACGCGGCGGTTGGCTTCCCGGCCCCCTTCTTAAAAGCCAGCTATTCTTCACACAGAATTCCATTTGATAGATAATTTTTCAAATCGATCGATCATCCTAATTCGAATGGTTCTGAAAATTAGAAATTTTTTTATTTATTTATTTTTTACGCTTAATCAGCTAAATGTACTGATTTTTTCCCCATCCAGGTCTGATATTTACACAGCTCTGCCACACTGCAGACCAAATTTTTCTCTGCTGCAGTTCAATACCATATACATTTCTTGTATCTTCCCCAGCCTGTGACAGTGATGAACTCATATCCCAGGAGTTTAATTGACTTGATGCTACGCTCTGTATATAAAATGTTTGGGGGTTCTAAGTAAACAAAAAAGTGCCAGTCGTCAAGTGGTTGGGTTGTGTCTTGTTGCTGTGCTTAGTCTTACCATGGTGCATGACCTGTGACATGAAACTGTCTTCCACTACCTCGCCTTAGAAGCAGAGTTTGGTTGTTCCTCACCCAGTTTTAAGTCTCCTAGCTGTTTCTGTTTCAGTTAACCTCTTCCCGTCCGCGCTATAGCCGAAGGATGGCTGCAGCATGGACCTACTTTGCCGGGATGGTGTCCATGGACATCCTGCCGTGCTCGAGCGGCCTACGCACCCCCTGCAGGGCGCGCGCGGCGCGCTCTGTGATCAGTGAGTCTATGGGACTCGGCTGATCGCAAATCGGAGTAAGGGGTCATGCCCGACCCCTTGCCATGTGATCAGCTGTCAGCCAATGACAGCTGATCACGTGATATAAACAGAGCCGGTAATCGGCTATTTTTTGAGGAGAAAAAAAAACGGCGATCCCCGGCGGCTGTGAGAGGGACATCAGTCCCGATCATGGAGAGACTCTGCAGAGGCTTCTGTGCCCACCTGTGCCAACTACCAGTGCACAACAGTGCTGCCTACCAGTGCCCACCAGCGGCATCTACCAGTGTCCACAGTACCACCCATCAGTGCCCACAGTGTCACCTTTCAGTGCCCACAGTGCCACCTATAAATTTCACCAATCAGTGCCTCATCACCAGTGCTGCTTATCAATACCACCTACCAGTGCCCATCAGTACCACCTACCAGTTTCCATCAGTCCCACCTACCAGTGCCCATAAGTGACATCTAGCAGTGCCGCAAATATTTATGTACAGTATATGGTATGCTCTTCATTTTATATTAGCTTTAGCCCTGGTTCACACTGACTGCGTGAATGCTGACACCTGAACTCGCACGATTTTATTGCCGCATGTCAGCCCCAATTTGGGGGGGGGGGGGTGGCGATTTCAGAGACATCTGTGCGGGCTTCTGCACAGGTTTCTATGGAAATCGCACACCCCGATATCGCCAAAACTACTTTTGGGAATCGGTGGCGGCACCGCAAATGCGGGGTCGCGCCGATTTGGATGCTGCTATTGCTGCCAATTGCCGCCGATTTGACATGTCAAAGCGCATGCCAAATCGCATCAGTGTGAGCCGGGGCTTAATCTGCCTTATAAGTAAAAATAAATTACTTTTTTTTTGTGGAAAATCTGAAATTTGCTGCAGCTTTACGCTGGTGCATTTAGCCATTCAGCAGATAGTATCCCAGAAAAAATAAATAAAAACCAAACGCTGAGCCTGCTAAAGTGAAAAATGGGCAACAAAATGAAGACGAGCGCTGCACTAACGTTGTTAAAGCGACCCCTGAGTAGATTTGTACGGGGCCTCTGCTTAATTCCATGTGATGACTGTTGTGTAATTATCTTCACTGTGATCACCTTCTCATGTATTCTTACAATGTAACTACAGACTTCATTTTTCTGTGATTGTTGGCTCCATCTAGTGGTCATAATGCAGTATTTCCCCGATTGAGGTATTTCAGGAAAATATTGCATTATGACCTCTAGATGGAGATAATGATCACGGAAATACACACATTATACAAATGATGGGGCATTCGCAGAGCAAATTTGTATTAAAAGATTGTGTTTTAACGCAGTGTTCTGCAGGTTGGGATCCATCAAAACGTTGTGACACCATCATTTGACCCTGTGAAGGCAGCAACCAAAATTTTTTTTAAATTATCATTTCAAGTGGAGTTGATTTTTAAAGGATCAAACCCTATAGTTCAGTATTTCATAGATGCTAGAGACCACCTGACAGTCTATTTCCCTTTCTGTGCTGAGTTCCTGGGTCTGTACACCTGCTGTGCCCATTATGAGGGGCTCCCAGCATCCCTGTGCTGAGTTCCTGGATCTGCACACCTTCTGTGCCCATTATAAGGAGTTCCCACCATCTCTATGCCAAGTTCCCAAGGTCTACACACCTGCTTTGCCCATTATGAGGGGTTCCCACCAACCCTGTGCAGAGATCCTAGGTCTGTACACCTGCTATGCCCATTATGAGGGGGTCCCACCATCCCTGTGCTGAGTTGCCAGGTCTGTACACCCGCTTTCCCCATTATGAGGGGTTCCTGCCATCACTGTGCTGAGTTCCTGGGTTTGCACACCTTCTGTGCCCACTATTAGAAGTTCCCACCATCCCTGTGCTGGGTTCCCAGGTCTGTACACCTGCTATGCCCATTATGAGGGGTTCCCACCACCCCTGTGCTGAGTTATTGGGACTGTACACCTGCTTTGCCCATTATGAGGGGTTCCCACCATCCCTGTGCTGAGTTCCTGGGTCTGTACACCTGCTGTGCCAATTTTGAGGGGCTCCCACCATCCCTCTGCTGAGTTCCCAGATCCGCACACCTTCTGTGTCCATTATAATGAGTTCCCACCATCTCTATACCAAGTTCCCAAGGTCTGCACACCTGCTTGGCCCATTATGAGGGGTTCCCACCATCCCTGTGCTGAATTGCCGGGTCTGTACACCTGCTATGCCCATTATGAGGGGTTCCCGCCATTACTGTGCTGAGTTCCTGGGTTTGCAAACCTGCTGTACCCACTATGAGAAGTTCCCACCATCCCTGTGCTGGGTTCCCAGGTCTGTACACCTGCTATGCCCATTTTGAGGGGCTCCCCCTATCCCTGTGCTGAGTTCCCAGGTCTGTTCACCTGCTGTACAACCCAAGCATTGTATGAAAGTACACATCCCAGTAGATGTGCATGTTCCTCCCTGCAGGCCACTGAGTGTTGCAGAATTTATCTATTAAATCTGCTGATCAGTTGCTTGATTCCCAGTGTTGTGTGAAAGAACACATCCCCAGTGTCTCCTAAAAAGTGCATGTTCCTCCCTGCTGGCCACTGGATGTTGCAGACTTTTGCTTTGCAATCTGCTGATCAGTTGCTTGAACCCAAGCATTGTATGAAAGTACACATCCCCAACATCCCTGTAGATGTGCATGTTCCTCCCTGCTGGTCACTGCAGAATTTAGCCGTGCAATCTGCTGCTCAGTGGCTTAAGCCCCGAGTGTTATATGACAGAACACACCCCCCAGTGCCCCCTTTCGGTGTACTTGTTCCTCCCTGCTAGCCAGCGGATATTGCAGACATCAGCTGCGCAAGCTATACGCAAAGCGGGTATGATAGCGTGTAATGAAGTAACTGATCAGCAAATTGCACAGCTAAAGTTTGCACCACCTAAAGGGATGCTGAAGATGTGTTCTTTCAGGCTCAGAGCTCAGAGTAAACCCCTCACCAATGGAGTTTATAATATGTAACAAGCTGGTATGTGATTTAAACCATCTTGGCCTACTGGCCTTTAACAAATGAGAGCCTGCACGATCCCCAACTAGTCAGCACAGACTGCTAGAAACACCTTTTTGTAAACTACCAAGTGAGGTCATTGCTGAGGATGAAAAATGAGCAGAACATCATCCAATGGCCATAGCGGCTCTTGGGGGGCGTTCCTAGGCAGGCGGTACTACTTGCATAGGTCACGCCCACGCGATGCTGAGCCTCCTTGAAAACAATGGTGTCTTAAAAGTCCCTTTAATTTGACTAACTTTGCCCACCTTAGTCCCAACAAGCCCTTCTTCGGGGCTGGTGACATCTTCTCCTCCAAGGGCCCCGCTAGCTGCATGGGTCTGCTTGTAAAGTCAGCGGATTGGCCACCTGGACTTTAGCACACCTGCAATGTTCTCTGCTTTCGATTAGCAGACCCCTCTTTTATAATTGTCTGGGGTGGGCTTTCTCTTATTTCAATAAAGATTTCCTTTGTTTTGTATTATAAGGAATAATATATGATAGAATCTTGTCTGCCATGGCTTTATGCTTCCCGTACACATTGAACAAGGTGGCACGCTCTATTTAATCTATAGATCAGTGGTCTCCAAGCATAAGCCCAGGGGCTGGATGTGGCCCTTTTCTTCCTTTTATCCAGCCCTTGGGACATTATTCCCCCTACTCATAGCTCCATACCTCTGACACCGACATTGGGGCATGATTCTTCCCACTGACTTCAATGATGGGCCACTAGTCCCCCTATTGACATCAATGATGGGGCACTATTCCTCCCACTGATACCAATGATGGGGCATTAATCCTCCCATGGATACCAATGATGTGGCACTACTCCTCCCACTGACACCAATGATGGGGCACTATTCTTCCCACAGACTCCAATGATGGGCCACTAGTCCTCATATTGACATCAATGATGGGGCACTATTCCTCCCACTGATACCAATGATGGGGCACTATTCCTCCCACTGATACCAATGATGGGGCACTATTCCTCCCATGGATACCAATGATGTGGCACTACTCCTCCCACTGATACCAATGATGGGGCACTATTTCTCCCAATGATGGGGCACTTTTCCTCCTACTGATACCAATGATGTGTTACTATACCTCCCATTGATACCCATGATGGGGCACTATTCATCATATTGGCACCAATGATGGGGCACTATTCCTCCCACTGAGACCAATGATGGGGCACTATTCATATTGGCACCAATGATGGGGCACTATTCCTCCCACTGAGACCAATGATGGAGCACTATTCCTCCCACTGATACCAATGATAGGGCACTATTTCTCCCACTGATACCAATGATAGGGCACTATTTCTCCCACTGATACCAATGATAGGGCACTATTCCTCCCACTGATACCAATGATGGGGCACTATTCCTCCCACTGATACCAATGATGGGGCACTATTCCTCCCATTGATACCAATGATGGGGCACTTGTCCTCCTACTGATACCCATGATGGGACACTGTTCCTCCCATTGATACCCATGATGGGGCACTATTCATCATATTGACACCAATGATGGGGCACTATTACTCCCACTGATACCAATGATGGAGCATTATTCCTCCCACTGATACCAATGATGGAGCACTATTCCTCCCACTGATACCAATGATGGAGCACTATTCCTCCCACTGATACCAATGATGGGGCACTATTCCTCCCATTGATACCATTGATGGGGCACTATTCCTCCCACTGACACCAAAGATGAGGCACTATTCCTCCCACTGACACCAATTATAGGGCACTATTCCCCACCCACCCGTTGACACCAAAGATGAGGCACTATTCCTTTCACTGGTGCCAATGATGGGACACTATTCCTCCCACTGACACCAATGATGGGGCACTATTCTTCCCACTGACACCAATGATGGGGCACTATTCCTCCCACTAATACCAATGATCGTGCATGATTCCTCCCATTGACAATAATGATGGGGTACTATTCCTCCCGCTGACAACAATGAAGGTTGTTGGCTCCAACTTGTCTTGCATACACACGGTCACACAAATGTTGGCCAACAATTATGAACGTGGGAACGTGGTGACGTACAAGACGTACGACGAGCTCAGACAAAGGACGTTCAATAGCCAGTGCGGCTCCTTCTGCTTGATTCCAAGCATGCATGAACTTTAGTGCGACGGACTTGTGTACACACGATCGGAAATTTCCGACAACAAAGTTTGTTGTTGGCGTAAAATTTGACAACCTGCTACCAAACATTTGTTGGCGGAAAGTCCAACAACAAATGTTCGATGGAGCGTACACACGGTCGGACTTTCAGCCAACAAGCTCACATCCAACATTTCCCGTCGGACAATCCGACCGTGTGTACGAGGCATTACTCTCTACCCCAACCTGCTGATTGGACAGTTGCAGCCCTAGACTGACTAGGCCATCTTTGTGCTCCCTCTGCTCTCTTCTCTTTATGTTCTTTGTCAGTAAATTTGCCCCCAGTGCTGCCCCTCCCTCTCGCTGCCATAAGACATTGCAAAACTATGATGCCAAGTTGTGTTTGGCTGCTTCAGTTTGAAAAAAGTTCATTTATTTGGTGTTCATTTGTTTAAATGGTTGCATTAGTTTGCGTTTTCTAGCTTAGTTTAGAGAGTTAATTTTCATTGGCTTTAAAACTCATTATTCAACCCCGTGGAATGTAAATGGACGACCCTTTTGAAAGCCGGTCTCCTTCCCAAATTCACAAAGTTCATCCACTAGACATAGCGGCATTGTGACACAAGTGATTTTACAGTACAACTTTTCCTCCCGTTCTTTGTGTCTGCTGCGTTGTGCTGTCTGTAGCTTTCATATTAGTGCCATTGTCACACAATGGACGCTTTCCAGACAGGTGGGGATGGTGTATGGGTAAACGCGGTCGCTCTGCATTGTGCTTTACAGGAACAAGCGACACTGAAGTGTTTATATTATTCTCCCATTGGCCCCGTTGTTAATCCCTGAGGAACATGTACCTTCTTCACACAAAGGGTTCATTTATCTTACACCCCCACAAATTCTTTATTTGAAGACCTAAAAACTTTTCTGTTGACATCAAATCAGCAGACTACTTCGAGCTGATCTATCAATGCATTCTGTATTCACTTATTTTATAGCCAGGTTGCATAATTAGATACGTATGTGTTAAAATAAAACTTTTAACGTAAACCGTTAAGCATTTGTTGGAGGTATGTTAACCGAAGGCCTCATTTTCAAGCTAAAGTATTCGTAGTGCCGATACCTGCTCCTGGGATCCTAAATGTTCTGGCCAGTGGCCGCGCAGACTGTACAGCTCAATGACAGGCCGGAAGAAGTTGCGTCTGTCCACGGTTAACTGCTGTTAGCGGAAAATGTCCGATGCCGGACGTAAACAGATTGTGGTCTCTAACTGCAGGTGACCACTGAATGTGCAGGTTCATGCTTACAGCCCATGGCAACTCTGGCTCCTTTCAGTCTGTTATTGAATTGTACAGCCTGAGTGACCCCCTGACTATCGGAACACCAGGGATCCCTCAAAATACTGCACCATGGCTGATTTAGGACATGTGAATTAGGCCTAATGCTCTCTACACACGATAGGATTGTCAGGTCACCTAGAGCCCAGGTGACAGATGCACACCGTAGGGCTTAGGAGTGCACCGCAAGGTTGTGGACCCTACAGCTGACTGCTGCAGATGGGGGACAGATCCCACTGGGGTAAGAGCGTAAGATTCCCTGGGGCGCGGAGTCTAAGAGCCAGCAGGTGTTCACCAGCGCCTCTGGTGGTGAGGATGGACTTGGCTGCAACTGGCTCCAGGTCGCGACCCCCAGGGTCCCCCAGCTCACACCCACAGTAGGCAACAGGAGGATAGGGATGGTGAGAGACAAAGCCAAGGTCGGGGCCACAAGCAGACAAGAATAGTCAGGGACACATCAAAAGGTCAGGATCACAGGCAAACAGGGATAGTCAAGACACGCCAAAGTCGGTAACGGAAAACAGTAGCAGAGCACACGGCAGGTAACAGGAAGCTAACACACAAAGGTTGATCAGCAGGATAGGCTTGCAGTGCACAGGTTAATATAGAGTTGTCTGATAGGAGCTAGGGTGGAGCCATGCCAGAGGATGGATATAAAAGCAGTCAGGTGAGGCTCGGCTGGTCTCTAGAAATGAACACATGCAGACAGGTAAGCAGACGAACTCTATTGCATAACCATGACAAGGATTTTCCGACGACAAAATCCATGTTTTTTTTTTCCCCGACGGACGTTGGCTCAAACTTGTCTTGCATACACACGATCACACAAAGTTGGTTGAAAATTCCGAACGTCAAGAACACCGTGTCGTACTACACTAACGACGAGCCGAGAAAAATGAAGTTCAATAGCCAATAGCTTGATTCAGAGCATGCGTGGCACTTTGTGCGTCGGAATTGTGTACACACGATTGGAATTTCCGACAACGGATTTTGTTGTGGGGAAAATTGAGAACCAGCTCTCAAATTTTGTATGACGAAAATTCTGATGGAAAATGTCCGATGGAGCCTACACACGGTCAAAATTTCCGACAAGCTCCTATCACACATTTTCCATCGGAAAATGCTATCGTGAGTACGGGGCATTAGAGTGTCAGAAACAATGAATCAGACTGAGACATAAGTAAAGTTAAACCACACTTGTTTAATAATAATAAAAAGGTAAACAAAGTAAACGTAGTCAAAATATAGCCAGAGTTCAGGAACCGGAAGGGATAGTCAGACAAGCCAAAATGTCAGGGAGCTAGAGAACAGAGTAGTAGAACAGCAAGCAGGATCTGGAGCCAGAAGCAGTGTCATCCAAGCAAGTCTTTAACAGAAACACAGGAGAGCGTCTCTAGAGATGTGACCAAAGCAGAGATCATCAAGGCTGGACGGCTTAAGTAGGCAGGACTGATGAGCAGGATATCATCAACAGGTGAGTCACTGTGAAGAGAAAGGAGGAAAGAAGCTGGCAATTATCCTACAGCTGAGTGGCCTGCTTTGAGATGGAAGGGTTCAGCCTAGCCCTGACAAAGAGTGACTTTGAAGTTTTTTATATTGTGGTTTAGCACCCTGTTCTTCTCATCCAACATCAGTACTTTACCTCAACCCTACTGAACATCTTTGGGATGAATTGGAATTCCAGTGCTGCCCACCTCTTCTCATCCAATATCAGTACCTGACCTCAACCCTACTGAACACCTTTGGGATGAATGGCACCCGGGTCTTCTCATTCAACATCAGTAATTCACCTCAACCCTACTGAACATCTTTTTTTTTCTGTTTTTCACATTCTGTCTCTCCCCATCCTCCATGCGTACTTAGGAAATAATAACCTGCTGCACTCTTTGGATACACGTGTTACACACACCTCTGGAGGCTTCAGCTTTCATTCATTGAAGGAGGACGAGTGGACGGGCCTGGCCTCTCATCATCAGGAGGTGGCTGCCTGAACCCTGCACAAACCGCCACCTCCTGATGATGTCACAGAGGGAGATGGCAGTAGTGGAGGGGCAGATTGCAGCAGGACAACGCTGGATCCGCTGGGTGGGTAAGTATATGAATTGAGGACAAGCCAGAATAAGGTAAGCAGGGGTCAGTTTGTCCTCTTTAAATAGATAATATGGATTTTTCTGTGTATGCATACAGTAAACAGCCAAAAGTATGTGAGCCTCCTCCAAATGACGGCGGTTAGGTATCTCCAGTAAAGGGTACTGATAAAACTACAACATGAGAAGACACTGTGACAATTGCGTTCTTCCAACTTTGTGGTAACTGGTGAAAACCCTTTTCTGTTCCAGCATGACTGTGCCTCTGTGTACAAAGCCAGCTCCATAAAATATGATTTGACCAGTTTTGTGTGGAGGAACTTCACAAAGCCCTGACATCAACCCTACTAAACACCTTTGGGATGAATTTGAATTCCAATGGCACTCAGGTCTTCTCCACATCGGTACTATACCTAAAACCTACTGATGGATGGATTGGAAGGGTGATTGTGAGCCAGATCTTCTTATCCAACATCAGTACCTGGCCTCACAAATAGGTACAAATTCCCACAAACACCCTCCAACATCTTGTGGAAAGTCTTCCCCCAGTAGAGGCTGTTATAGCCCCAAAGCCAAGCAATAATAATGTCCATGGTTTTGGAATGGAATGTCCAGCTAGCTCATGTGATGGTCAAGTGCCCCAAAAGTTTTGGTTATATAGTATAACAAAATAAAATATATATATATATGAACATTGAAAAAATTTAGGATGAACTCCAGGTAGATATAAAAACATTGAATCCAATAATGATTATTGATAAGGAACAACCTTTGCTCTCTGTGAAAGTTGATTGAGAAAAGTTACCCCCCTACTCCTAATGCCGCGTACACACGACCGGACTTTTCGGCAAAATAGGTCCGACGGAATCAGTCCGTCGGACATTCCGATCATGTGTGGGATAATCCAATCGTTTTTATTAAAATAATTCTAGCGGACCGAGAAATAGAACATGTTTCAAATCTGTCCGACGGACTCTATTCCTATCGGCAAAACCGTTCGTCTGTATGCTGATCCGACGGACCAAATACGATGCAAGGGCAGCTATTGGCTACTGGCTATTGAACTTCCTTTTCTAGTCCCGTCTTACGTCCTCACTTTCAAAACAAATGGACTTTTGTGTGGGCAAGTCCGTTTGTTCGAAAATCCGTCGGGAAGACCATCGGACCGTTTCTGACGGAAAGTAGGGTCGCGTGTACGCGGCATAAGGAGTATGTCCACTGTATGAGCTTCCTTGCAGGTGCCAGGACAATACCCGATCACGCAGTCCACCCAGTCACTAGTCAGTACTCAGTGTAGGGCGGATAAAAGCACTTTTATTGAAGAACAGGCACAAGTATATATCCCTGGGGACAATCCCCCCTTCTTGTTTGCATAGAGACACAGGGCGGGGTAAACTGTACATCCAATAACATGAGGCACATGTAAAAAAAAAAAAAAAAACTGGAAACGCTGCCAACGTTGTCAGTAGGAAGGACAAAAGGAAAAAAGGGACAATTATGTGAAAGCTCATCTAATGAAAAACTTTGTTCTTTGGAAGTGAATTCCGGAGTTTTGGGGTATAGCAGGATCGACATGTACAAAATCGACTAATAATCAACTAAACTATGTACAGAATCCTGACAAGGTCTGGTACAAGTGACCATATTACCCCTATCCTGGAGTCCCTTAACTGGCTGCCCATCAGGTTTGGCATAGACTTTAAGATCCTCTTGCTCACCTATAAGGCTCTTCATGGCTTTGCAACCCCAATATCTGTCTGAACCTTTATCCACGTACTTCCCCCCCATGTAACCTCCGCTCTTTAGATTCTGGTCTTCTACTCCAAGTACTTCCCCCCCCATGTAACCTCCGCTCTTTAGATTCTGGTCTTCTACTCCACGTACTTCCCCCCCATGTAACCTCCGCTCTTTAGATTCTGGTCTTCTACTCCACGTACTTCCCCCCCATGTAACCTCCGCTCTTTAGATTCTGGTCTTCTACTCCACGTACTTCCCCCCCATGTAACCTCCACTCTTTAGATTCTGGTCTTCTACTCCATGTACTTCCCCCCCATGTAACCTCCACTCTTTAGATTCTGGTCTTCTACTCACCTACAATGGGGGGGAAGTACGTGCAAGAGGATCTTAAAGTCTATGCCAAGCCTGATGGGCAGCCAGTTAAGGGACTCCAGGATAGGGGTAATATGGTCACTTGTACCAGACCTTGTCAGGATTCTGTACATATTTTAGTTGATTATTAGTAGATTTAGGTGCACCAGCAAGTACAGCATTGCAGTAGTCAAGTCAGGAGAACACAAATGTATAGATCAGCTTTTCAGCTACAGTGTATGAAAGCATAGGACACGGCTGAGCAATGTTTCTCAAGTGGGAAAAATGTTGTACGTGTCGATCAAAGGTTAAACGAGCATCAAATATCACCCCTAGATTTTTCAATTTAGACTGAAGAATAGTGCCATCTATACTGTAGATAGGCTACTAGGGCTGGCCTTACATTATTGATGAGGGTGCCAATAAGCACGGCTTCAGTCTTGTCACAGTTTAATTGGAGGAAGTGATCTGCTTGCAGACCAGCGCATGCCAATTTATGTCAGCAGAATGGCACCGGTGGGCAAAAGGGCATACAGGTACGTCCTCTTTAAGAAGCGGCACAGGGAGATGCTTTTGTAAATAAAGCATTTCTCCATTCTGCCTTGTGTCATGATTGTGTCAAAAAAATTCAGGGTGGAACTCTTTTTTTTAGATATTTTTGGGGGATATTTATTATAGCAAAAAGTAAAAAATATAGCTTTTTTTCAAAATTGTCGCTCTTTTTTTGTTTACAGCGCAAAAAATAAAAACCGCAGATTATATCAAATACCACCAAAAGAAAGCTTTATTTGTGGGGAAAAAAGGACGTCAATTTTATTTGGGAGCCTGACTGCGCAATTGTCAGTTAAAGCGAAGCAGTGCCGAATCGCAAAAAGCGCTCTGGTCAGGAAGGGGCAAATCCTTCCGGGGCTGAAGTGTTTAAGGGCCAAGTTTTTATATCACAAATACAGTTAGACAGAAGAAAAGCAGCAAAAGTAGAATCCGGTTTTGTGTGGATGTATATCTCATGCCGCGTACACACGACTGGACTTTCCGGCAGACTAAGTCCGATGGTCTTCCCGACAGACTTTCGGCGGAGTTCAGACGGACTTTCCAAAAGAACGGACTTAGTCCATTCGAAAGTCCATTCGTTTTGAACATGATGACGTAAGACGGGACTAAAAAAGGAAGTTCAATAGCCAGTGGCCAATAGCTTCCCTTGCGTCATATTTGGTCCGTCGACCCAGCACACAGACGAACGGTTTTCCCTATTTTAGTCCGTCGGAATTAAGTCCATCGGATAGATTTGAAACATGTTCTATTTCTAGGTCCGTCTAGCCCACACATGATCGGATTGTCCGACGGACTAATCCCTTCCGACCTAGTCTGCCGGAAAGTCCGGTCGTGTGTACACGGCATTAGTGTCATCAGCATAGAAGTAATAATTGAGCCTGGGTGATCTAAGCAGTTGGCCGAGGGTAAAACATGTATTTGCAAAACAGTAAGGGACTCAAGATTGAGCCCTGAGGAACACGGAACCTGACTGGACCAACTTCAGACTGGAATCCACCAATATAAACAAAGTGACAGCAATCAGTAAGATACGACTTAAAATGCCACTAAACGTAAACGCTCATTTTTTTTACATTAAAAAAACAAACACATCATACTTACCTGCTCTGTGCAATGGTTTTGCACAGAGCAGCCCGAATCCTCCTCTTCTCGAGTCCCTCACCGACGCTCCTGCCCCCTCCCTCCTGCCGATTGCCCCCACAGCAAGCAGCTTGCTCTGTGACACCCAAGCAGGCCTGCTTCCGAGATGCGGCTCTGTGTAAACATTTACACAGAGAGCCGCGACTCGTCCTTGCCCCTCCATCTCCTGATTGGCTCACTGGCTGTGATTGACAGCAGCGGGAGACAATGGCTCCTGCCAAAAGCCAATCAGGAGTGTGAGTCCCCGGAGAGGCAAGGCTCTCGCAGACATTGCTGGATCGGGGGGGGGGGGGCTCAGCTAAGTATTGGGGGGGCTGCTGAACACAGAAGGTTTTTTTACCCCTCCGGAACACTCTGGTCAGCGCTAGTTTTCCAGCATGCTCATCCGGCCACCTTACACACGGGCCGAATGGTTTTTAATGAACCAATGTTGCCCAACATTCGGCACGTGGGTGTGGGGCTTTAGGCTGAGTGATACTATAACATCATGCCAAGCTTGACCTTGTTCCTAACCTTAAATGATGTTTGGCCTTTAGGAACAAGGTCCAGTTTGGCATGATGTTATAGTGGAGCCGGGTGATAAAAACTCGATTCAGAGGAAAGAGAAGCCGTTGCCTGCAGCGGCCAATCCATTGTTAGCTTTTAATCAAGGGGAGCAAACTGATTGACCAAAAGGACCAACTTTTGCTCAGTTTTCATCAATCATTCCCACGCAACTGCATATAATTCTGATGACTTTGCAATGTTTAGCCAACATTAAGCCGGCACTCCCTGTAGAGCAAATATATTTTGTAGCTGGCAGTGGAGGATGCAGTTTGCAACGTCTGTGTGTAATTATCATTAAACCTCTCAGATTTAATACTAGAACACAACATCAGCATTTTGAGATACATTACCAACTCCCAACGTGCAAAGCAATGCAAATATCACCAACACTAATTAACGAGAGAGGGACTAGCACTTAAAGCCAAACATCGACCAAACAGTTTTTTTGTTTATTTATTTATTTTTATTTAGCTTAACTTTACTGCTATCACAAGGGGGCTAACAAGTCCTTCATGTGATAACATAGTGCAGATGACAGGTTCTCTTTAAGGAGAAATCAGGGGTCTATTAGATCCCTAATGTCTTGTCTGCACTCTGTTGAAGCTGATTGAGCACAGACCTTTATTATCGGTTTGGTAGCTGGCTGATGATCTCTCCAGAAACATTTTTGAGAGATAGTACAGCCATGGCCAAAAGTTTTGAGAAGGACACAAATATTAATTTTCAGAAAGGTTGCTGCCTCAGTTTTTATGATGACAATTTGCATATACTCCAAAAGGTTTTGAAGAGTGAGCAGATGAATTGCAATTAATTGCAAAGTCCCTCTTTACCATGAAAATGAACTTAAAGTGGTTGTAAACCCTCCCCCACAACTTTGTCCCATGTAAATCAGAATAAAAAACCCTAATGAACACTGCTTGTAGATATCTCCTTACTTGCTTAGTATTGTTGTAATCCTTTTTGTTCTTTAGAATGAAGTCACTGAGCATGCCCAGATCTCCCCTGATTTACGGCACACTCTATGTCTTATCTATCGGTTATCAGGACTTCCTACGGCACACAGCACTGAACTCCCAGGAGGCTGCTAATCACTCAGAGCTTCCTACACACCATGTGACCATGTGACCTCCCATACAGTGTAAAGCACGGCATGGGACAGAAATAACTGCAGTCTTATCAGCTGAAGCTGATAGGACTCACACAGGCAAACACTAGGTAATCAGCAAAAGTAAATACTATGAAATAAAACAAGTCAGCTATGAACAGGGAAACAGGGTTGCCATAGAAATGTTGGATTGAGAAGGAGGCTTGGTTAACAGTACAGGAAGTGCTCAATGTAAGGGCGGAAATACACTCCACTGTGGACTCATGTGGACACAATACTTAAAATGGCGCTGCCTAACCCCTGGAAACAAGATTTTTAAAGTTTCTTTAAACAGTAATATCTGATCAGAGTAATATCTGATTTGGGCTGGATTACAGTGGCTATACTTTGATAATTACTTATTATAATGGACTAAATAAAAAGAAGCATCAGAGTGGGAGTGTTTACTTCCTCTTTAACCAGTTCCCGACCAGCGCACGCCGATGTACGTCGGCAGAATGGCACGGGCAGGCAAATGGGCGTACCTGTACGTCCCTTTAAATTTACCGCCCTGCCATCACGAGCGCGCTGGCAGCGGCGCGCTCGCGTACTGATCGGGACCCCCGTGAGTCCAGTCACGGGTCCCGCGGACTCGATCGCCACGGGGATACCCGCGATCGTCTCACGGGGCGGCTGAACGAGGCAATGCCATTGTAAACAGCATCTCCCCATTCTGCCTAGCAACTAGTGACGCTCATCTCTGCTCCATGTGATTGGAGCAGAGATCAGTGTTCACTAAATTAAAGCCCAGCCCCCAACAGTTAGTAACACACCCCTAGGAATACTTAACCCCTACACTGCCACCCACTGGTTAACCCCTTCACTGCCAGTGTCATTTACACAGGAATCACTGCATTTATATAGCACTGATTGCTGTATAAATGGCAATGGTCCCAAAAATGTGTCAAAAATGTCCGATGTGTCCGCCATAATGTCGCAGTCACAATAAAAATCGCTGATCGCCGCCATTACTAGTAAAAAAAAAAAAATATGAATAAAAATGCCATAAAACTATCCCCTATTTTGTAAACGCTATAACTTTTGTGCAAATGAATCAATAATCGCTTATTGTGATTTTTTTTTTACCAAAAATATGTAGAATATGTATCGGCCTAAACTAAGGGAAATTTTTTTTTTTTTAGATATTTTTGGGGGATATTTATTATAACAAAAAGTAAAAAATAATGTGTTTTTTCAAAATTATCGCTCTATTTTTGTTTATAGCGCAAAAAATAAAAACCGCAGGGGTGATCAAATACCACCAAAAGAAAGCTCTATTTATGGGGGAAAAAAGGACGTCAATTTTGTTTGGGAGCCACGTCGCATGACCGCGCAATTGTCAGTTAAAGCGATGCAGTGCCGAATCGCAAAAAGTGGTCTGGTCTTTGACCAGCAAAATGTTCCGGGGCTGAAGTGGTTAAACTCCCCCCCCCCCCCAAAAAAAAAATTCCACTGCATTTGTGAAGAAGGCTTGAGGGTGCCCAAGAAAGTCCAGCAGGTGTCAGGACCGTCTCCTACAGATGATTCAGCTGTGGGATCTGAGCACCTCCAGAGCTTGCTCATGAATGGCAGCAGGCAGGTGTGAGTGTATGGACACTCACAGCGAGGAGAAGACATTTGGAGGATGGCCTGGTGTCAAGAAGTGCAGCAAAGAAGCCACTTCTCTCCAGGACTGGGGTAAAGTCATCTTCTCTGATGAATCCCCTTTCCAATTGTTAAGGCATCCAGAAAAAACCTTGTCTGGAGAAGAAAAGGTGATCTCTACCATCAGTCTTGTATCATGCCAACAGTAAAGCATCCTAAGACCATTCATGTGTGGGGCTCCGCCAAGGGAGTAGGCGTCACTCACAATTTTGCCTAAGAACACAGCCATGGATAAAGAATGGTACAAAAACATCCTCCGAGAGCAACTTCTCCCAACCATCCAAGAACAGTTTGGTGAGGAACAATGCCTTTTCCAGCATGATGGAGCACCTTGCCATAAGGCAAAAGTGATAAGAAGTGGCTTGGGGAACAAAACATTGACATTTTGGGTCTATGGCCAGGAAACTCCCCAGACCTTAATCCTATTGAGAACTTGTGGCCAATCCTCAAGAGGCGGGTGAGCAAAATAAACCCCACAAATGATGGCAAACTCCAAGCATTGATTATGGAAGAATGGGCTGCCATCAGTCAGGATGGGGCCCAGAAGTTGACTGACAGCATGCCAGGGAGAATTGCAGAGGTCCTGAAAAAGAAGGGTCAACACTGCCAAATATTGACTCTTTGCATAAACTTAATGCAATTGTCAATAAAAGCCTTTGACACCTATGAAATGCTTGTAATTATACTTCAGTATACAGTACCATAGTAAAGTCTGACAAAAAGATCTAAAAACACTGAGACAGCAGACTTTGTGAAAACGAATATTTGTCATTCTCAAAACCTTTTGACCACGGTTGTATGTCTACTCCAATTTGTTTTGCATAATAATATTACTATAATATTTACTCTAGAAGTATGAATTTCACCTTTTCTGTATTTCTTCTGAAAATGCAAACTGTCTGGCTTTCCCTGGCTGGCTAGAGTGCTGTTCCTAATGACCTGGAAGAAGCATGTACCCAGTGAAGTAGACACGCTTGGTCTACATGCTTTTTTCAGGTTATTAAATCAAAGCGTTGGGAGCTATTGGATATGCATGATAGCATATGCCAGGGATATGCAATTAGCGGACCTCCAGCTGTTGCAAAACTACAAGTCCCATCATGCCTCTGCCTCTGTGTGTCATGCTGGTGGCTGTCAGAGTCTTGCTATGCCTCATGGGAATTGTAGTTCTGCAACAGCTGGATGTACACTAATTGCATAACCCTGGCATATGCAATAGCTCAAGTAGCGTTCTCAAGGAGGGATGCAAGCAGTAAAATCAAATGTGTTTTATTTTGCTTATGTTTCCTTTAAAGCTAAACTAAAATAAAAAAAAATGGTGGTACCCACAAAGGTTTAATGCCTATTTTGTTGGCTGTTCTTAGTGCCAATTAGGAGATGCTAGTCTTTATCTAGCCATACCCTATGTCCTCTATTGCATTCCACGTGATTCTAATAACATTTACCACTCAAGCCCTGAAGAAGCAGGTTTTTATTCCCCGAAACACGTTGGATTATTTTTATTTATTCTCCTAACCAATAAACGTTTCAAAAAGACCTTTAAGTGATCTAAACGTTTGTGCCAGGTGCTCTCTGTAGGGCAGAGGTCTTCAAACGTTTCAGTTTCAGGACCTCTAATGCATTCCACAGTGATTCTAATAACATTTACCACTCAAGCCCTGAAAAAGCAGGTTTTTCTTCCCCGAAACACGTTGGATTTTTTTTTTTTATTCTCCTAACCAATAAACGTTTCAAAAAGACCTTTAAGTGATCTAAACGTTTGTGCCAGGTGCTCCCCTTAGGGCAGGGGTCTTCAAACGTTTCAGTACAAGGACCACATCATATATTTTACAAATATTCATGAGCCAAAGTCAGTTTTTTAAATGAATGAACAGCCTCAAGGAAATCTTAGTCCTCTAATGCATTTCACAGTGATTCTAATAACATTTACCACTCAAGCCCTGAAGAAGCAGGTTTTTCTTCCCCGAAACACGTTGGATTTTTTTTTTATTCTCCTAACCAATAAACATTTCAAAAAGACCTTTAAGTGATCTAAACTTTTGTGCCAGGTGCTCCCCTTAGGGCAGGGGTCTTCAAATGTTTCAGTACCAGGACCACATCATATATTTTAAAAATATTCATGAGCCAAACAAAGTCAGTTTTTTAACCACTTCAGCCCCGGACGATTTTACCCCCTTCCTTACCTGAGCAGTTTTTGCAATTCGGCACAGCGGCGCTTTAACTGACAATTGTGCGGTCGTGCGACGTTGCACCTAAACAAAATTGACATCCTTTTTTTCCCACAAATAGAGCTTTCTTTTGGTGGTATTTGATCACCTCTGCGTTTTTTATTTTTTGTGCTATAAAAAAAGGAAGAGCGACAATTTTGAAAAAAAAACACAATATTTTTTACTTTTTGCTATAATAAATATCCCATTTAAAAAAAAAAAAAATTTCCCTCAGTTTAGGCCGATACGTATTCTTTTACATATTTCTGGTAAAAAAATCACAATAAGCGTATATTGATTGGTTTGCGTAAAAGTTACAGCGTCTACAAAATAGGGGATATATTTATGGCATTTTTTTTTTTACTAGTAATGGCGGCGATCTGTGATTTTTTTTTCGTGACTGCGACATTGTGACGGACATATCGGACACTTTTGACACATTTTTGGGACCATTCACATTTACACAGCGATTGGTGCTATAAAATTGCATTGATTACTGTGTAAATGTGACTGGCAGGAAAGGGGTTAACACCAGGGGGCGCTGCAGGGGTTAATATGTTCCCAATGGGAGTGATTCTAACTGTGGGGGGAGGGGACTCACAAGGGAAGGAGACCGATCGGTGTTCCTCTATACTGGGAATACACCATCGGTCTCTTCTCCTCTGACAGGACGTGGATCTGTGTGTTTACATACACAGATCCATGGTCCTGCTGTGTTCCCAGGCAATCGCGGGTGCCCGGCGGACATCGCGGCCGCTGGGGAAGCGCACCGGGTCCCAAGCGACACCGCCGGTGCGCGCACGAGCCGCCTAGGCAGCCGGGAATGGGAGGACGTCATATGACGCCCACCCAGGATGGGAGATCCCATCTCTGGGCGTCATATGACTATGGGTGGATAGGGAAGTGGTTAAATGAATGAACAGGCTCAAGGAAATCTTAGTTCTCTAATGCATTCCACAGTGATTCTAATAACATTTACCACTCAAGCCCTGAAGAAGCAGGCGTTTCTTCCCCGAAACACGTTGGATTTTTTTTTTATTCTCCTAACCAATAAACGCTTCAAAAAGACCTTTAAGTGATCTAAACTTTTGTTCCAGGTGCTCCCCTTAGGGCAGGGGTCTTCAAACGTTTCAGTACCAGGACCACATCATATATTTTACAAATATTCGTGAGCCCCCTTGCTATCTCATCCCTCACTCCTCCAGCAGTCAGAACTCTTCTCCTCTCTCCAATGGATAAGAACGCCAGTGACTGATGGCAAAATGAATACATTTCAGGGGATCCTTGATGCAGCCGGCAGGAGCATGAGATAAGGAAATATAATTACTACTTATGTTCCCCATAGCCAGTTTACTGTCCTCCAGACTTTAGGGGGACCGGACTGGGACCATTGGGAGTAGAAATTGTCTTGGCATCAGTGGGAGTAAACAATGCATCTTTGGTGTTAAGAATAGTGCCCCATCATTGGTGTCAATAGAAGGAAAAGTGCCCCATTGTTGGTGTCAGTTTGCGGAATAGTGCCCCATCGTTGACTTCAATGGGAGAAATAGTGCCCCCATTGTTGATATCAGTAGCAGGAATTTTGCCCCATTGTTGGGGTCTGTGGGAGGAACAATGTCCCAATGTTGGTGTCAGTAGGAGGAATAGGGGGTTATTTACTAAAGGCAAATCCACTTTGCACTACAAGTGCACTTGGAAGTAAAGTCGCTGTAGATCTGTTGGAACGTGCAAAGAAAATAGAAAACAGCATTTTAGCTTGCACATGATTGGATGATAAAATCAGCAGAGCTTCCCCTCATTTCAGATCTACCCCTTAGATTTAGGGCGACTGCACTTCCAAGTGCACTTGCAGTGCAAAGTGGATTTACCTTTCGTAAATAGCCCCCATAATGTCCCAATGTTGGTGTCAGCGGGAGGAATAGTGCCCCATCGTTGGTGTCAGTTTTCGGAATAGTGCCCCATCGTTGGTGTCAGTTTGCGGATTAGGGCCCCATCGTTGACTTCAATGGGAGAAATAGTGCCCCATTGTTGATGTCAGTAGCAGGAATTTTGCGCCATTGTTGGTGTCTGTGGGAGGAACACTGTCCCGATGTTGGTGTCAGTGGGAGGAATATCAGTGGGAGTAATAGTGTCCCAATGTTGGTGTCAGTAGGAGGAATAGTGTCCCAGTGTTAGTGTCAGTGGGAGGAATAGTGTCCCAGTGTTAGTGTCAGTGGGAGGAATAGTGTCCCAATGTTGGTGTCAGTGGGAGAAATAGTGTCCCGATGTTGGTGTCAGTGGGAGAAATATCAATGGGAGTAATAGTGTCCCAATGTTGGTGTCAGTGGGAGGAATATCAGTGGGAGTAATAGTGTCCCAATGTTGGTGTCAGTAGGAGGAATAGTGTCCCAGTGTTAGTGTCAGTGGGAGGAATAGTGTCCCAATGTTGGTGTCAGTGGGAGGAATAGTGTCCCAATGTTGGTGTCAGTGGGAGGAATAGTGTCCCAATGTTGGTGTCAGTGGGAGGAACAGTGTCCCAATGTTGGTGTCAGTGGGAGGAATAGTGTCCCAATGTTGGTGTCAGTGGGAGGAATAGTGTCCCAATGTTGGTGTCAGTGGGAGGAACAGTGTCCCAATGTTGGTGTCAGTGGGAGGAATAGTGTCCCAATGTAGACTAAAAGAAAAATGTTGGGACTTTAAATGAGGCCAAATAACCTCCATCCCTATTGACACGGTAAAAAGAGAGGGTTGGGACTTTGACGAAGCATGCGATTTTGGAAGCAAAAAGCAGAAGAGCAACAAAAACCAAATAGTGTAAATTTATTAACTATAGATTAAATGTATAGCATAGGGCACAGAGATACACATTGTATAATTCATGATCCATCATAAGTAGTAAATTAAAGTATTGCACATCAAAAACATTGATCCCACAGCTCATACATCAAAAGCATTAACTTCATGTATAGGCATATTGCACATAGTAAGAATTAAGTAAAAACATTCCAGAGTCTAGTAAAACTGCATGTTTAAATGTAATTTGTAGTGTTTAAAGCTCTACGCGTTTCGTGGCTACATTGCCAGTCATCAGGAGCTGATATATGATGAATATCTGTGGGACGAGAAATGGTGTGCCAACAATTAGTCAGGTTTGTATAATAAATAAGAAAAAATGGGGGAAAAGGGACAATGTATCCAAATCGAGTACCCATGCTTACGGGTCAAGGAATGGCGAGAGGCGCAAACATGGGCAACGGAGGTAGCCGGGAGTGTCAACCGATACGGGAGCTGAGGCAGACAGAGCGTGCGCTATCGCGATGAGGCAGTGTACCATGGATATAAACCAAAAGTGATCATCACCCTAGGATCCAATCCAATCATTCATCCTAGGGTGATGATCACTTTTGGTTTATATCCATGGTACACTGCCTCATCGCGATACCGCACGCTCTGTCTGCCTCAGCTCCCGTATCGGTTGACACTCCCGGCTACCTCCGTTGCCCGTGGTTGCGCCTCTCGCCATTCCTTGACCCGTAAGTATGGGTACTCGATTTGGATACATTGTCCCTTTTCCCCCATTTTTTCTTATTTATTATACAAACCTGACTAATTGTTGGCACACCATTTCTCGTCCCACAGATATTCATCATATATCAGCTCCTGATGAGTGGCAATGTAGCCACGAAACGCGTAGAGCTTTAAACACTACAAATTACATTTAAACATGCAGTTTTACTAGACTCTGGAATGTTTTTACTTAATTCTTACTATGTGCAATATGCCTATACATGAAGTTAATGCTTTTGATGTATGAGCTGTGGGATCAATGTTTTTGATGTGCAATACTTTAATATATTTACTACTTATGATGGATTATGGATTATACAATGTGTATCTCTGTGCCGTATGCTATACATTTAATCTATAGTTAATAAATTTACACTATTTGGTTTTTGTTGCTCTTCTGCTTTTTGCTTCCAAAATCGCATGCTTCGTCAAAGTCCCAACCCTCTCTTTTTACCGTGTCCCAATGTTGGTGTCAGTGGGAGGAATAGTGTCCCAATGTTGGTGTCAGTGGGAGGAATAGTGTCCCAATGTTGGTGTCAGTGGGAGGAATAGTGTCCCAATGTTGGTGTCAGTGGGAGGAATAGTGTCCCAATGTTGGTGTCAGTGGGAGGAATAGTGTCCCAATGTTGGTGTCAGTGGGAGGAATAGTGTCACAATGTTGGTGTCAGTGGGAGGAATAGTGTCACAATGTTGGTGTCAGTGGGAGGAATAGTGTCCCAATGTTGGTGTCAGTGGGAGGAATAGTGTCACAATGTTGGTGTCAGTGTGAGGAATAGTGTCCCAATGTTGGTGTCAGTGGGAGGAATAGTGTCCCAATGTTGGTGTCAGTGGGAGGAATAGTGTCCCAATGTTGGTGTCAGTGGGAGGAATAGTGTCTTTTGTCATTGGAAGGAAAAGTGCCCCAAGGGCCAGCAGGGTGCTTACAGACCTTCCTGAAAACATCCCAGCACCCCGCCTCAGTGCTCCTCTCATGAACCCCCCAGCCCGATGGTCTTATATGGACTATTTTCTTGCAGATGTTGGTTAAATGAAAAGGAACTCCTATTGCCTGTTTATACAATGTTCCAGCTGAGTGATGCACGTCTCAATGTATCCTTGTATTTATTCTTTCAGGTATGGGCTGTTTCTGGGGCGCAGAGAGGAAGTTCTGGAAACAGAAGGGTGTCTTCTCCACTCAAGTTGGCTTCGCTGGTGGCCACACCCCCAATCCCAGCTATCAGGAAGTTTGCTCAGGTATCTGCCTTCACCATTGTCTCACATTTATTCAATGGCAACATGCAAATGGGTCGTGAATTAAAATAGCGGCGCGCTAATATGCAGAAATAGTTGGATAATTAAACAAATAATGAAAAACCTAAAATTTATATATATATAAAACAAAATAACTACTGAGTGTGCAATATTTGTGTAATAATTGCATGTAATCATATAATAAACAAACCGTAAAGCAGAAAAAATGTCTTCAACTCTTCAACTTATGTGAAAAAAACGCATGTGATGTTTCTTCAAAGAACCTCCTTATTCAGAGTCCTCCCACCACCACATGCAATGCTCGCTCACCTCCTTTACACCACCCTACAAGGGGTCAAACACGCCTTGCACTTTGTGCCAGCACTCCCTCCAAAGGATCCTCAGTAGTCTTTACTTGCTCAAGGCATAGATCTATGACTGGCATAGGTTCCTTCCACTCTGCTGCTTCAAACCTTAAAACCTTAATTAATAAGGGATTTCTACACTTGGCAGACAGCAGTCCTTTGGAGGGAGTGTTGGCACAAAGTGCAAGGCGTGTTTGACCCCTTGTAGGGTCGTGTAAAGGAGGTGAGCAAGCATTGCATGTGGTGGTGGGAGCACTCTGGATAAGGAGGTTCTTTGAAGAAACATCATATATGGTTTTTTTTTTCAGTTGAATACATTTTTTCTGCTTTACTTTTTTGACTTTTTATTATATGCAATTATTACACACATATTGTACAGTCAGTAGTTATTTTGTTATATATATATATATATATATAATTTTTATTATTGCAGCGCTGACACACTTTTCATTTTGTTTACAAATGGGTCTTGCTCTCCCCTTCAGCCCAATAGTTGATGAACACAAAGCTGGAACAATCAGGTTTAGATCTAAATTTTAGACACAGCTCTCAATCAAGTCCAGTAAATCTGTCTAGGCTACCTAATGTCAGGGAAAGGATCTGTGGCCCTCGAGTCTTTTTCCTTTCCCCAACTGGGGTCTCTTTTCATGGGAACCCTTACCAAGAAATTGGAGGACCAGCTTCAACAGGTCCCTATGGAGCAGGGTCCATCAGATGTCTAGGCCACCTGATGTCGGGGAAAGGATCTGTGACCTCTAGTCTATTTCCTTTCCCCAGCTGGGGGGGTCTCTCTTCAGGAGAGTCCTTACCAAGAATTTGGAGAACCAGGTTCAACAAGTCCGTAAGGAGCAGGGTCTACCTGATGTCTAGGCCATCTGATGTCAGAGAAAGGATCTCTGATCCTCTGGTATTTTTCCTTTCCCCAACTGGGGTTCTCTCTTCGAGAGAACCCTTACCAAAAACATGGAGGACCAGCTTCAACAGGTCCCTATGGAGCAGGGTCCACCAGATGTCTAGGCCACCTGATGTCGGGGAAAGGATCTGTGACCTCTAGTCTATTTCCTTTCCCCAGCTGGGGGGGGGGGTCTCTCTTCAGGAAAGTCCTTACCAAGAATTTGGAGAACCAGGTTTAACAAGTCCATAAGGAGCAGGGTCTACCTAATGTCTAGGCCATCTGATGTCGGAGAAAGGATATTTGATCCTGTGGTATTTTTCCTTTCCCCAACTGGGGTTCTCTTGAGAGAACCCTTCGAGAGAACCCTTACCAAAAACATGGAGGACCAGCTTCAACAGGTCCCTAAGGAGCAAGGACCACCTTATGTTGTGGAAAGGATTTGTGACCCTTAGGTCCTTTTCCTTTCCCCAGCTGGGGGTCTCTTCAGGAGAACCCTTTACAAGAACTTAAAAGATCAGTTTCAATAGGTCCCTAAGGAGCTCCGGCCTTGGTAGACCAAGAGTACCTTGCTCCTGTCATGAACCTTGCATCCGGGGGGGGTTTAAGGATGCAGGTCCTGTGTTGTGATTTTACTGTTCACTTTCAACGTAACAAAGGTCCTGATCTTTCTCCACAATTGAAGACCCCTTTGTTTTATTGTAAAAGTAAAGCCTATTGTTCTTATGATTCTCCTGCAGGAGGATGAAGCTATAGGATGCTCTTGACTGGGTTTGCCTACCATAATCCCATAGTATGATAAATATGGAGCATGTCTTGTACAGTCACAGGAAATTTTATTTGCTGAACCCTCATGGCTATCAACGTATTCCTTCCCATGCTTTCTGGTATAAACAGCTGGTACTTGGATACCAGAGAGTACTGGCTCTAAGTCAGAGTTAGACAACTTGGGCACTCCAGCTGTGAAGAAACTACAAATCCCAACATGCCTCTACCTCTGGGAGTCATGCCTATGACTGTTGGCGTCTTCAATGCCTTTGTAATGCAATGGACCATATTGCTGAGGTTGCATACCCTTCACTGAAGAGTCCTGATACAATTTTTTTATTTTGGAGCTGAAGGGTTAATGATCAGAGGGGACTGTATACAGACCGCAGCCATTCCAAGTGTTTGAGTGTACAATTAAAAGCAACATGTTACTCCGCATTTCCATGGCAACTCGGCGCCGAGAGAGCCACAAGAAGAAGGTGTTCCGGCATTAATGAGAATAGTTTAGAGCAGCGTTTCTCAACCTTTGTTCAGTGGCGGCACCCTTTAAAATTATAAACGATCTCAGAGCACCTCAGTCCAAAATGTAAAAAGCATAAATCAATGTGGAACCTGTTCCTGGGATGATGCACACAACCACCTTAATTTAATTATCTTCACATCAGAAGCCCCTATATGTCAGAGGCCCCCATGACATCAAAGTGCCCCATGACATCAGAGGTCCCACCATCAGAATGTCCCTTCATGTCAGAGTTCCCCCTTCATAACAGAGGCCTCCATCACATCCAAGTTCCCCATCACATCAGAGTCCTTTCAATAAATCACAGGTTCTCATCACACCAGGGCCCCCCCCATCATATCAGAGGCCCCCCTTCATGTCAAAGTCCCCCTTCATGTCAGAGTTTCCCTTCATGTCAGGCGCCTCCATCACATCAAAGTTCCTCATCACATCAGAATCAACCCTATACAAGAGAGCCCCTATAATATCTGAGTATTCCTATGACAGGTCCTCCCATCACAGAGTCCTAACATCATATTGGTTCCCCTATCACATGGGAATCAAAGAGTTACATAGTCCCCCTATCACATGTCCTCCAAATCACACAGTCCTCTTCACATAAGAGCCCTATCTTGTGGCTCCAGTAGTGCAACAGAAAGCAGGAGGCGGAGCAGCCTTCAATCCTCTCTTGAATGCTGGGGGCAGCTCTGAATGCCACCTGCCTGGACCAGCGTCATGTGTTGCCACGGTGCAGTTGGTCCAGCTACCAACACCATAGTAGCAAAAAATGCATACTTATCCTGTAATCATGGGAATGCCACATTCCATTCAAAATCACAGCACTACATTTTACATACACCAAAAATGCATTACAAACTGAAGACATAAGCCAAAACACAAATGTAGATAGTACCAACCCAGATGTTCTTCCAGAAGATCCTCCAATAATGAACTTCTTTAGCGAGCCCCAATGCAATTTTTGCCCTTGGTCATTTGACACTACAGATCATGTGAAAATGCAAGACATGCATTACTGATCACCTAATTACTTACCATCAGCAGATTCCCAGTATAGCTCTTCATTGGAAGCACCTTACTGCAGTCATCTCTGCAATGCTGTAATCTGCTGTTATGAGGTTGGGCAACAAATCTGATCATGTGACCAAAGCAATGGCATGGGTCAGTTGGTGACTGCTGATGTGGAGGATTTTGGAGTGCAGGCAGGCAAACATATGGCCAATGCCTGAGCAAAAGTAACAGAGAATATTGAAACAGGAGGGTCAGCATGACATCTGGGCCACTAGTAATTTTTAGAAGGTCAACAAATGCAGTGCCATATTTCTCCAATATCTAGTTGGCTTTTATTTGAAGTCTGGATTCAGGTTTAACGGTCATTTTGAGGTTAGGGTTTTCATTTAGGGGTTATGTTGAGGTTAGGGTTTACATTTAGGGGATATATTGAGGTTAGGGTTTACATGTAGGGGTTATGTTGAGCTTAGGGTTTACATTTAGGTATTATGTTGAGGTTGGGGTTTATATTTAAGGTTTATGTTGAGGTTAGGATTTTCATTTTGGGGTTACGTTGAGGTTAAGGTTTACGTTTAGGGGTTATGTTGAGGTTAGAGTTTTCATTAAGTGGTTATAATGAAGTTAGGGTTTTCATTTATGGGTTATGTTGAGGTTAGGGTTTACATTTATGGTTTATGTTGAGGTTAGGGCTTATATTTGGGGGTTATGTTTAGCTTAGGGTTTTTATTTAGGGGTTATGTTGAGGTTAGGGTTTACATTTAGGAGTTATGTTGAGGGTTGAGGTTTACATTTAGGGGTTATGCTGAGGTTAGCATGTACATTTAGGGGTTACGTTGAGGTTAGGGTTTTCATTTAGGAGTTATGTTGAGGTTAGGGTATATATTTAGGGGTTATGTGAGAGGTTAGGGTTTTCATTTAGGAGTTATGTTGAGGTTAGGGTTTATATTTAGGGGTTATGTTGAGGTTAGAGTTTTCTTTATGGGTTATGTTGAGGTTAGAGTTTTCTGTAGGGGTTATGTTGAGGTTAGAGTTTTCTTTAGGGGTTATATTCAGGTTGGGGTTTACATTTTAGGGGTTATGCTGAGGTTGGGGTTTACATTTTAGAGGTTATTGTGTAAAAAGATTTGAGTTGAGGCTACAGTGGACTTTTATGGTACCATACAAATGCTTGGGATACACAAAATAGATATAAAAGTTGAATTCAACGTTTATATCTATTTTGTGTATCCCAAGCATTTGTATGGCACCATAAAAGTCCATTGTAGCCTCAACTCAAATCTCCTTATACAATATTGTTAGGACGCAGGTACCCTCTCTTTTTTCTATACATCTAACAAATTTTTTTGGTGCTCCATTTAACATTTTAGGGGTTATGTTGAGATTAGGTTTTATATTTAGGGGTTATGTTGAGGTTAGGGTTTACATTTAGGAGTTATTGTGAGGTTAGGGTTTTCATTTAGGGGCTATGTTGAGGTTAGGGTTTACAGTTAGGAGTTATGTTGAGGCTAGGATTTTCATTTATGGGGGTTATGTTGAGGTTAAGGTTTTCATTTAGGGGGGTATGTTGAGGTTCACATTAAAGTGTCTGTAAACCTCAGACATGAAATATGAACAAAGCGTATTCCTCTATAGTGT
This sequence comes from Lithobates pipiens, assembly GCF_037356315.1. NCBI lineage: Eukaryota > Metazoa > Chordata > Amphibia > Anura > Ranidae > Lithobates > Lithobates pipiens. The sequence goes on from NW_027507758.1 coordinate 605,391,706, forward strand.
GTACTTGTTTCAATCCAGAGCACTAAGTGTAATTTCTGTCATTTAAGGATTATTTTGAGATCAGAGGTTACAAGGGATTATGTTGAGGTTAAGGTTTATGTGTAGGAGTTATGCTGAGGTTAGAGTTTATATTTGGGAGTTATGTTGAGCCTAAGGTTTGCATTAAGGTTTTATGTTGAGGTTAGGGTTTACATTTAAAGGTTATGTTGAGGTTAATGTGTGCATTTAGCAGTTATGTTGATTTTAGAGGTTACATTAAGGCCTTTTTTTTTAGGTCAAGGTTTACATTAAGGCATTATGTTGAGGTTAAGGTCTCCCTTTAGGGGTTATGTTAAGATTTACATTAGAGTGTTAGGTATGGTTTTACAGTACTTTTTACATTTTAGGGCTTATGTTGAAGTTAGGGTTTTAGTTTAAGGATTATGTTGAGGTCTGGGATTACGTTAAGGTTTATATTGAGGGGTTATGTTAAGATTAGGGTTTATGTTGAGGAGTTATGCTGAAGTAAGCCCTTGTACACACGGTCTGAGATTCTGACAACCAAATCCGTCGGAGTAATTCCGACGGATTAATTCCGTAAGTAGTCCGGAAGTGATGTTGCATACACACGGTCGGACTAAGTTGTCGGAAAATCCGATTATACATAACGTGATGACGTTATTTCGTTACGATGGGACTACGTTCAGGCTAGTAGCCAATAGCTTTGGTCTAGGAATTTGATCTGAGCATGCGTGGCACCTTGTCCGTCGGAGTAGGCTACACATGATCGGAGTATGTCCGATCGGAGCATTTTGTCGGAAAATATTTCCGGCAAGTTGGAAAAGTTGGTCCGACGGATATTTCGACGGAAACAGTCCGATGCAGACCACACACAGTCGGAATATCCGACAAAACGCTCCGATAGGAAACATTCCGACGGAATCTCTGACCGTGTGTACAAGGGCTTAGAGTTTATATTTGGGAGTTATGTTGAGATTATGCTTTGCATTAAGAATTTATGTTGAGGTTGGGGTTTATTTTTAGGGGTTACATTAGGGCATTTTGTTGAGGTTAGTGTTTTCAACGTAGGGGTTATGTTAGGATTTACATGTGGGTGATACGGTAAGGGTTTACATTGAGGGGCTATGCTGAGATTAAGGTTACCGGTAAGGATTTATGTTGAGGCTAGGGTCTACATTTAGGGGTTATGTAGAGATTAGGGTTTACATTTAGAAGTTATGTTGAGGTTAGGGCTTACATATAAGAGTTATGTTGAGATATTTTGAAGTTAGCGGTTACATTAAGGGGTTATGTTAATGTCAGGATTTACCTCTGTGTGAGAGGTTATAGGGACACCAGTTGTAACATAAACATGAACGTGGATGTAACATAAATGTAATGCCGCATACACTTGACAGGACTTAAGTCCGGCAGACTTTCGACGGAGTTCTGACGGAGTTCTGACAGAGTTCTGACGGACTTTCCGAATGAACGGACTTGGCCACACACAATCACACCAAAGTCCGACGGATTCGAACGTGATGACGTATGACTGGACTAGAATAAGGAAGTTCATAGCCAGTAGCCAATAGCTGCCCTAGCATCGGTTTTAGTCCGTCAGACTAGCACACACACGAGTGGATTTCTGGGTCCGGCAGAGTTCTGGCGGAAAATTTTGAAGCATGTTCCATTTCTAAAGTCTGTCAGACTTTTGCGAATCAAAAGTCCGTTGCAGCCCACACACGATCGAATAGTCTGCCGGAATCATTCCGTCAGACTTTGGATGTTGAAAAGTCCGGTCGTGTGTACGGGGCTTTAGAGTAGATTAGTTTTGCCAGTAGCTGAGATGTGATGTGACCTGTAGAAGTAGTATAATTGTAGATATAGTTAGTATACTTCTGTATAGTATAATTCTGTGTTATTAAAGATACAATATTTATTAATCAGTCATACACACATGTTCTTCCATTAGCATTTGAAAAGGACAGTGCCAGCTTCTAGGATAGAGTTGACACCTAGATGCCAATAAAGTATCCCATCCGCGTAAAACATAGATTGCCATCTTTTTGATGTCTCAAAGAAGACTACTGGTCTTTCTGGATACAAGAAGCAACAGGGGGGCATGAGAAGGCCACAGAATGTCTGCAGGCTTTGATTGATATGAACAGATCAGAGGAATCTATTTTATTCCTCATAAAAGCTAAAATAGTTGCAGAAAGATAAAAATAATTCCTTCTGATCAAACACATTTTGGGCTACGTGTACATGTAAATCTGTATTTGTAGCGTATGTAGAATCCCGGAGAAACAAACAAAACCATTATATGGTTCCCGATTGCGGCAGGCAGGCAGTAATTAGTACTGCCATGATTGGACAGATGCGTTGGTGTTGGAAATCCTATCCGTAACCCAGCCATCGGAACTGTCCAGGGCCCATTGGATCCTGGTCACTTCAGAACATGAAACATCACGTGGGCTGAAATGGAAACATCCCCCCAGGGTTGCTTGGCCAAGGACTAAAGTCCAGCCCACATCCATGTTTCAATACATTGAGAAGCATGGGATATAGACGGGGTGATTTCCATGAAGCTGGTTCAGTTGAGAATTTGCCAATGTTTCTGACATGCTTCTGTCAAGGGATAAGCTTTGGTAAAGTTTATTTCTATGTTTATTCCTTTATATTTTAATAGTGAAATAATTTAGTGAAGGGGGGGGGTTATGGTGTTGGGTTGTTTTTCAGGGGTTGGGCTTGGCCCCTTAATGAAGGACCTCTTAAGAAGTCAACATACCAAGACATTTTGGACAATTTCATGCTTCCAACTCTATGGGAACAGTTTGGGGATGGCCCCTTCCTGTTTCAACATGACTGCGCACCAGTGTGCATAGCAAGGTCCATAAAGACATGGATGAGCGAATTTGGGGTGGAGGAACTTGACTGGCCTGCACAGAGTACTACTGACCTCAACCCGACTGAACACCTTTGGGATGAATTTGAGTGGAGACTGTAAGCCATGCCTTCTTGTCCCACATCAGTGCCTGACCTCACAAATGCGCTTCTGGAAGAATGGTCAAACATTCCCATAGGCACACTCCTAAACCTTGTGGACAGCCTTCTCAGAAGAGTTAAAGCTTTTATAGCTGCAAAGAGTAGGCCAACTCAATCTTGAACCCTACGGACTAAGACTAGGATAAAGTTCATGTGCGTGTAAAAGCAGGCGTGCCAATACTTTTGACAATATAGTGTATATGAGCCTGTTGGACACCCCCTTCCAAAACCATGAGCAATGACATGCAGTTGGCCTTCCTTTGTGGCTATAACATCCTTCACTTATCTGGCAAGGCTTCCAACAAGATTGTGGAGTGTGCCTGTGGGAATTTGTGCCGATTTAGCCAAAAGACCATTTGTAAGGTCAGGTACTAATGTTGGATGAGAAGACCTGACTTGCAGTTGGTGTTCCATTTTATCCCAAAGGTGTTGAGTAGTCCCTTAGCGTGTACATTAGCTTTAGTATCCTGCCTGCTTGGACACTTTTTTTTATCAACACAGCTCCACTTTTATGGGTAGTTACTCATTTTTCGATGAGAAGACCTGATTTTGGTGTTTCGGTTTATCCCAAAAGTGTTGAATAGGGCAGTTAATTTATAACATTTAAGCCTGGGTTTATAAATTGTTGTGTGTTCATGCTGTTGATCCTCGGCGTTCATACTGAATTTTGCTGGGAATATAAATAAATAAGCATATCCCAAAAAACGACAATTAAGGAAATGCGATCTCTTGCGGGTTTGGTGAATGGTGCATCAAATTCTCAGTAACATAAAAACATGTTTATTGCGGCATTGAAAATTCTCCCTGTAATTGTGTTTTATCTCTATGTTCAGCAAAAGTATGGAGTTTGTCTCCATTGCGCTTCACGCTTTAACGCCATGTAACCGAATCCCCCAGAGCCAGGAGCTATAAATTATCGCGTCTGCTGTGTTAATATTCAGCAGCTGTGCTTTTTATTAGCAGCTTTTTCAAATATTCATAAGCATTGTTTGATACTTAAGCGGCACGTGCAAAAGTCCCCAGATTTGCCATGGTTTGAGGAAACGTTTATTATGAATGATGAGTTGGATTTGTTAGCTGCAAGTGGGGATTGAGATTCCTCTTGAACCAGTAAATAACCTAGTAAAGGAAATCTCCCCTTTTAACCCCAAAACCCCACTCGTTCCAAAATCACGTTATTGTAGGATGCTCATTTCTAATGGTCCTCCTCCCTTTTCTAGCATAAGATGCAGGAGCACTATGCCTAGACAATCATTTACATGCAGCTCATTGACCTGCAGATGCTGGGGAGAAATGTATCCTAAAAGTTCATAACAAATGTCATGGCCAGAGGTCTGGATATCTGGCCATGACATCTCAATGGGGTTGCATTGAGATGTAGATGTCACAAAGGTGCTAGGGTCATGCAGGAATCAGGATGACACAGGATGGTCTGGAGTTACTGGGTGACAAAGGAGGGTTTCTGGAGGCACACTTCGTTTCACGAGAGTTCCCCGGGGTCACAGAGTCTCTGGAGGTACAAGAGTACAAGGGTCTCTGGAGGTGCATTAATAAAGCAGCCTCTGGAGGCACAGAAGTGCAGGGGTCTCTGGAAGCACAGGAGTGCAAGGGTCTCTAGAAACAAACACAAGAGTGCAGGGGTCACTGGAGACACTGAAGATTATGGGAATTCACAGGGGTCACAGAGTCGTTGGAGGTATGTTAGTGTAGCAGTATGTGGAGGCACAGGAGGGCAGGGGTAACAGGAGACACAAGAGCACCTGGAGACCCCAAAGTGCAGGGGTTACCGGAGACACAAAAGTACCTGGAGACCCTAAAGCGCAAAGGTCACCGGAGACACAAAAGTACCTTGACACCCCAAAGTGCAGGGGTCACTGGAGACACAAGAGTACCTGAACACTCCAAAGCACAGAGGTCACTAGAGACACAAAAGTACCTGGACACCCCAAATTGCATGGGTCACTGGAGACATAAGAGTACCTGGACACCCCAAAGTGCATGGGTCACTGGAGACACAAAAGTACCTGGACACCCCAAATTGCATGGGTCACTGGAGACAAAAGAGTACCTGGACACCCCAAAGTGCATGGGTCACTGGAGACACAAAAGTACCTGGACACCCCAAGGCGCAGGGGTCATTGGAGACACAAGAGTCTCAAAAGACACAAGTCACTGGAGACACAGGGATTGCAGAAGACACAGGTGGCTGAAAACAAAGTCACTGAAAACTGGGATTACTGGAGATCCTGAAGATCACAAGAGTTCACATGGGTCGCAGAGTCTCTGTCGGTAGAGGGGTACAGAGGTCTCCAAAGGCACAGGAGTAAAGGAGATTCTGGAGTCAAAGGAGTGCAGGAGTGACTGGAGACACTTAAGATCATGAGAGTTCCCTGGGGTGACGGAATCTCTGGAGGTACAAGAGTACAGGGGATGCTGGAGGTACGTTAGTAAAGCAGCCTCTGGAGGCACAGGAATGCAAGGGTCTCTGGAGCCACATGAGTGCAGGGGTCTCTAGAAGCACAAGAGTGCAGGGGTCTCTAGAGGCATAGGAGTGCAGAGATTTCTGGAGGTACAGGGGTCACTGGAGACACTTAAGATCATGGGAATTCACTGGGATGAGTGCAGGGGTCTCTAGAGGTACATTACTGTATTGGTCTCTGGGGACACAGGGGTGCAGAGGTCTTTAGAAACACAGGAGTGCAAGGATCACTGGAGACATTAAGGATCACAACAATTCACAGGGGTCACAAAGTCTTTGGAGGGATGTTAGTGAAATGGAATGGTCTTTGGAGGCATAGGATTTCAGGGGTCACTGGAGACACTTAAGATTACAGGAGTTTGCAGGGGGTCACAGCATTTCTGGAGGTACAGGGGCTTCTAGAAGCACGTTAGTGTAGACATCTCTGGAGGCACAGGAGTGCATGGGCCACTGGAGGCATAGGAGTTCAGGGGTACTGGAGATACTTAATATCACGTAAATTCACAGTAGAATGGTCTCTGGAAGCACAGGAGTGCAGGAGATCTCTGAAGGCACAGGAATGCAAGGTCATTGGAGACATGTAAGATCATGGGGATCCACAAGGGTCTCAGAATCTCTGAAGGTAAAGGATTGCAGGAGTCTCTGGAGGTATGTTAGGGTTGCAGTCTGTGGAGGTACAGGAGCGCAGGGGTTTCTGAAGACAAATGAGGGCAGGGTACTATGGAGGCACAGGGGTCTCAGGAGGCACAGGAGTGCAGGGGTCGTTAGAAACACTTACGATCATGGGAGTTCACAGGGGTCACAGTGTCTGGAGGCACAGGAGTGCAGGGATCTCTGGAAGCACAGGAATTCAGGGGTCACTGTAGACACTTAAGATCATGGGAATTCACTGGGATCATAGAGTCTCTGAAGGAACTGGAGTACAGGTGTTTCTGGAGGTACATTACTGTAGATGGCGCTGGAAGCACAAGAATGCAGGGGCCACTGGAGGCATAGGAGTTCACGGGTCACTGGAGACACTTAAGATCACAGGAGTTTACAGGGGTTACAGAGTCTTTGGTAGTGCAGGGGCCACTGGAGGCATTTAAGATCATGGGAGTCCACTTGGAGCACGGGGTCTCTTAAGGTACAGGATTGCAGGAGTTTCTGGAGGTATGTTGGTGTTACGGTCTGTGGAAGTACAAGAGTGCAGGGGTCTCTGGAGACAAAGGAGTGCAGGGGTCTCTGGAGTCAAAGGAGTGCAGGGGTCTCTGGAGTCAAAGGAGTGCAGGGGTCTCTGGAGTCAAAGGAGTGCAGGGGCCTCTGGAGGCACAGGAGTGGCAGGGGCCTCTGGAGACACTTAAGATCATGGGAATCCACACGGGTCACAGGGTCTCTGAAGATACAGGATTGCAGGAGTCTCTGGAGGTATGTTAGTGTTGTGGTCTGTGGGGGTACAGGACAGCAGGAGTCTTTGTAGACAAAGGATTGCAGGGGTCTTTGGGGGCACAGGAGTTCAGGGGTCTTTAGAGACCTTTAAAATCACTGGAGTTTACAGGGGTCACAAAGTCTCCGTAGGTACATTAGTAAAGCAGTCTCTGGAGGCACAGGGGTTCAGGGGTCACTGTAAACACTTTAGATCATGGAAATTCACAGGGATCATAGAGTCTCTGGAGTTACAGGAGGTCTCTGGAGGTTCAAAGAGATTACAGCTCCAGGTGATAGCCCCGTGTTCACACCATCCTTGTGTTTGAGGAGATGAAGGTGCTGGCTCAATAAAGACGATGACAAGAAAAAAAAGTAGGACAGCCGCACTCCGATATAATGGCTTTATTAATAAAACTTAGTCCATACACCAACAGAGGCACAAGTACAGATGAATAGTGACGCGTTTCGCACAGTTAGTGGCGCTTAGTCATAGCTGTAGGACCATTAACCCCATTCTATCTTTTATACACGTAAATCACTGGTCACCTGACCAATTGTATTTAATCTAGATTGTGGTCAGATGTGGTCCTCAAGAACTTTCACACACATGAAGAGGAGAAGTGGGTTATGATTGAAAGCACAAGCTCTAGTAGCATATGGGGTAGATAAAAGATAGATTGGGGTCAGTGGCCCTACAGCTATGACTAAGCTGCACTAACTGTTGGTGTGTGGACTAGGTTTTTTCAATAAAGGTCTCTGGAGGTATGTTAGTGTGCAGTCTCTGGAAGCACAGTAGTGTAGAGGCAGGGGTCTCTGAAAGCACAGGGGTTCAGGGGTCTCTGGAGGCACAGAGGTGCATGGGTCATTGGAATCAATTCAGATCAAGGGAATTCACAGGGGTCACAAAGTCAGTGAAGGTACACGAGTCTCTGGAGTTATGTTATTAAAGCGGTATCTCGAGGCACAGGAGTGCAAGGGTCTCTGGAAGCACAGGTGTGCAGGGGTCAATGGAGGCACAGGGTTGCAGGGGTCATTAGCGGCAGTTCAGATCAAGGGAGTTGACAGGGGTCACAAAGTCAGTGGAGGTACAGAAGTCTCTGGAGGTATGTTATTAAAGTGATATTTCGAGACACAGGCGTGTAGGGGGTCTCTGGAGGCACAGGAGTCACAGCCACTGGAAGTAAGAGAACAAAGGAGGCCCTGGAGGCACAGAGAGGGCTTGGTTTAGCACTTTGTTGCTCAAATGCCAAGTAGCGTGTTGCCTAGCACTTTAAAGTCATCTCTACAATCTGATTGGTTGTGTTGCTGGCAATCTACTAGAAACCTGAAAGTGCCAGCAAATCCCAGTGTCTTGCTTACTCTGGCAGTGGAGACTTAGCAGCTTGCCAGCCTTCTGATGCAAACAAACAGCAGGTGGTGTAAGCTGTTCCGAAACCGAGTGCAACAGACTACTATAGTAGTGTGTGAACGCCCACAAAAAAAAAGTTACCTACATGTGTTGCCGTTCATGATTGATTAATGGTACCCCAAACGCGGAAAGGAAAACGCGTGCTTTCGCACACCAAAAAAACAAGTGCCGAAAAACACAGTTAAAAAGGGGTGTAAGCTTCTTGAAATGAATAGGCTGCCTTATGTGCGAATCATGACAACACACAAAAAGTGCTCCCAGTGTGAATGAAGGCTTTGGAAGCTCTGTTGTGAACTTATGAAGATGAATTATTCCAAAAAAAAAGCAGCTACAGAGGTCAGTGAGGGCTTATTTAAATGCTCACATAGGCTTTGTTAAGAATTTTTATATACTTTAATGTTTATAGCCTGATTATAGGTTTTCCTTAAGTAATCTTTAATTGTCCCTGCAGCCTCTCAGTTGTATTGCATGTCATTTTACAATGCCTTAAGCACTGCTGAGCATGCCTTAAAGCAGAGCTCCAGCCAAAAAGGACACGCTAAAACAAAACCTCCTACTAATGCCGCATATATACGAACGGAATTTCGGCCAACAAAAGACAGATGAGAGCTTTTCATCTGGAAAATTTGACCGTGTGTAGGTTCCATCAGAATTTAGCTGGCCGAATTCCCGCCAGCAAAATTTTGAGAGCATGTTCTCAATTTTCCCGACGGAAAAACTTTCTATCGGAAATTTTGATTGTGTGTATGCAATTCCGCCACGCAAATACTCACACATGCTCAGATTCAGCTACGAGACGGAAGCTATTGGCTACTGGCTATTGAACTTCCTCTTTCTAGTCCCGTCGTACGTGTTGTACGTCACCGCGTTCTTGACGGTCGGAATTTGGTGTGACTGTAGGCAAGACAGCTTGAGTGTAATTCCGTTGGGAAAACCATCAGACCTTTTTCCGACCATAATTCCGATCGTGCGTATGTGGCATTACAGACAAAATAACAAAATCAGCTTTTGCTGCAATATCAGCTTTCCCCCACGGCACATGTTTCTGCGTCAAGATGTCTTCAGTCTGTCGGCCAACATCCTTGAACCCATTTCCTCTGAGCTCAGGTTATCCGGGACCTGATCCCAGCCTGTGATTGGACAATAAAAGGATAAGCAGCACATTGATGAGCTCAACGCTCTCCGCAAGTCATGGACTGATTGGCTCCTTTTGCTGCTTCTTCCTCTCACACCCCCACCCTACTGATACCGGCCTGGCTGGAGATCACTTTAAAGTCCAACTCCAAACAAATTGTTTGGATTTTTTTGTATATAGAGGGGAAGAGTCAAAATTGCTGCTTGCTCTTTCATTTCTGTCAGTGACCCCATTAGGGACATTATCCCTCACTTCCTGTCCTGTGATACCAGTACAAGAAATAAGGGATGTGGTTATCTCAATGACAGGCAGGACCAAATGGAAATTAAAATATCGTCAGAAGTTTTACCACTTCCCTATTCCAAAAGAAATGTGTTTTTTTTTCTCTGTCCTTGTCAGTGGTGGCCAGTCCACTAGGGCAGAGTGCCCCCCCAATCCATGCACTCGGCTCCTACATACAGGGCTCCAGATGCATGGATTCCAATGGGGGGAGGTGTTACCGATTGGCTGAAAGGACAGGCGATCCTATTGGATGCCTAGAATGAGGGAGGGAGGGAGATGCACGCCATGATCCACAGGAGGAAGGAGGATGAAAACTGCCGCTCGTTGCCATAGGACACGCTGCCTGCCCGCTACCTAGATGGGGTAAGTGCCGGGCTTTGATGTCCGACCTTCGTCCCACTGCAGGGTGCCACGAGGAATTGTCCATCACTAAGGGGATTTTTTTAATTAAATGTTTGAATGCCAAAAATATTCATGCATGCTGCATGAATTTTGGCTGTAATTTCTCTAATAGAGTAATCATAGTGATCATCAGCTCCATCTAGTGGCCAAAATGTGGTATAGCTTTAACTCAATTAAATAATATACCACATTTTGGCCACTAGATGGCGCAAACTATCATAGGGCATACTCTGTTAGAGAAAATAGAGCCTAAATTTGTCCAGCATGCAGGAATATGTTTGACATTCATCCAACAAATGTTTTATAAATAGACCCCTTACTGTCCTGATATGGACACAGAAAGCAATAAATTCCTGACAGAGGCTTTAACCCTTCCCCGCTCTATCCCTGGTCCACCCCTTCTACCCGTTGAATTTCAGTTCTGTCAATCATAGAGGCTCACCATCACGTGTGGGTGTTACCTATGCAAATGTTGCCTGTCTAGGAACGCCCACTCCCCCAGACTAACATTTACCCATCAAGACATGTTGATATTTGCATGACTCCTCCCAAAAGCCAGCCCACTGCATGTGACCATTATGTCAGTGGTCATATGATGAAGAACCACTCTGATTGGTTAACAATAATCAGAATTTAGAAATTGGATGAAAGGTTTAGCACTGGGAAACACTTTAAAAAAAAAAAGTGCATTTTTATTACAACTGTATTGATCAGACCAAAATAAGGGACAAATGAGGAGGAAAGTGGGACAGAGGGACTGTGTTCTGAATCAGGGACAGTCCTTCAAAATCAGGGACAGTTGGGAGCTATGCCAACTTTCAGTAATAACCGGAATTGAGAGCCAGACTGCATGTGACCATTATGTCAGAGATGACATAGTGTTCACATGGTTAGGAAACCACTGTGATTTGTTACTGATCATCAACAGGAACCATAGCTTTATATGACAGCTGGCATTGAGAGACAGCAGCTGTGCAAAGTGCCACCTGCTTGCTTTTTCAATGGGCATCTTTATGAACATCCCCTCAGCACAGGGCATCCTGCCAGGGAACATTACTAAACAGATTGCAGGTGTTTAGGGGGTTCCTGTATGTGACCAATATGTCAGTGGTCACATGATCAAGAACCACTCTTGATTGGTTAACGATCAACAAAATCAGGGGTCTCAAACAGGCGGCCCTCCAGCTGTTACGAAACAACAAGTCCCATCATGCCTCTGCCTGTGGGAGTCATGCTTGTAACTGTCAGCCTTGCAATGCCTCATGGGACTTGTAGTTGGCTGGAGGGCCGCCTGTTTGAGACCCCTAAACAAAAAGAGACCCCAGCTTTCAGTGACAGCTGGGATTGAGAGCCAGCCTGCAAATGACCATTATGTCAGAGCTGACATAGTGTTTACATGATTTGTAAGCCACTTTGATTGGTTACGGATCATCAACTGGAACTATGGCTTTATAAGACAAGCTGGTATTGAGAGCCAGCGGCTATATGCAAAATGTCACTTGCTTGCTTTCAATGGGGATATTTATTAACATTTCCTCAGCACAGGGCATCATGCCGGGGAACATTAATAAGCAGATTGCAGGTGTTTAGGGGGTTCCTGTATGTGACCAATATGCTAGTGGGTACATGATCAAGAACCACTCTGATTGGTTACAAATCATCAACTGGAACCATGTCTTTAAATGACAGCCAATATTAAGAGACAGCAGTTTTACAAAGTTTCACCTGCTTGCTCTCAATGAGGAGATTTATTAAAATCCCCTGTGTGGGGGTCATCATCCCGGGAAATATTACTAAACAAATAATTGCAGGCGCTAAGGGGTTTCTGTAAGTGGTCATATGATCAATAACCGATATGATTGGTTAACGATTATCAATGGAGACCCCGACTTTCAGTGACAGTGGGAATTGAGAGCAAGACTGCATATGACCATTATGTCAGAGATGACATAGGGGTTGATTTACTAAAGGCAAAAAGGCTGTGCACTTTGCAGAGTGCATTTGCACTCTGTAAGAGCCATTGCTCCAAAGCTTAGTAAATGAGCAGAAGCTCTGCTGACTTCCATCATCCAATCATGTGCAAGCAAAAATGTTGTTTTCTATTTTCCTTACATGTGATTGGGTATTCTTTGCAAAGTGAAGCCTTACCTCATTTACTAAGCTCTAAAGCAACTGCACTTGCAGAGGGCAACTCCACTTTGCAAAGTGCACAGACTATTTGCCTTTAGTAAATCAACCCCATAGTGTTCACATGGTTAGTAAACCACTCTGATTGGTTACTGATCATCAACAGGAACCATGGCTTTATATAACAACTGGTAGTGAGAGCCAGCAGCTACGCAAAGTGCCACCTGCTTGCTCTTAATGGGGACATTTATTAAAATCCCCTCAGCACAGGGCACCCGGCCAGGGAACATTACTAAACAGATTGCAGGAGTTAAGGGGTTCCTGTATGTGACCATTTTGTCAGTGGTCACATGATAAAGAACCACTCTGGTTACCAATTATCAATGGAGACTGTTTGAGAGCCAGTAGCTATGCAAAGTGTCAGCTTCTTGCTCTCAATGAGGACATTTATTACCATTGCCTCAGCACAGGCCATCATGCCGGAGAACATTAATAAGTAGATTGCAAGTTTTAAGGGGTTCCTGTATGTGACCATTACGTAGTGATCACATGATCAAGAACCACTCTGATTGATTTCCGATTATCAATGGGGACCCCTGGATTTCAGTGAAAGCCGGGATTTAAAGCCAGCCTGCATATAACCATTATGTCAGAGATGACATAATGTTCATATGGTTAGTAAACCACTCTGATTGGTTACTGATCATCAACAGGAACCATGGCTTTATATAACAGCCGGTATTGAGAGCCAACAGCTACGCAAAGTGCCGCCCGCTTGCTCTCAACAGGGACATTTATTAAAATCCCCTCAGCACAGGGAATCCGGCCAGGGAACATTACTAAACAGATTCCAGGAGTTAAGGGGTTCCTGTATGTGACCATTATGTCAGTGGTCACATGATAAAGAACCATTCTGGTTACCAATTATCAATGGAGACTGTTCGAGAGCCAGCAGCTATGCAAAGTGTCAGCTTCTTGCTCTCAATGAGGACATTTATTACCATTGCCTCAGCACAGGCCATCATGCCGGAGAACATTAATAAGTAGATTGCAAGTGTTAAGGGGTTCCTGTATGTGACCATTATGTAGTGATCACATGATCAAGAACCACTCTGATTGGTTACCGATTGTCAATGGGGACCCCTAGATTTCCATGACAGCCGGGATTTAAAATCAGCCATTATGTCAGAGATGACATAGTGTTCACATGGTTAGTAAACCACTCTGAATGGTTACTGATCATCAACAGGAACCATGGCTTTAAATGGCAGCCGGTATTGAGAGCCAACAGCTATGCAAAGTGTCAGCTGCTTGCTCTCCATGGGGACATTTATTACCATTCCCTCAGCATGGGGCATCATACCGGGGAGCATTGTTAAGCAGATTGCAGGCATTAAGGGGTTTCTGTATGTGATTGTTATGTCAGTGGTCACAGAATAAAGAACAACTCTGATTGGTTAACGATCATCGGGATTGGGAGCCAGCAGCTGTACAAAGTGTCAACTGCTTGATCTCAATAGGGAGATTTTTTTTTTTAATGTACCCTCAGTGCTGGGCATTATGGTGGGAAATGCATTACTAAACAGATTGCAGACGCTAAGGGGTTCCTGTATGTGACCAATGTGTCATTGGTCACAAGATTAAAGGGGGAGTAAACCCATCCATAAAAAAGTTTCATTTCCAGCACGTGCCGGAAATGTAACCTTCCCATTGGTTGTGCTTTCAACCATACTGTCAAACCATCCAATGGCTGGTGTCTAAACTCATCACATGTGCAGCATCATGGCAGTTGTAGATTAAACAGAGGCAAAGATGGCAGTTTTCTTGGTTGAAAACTATAGGAGGGTTCACTTCCACTTTTAAGAGCCACTCTGATTGGTTACTAATGATCAATGGAGATCTCAGCTTTTATTGACTGCTGGGATTAATAGCCATGAACTGCGCAAAGTGTCAGCTGCTTGTTCTCAACGGCGACATTTATTAACGTACCCTCAGCTCAGGGCATCATACAAGGGAACATTAATAAGCAGATTGCATGCATTAAGGGGTTAATAGACAAACTGTTTCTGGGCCACCGAAGAAATGTGGTTACTTTGGAGACAACATTGCAGTTTACCAGTCCTTAGACATGGTGGCCACATTTGTGTTCTTTTTTTTTTTTAAGACAATTTTATTATCACCTTGGTGATCCTGCCAGAAGCACACATCCTGTCCCTTCATGTCTACACTTATTTCTCCACTGTATCTATGGAGGGCACTGTGGTGGGCACCTAGTCTTGTTTATTTTATCTTCTTGGTACACGTGAAGCTGGTACTCTTTAAGAGCAAGGCACTTTGTCAGCCTCCAACTGCTACAAGCCAGATAAACAGAAGTTTTCTTACCGTCGGAAGGGCCGGCGATGATTGCAGGGGCGGGGCCATGTGATTTCCCTCTTTATAAATTTCATGACATTTTCCCCCCTTCGGCTTGGCGCGCGCATAATGAGTGTCCTGAAATAATAGTGCTGTTAACATGCCGCATATGCCAAGTGCAGCTGTTCCAAGTTCAATGAGAAGATGCACACAGTGGTACTTAAGCGCCACGCGGGGTCTACTTATCGTTTCCTGAAGAACAAGTTAATAACATGCAATTCAACGGCAAATGAAAAAAAAAAAAAAAGAAACGCCGTTTTGTCGGGCTCCAGCCTGCTTTTAATTGTCTCCCATTTATCAGTATTGGGAGCAGGAATCTGCTCTTTTCTCTTCCCCTTCCTCAGCCCTGATGGATTTATCTACAGCTTGGAATGGGCCAGATGCCGGCTCAATAGAGCCTCCTGTCCATCTTCAACGTATTAAGCCCCCAAATCATTTAGAGAAAAAAAAAAAGAGAAAGTCTTGTGTGCCGCCTCAATTCGTGTGATTAGACACCGCGTGAATTCAGAGCCCAACGTGAACAATGGGAAGGGGGGCCTTCTGCTGTGGGGTCTAGGATGCGATAGGCCGATGAGGCATTAGACGAGCCCGGGGTACGCGTGGCTGACAATGTATTATAATTAAAGGGAGTGTACCCTCTCTTTTATGTTGTGTTAAATATAGATGGATGGTTAATTGTGTGCTGTGGCTTTAAAATATTGCTTCTGTGTATAATTTGTAATCATATATGCATACGTGGCATCCAGATTTATTCATTACCTGCGTGGGTTCTACTTTGCCAGCAATGGTTATGCTTTACGGCTCCTTCTCTCAGTGCAAGTCTATGAGTCAGCCGACTTATTAAAATGAATACACTCCCTATGTGGCTTGTATCCCCTAAGGCTGAAATTGATTCTGCCTTTGTTATTCATATATAATATTTTTTTAAATTATTATTTATTACAGGTATTTACAGTATATAGCACCATCAATTCATGCAGTGCTTTTACATACAGTAGATCTTGTATAATATTATGTTATATTATTATAAAAAAAAAAAAAAAAATATATATATATATATATATATATATATATATATATATATATATATATATATATATATATATATATATATATATATATATATATATATAAAATATATATACATTATATATGTATGTATATATATTTATATATATCAAATAAAATTGATAACAGAATACATTTCTAAATAAAATATATATAAAACATAGAAATATACATAAAAGTTATACCTCTAGTGCTGTCTATTATGCAGCATTTTTATATCTGGTATATTATTATATTATAAAAGATATATATATATATATATATATATATATATATATATAGATTATTTTTATATATATATATAGAGATTATTTATATATATATATATATATATATATATATATATAGAGAGAGAGAGAGATTATATATATATATATATATATATATATATAGAGAGAGAGAGAGAGATTTTTTTTCTATTATATATAATATACTGTATATATATATATATATATATAATATAAATAATGAAAGCAGAATACATTTCTAAATAATATATATATATATACAATACAATAGAAATATACATAAAAGTTATAACTCTAGTGCTGTCTATTTATGCAGCATTTTTTAGCTTACTTTATTATAATATATATATACGCAGAGATAGAGAGAGATATTTTTTCTATTATATATAATATGCTGTATATATAGTAGAAAAATTGAAAGCAGAATACATTTCTAAATAAAATATATATAATACAATAGAACTATACATAAAAAATAGATCTTTCTTTATATATAAGAAAAAAAAATATATATACATATTAAAAAAAAAAAAATATATATATATATATAAAGCTAGATAGATATTCACGCGCTATCTATTGATATACACAGTGTGTGTGTGTGTGTATATATATATATATAAATATATATATATATATATATATATATATACTGTATATAGATAGATATCTATACTGTGTATAGATATGTATACAAATAGAAAAAATACTTAAGAATGGTATAAATAGAAATAATAAATGCTTAATAAACTTCTAAATAAAATATATATAGTAAAATATACATAAAATAAAAATATAAAATATACATAAACACACACATATTTACCTACAGTATCTTATATATATATATATATATATATATATCTACTAGATGGATAGATAGAATAAAAGAACAAAAAATACAATTGTTTACTAATTAAGTTCAAATTAAAAAGAAAATTATATTATGACTATTATTATTATTGTGCCTTCCCTGGTTCCTCCTTCCTCCCTCATCAACATACTAATTCCGTTTTTAAATAAAACCTTTCTCTTTTCATCACATACCTTGCTTTAGTCCAAATGATGTCACACTGGGTCTCTGTGCTTCTCTATGCAATGCATGCAGATCTTGACGAGTGGGAGGGGCCAGAAGGCTGCCTCAGCACTCCTCCCAAGAACCCTCAGCCCTGATGCAAGCAGTGGGCTTGCTCTTGGGAGGAGTTATGCAAATATTAAAATGTCTCGATGGGTGGATGTCTGTTGGGTGGGTTCGTGTTCCTAGGCAGGCTGTATTTGCATGTGATGCTGAGCCTTCATGATTTGAAGAATTGCAATCTCATGAATGAATGTAACAGCCAGGGACAGTCAAGCAGGAGAGGAAAGAGCTAGATGATGTTGGACGTACTCCAGCCAGGAAATTAGATGGGCTTCATCTGACTTGCTGCAGCTTCGAATGTATATTATATTATGTGTAGACCTTTGGTGATATCAGGGGTCGCCCGTGAGGCCCCCAATATCTAATAAGTTGACCTCCACTAACCCTTTCCTACTCTACAGACTTCTTTATTCTATAAGCGGTGACCCCGGTTGTATCATTGAGAACCATTCCACTGGGGGTCGTCTCTTTATTCCAGATATGAGTGGCCAGGGACAGGCTGCAATCTTCTCTGACATTCCATCAGCAGGAGGCGATCATGAGCAATTTTCAGAGGATTCATGATGTGACTATAATGGAGACGACATTCCGATTCCTCCAGACTGACAATTACCCGGAATCACTCACACTGCTCTCAGCTGTTTTCAGTTTTCACTGGTACCAGGCTACATGACCGACATAATAATCTCCGCACTGTCATCTCCTCTATAACTTACCAGCAGTCAGATACTCCAATGTCATTTTTCTATACGACTTCATATTTATTTGAATTATCATTTTATTAATCACAGTTCATAAATGTAAGTTAAAGCCAAACTCCACCCAAAACTGTTTGCTCTGATATATGGTGGGGGTAAAGCCAGGCGCAAGGATTTGCTCACATCCTCCCCACCCTGTAGACTGTAGCTGCCAGTTCTTGAAAATACAGAAGGACCCCAGTGCAAGGAAGCGTGCCGAGAAAACCCATAACACTACTAAATAGATAATACAGTCATCATTTTAAAATTGAAGTTTATTCTGCTTGTATTTCAGCTTCTTTTATTTCTCCATCAATCTCATAATGTGGGCACAGCAGGTGTACAGACCCAGAAACTCAGCACAGGGATGGTGGGAACCCCTCATAATGGGCACAGCAGATGTACAGACCCAGGGACTCAGCACAGGGATGGTGGGAATCCCTCATAATGGGCACAGAAGGTGTACAGACACAGGAACTCAGCACAGGGATGGTGGGAACCCCTCATAATGGGCACAGAAGGTGTACAGACACAGGAACTCAGCACAAGGATGCTGGAAGCCCATCATAATGGACACAGAAGGTGTACAGACACAGGAACTCAGCACAGGGATGGTGGGAACCCGTCATAATGGGCACAGAAGGTGCGTAGACCATGGAACTTAGTGAAGGGATGGTGGGAACCCCTCATAATGGACACAAATGATGTGTAGACCCGGGAACTCATCACAGGGATGGTGGGAACCCCTCATAATGGGCACAGAGGGCGTGTAGACCATGTAACTTGGTGCAGGGATGGTGGGAACCCCTCATTATGGACACAGAAGGTGTGTAGACCCGGGAACTCATCACAAGGATGGTGGAAAGCCCTGATAATGGGCACAGAGGGTGTGTAGACCATGGAACTTGGTGCAGGGATGGTGGGAACCCCTCATTATGGACATAGAAGGTGTGTAGACCCAGGAACTCATCACAGGGATGGTGGGAACCCCTCATAATGGGCACAGAGGACGTGTAGATCATGGAACTTGGTGCAGGGATGATGGGAACCCCTCATTATGGACACAGAGGGTGTGTAGACCCGAGAACTCATCACAGGGATGGTGGGAATCCCTCATAATGGGCACAGAGGGTGTGTAGACTCAGGAACTCATCACAGGGATGGTGGGAACCCCTCATAATGGGCACAGAGGACGTGTAGACCATGGAACTTGGTGCAGGGATGGTGGGAATCCCTCATAATGGACACAAAGGGTGTGTAGACCCTGGAACTCATCACAGGGATGGTGGGAACCCCTCATAATGGGCACAGAGGCCGTGTAGACCATGGAACTTGGTGCAGGGATGGTGGGAACCCCTCATTATGGACACAGAAGGTGTGTAGACTCAGGAACTCATCACAGGGATGGTGGGAACCCCTCATAATGGGCACAGAGGACGTGTAGACCATGGAACTTGGTGCAGGGATGGTGGGAATCCCTCATAATGGACACAAAGGGTGTGTAGACCCTGGAACTCATCACAGGGATGGTGGGAACCCCTCATAATGGGCACAGAGGCCGTGTAGACCATGGAACTTGGTGCAGGGATGATGGGAACCCCTCATTATGGACACAGAGGGTGTGTAGACCTGAGAACTCATCACATGGATGGTGGAAAGCCCTCATAATGGGCACAGAGGGTGTGTGGACCATGGAACTTGGTGCAGGGATGGTGGGAACCCCTCATTATGGACACAGAAGGTGTGTAGACCCGGGAACTCATCACTGGGATGGTGGGAACCCTTCATAATGGACACAGAATGTGTGTAGACCATGGAACTTGGTGCAGGGATGGTGGGAACCCCTCATTTTGGACACAGAGGGCGTGTAGACCCAATAACTCATCACAGGGATGGTGGGAATCCCTCATAATGGGCACAGAGGGCGTGTAGACCATGGAACTTAGTGCAAGGATGGTGGGGACCCCTCATTTTGGGCACAGAGGGTGGGTAGACCACATAAATGAATGCAGGGATGGTGGGAACCCCTGGCATTGAGCACAGCAGGTGTGCAGACTTGGGAACTCACAAGTAGATTCCCCAAGAGATAAGAGACCATGTCAACTATTTGATCTAAGCTGGACTCTTTAATATGACTCTTAAGACTAATTAAATTGTCTCTGTTGAGAAGAAAGTGGAAATCTGCCTCACACTCTGCACTGTAGTTGTTAATACTGAATAAAGAAGCCAGTCTGTCCACTTCAACCTGAGAGCATGTGTGTGTGTCTACTGTTTTCTCTATTCCTTGTGTTCGCTAAGAAACTAAAGTTTTTTTTTTTTTTTAAACTATGTTCCAGTGACACCACGGATTGTGTAAGGGAGTTTTACATCCTTACTGCTCTAACAGTAAAGAGCCCATTGAGCAATGTAGGATTGAACCACCCAGTGCCAGGCCAAGGTCATCCAGCACCCAGGGCAAAGATGCCTGCATGCAGTACTTTTTTTTAGCGCAGTGCAAGGCAATCTACTCCCTTGCATTGCACTGCAACTAATACAATTTGATGAAATGTCATTGTGTGACACTTCAATAAAGTTTCTTTAAAAAAAACATTGACATCCATCTCCCCATAGGAATCAATGGATTGCCCGCTTGGATCCACCTGAAAAATGGACAGGCGGATCCGAGCCGGCTTGGCGTGTTGAAAGGGGCCTTACACATTCAAATGAATGGCTTTGTTTACTTTTCACACCACTTTATACATAATCAAAGGGTCCCTAGGTATTAAAAGCCAGTCATACCCTCAGAGGCGGCTTTAAGATTTGAGCAGCATTGGGGACAGTGCTTCCAGCTTGTTAGTACAGTTGCACTGACAGATCTGGACTTTTCAGGGTTTGCTTACCAGCCATGCCCCCCGACCCGGGCTGTATTCTCCCTCCCCCTCGTCCTTCCTGCCAGTGCAGTGCTCCTGTATTCCTGTGAACACTGCTTGTTAATATAGTTCTGCAATAGCAAAAAATAGGAAGGGGAGAGAGAGAGCACAGCCCACACCTCCTCCCGGCTCTCTCCTCCTCATCTCATTGCTGTCAGTCAGCACTGGGCTGACAGGAGTAGTGATGCCACTGTCACTACTCATGTCAGCCTTGAAACAGATGGAACTTGGCTCAGGGCACCCTTATTTCAACCATTGTGCCCGGCCAGTCGTCCCTTCTGATCACCCTTTGTCCTGGCCCTGGAACCATCTCTCATCCAACTTCATTGTGTGGCCGTGTGTCTTCTTTTAAGACCTAAGATTAAACAGTTTCCTCCCAATGCTGGATTTGTATATAACTATAATATATCCTTTTAAGTGTCTCTTCTCAAGGGAGAATAAGTTCAATGTTTGCAATCATCCTCATAATTGAGGTCCTCCAACTCCTTTGTTGGCTTTGTTGTCCTTCTCTGGACTAACTCTAGTTCTAGCACATCCTTCCTGAGGATTGGTGACCAGAAATGGACGGTTTACTCAAGATGTGGCCAAATCATAGTTTTGTAAAAAAGTAGAGTTCTAGTCTTATCTCTGGAGTTAATCGCCCTAGCCCTAGTGGCCAACTCTTCTATTTTCTTCTTGTAAAGTTTTATTGCTGTTGTGAATTTATTGTCCTGCTTAGCTTTGTGTCATCACTCCAGATCTGGATCAGGGCATTACTGAGCTCCTGAATAGATTGAGGTGCAACCTGACGGCATCGGATGGACTGAAACATAATGTCCCAGAGGTGTACTATTGGTTTCAGATCAGGCGAGCATGGGAGCTATTCAGTAGTATCAATGCCTTCATCCTCCAGGAACTGGCTGCATACTCTCGCCACATGAGGCTGGGCATTGTCGTGCACCAGCAGGAACCCAGGACCCACTGCACCAGTGTAGGGTCTGACAATGGGTGCAAGGATTTCATCCTGATCAGGGCCGTCTTTAATTTTGATTGGGCCCTGGGCAAACATTTTCTTGGGGCCCCCCCTCCATTCTGAGACATAAAAAAAATAGCAGGTAGACTCAAAATCAGTTTACTGCA
Source organism: Lithobates pipiens (assembly GCF_037356315.1). Taxonomy (NCBI): domain Eukaryota; kingdom Metazoa; phylum Chordata; class Amphibia; order Anura; family Ranidae; genus Lithobates; species Lithobates pipiens. The sequence continues at coordinate 605,413,601 of NW_027507758.1, forward strand.
GCAGATCACGCAGTGATTGCAATTGTTTGCCAGAGGTTACAGCCTATCCTTACTGCTCGCTGGCTGGTTGCTAGAGGTTACAACACATAATTTCTGCTTGCCGATTGGTTGCTAAAGGTTAATGCACATCATTACCACTTACTGATTGGCTGCTAGAGATTAAAGCAGATCACTACTGTTCGCTGATTGGTTGCTACAGGCTAATACACATCATTACCTCTCACTGAGCAGTGGAGCAATCCTAAATAATTGAGCAAGTAATGGGGCACATTAATACACATACTACAGGAGAGTGTCAGAGAGTGCAGACATACTACAGGAGAGGTTCAGAGACTGCAGACATACTGCAGGAGACAATCAGAGACTGCGGACATACTGCAGGAGACAATGAAAGACTGCGGACATACTGCAGGAGACAATGAAAGACTGCGGACATACTGCAGGAGACAATCAAAGACTGCGGACATACTGCAGGAGACAATCAAAGACTGCGGACATACTGCAGGAGACAATCAGAGACTGCGGACATACTGCAGGAGACAATCAAAGACTGCGGACATACTGCAGGAGACAATCAGAGACTGCGGACATACTGCAGGAGACAATCGGAGACTGCGTACATGCTACAGGTGATGGTCAGAGAACTTTTAGCAACGCACAGCTTGACAGTTGAATAACACAGCTCAGGGTTTTAGCAGTCAGGCATTTTATGGGTGCAAGGACATACCTGAGCAGCCAAACACACTACATACATTTAGAGGTATGTGGGCGGGGCTTCCATTCTCTGATCTCACTACAACAGCCGGGAGCTCCACTGATGCTTTGTAGGAGGGCCCCGTTACCCGTGAATTGGGGCCCCAAATGAAGGTTTTGCAGAGTGCACAGAGGACACGGGAGGCTGTATTCCCGCGCTAGCCAGCTGAGAGGGGGCGGGGCCGGGAGCTCCACTGACGCTCTGACCCCGCCCCCGTGCAGCCTGTATGCTCGGAACAGAGCGGCTGTAGTATGAGCGTCAGTGGAGCGTCCCGGCCCCGCCCCCTGTATACTGGCTGGGGAATACAGAGGTCCGGGGGCGGGGCCGGGAGCTCCACTGACGCTTCCACTCTGATCACTGGCTCTCACTACAACCGCTCTGTTCTGAGCATACAGGCTGTACGGGGGCGGGGTCAGAGCGTCAGGGGAGCTCCCGGCCGCGCCCCCTCTCAGCTGGCTAGCACGGGAATACAGCCTCCCGTCCCGTGTCCTCTGCACACTCTGCAAAACCTTCATTGGGGCCCCAATTCGCGGGTAGCAGTGCGAGCCCCCCTACAAACATTGGGCCCAGGGCAGGTGCTCCGTTTGCCCTGCGTTAAAGACGGCCCTGATCCTGATACCTAATGGCAGTCAGGGAGCCATTCTCGAGCCTGTATCTGTGCATCCCTCAATGGATATGCCTCCCCAGACCATCACTGACCCACCACCAAACCGGTCATGCTGAACCATGTTACAGGCAGCAAAACGTGCTCTTCTCCAGACTCTTTCACATCTGTCACATGTGCTCAGGGTGAACCTACTCTCATCTGTGAAATGAAAAGGGCGCCTGTGGCGGACCTGCCAATGCTGGTGTTCAATGGCAAATGCCAATCGAGCTCCACGGTGCCGGGCAGTGAGCATAGAGCCCACTAGAGGACGTCGGGCACTCAGGCCACCCTCATGAAGTCTGTTTCTGATTGTTTGTTCGGGGACATTCACACCAGTGGCCTACTGGAGGTCATTTTGTAGGGCTCTGGCAGTGCTCATCCTGTTCCTCCTTGCACAAAGGAGCAGATGCAAGTCCTGCTGATGGGTTAAAGACCTTCTATGGCCCTGTCCAACTCTCTTAGAGTAACTGTCTCCTAGAATTTCCTCCATGCTCTTGAGACTGGGCTGGGAGACACAGCAAACCTTCTGGCAATTGCACGTATTGATGTGCCATCCTGGAGGAGTTGGACTGGCTGTGCAACCTCTATAGGGTCCAGGTATCGCCTCATGCTACCAGTAGTGACACTGACCCTAGACAAATACAAAACTAGTGAAAAACAATCAGAAAAGGTGAGCCACTGAAAAAAAAATGTCATTGGCCTCCACTTGTAAAACCATTGCTGTTTTGGAGGTCGTCTCGTTGTTGCCCATCTAGTGCACCTGTTGTTAATTTCATTAACACCAAAGCAACTGAAACTGATTAACAACCCCCTTTACTACATAAAGAAGAAGTAAAGTCTTCCTTTTTAATTGTACCTACAGGTTAGCCTATAATAAGGCTTACTTGTAGGTACTGTAAATATCTCCTAAACTTGCACCGTTTAGGAGATATTTACTATATACGCCGCCGCTGACATCATCGGCCGGCCATGCCATTTCTTCAGGGCCCTGTGCCGTGACCAGCGGCTCCCGCATGGGAGTGACGTCATCGCTGCTCTGGCCAATCACAGCAACAGGAGCCCTCAAACCCGGAAGAAACACCAGGGAAGATGTCTGCTGCATCGGCACTGTGCGGGCGCCGCTGCAGGGCTTCGATATAAGGTAAATATTTCATAATCAGCTAGTATGTGATGCATACTAGCTCATTATGCATTTTGTCTTACAGGTTTTTTTTAATAGAGTTTACAACCTCTTTAACTGACCAGATCAATATCCCAGAAGTTTATTTTACTTGATGTGTTGACGTGTTCCTTTAATTTTTTTGAGCAGTGTATTTTGATATCTCTGGATGTAGACCGCACTATTGTTATGCTTGATATGTTCAATACAGGACTCTTCTACTGTATACCTTTAGATAGATCCAATAAATAAAGCATTTGAATTGTCTGCTACTGCAAATTTAGAAGTTCTAATTATAATTACCCTATTTTTGACTTTGTTCGGATACCTATATAATGCATCCATTGAAGATAACCAATGTTGCAGCATGCTGTATGACAAACTGTGGCCAGTGGGGCGGATGTGGCCCGTTGCTCGCCTTAATCCACTCCTTTGGTCACTATTCCTCTCACTGATATGAGGCATTATTCCTCCCACTATCAATATGGTTGAGGCACCATTTTTTCCACTGACTCCAGTAGTGGGGTATTGTTTCCTCCCATTGACACCAAGGATAAGGGGCTATTTCTTCCACTGACACCAGTGGTTGGGCACTATTCCTTCCATCAGTACCAACAATGGAACATTATTCCTTCTCCTACTAACTACTGCCACTTTGTATTTTTTCTCCCGCTGACCACCGAGCCTGAGGAAATGTTTACTACCATTGACGCTGGGTCATTTTCTACTTCCACAAACGTAGATGTACACCTAGGTTAATTCCACCCAACGTTGCTCCAAAGCTCACAATGTCTTCCTGGCACTTAAAACATCACGAGAGTATAAGATGAAGATCCAGCAACTCGTCCTCCCGATAAAAGCACTTTATTGATAAAGGGTTCATGTGTTCAATTTACAACAGCTATAAAAAGAGCTGCTGTAACTTGCACACTGTACCCTTTTACAATAAAGTACTTTTATCGGGAGGGAGAGTTGCCGGCTCTTCATCTTATACTCTAATTTCTACCTCCACCGGCCATAGTCCGGCCCCTCCTTAAGTCTGAAGGAGAGTAAAGTGGCCCTTTGCTTATAAAGCTTGGAGACCCGGCTCTACGAAAAGGAAATCAACAACATCTGTTGACAGTTAAAGGTTTTGAAAGTTGATTTAGAAAAGAAGTATTCCAAAATTATAATGAAGATTAGAAAGTAGAGATATTTATGAAGCGTGAAGGTCCTCAACCATGGTAAGTGTACCATGGAAGCAACGTCTTCTTTAAGCTTTAAAAAGTTGCCATGGACATTGGCCATGTAGGGTCGTCATTAACATCAACATTTTATATGTTAACCCAGGCTTTCTCAACCTTTTAACCCTAGAGGAACCCAAAAAATAATTTTCAAGTCTTGAGGAACCCTTACTAAAACCAAATCATCAAGGGTCAATAAAACAATGCCCCTTATAATGGTGGTCAATAGGAAGAATGTTCCCCTTAAAATGGTGCTCAGAATGCCAGCCTTAAAAACAGCTAAAAATATAGATTTGTGTCATGCTGCTGGCTTTGCTAAGTGATGCTGAACCTTGAAATCTGTAGGCATCATCAAAAAAGGTGGTTCATCAGCCACAGCTCAAGGAACCCCTAGCTACCTCTGGAGGAACCCCAGGGTTCCACGGAACCCTGGTTGAAAATAGCTGTGTTAACCCATTCACTATTTCTGTAAGCAACACATTATTATTTACTAGATACATTAATTTCTGTTATTTTGGAACACCTTTTCAGCCTGACCCTGACCCAGACTCTGAAATGCCTCACCGTAAAATATGCAGACACTAACTGTCCCCACAACCTGTACAACAAGACATTCCAGGGACCAGAATAATCATTTATTGCAGTAACATGTTTCTGAAAAGCCACTCTAGCACGCAATCTTGTTATTATATAAAGAACCTAACATTAGCATATAAGCACCTAAATTTGTAATTTAATCATTTTACTGTCACTGACGTTATGTCCATACATAAGAACGTGGAAGCAGCAAAGATTTCGTCTCTGGTTTCTGCTCTTGCTTTTCCTGACCGCTGTGACCAGGGAAGAAGCTAATGGGGCATGATCTGTGTCTGTCTAATAGACCCCTTATGCCTCATTAAAGAGAACCTGTCTCATTAAAAAGAACCTGTCACAGTATCACGTAGAGGGCTATTGTTTTTTCTATATCAGGGATATGCAATTAGCGGACCTCCAGCTGCTGCAAAACTACAAGTCCCATCAGGCCTCTGCCTCTGGGTGTCATGCTTGTGGCTGTCAGAGTCTTGCTATGCCTCATGGGAGTTGTAGTTCTGAAACAGCTGGAGGTCCGCCAATTGCATATCCCTGTTCTATATGATAGCAAAAGATTTGATGAAAAATAAAAGTGTAAAACGTCAAAGCTACACCCAAGTATTTAAACTCCCCCCCCCCCCCCCCCCCCAAAAAATGTTTTTGAGCCTACTCTATCCCCACGTACATAACCAAATCTATGTATTGAGGGGGGGGGGGTGCTTATATACAAAACTGTCGACTGCACTACACGTTACATATTTCTGTACATTCCAAAGTGAGAGCAGTCATTCTAAGCACATTTTTCATTGTTAACTCTAAACTGATGACCTACTGGGGCTGTAAAAGCATTGCCTATGGAGCATTTTGTATACCGAAGATTGTCATTCTTTTTCAGGCGCTCACAATTTTGAGGCTTGACATGTTTTGGTATCTGTTTGCTTTGTGCAACCTCATCTTTTATACTTTACAAGAAAATTGGTTAATAAGTTGTGTTTGTGCGCACTAAAATTAACGTTATTTAATTTTAGCTAAAACGTGTGCTTGATAAAATTGTTTTTACCACCTTTTTTTTTTTTTCTCAAGGTCTCTGCACCTAAGATTTGCATTTTAACATGTGTGCATGCAACAAAAAAAATAAAGAAAAAAATTTGTTCTATCTGCATAGGGGTTAAAATGTATGCATAGCCGAAACCTTTTTTTTTTTTTTTTTTTTCGGAAGAATTAAATCCTTTATCATTTGTGTCCTATTGGGAAGATTTTTATACTTTTTTATTCCTGGAGGCACACTGGAGGGGAAATAGGGGATGTCATAGGGCAGGGATATGCAATAAGCGGATCTCCAGCTGTTGCAAAACTACAAGTCCCACCATGCCTCTGCCTCTGGGTGTCATGACTGTGGCTGTAAGAGTCTTGCTATGCCTCATGGGACTTGTAGTTCTGCAACAGCTGGAGGTCCGCTAATTGCATATGCCTGTCATAGGGGATTTCCCTATTGGTGTAGTGATGCAAATTTGACCATTACTTGACTATTATATAGGAATACCACTAACAAAAAAAAACATACTTTCCCTTTGTTTGATTTGAGGATTTATAATTTCTTTATGATGACTTTACAGAGAAATGTGCTAGGTTTTACGGAGGGAACAATATTGTAATATCACCTTATTTTTCCAGGCAGGACAGGTCATGCAGAGGTGGTCCGAGTTGTCTACAAGCCAGAAGACATCAGCTACGAGAAACTGCTAAAGGTCTTCTGGGAGAACCATAACCCAACTCAAGGTAGAGTAATGAGAGAGCTCCTCATTATCCTGCTAATTGCAGCTGAGATAATTAAAGTTGGATGCTTTTTGTGAGAGACCATCCTTGAAATAACACATGTGATTGCAGTTGATGACAAAATAACAGGAGGAGGATGTAGACAATCTTGGAAAATTATATCCTCATCTACGGGGGGGCTGCGATCTCCAAAAATGGGAAACACGCAGCTCTGAGTTTGCCTTTCATGCCAGCTGAATTCCATTTCTAGCTGGCCTTGTCCTCATCTACGCGGTTCTGGGATCCCCCACAATTGGAGAACAGTAGTTGTGACTGCGCAGGGGAAGGGTCGGTGTGCTGGAGATAGACTGCTGCCCTCACAGAGAGAGCATTAGCCCTCATTGTCATTGCGGCAGGGAATCTCACTTTAAAGCTGTAGCTGGAGCACAATTAAATGAAAAACACACACACACACACACACACACACACACACACACACACACACACACACACACACACACACACACACACACACACACACACACACACGTCCACCATAAACACTACTATGGCCGCTTGTGGTCTTTGTAAGTTTTCAAACTTGGGAGTTTTGCCTCCACCATTCATTTCCATCTGACCTTGTCCTCCTCTATGGGGTTCTGGGATCTCCAGAGCTGGAAAACACATACCGTATTTATCGGCGTATAACATGCACCCCAAGTTTAGGAGGGAATTTTAAGGAAAAAAACTTTTAGGAGGAAAATTTTAAGGAAAAAAAAACTTACATTTAAATGCCCATCAGTGCAGCCTTATCAGTGTCCATCTGAAGCCTTGTCAGTGTCATTTGCAGCCTTGTCATTGCAGCCTGTCCATCATTGCAGCCTTGTCATTGCAGCCTGTCCATCATTGCAGCCTGTGCTCATTGCAGCCTTGTCATTGCAGCCTGTCCGTCATGCAGCCTTGTGCATCGTTGTCCCCTCAGCTTTTGTTTTTAAAAATGGCGCCGCCGAGATGTCCTTTGTATCTTGGCCGCGCCCGGAAGTTCTCGTCGGCTTTCTGGCTGCCTCGGCCGTACTCGGAGGCTTTCGGCCGCCTCGGCCATACTCGGAGGCTCTCGGCTGCTCTCGGCCCTTCTTGGCGGTTTGCGGCCGCCTCGGCCGTACTCGAAGGCTCTCGGCCCTTCTCTGCGGTTTTTACCCACCTCGGCCGTACTCGGAGGCTCTCAGCCCTTCTCGGCGGTTTTCAGCCACCGAGAAGGGCCGAAGGCGGCCAAAAGTCTCAAGAAGGGCCGAAGGCGGCTGAAAGCCGCCCAGAGCCCAAAAATCGCAAGGAAATCGCGGCGGATCGCCATATAACACGCACCCGCGATTTTCCCCTCATTTTAAGGGAAAAAAAGTGCGTGTTATACGCCGATAAATACGGTAGCTCTTAGCTTGCCTTACATTTCAGCTGAATTTCATATCACTGTTAACTACTAAAGCACCAGTTGTATAGGGCAGCCTTTTTCAACCAGGGTGCCTTGGCATATTGCCAAATGCCGGTAATTGTCCAGCAATTGTATACAAGCTGGTGGGTGGATCAGGCCCGCCTTTTCGTTTCACGAAGCCACAGATTTTCATTGTACACCATTACAACCTTCTAGCTGCCAGTATCCTAACCAACTAACCAACCAACCAAACCAACAGTTGATAAGGAGGAAGTCGGTCACCTGTACAGCATCCTTGTTTGCCCCTCCCCTGATCCGCTCCGTCAGCACTGGGGTCACATTAGCTGGGTGATCGAGAGAAACTTAAGGAGAAGAGAAAAACTGGAATACTAGTCAGTAGAAGTGTGCAACTGTGTATTTGCATTGGAAGAATAACTAGCCTCTAATGTTGGGTATCCTACGCGTGTTGCTGCATTATGTAAAATTATTACAATCATTTTTTTTATATATTAGAGTAGGGTGCCTCGAGTCATAATTTTAAAGGGTGCCTTAAGTCTGTGCATAATTTAAAAGGGTGAATGGAAAGTAGTTCTGGACTACCGCACTCCAAAAAAGCCTTTTATTTAAAAAAAAACCACACAAAATCCAAAATGCATGTCACAGCAGAACAAGACAACTGACGCGTTTTGCACTACCCACAGTGCAAAATGCGTCAACTGTCTTCTTCTACTGTGACATGCATTTTGGATTTTGTGTTTTGTTTTTGTTTTTTTAATAAAAGTCTTTTTTGGAGTGCTGCTGTCCAGAACTATTTTCTATTTATTGCTATATGCATTGCCGGCACCTGTGGCTTCTTCAGCTGGGCGGAGAGTCTTGTTATCAAACTATCCTCCTGGAGCGGTGACATCCCCTTCCCTACCTTGATTCCATAATTGAACAGGGTGTCTTGCTTGAAAAAAGGTTATGAAACCACTGGTATAGGATCATCCCTATGATAACTTCCTCCTCATTGGCTTACCCTTACATAAGCTATCCCTCCTTCAGTCCATCATGAATGCTGCTGCCAGACTCATCCACCTTACCAACTGCTCAGTGTCTGCTACCCATCTCTGCCAATCCCTCCACTGGCTTCCACTCACCCAACATTTTAAATTCAAAATATTAACAACGACTTACAAAGCCATCCACCACTCAGCCCCCAGCCACATCACTAATCTAGTGGTCCTCCCAAGACCTTCTGCTCTCTAGCTCCCCTGTTACCTCCTCCCATGATTGCCTCCAGGACTTCTCCCATCCTTTGGAACTCCCTACTCCAATCTGTCCAACTATCTCCTAATCTATCTATGAAAACCCTCCTCTGTCTATTTCCAGTGCTCCCAACTGCCCTTTGCATAGTCACAGCTACTTTCCCCCAATCCGCATCAGGCATGGGAAAATCCCTAATTGAAGAACAGTAGTTGTAACTGCACAGGGCGAGTGTCAGTCTGCAAGTGGAAGGCTACTGCTTCCCGCACAGAAGGCATTCCTTCAGCCTTTGGCAGGGAATCTCATTCTAAAGTTGGTGTTGGAGCCCAAGTAGTTTACCATTGACATTACCGTGACTGCTTGTGGTCTTTGGAAAATTTAAAACCTGGAACCTGGCTTCCACCATCGCTTTCTATCTGGCCTTGTCTTTTACCAGGTTCTGCTTTACGTCGCTACTGCCTGTAAATTTGGTGGACTTTCCGGCGGTTTGTTCGCCAGACTAAGTCCGCCGGATAGTCTGATCGCGTGTACGTGGCATTAACACTACCATGACCACTTTTGTTCTTTGGCAATTTTCAAACCAGGAACCTTGCTTCCACCATTGCTTTTCATCTGGCCTTGTCTTTTGCCAGGTTATCCTTTATGTCACTACAGCCTGTTATGTTTCCTAGATGTCATTCATCCACCATGTATTTCCCCTTTCCCATTATTTACCTTGCTCTCCTCCACAATCTTGCATAGTTTCTTGTAATACAGCCAAAAAAATTGTCACATTCTCTTCAAGATTCTTTCCAACAGGGCATCGGTCCTAACCTTCGCCCTTTGTCAGGGAATCTCACTCTAAAGTTGGTGTTGGAGCCCAGTTATAGGGGGGAAAAAATGGATTACCATTACCACTACCATGACCACTTTGGGTCTTTGGAAAATTTCAAACCCAGAACCTGGCTTCCACCATCGCTTTCTATCTCACTCTCAAATTGCCACTCCAGGAGTTCCAGACCTTTAGGAAACACCCGCCCCATTAAGAACTTGAAGGTGCTGGCTCGCCACAAACTTAGAGGGAAAGAAAAAGTCCTGGACGGCCGCAAACCGCTGGATGCATCTTTATTGGTAATTTAAAATCCAATACAGTCACTTCATGTGCAAAAAGAACAGGGAAAAACAGCTAACACGTTTCACACCATGTGTTGGTGCTTAATCATAGCTGTGATTAAAGGGGGTGTGCGGTCATCCAGGACTTTTTCTTTCACTCTAAATTTGGTGTTGGAGCCCAATTATAGGGGAAAAAAATGGTTTGCTATTAACACTACCATGACCACTTTCATTCTTTGAAAAATGTCAAACCTAGAACCTTTCTTCCACCATCACTTTCTGTCAGGCCTTGTCTTTTGCCAGGTTCTGCTTTACGTCCCTACTGCCTGTTATTTTTCCTAGATGTCATTCATCCACCATGTTTCTTTCCCTTTCTTGTTCTTTACCTTGCTCTCCTCCACAATCTTGCATAGCCTCTCTCCACCCTAGTTTCTTGTGAATATGGCCAAAAAAATTGCCACTTTTTCTTTAATATTTTTTTCAACAGGGCTTTGGTCCTTGCCTTCACCCTTTAACAGAGTATCTCACTTTAAATCTTATGTTGAAGCCCAATTATAAGGGGAAAAAAAGATTGGGTTGCCATTCAACTTGCTGTCCTCCACAATCTTGCATAGCTCCTCTCCACCTGAGTTTCTTGTGATAAGGACAAAAAAAATTGTCACTTTCTCAATATTCTTTCCAACAGGGCATTGTTTCTCACCTTTGCCCTCCAGCAGGGAATCTCACTCTAAAGTTGGTGTTAGATCCCAATTATAGGACAAAAAAACTGGATTACCAATAATACTACTATGACTATTTGTGGTCTTTGAAAAATGTCAAACCTGGAACATTGCTTCCACCATCTCTTTCTATTTGGCCTTGTCTTTTGCCAGGTTCTACTTTACGTCACTACTGTCTGAATTTTTTCCTAAATGTCATCCATCCACCATGTTTTTCTTTACCTTGCTCTCCTTGACAATTTTGCATAGGCCCTCTGAAGCTGGGTTTCTTGTGATATGGGCAAGAAAATTGGCACTTTCTCTTAAATATTCTTTCCAACAGGGCATTGGTCCTCACCTTCACCCTCAGGCATGAAATTTCACTCTAAAGTTGATGTTGGAGCCCAATTATAGGAAAAAAAACTGGTTTGCCATTAACACTACCATGACCTCTTGTGGTCTTTGGAAAATGTCAAACCTGGAATCTTGCTTCCACCATTGCTTTCCATCTGGTCTTGTCTTTTGCCAGGTTCTGCTTTATGTCACTATTGCCTGTAAATTTTCCTAGATGTCATCCATCCACCATGTTTTTCTTCCTTTCCGTTCTTTACCTTGCTCTCCTCCACAATCCTGCATCGCCTCTCTCCACCCTAGTTTTTTATGATATGGCCAAAATAATTGACACTATCCCTTTAATACTCTTTCCAACAGGTCATTGGTCCTCCCCTTCACCCTTCGGCAGGAAATCTCACTCCAAAGTTGGTGTTGGAGCCCAATTATAGGAAAAAAAACTGGATTACCATTAACACTACTATGACCACTTGCAATCTTTTCAAACCTGAAACCTTGCTTCCATCAATGCTTTTCATATTGGCCTTTGCCAGATTCTACTTTACTTCACTACTGCTTGTAATTTTTCCTAGGTGCCATTCATCCACTATGTTTTTTTTTTTCATTTGATGTTCTTTACTTTGCTCTCCTCCGCAAACTTGCTTAGCTCTGTTCAAGTTTAGTTTCTTGTATATGACTAAAAAAAGTTGCCTCTGAAGCAGTCGGTGTGGCTGGCGAAACCGGTCAGGCTTCCAGCTTGGTCCCATGCAGCCAGCGTCTGGGATACCTCCTCCCCTACCCTCTCCATTCCTTTAAGGGACTGATATTCTCTTTGGATATGGACTTCTATACTCTACTGCTTTAATCACAGCTTGGACTTTCCAAGATCCACATGGATGGTTAAGTATATTTCCTTTACTTGAGTATTAAATGGCTTTTTGTTTCTCTTCAAATCATACTGATGGCTCCCACACTGGGCAATGACAAACCACATATTACACGGTTGGAAAAGTTTTCCTATGTGATTCATTTGCCTATAAAGGGAGGACAGTAGATGCCGTTTCCATGAACTACAAGAGTACTATATGTGATGACAAGGACATCCCTCCCTGAGAGTTTTCCATTTGTATCGAATTTTCATTATACAGTATGAGCCACTATTTCACTCTCATTCCAAATTGGATATATAAGGACTGATCCTATAGGATACCCTTATGGACTTTACAGGTTACTAAACACATATAGTGGCCTATTATATTACCTTCAGCTGTGTAGATTTTACACCATAGCCTAAAGTATCTATTAGCCCTTGTACACACGGTCGGACATTCAGACGGATAATCCGACCGTGTGTGGGCTACATCGGAATATCCGACCGACAAAGTTTTAGAGCTGGGCTGTAAAATTTTCCGACAACATGATCCGATCGGACTTTGTCCGATTGTTTGTAGAGAATTCCGATCGGACAAAGTGCCACGCATGCTCAGATCAAATTCCTAGACCAAAGCTATTGGCTATTAGCCTGAACGTAGTCCTGTCGTAACGAAATAACGTCATCACGTTACGAACGATCGGATTTTCCGCCAACTTTGTCCGACCGTGTGTATGCAACACCAGTTTCGGACAAAATCCAACGGACAAAATCTGATGGATGTTGTTGTCGGAATGTCTGACCTTGTGTACAAGGGCTTACAGTGTTCACATGTGGTTTGGACTTCTGAATATCCACGAGAAGATCTCTTGATGGACTTTGTATGACATCCAACTTCAAACTTCAAACCAGTTCCGGACACACACCTTACCAAAGGATCCCCCTTTAAGGAACCTTCAGTAACATTCAGCCATGAGCCATATATTATTACTTTACAATATGGAGGAGGCAATGTTATACGTTTTTTGATCTAGTTGATATAGATTGTACCCCCCCACTGGGGCACATACATTTATGAACATGTTTTCCACTTTTTTTCTTTTGGGAGAGGAGGTTATTCATGCAAGTTCCCTGCAGCTGCCATGGTTGCGTGTGTTTTTTTAATAATTGGCCAATTATGATTTTATGTAATGGATAGTGGATTTTGTATTGTTCAGATATTTGTGTCAAATAAAGGTAATATCTTTATATGTGTCAGATCACTGGGTCCTGTTACATCTACTTATGGATACAGCACATAGTGTGTACAATTCAGGTTGAGCTCAGTCGGGTTTTTATGTCTTTTATTTATTTTTTTTAGTGCTCCCCCCTCCCTTAAAATTGGCATTTCTGTTTAACATTCTTTCCAATAGAGGTGGTTTTGATTTCTTGACTCTTTTAAGCACTTCTTTGATGATCTTGGCTGTCCAGCTTATTTTCAATATCCCCCATTAGCACCATAGTTCAAGACTTTGTAGGGACAATGTGAGGAAAGATATATGTGCATCATACCATTAGACACTTTTTATTGGTTATTCTCAGCCAGGGTTTCATGAAGCCCCAGATGTTTCTCCAGAAGTTGGTAGCAGGGCTGGATTAACGTAGGGGCTATTGGAGCTGCAGCTCGAGGCCCCTACCTTAATATAGGCCCAGCCACCCAAAAAAGGACATGGAAAGCAATGGGTCAACTGGAAGAGATCTCCCTTGACGGGCCCTGCATTCCACATGCACCACCTGGGCAGGGTGGTGGGATTGATAATGGGCACTGCATGAGCAGTCCTAACAGAAGCCTGGGGCACACCAATGCAAGGCTCTTACAGAAGTCTGGGGCTTCCATAGTGTTAGGCCTGCTCATCTGCACTCTTTTAGCTCACAGTGCATGCCAATGCACGGCCCTTACAGAAACTTGGCAAATCAAATGCCAGGCCTCCCTAGTGTTATGCCTGTGCGGCTGCGCTACTTTTGAGTTTGGGCGCATGCCAGCACAGGCTCTTGGAAAGCAGAAGGGTGCCCAGTAAAAGGCCCACCAAAATCCTCAGCACCAAGCACAGGATGCTCTTAATCGGCTCCTGGTTGGTAGGGGTTTCCTCGATCTGTGGCTGAGTTATCTACCAATTAAAAGTGCAGTCATAGTTGTTCTTGGGCCAACACCACTTAGTAGAACCAGTTGCATGACACCAATTCTGTAAGGGTGGCATTATTCCCACTGGCCACAAATGTAAAGGACAGTTTTCCCACTGGCCCTAAATAAATTGCTTTCGACAGGGGCTTCCCAAGACCTGAAAATCAAGGGTTCCTCTTGGGTAAAATCAAAAGGTTGAGATAGGCAAACCACACTGATTTAATGTATTGTTTTAAGAATGGTACAGTTGGTCTTTAAAAGTCTACAGTCCCCCATAAATGTATAACTTCAACTCTATAACATTATTACCTGCTGAGCCGAAGATATTTAAGGGATCTATTCTTGTATCCCAGTACTCCCAACGTCTGGAATATTTCTTAGAAGAGAAGGGTTTTTTTTTTTTTTTTACAAGGACTGTACCGTTTTTAGCCGACACATAAAGAAGCCATCATCTGCATATAATTAGAGACTGGGAGTGACATTGTATTGCTAATGAGCAGATGTGTCTTTCTTTCCAGTGAAATAACAGCTGCACGGCTATGAAAGGGGACGAACGTCCCTCCCCCCCCCATCCAGCCCAGTATTACAGGTTGTAATGTCGCCCTGTTTCCTTCCGACACCGCCGATCACACTCAGCCTCTCGAGCACTGATCTAAAAATGACTCATGGCAAATTATATCTAAACGCCACTGGGTTCTCTTCTGTAGTCCTTCAAAAGTCTTAAACCTGTGTTTTCCATTCAGCTGGTGCAATGACCTGAAATCTGGTTTATATTTAAATGAGGCTTGCGCTGGGAGGGCCTGCATAGCTGCTTTGGGTGAAAAAAGACATTTAGGTTACTTTGCTAAGAATCCATTCATACTACAACACAGTGCACTGCAGCACATGCGTTTTTGTGTGCTGACGTGTGTCAAAATGAATAGGCTGCAACACATTGCAACATGTGAAAAATGGGTGCTGCTTGCATTTTACACCTCATGACACAGCACACAAGACAATGGGTATTGGTACTACACTATGCTCGATTCAACTGAATGAAAGCATGACATTCGGTCTCATAGACTCATGATGTCTCCTTGAAGAGAACATGTCACCTGCACTATGCTATCCCATAGGGCAGTGGTTCTCAACCTTATTTTGACCAGGGCGTGGTAAATTCTTCCAAAATCTTCCATGCCCCAACAGTAAAAAATGTATAGTAACACAATGAAAATATGGGAATGCAAAATATGCTGGAGGACTCTGGATGGGGTCACTGTTGGGGGTTTAAGGGTTGTGGAGTGGTTTAGGGTACTTGGCAGCAAACTTGGTGGTCCTGCAGAGGATGAGGATTCTAGCAGAAGCTGGGGTTTCTTCAAGAGTCTGGGGGCTTTGCAAGCGGCACTGTGTCTTGGCTGGGGCTAAGAGGCACTGTGGGACACTGTTGGAGGTTGGAGGCACTATGGGAGGCTGGAGTTTCTGCAGCAAGCTTGGGAGGGGGTATACTGTGGGTGATTGGAGGGCACTTTGAGGGCTGAGGGATCTGAGAGGGCCTTATGACGTGTACACACGACTGGACTTTCCATCAGAGTAAACTCAGACTGTCTTTCCGATGGAGTTCCGACCGAACGGACTTGCCCACACACGATCACACCAAAGTCTGTTCATTTAAAACGCGATGACGTACAACTGGACTAAAAAAGGAAGTTCAATAGCCAGTAGCCAATAGCTGCCCTTGCGTTGTATTTAGTCTGTCGGACCAGCATACAGACGAATGGTTTTCCCGATAGAAATTGATTCAGTCTGAAAGATGTTCTATTTCTAGGTCCGTCTGAATTTTTGAAGAAAAAAGTCAGCTGAAGCCCACACACGATCGGAATATCCTATGAAATGATTCCGTCTGACCTTTTCTGCCAGAAAGTCCAGTCATGTGTGCGTGGCATTAGGCACTGTGGGGAGTTGAGGGGAGCTGTGGGCAATTATGGGAGGTTGCCAGCACTTTGGGAGCTGGAATGAACTGTGGTAGGTTAGGTGACCTGCAGCTGACTAGAGGCCCAGGGGAAGGGAGGCTGCGGCCTGGTGGTTGAAAACCACCAACATGGGGGGGTCAACTGCCCCTCGTGATAGTAATAGCTTTAAGTAAAAAAAAGAGAAAGGGTAGGCACGCACAGTAAAACAATGGTTGTGCCACACATACAGCATCTAGATATTGCCATGCATGCTGGAGTGAGAGCAATAATTCCAGGGCCATCATTAATTGTTAACTCTAAATTGATCATTTGTGAAGGCTTTTAAAGCATCGCCTATGGACATTTTTGGCTACCGTAGTGTTTTGCGGGTCTACTCAGTTATGAGGGTTGGCACATTTGGCATCAATTTAATCGACAAAACCTCATCTTTCATATTTTTATAAAAAAATTGGGTATTGTTTGTGAGTGTGTGCATTAGTTTGAATGAAATGACCCTCTGATCTCTCCTGTATTGATTTGTATTATAAGTGTCATGTTGTAAAGCGCTGCTCAAACTGGCACTATATAAATCCTGTATAATAATAATAATAATGTAATGTTTTACTAAAATATAGATGTGATAAAATGCAAAAATTGTGTGATATAAAAAATTAAAACTACCACCATTTTATTCTACAGGGTCTATGCTTTCAGAAAATAGATAATTGTTTGGGGCTTAAAATGTGTGTTCATATACAAAATATGCATTTTCATGCAAAGTGCACATACTAAATTAGGTGAAATGCACACACAAAATTAAGGGAAAAAGGCTTACTGCGTGGCGCAATTTGCAGGAAAAAACTTTGCTGAACATTAAAAGTAATTTTATCTACATTCTACAATGTTATTTCTTATAAATATTAATAGCGTGTTATGTGTTGTGCTGTTAGAAACCGATCCAGACCTTTTTTTTTTTTTCAAAGCAATTTGCTGAGTTAGACATTTTCAAAGCTCTTAGAGCAAAGAAGCCTTTCCATACTTGGTGATTACGATAATGGGTTTATTAAAGCGACCTTAGAATTTCCTGAGAACTTAACTGTGATTCTGTAGTCTTTAAGCCAGTTTCCTATGTATTTACAGACTACATTTCTAAGTCTATAGATCTTAACTTGCACCTTGCACTTCACCCTTAAGGAACTGTGTTAAATGCTTTAGAAAATTCCAAATATACATAAACAACAACCCTTTTGTCTATGTTTCTGCTCACTTTCTCATATAAATCAAATAAATAGATTTAACGTGTTCATTTGTGCAGGTTACAGTTCTCTGACCTATCAACAGGCTTCTTTGGGTAGATTTTATTTCTATTCCAGTAGTATTCTGGGCAAGTTCTATTCCTTTGTCAGTGGGCTTCTTTTGGTAGGTTCAGAAGGTTTCTTTGAGCAGATTTCATTCATCTGACCTATAAAAGGATTACTTTGGGCAGGTTCCACTCCTCCGTTCTGTTCTGCCTTGTCAGAAGGCTCTTTTAAGCTACTTCCCATCTGTCTTCGCAGCTGGCTCATTTGAACAGGTTCCATTCTTCTGTCTTGTCACAAGGCTTCTTTGGGCAGGTTCCATTTTTTTCCAGGGAGTTATTTGGGCAGGTTCTATTCTTTGTCTATGAGCTTTTTTCAGCAGCATTCATTTCTTTTTTCTGTTAGCAGGTTCCCATTGGGCAGGTTCCATTCCCCTGTCCCATCAGAAGGCTTTTTTCAGTTGGTTCCATTTCTCCGTCCCATCAGAAGGCTTGTTTGAGTAGGTTCAATTCCTCTGTCCCATCAGAAGGCTTGTTTTTAGTAGGTTCCATTCCTCTGTCCCATCAGAAGGCTTATTTTGAGTAGGTTCCATTCCTCTGTCCCATCAGAAGGCTTGTTTGAGTAGGTTCCATTCCTCCGTCCCATCAGAAGGCTTGTTTTGAGTAGGTTCAATTCCTCCGTCCCATCAGAAGGCTTGTTTGAGTAGGTTCCATTCCTCTGTCCCATCAGAAGGCTTGTTTTGAGTAGGTTCCATTCCTCTGTCCCATCAGAATGCTTGTTTGAGTAGGTTCCATTCCTCCGTCCCATCAGAAGGCTTGTTTGAGTAGGTTCCATTCCTCTGTCCCATCAGAAGGCTTGTTTGAGTAGGTTCCATTCCTCCGTCCCATCAGAAGGCTTGTTTGAGTAGGTTCCATTCCTCCGTCCCATCAGAAGGCTTGTTTGAGTAGGTTCCATTCCTCCGTCCCATCAGAAAGCTTGCTTGAGTAGTTTTCATTCCTCTGTCCCATCAGAAGACTTGTTTGAGTAGGTTCCATTCCTCTGTCCCATCAGAAGGCTTATTTTGAGTAGGTTCCATTCCTCTGTCCCATCAGAAGGCTTGTTTGAGTAGGTTCCATTCCTCTGTCCCATCAGAAGGCTTGTTTTGAGTAGGTTCAATTCCTCCGTCCCATCAGAAGGCTTGTTTGAGTAGGTTCCATTCCTCCGTCCCATCAGAAAGCTTGTTTGAGTAGTTTTCATTCCTCTGTCCCATCAGAAGACTTGTTTGAGTAGGTTCCATTGCTCTGTCCCATCAGAAGGCTTGTTTGAGTAGGTTCCATTCCTCCGTCCCATCAGAAGGCTTGTTTGAGTAGGTTCCATTCCTCCGTCCCATCAGAAGGCTTGTTTGAGTAGGTTCCATTCCTCCATCCCATCAGAAGGCTTGTTTGAGTAGGTTCCATTCCTCCGTCCCATCAGAAGGCTTGTTTGAGTAGTTTCCATTCCTCTGTCCCATCAGAACGCTTGTTTGAGTAGGTTCCATTGCTCTGTCCCATCAGAAGGGTTGTTTTGAGTAGGTTCCATTCCTCTGTCCCATCAGAAGGCTTGTTTGTGTAGGTTTCATTCCCCTGTTCTGTCAGGGGGTTCCTTTGAGTAGGATTCCATTCATTCTTCTGTCAATGTTCTCATTCGGACAGGCTCCATTCCTCTATTGCCCTGGTGTGCAGTTATCTTGGAACAGAAAGGGGCCATCCCCAAACTGTTCCCACAAAGTTGGGAGCATGAGATTGTTCAAAATGTCTTGATATGCTGACACCTTAAGAGTTCTCTTCACTGCAACTAAGGGGCCAAGCCCAATCCCTGAAAAACAACCCCCCCACCATAATACCCCTGCACTAAATGATTTTGACCAGTGCACAAAGCAAGGTCCATAAAGATATGGATGAGCGAGTTTGGGGTGGAAGAACTTGACTGGCCTTCACAGAGTCTTGACCTCAACCCGATATAGAACAAGTTTGGGATGAATTAGAGCAGAAACTGCGAGCCATGCCTTCTTGTCCAACATCAGTGCCTGACCGCACAAATGGGATTCTGGAAGAATGGTCAAAAATTCTCATAGACGCACTCGTAAACCTTGTGGACAGCCTTCCCAGAAGAGTTGAAGCTGTTATAGCTGCAAAGGTTGGGCCAACTCAATATTGAACCCTACGGACTAATACCCTGTACACAAGTTCGGACTTTCCGACCACAAAATCCGTCAGATTTTGGCCCAAACTTGTCCAGCATACACACGGTAGCACAAAGTTGTTGGAAAAACCGATCGTTCTCAACGTGGTAACGTAGTACACGCACGACGGGACTAAAAATGGGCCAGTAGCCAATAGCTTTCATCTCGTAATTTATTATGAGCACGCGTGGCACTTTGTCCGTCCGAATTGTCTACACATGATCGGAATTGAAATGATTGGATTTTGTTGTCGGAAAATTTTAGATCCAGCTCTCAAACTTTGTGCGTCGGAAATTCCAACGGGAAAAAGTCTGATGGAGCCCACACACGATCGGATTTTCTGACAACACTATCGCACATTTTCCGTCGGAAAGTCCGACTGTGTGTACAGAGCATACGACTGGGATGCCATCATGTGTGTGTGAAGGCAGGCATCCCAATACTTTAGTTAATATAGTGTATATATAGTTTATACTAACTATATATATATATATATATATATATATATATATATATATAAAATTTCTTTTAAATTATTATTTCATTTTACTTGTTTATATATATATATATATATATATATATATATAATATAGTTTTTTTTTATTTATTCTTGTTTTTAGATTATTATATATATATATATATATATATATATATATATATATATATAGATAGATAGATAGATAATAAAAAAAAATTTTGTTTTCTAAAAAAAATTCCCAAGCATTTGCACACAGCAGGTTTAGTGGTCTATAGTTACAATACATAATAATAATAATAGAAAAATAATACAAAATAACAGCTGCAGAAATACCATATTATTACATCCAAACAATGCAAGCCACATTTTGTATTTTCGCTCTTCGCCTGTAATAGACATCCTTTTTTTATCTGACGAGAATGACCGGGTTCTTTTTGCCGCATGCGATCGCCGAGACAATGAGAAGCGGCGGCTTTTCGGAAGAGCGTCGGTCTTTTCATGTTCCCTTTCATCGGTGCCAGCGCGTAATCTCCCTCGTATGTTTCCAAATAGCTCCACTCTGGAGGCTTTATGTCCCTCGTCTATATGGCCTATTTTGCTGCGATTTATATATAGAAATCTCATAATCTTGCGCTGCTGAGGTAGCCACCCTTTGAGGCCGTTCACTCTTCTGTGTTGAAAGTCGGCGCCGTTAGATATTCAGATATATTAGAAGTTTGGAAGCTTGGCCCAAAAGGAAAAAAAAAACATTCTAAAACTGGAGCTTTTCACTTTTCAGATACTTTGGATAGTAGATGATTAACTTGCAACTCGGCCTGGTTTTTTTATTTTTATTTTTTTTGAAGGTTTGTATTGCCATTTGTGTTTCTTTGTGACTCCTGTAGCACCAGGTATACTGTTATCACCTTATGTCCTATATGAACTTTTTATATATATATTTTATGTCCTATATGAACTTTTTATATATATATATATATTTTATGTCCTATATGAACTTTTTTTATATATATATTTTATGTCCTATATGAACTTTTATATATATATATATATATATATATATATATATATACAGTATATACAGTATATCTTATTTTTTATTTAATTTTTTTTACCAACAATCAATCCATTGATTATATTTGTCCTATTGTTCCATTTTATTGTCTTTTAAACAATATTGGATATTTATTCAGCAATAACCTCATCATGTGTTGTAACAGTAGGAATATTTTTTTCACATGGTAATATTACAACATTTCTGTTTAACCACTTCCTGTCCGAGCCAATTCTAGCATTCCATTCCTACATGTATTTTTTTGCTAGAACCCCATCTTTTGGAACCCCCAAACGTTATTTATTTATTTTTTTTCAACGGAGGCCCTAGAGAATAAAATGGTGAGCGTTGCATATTTTTTTACAGTGCCTTGAAAAAGTATTCATACCCCTGAAATTTTCCACATTTTGTCATGTGAAAACCAAAAATGTAAATGTGTTTTATTGGGATTTAATATGATAGACTAACACAAAGTGGCACATAATTATTAAGTTAAAGGAAAATGATAAATGTTTTTTTTAAAACGAAATATGTGAAAAGTGTGGTGTGCATTTGTATTCAGCCCCCCTTTACTCTGATACCTCTAACTAAAATCCAGTGGAACCAATTGCCTTCAGAAGTCTCCTAATTAGTAAATAGAGTCCACCTGTGTGTAATTTAATTTCAGTATAAATACAGCTTATCTGGGAAGCCCTCAGAGGTTTGTTAGAAAACTGCATCATGAAGGCCAAGGAGCACACCAGACAGGTCAGGGATAAAGTTGTGGAGAAATTTAAAGCAGGGTTAGGTTATAAAAAAAATATCTCAAGCTTTGAACATCTCACAGAGCACTGTTCAAATCCAACATTCGAAAATGGAAAGAGTATGGCACAACTGCAAACCTGCCAAGACATGGCCATCCACCTAAACTGACAGGCCGGGCAAGGAGAGCATTAATCAGAGAAGCAGCCAAGAGGCCCATGGTAATTCTGGAGATATCCACAGCTCAGGTGGGAGAATCTGTCCACAGCACAACTATTAGTCGTGGAATCCACAAATCTGACCTTTATGGAAGAGTGGCAAGAAGAAAACCATGGTTGAATTAAACCATAAGAAGTCCCATTTGCAGTTTGCGAGAAGTCATATGGAGGACACAGCAAACATGTGGAAGAAGGTCCTCTGGTCAGATGAGACCAAAATGTAACTTTTTGGCCTAAAAGCAAAATGCTATGAATGGTGGAAAACACCCTGAACACACCATCCCCATCGTGAAACATGGTGGTGGCAGCATCATGTTGTGGGGATGCTTTTCTTCAGCAGGGACAGGGAAGCTGGTCAGAGTTGATGGGAAGATGGATGGAGCCAAATACAGGGCAATCTTAGAAGAAAACCTGTTATAGTCTGCAAAAGACTTGAGACTGGGACAGAGGTTCACCTTCCAGTAGGACAACGACCCTAAACATACAGCCAGAGCAACAATGGAATGGTTTAGATCAGTGGTCATCAACCCTGTCCTCATGGCCCACTAACAGGCCAGGTTTTATGTATTACCTTGGGGAGATGCAGACTAGAATACTGCAACCACTGAGCAGCAAATGATATCACCTGTGATGTATTTCAGTTATCTTGCAAACCTGGCCTGTTAGTTGGCCCTGAGGACAGGAGTTGATGACCACTGGTTTAGATCAAAGCATATTCATGTGTTAGAATGGACCAGTCAAAGTCCAGACCTAAATCCAATTGAGAATCTGTGGCAAGACTTGAAAATTGCTGTTCACAGACGTTCTCCATCCAATCTGACAGAGCTTGAGATATTCTGCGAAGAAGAATGGGCAGAAATGTCACTCTCTAGATGTGCAAAGCTGGTAGAGACATCCCCAAAAAGACTTGCAGATGTAATTGTAGTGAAAGGGGATTCTACAAAGTATTGACTCCGGGGGGTGCCATACAAATGTACCCCAAACTTTTCACATATTTATTTGTAAAAAGTTTTGAAAACCATTTATCATTTTCCTTCCACGTCACAATTATGTGTCACTTTGTGTTGGTCTATCACATAAAATGTAAGTTTTTGGTTGTAACATGACAAAATGTAGAAAATTGTACTGTATGTCACACAATATTTGCACAGCGGTTTTTCAAAGGCAAATATTTTGGAAAAAAAATACACTTTGATGGATTTTAATGCACAAAAACACAATATAATACACTTTTGTCTGATAGGATATAAAGGATGATGTTACGCTGAGTACCGGTAAATAGATACCAAACATTTCATGCTTTAACCGCTTCGAGCCTGCCCTATAGCCAAAAGACGGCTACAGAGCGGACGCTAACTGGCGGGAGGTCGTCCCTGGACGTCCTCCTGTTCACTTCCCTAATGCGCGCCGCCGCGGGCGCGCACCGGGGAAGTTCTGTGTTGGCTGTGTCCCTCGGACACAGCCAATCACAGATCGTGCTAAATGGCCAATCACAGTGGCCATTTAGCACTCGATCGGGCTATCCAATGAGAGGTGATCTCATATGTAAACATATGAGATCATCTCTCATCGCCGGCTCCCCTCCTCACACAGAGACAGCATGTGAGGAGGGACAGCTTCCGTGCTGCAGCTGCAGTGTCTGTGACTGACAGTGAGTGTACACACACACACACACACATACACACACATTGAAACACACACACACACATGCCCACCTGTCCCCAGTGCCACCTATCAGTGCCATCTGTCCCCTGTGCCACCTATCAGTGCCATCTGTCCCCAGTGCGACCTGTCCCCAATGCCACCTATCAGTGCCATCTGTCCCCAGTGCCACCTGTCAGTGCCATGTGTCCCCAGTGCCACCTATCAATGCCACCTGTCCCCAGTGCCACCCAACAGTGTCATCTGTTCCCAGTACCACCTGTCCCCAGTGCCACCTATCCGTGCCACCTGTCCCCAGTGCCACGTGCCACCTGTCCCCAGTGCCACATGCCACCTGTCCCCAGTGCCACATGTCCCCAGTGCCACCCGTCCCTAGTGCCATATGTCCCCAGTGCCACCTGTCCCTAGTGTCATGTATCCCCAGTGCCACCTGTCAGTGTCACATGTCATCAGTGCCACCTGTCAGTGTCACGTGTCATCAGTGCCACGTATTAGTGCCATCTGTCATCAGTGTCAGGTGTTATCAGTGCCATGTATTAGTGCCATCTGTCATCAGTGCCACATCAGTGTAACGTGTCATCAGTGCAACAGATTAGTTCCATCTATCATCGGTGTCAAGTGTCATCAGTGCCACATATTAGTGCTATCTGTCGTCAGTGTCACATCAGTGTCACGTACCATCAGTGCCATGTATCAGTGCCATCTGCCATCAGTGCCACGTCAGTGTCACGTGTCATTGTCCTGGTGCTCCAGGGCCTTCAAAAGTGTAATAGGTAGTCAACAATTTAGATGTGCAATTTATGCTCCTAGAACACGTGATGACGCTCCCTGCATGTTGGGCCTCTCTAAGTGGCCAGGCTGTGAAAAAGTCCCACACATGTGGTATCGTAATACTCAGGAGGAGTAGCAGAATTTAATTTGGGGTGTCATTTGTGGTATGCACATGCCACGTGAGAGAAATAACCTATTACAATGACCTATTACAGGGCCTCCTGAAACATGGGGTTTCTTTTTTTTTAATTTCAAGTTATAAACTTTTATACTGTTGTTGTGATGTGAGCCTGATGAAGAGGTGAGAGTTCCCTGAAACAAGTTGTTTCTTATTTTTATTTCAAGTTATAAATGTTTA
Source organism: Lithobates pipiens (assembly GCF_037356315.1). Classification (NCBI taxonomy): domain Eukaryota; kingdom Metazoa; phylum Chordata; class Amphibia; order Anura; family Ranidae; genus Lithobates; species Lithobates pipiens. The sequence goes on from NW_027507758.1 coordinate 605,438,236, forward strand.
TACCAGGGATATACAATTAGCGGACCTCCAGCTGTTGCAAAACTACAAGCCCCACCATGCCTCTGTTGCAACCCTGATGAATGGGGGAGTGCCCCCTGAAACATGGTGTTTGTTTTTTTTGTTTTTTCAAGTTATAAACTTTTATACTGTTGTTATGATGTGACCCTGATAAAGAGGGGATAATACCCTGAAACAAGTTGTTTCTTATGTTTATTTCAAGTTATAAACATGTATACTATTGGGGTGTGACCCTGATGAAGGAGGGGGGGGGGAGTGGGAGTATTCCCCTGAAATTTGTTTTTATGTTTTTATTTCAGGTTATAAACTTTTACACTGTTGTTTTGCAACCCTGATGAATGGGAAAGTGTCCCCTGAAACATGTTTTTTTATTTCAAATAAGACAATCATTTACAATAGGAGGTCTTACACCCCTTATGCCTGTACCCCAGGGCACTGTTGTCATCTCTCTATAATCCTTTTTCATACTGAATTGTAGCCATCTAGTGGCCATAATGCTGCATTTTTTTCAGTCAGGACAAGAACCTCATTATGGCCACTAGATGTCTCTAGCGATCATAGGAAATCACTGTATTAAGCAAAACATGACCAGAATTGGTCACGACTGGGCAAATGCTTGTCACAATCATCCACATTTTTTTTATAGTAAATCAGAAAAGGTATAAACCATAACTAAATGACATTTATTTTGCAAACATCACAGTGTATCAATTGGCATTGTTTTGTATTATTTGTTAAATCTCAGCGCTGCTGATTTCCTGCAGCGGCTTTACAGCCACCTCCTGTCAGCGATTGTCATTCCTCGGGGAGAGTTTCCTGATGGGGACAACAGTAGACCATGCCTGTGTAATGTGTGGTGCTCTGAATGGAAGTAATGGCAAGGGGTGCTGGAGGGTCTATTAATTCTGAGTGCTCTGGGATCTATTGTCACTGGGGGAATTTATTGTTGCTGCGGTGGTCTTATGTTGCTGGGGGGGGGGGCAATTATTGCTGGGAGAGATCTACTTTTGAGGGAGGGCTTTATTGTTGCAGGTTGCTGGAGGGTCTATTGATGCCGATGGGGGTTCACCTTTGCTTGGAGGGGCTATTTTGTTGCTTGGTGGGGTCTATTGTTTTTGGGGATCTGTTGTTGTTGGGAGGGGGTCTATTGTTGCTGGCGGTATCTGATGTTGCTGTGGGGGCTATTGTTTGCAGGGGTGCTGAGAGAGTCTATTTTTGCTGACAGGGCCTATGGTTTTAGGAGGGCTCTATTGTTACTGGGGGATCTTTTGTTATTAGGTGGGTCTTTTGTTGCTGGGGGAGAATTGTTGCTGGGGGGGATTATTTTTGCTGATGGGGCCTTTTATCGTTGGAGAGATCTAGTGTTGATGGGGGATCTATTGTTGCTGGGGGCTAGGGTTGCAGAGGGTCTATTGTTATTATGGGATCTATTGTTTGCTGGGGGGCTATTGTTTTGTGGAGAGGTCTATTGTTGCTGAGAGATGATATTAATGTTGGTGGGATCTATTGTTCTTAGAGGGATCTATTGTTGCTAGGAAATCTATTGTTTTTGGAGCATCTTTTCTTGCTTTGGGAATGTTGTTGATGGGGTAGTATTGTTGCAGTTGGGTCTATTGTTGCGGGGGGGGGGTCTATCTTCGTTAGAGAGATCTAGTGTTGCTGGAGGCTATTGTTATTAAGGGGGTATATTGTTGATGGGGGCTATTGTTGCTGAGGGATGCTATTGATGTTGGTGAGATCTATTATTGTTGGGGAGACCTATTCTTTCTGAGGGAGTTTATTGTTGCTGGGGAATCTATTGTTAGTGGGGGTATCTATTGTGTTTGGGGGATCTTTGCCTGCTTTGAGAAAATTGTTGCTGGAGTAATATTGTTGCTAGGGGTTCTATTGTTGCTGGTGGGATCTGTTGTTGAAGCGATCTATTGTTGCCCGAGAATCTATTGTTTTTGGAGGGCATCTTTTGTTGTTGGGGATCTATTTTTGCTTTGGGGTCTATTGTTGCTGATTGATCTATTGTTGCTGAGGGGATCTGTTGTTGCTGGGGAAGGTTATTGTTGCTGGGGGCTATTGTTGCAGGGGATTTATTGTTGTTGGGGCATCCCTAGTTGATTGGGGGGGGGGGGGCTATTGTTGCTGGCTGCATGAGAGCTATATTAATGCATCGCAGAATGATACTTTATTCCATATTCTCTAAAAGGGGCGGTACTAAGAGGTGGGTGGATCCAAGGCACATGCTCAGAGGTGGGTAGGAGGTGGATCCAAGGAACATGCTCAGAGGTGGATCCAAGGAACATGCTCAGAGGTGGATCCAAGGAACACACACAGAGGTGGGTAGGAGGTGGATCCAAGGAACATGCTCAGAGGTGGGTAGGAGGTGGATCCAAGGAACATGCACAGAGGTAGGTAGGAGGTGGATCCAGGGAACATGCACAGGTGTGGGTAGGAGGTGGCTCCAAGGAACGTGCACAGAGCTGAGTAGGGGGTGGATCCAAGGAACATGCTCAGAGGTAGGTAGGGCGTGGATCCAAAGAACATACTCAGAGCTGAGTAGGGGGTGGATCCAAGGAACATGCTCAGAGCTGAGTGGGGGGTGGATCCAATGAACATGCTCAGAGGTGGGTACGAGGTGGATCCAAGGAACATGCTCAGAGGTGGGTACGAGGTGGATCCAAGGAACATGCACAGAGGTGGGTAGGTGGAGGATACAAGGAACATGCTCAGAGGTGGGTAGGAGGTGGATCCAAGGAACATGCTCAGAGGTGGTTAGGAGGTGGTTCCAAGGAACATGCTCAGAGGTGGGTAGGAGGTGGATCCAAGGAATATGCTCAGAGCTGAGTAGGGGGTGGATCCAATGAACATTCTCATAGGTGGGTATGAGGTGGATCCAAGGAACATACAGAGAGGTGGGTAGGAGGTGGATCCAAGGAACATGCACAGATGTGGGTAGGAGGTGGCTCCAAGGAACATACACAGAGCTGAGTAGGGGGTGGATCCAAGGAACATGCTCAGAGGTGGGTAGGAGGTGGATCCAAGGAACATGCACAGAGGTGGTTAGGAGATGGATCCAAGGGACATGCACAGAGGTAGGTAGGAGGTGGATCCAAGGAACATGCTCAGAGGTGGGTAGGAGGTGGATCCAAGGAACATGCACAGAGGTGGGTGGGAGGTGGATCCAAGGAACATGCTCAGAGGTGGTTAGGAGGTGGATCCAAGGAACATGCACAGAGGTGAGTAGGGGGTGGATCCAAGGAAAATGCTCAGAGGTGGGTAGGAGGTGGATCCAAGGAACATGCACAGATGTGGGTAGGAGGTGGCTCTAAGGAACATACACAGAGCTGAGTAGGGGGTGGATCCAAGGAGCATGCTCAGAGGTAGGTAGGAGGTGGATCCAAGGAACATACTCCAAGCTGAGTAGGGGTTGGATCCAAGGAACATGCTCAGAGGTAGTTAGGGGTGGATCCAAGGAACATACTCCGAGCTGAGTAGGGGTTGGATCCAAGGAACATGCTCAGAGGTAGGTAGGGGTGGATCCAAGGAACATACTCTGAGCTGAGTAGGGGTTGGATCCAAGGAACATGCTCAGAGGTAGGTAGGGGTGGATCCAAGGAACATACTCCGAGCTAAGTAGGGGTTGGATCCAAGGAACATGCTCAGAGCTTAGTATGGGGTGGATCCAAGGAACATGCTCAGAGGTGGGTATGAGGTGGATCCAAGGAACATGCTCAGAGCTGAGTAGGGGGTGGATCTAATGAACATGCTCAGAGCTGGGTACGAGGTGGATCCAAGGAACATGCACAGAGGTGGGTAGGAGGTGGATCCAAGGAACATGCACAGAGGTAGGTAGGATGTGGATCCAGGGAACATGCACAGGTGTGGGTAGGAGGTGGCTCCAAGGAACGTGCACAGAGCTGAGTAGGGGGTGGATCCAAGGAACATGCTCAGAGGTAGGTAGGGCGTGGATCCAAAGAACATACTCAGAGCTGAGTAGGGGGTGGATCCAATGAACATGCTCAGAGCTGAGTAGGGGGTGGATCCAAGGAACATGCTCAGAGCTGAGTGGGGGGTGGATCCAATGAACATGCTCAGAGGTGGGTAGGTGGAGGATACAAGGAACATGCTCAGAGGTGGGTAGGAGGTGGATCCAAGGAACATGCTCAGAGGTGGTTAGGAGGTGGATCCAAGGAACATGCTCAGAGGTGGGTAGGAGGTGGATCCAAGGAATATGCTCAGAGCTGAGTAGGGGGTGGATCCAATGAACATTCTCATAGGTGGGTATGAGGTGGATCCAAGGAACATACAGAGAGGTGGGTAGGAGGTGGATCCAAGGAACATGCACAGATGTGGGTAGGAGGTGGCTCCAAGGAACATACACAGAGCTGAGTAGGGGGTGGATCCAAGGAACATGCTCAGAGGTGGGTGGGAGGTGGATCCAAGGAACATGCACAGAGGTGGTTAGGAGATGGATCCAAGGGACATGCACAGAGGTAGGTAGGAGGTGGATCCAAGGAACATGCTCAGAGGTGGGTAGGAGGTGGATCCAAGGAACATGCACAGAGGTGGGTGGGAGGTGGATCCAAGGAACATGCTCAGAGGTGGTTAGGAGGTGGATCCAAGGAACATGCACAGAGGTGAGTAGGGGGTGGATCCAAGGAAAATGCTCAGAGGTGGGCAGGAGGTGGATCCAAGGAACATGCACAGATGTGGGTAGGAGGTGGCTCTAAGGAACATACACAGAGCTGAGTAGGGGGTGGATCCAAGGAACATGCTCAGAGGTAGGTAGGAGGTGGATCCAAGGAACATACTCCAAGCTGAGTAGGGGTTGGATCCAAGGAACATGCTCAGAGGTGGGTAGGAGGTGGATCCAAGGAATATGCTCAGAGCTGAGTAGGGGGTGGATCCAATGAACATTCTCATAGGTGGGTATGAGGTGGATCCAAGGAACATACAGAGAGGTGGGTAGGAGGTGGATCCAAGGAACATGCACAGATGTGGGTAGGAGGTGGCTCCAAGGAACATACACAGAGCTGAGTAGGGGGTGGATCCAAGGAACATGCTCAGAGGTGGGTAGGAGGTGGATCCAAGGAACATGCACAGAGGTGGTTAGGAGGTGGATCCAAGGGACATGCACAGAGGTAGGTAGGAGGTGGATCCAAGGAACATGCTCAGAGGTGGGTAGGAGGTGGATCCAAGGAACATACAGAGAGGTGGGTAGGAGGTGGATCCAAGGAACATGCACAGATGTGGGTAGGAGGTGGCTCCAAGGAACATACACAGAGCTGAGTAGGGGGTGGATCCAAGGAACATGCTCAGAGGTGGGTAGGGGGTGGATCCAAGGAACATGCACAGAGGTGGTTAGGAGATGGATCCAAGGGACATGCACAGAGGTAGGTAGGAGGTGGATCCAAGGAACATGCTCAGAGGTGGGTAGGAGGTGGATCCAAGGAACATGCACAGAGGTGGGTAGGAGGTGGCTCTAAGGAACATACACAGAGCTGAGTAGGGGGTGGATCCAAGGAACATGCTCAGAGGTAGGTAGGAGGTGGATCCAAGGAACATACTCCAAGCTGAGTAGGGGTTGGATCCAAGGAACATGCTCAGAGGTAGGTAGGGGTGGATCCAAGGAACATACTCCGAGCTGAGTAGGGGTTGGATCCAAGGAACATGCTCAGAGGTAGGTAGGGGTGGATCCAAGGAACATACTCTGAGCTGAGTAGGGGTTGGATCCAAGGAACATGCTCAGAGGTAGGTAGGGGTGGATCCAAGGAACATACTCCGAGCTAAGTAGGGGTTGGATCCAAGGAACATGCTCAGAGCTTAGTATGGGGTGGATCCAAGGAACATGCTCAGAGGTGGGTATGAGGTGGATCCAAGGAACATGCTCAGAGCTGAGTAGGGGGTGGATCTAATGAACATGCTCAGAGCTGGGTACGAGGTGGATCCAAGGAACATGCACAGAGGTGGGTAGGAGGTGGATCCAAGGAACATGCACAGAGGTAGGTAGGATGTGGATCCAGGGAACATGCACAGGTGTGGGTAGGAGGTGGCTCCAAGGAACGTGCACAGAGCTGAGTAGGGGGTGGATCCAAGGAACATGCTCAGAGGTAGGTAGGGCGTGGATCCAAAGAACATACTCAGAGCTGAGTAGGGGGTGGATCCAAGGAACATGCTCAGAGCTGAGTGGGGGGTGGATCCAATGAACATGCTCAGAGGTGGGTACGAGGTGGATCCAAGGAACATGCTCAGAGGTGGGTACGAGGTGGATCCAAGGAACATGCACAGAGGTGGGTAGGTGGAGGATACAAGGAACATGCTCAGAGGTGGGTAGGAGGTGGATCCAAGGAACATGCTCAGAGGTGGTTAGGAGGTGGATCCAAGGAACATGCTCAGAGGTGGGTAGGAGGTGGATCCAAGGAATATGCTCAGAGCTGAGTAGGGGGTGGATCCAATGAACATTCTCATAGGTGGGTATGAGGTGGATCCAAGGAACATACAGAGAGGTGGGTAGGAGGTGGATCCAAGGAACATGCACAGATGTGGGTAGGAGGTGGCTCCAAGGAACATACACAGAGCTGAGTAGGGGGTGGATCCAAGGAACATGCTCAGAGGTGGGTGGGAGGTGGATCCAAGGAACATGCACAGAGGTGGTTAGGAGATGGATCCAAGGGACATGCACAGAGGTAGGTAGGAGGTGGATCCAAGGAACATGCTCAGAGGTGGGTAGGAGGAGGATCCAAGGAACATGCACAGAGGTGGGTGGGAGGTGGATCCAAGGAACATGCTCAGAGGTGGTTAGGAGGTGGATCCAAGGAACATGCACAGAGGTGAGTAGGGGGTGGATCCAAGGAAAATGCTCAGAGGTGGGTAGGAGGTGGATCCAAGGAACATGCACAGATGTGGGTAGGAGGTGGCTCTAAGGAACATACACAGAGCTGAGTAGGGGGTGGATCCAAGGAACATACTCAGAGGTAGGTAGGAGGTGGATCCAAGGAACATACTCCAAGCTGAGTAGGGGTTGGATCCAAGGAACATGCTCAGAGGTGGGTAGGAGGTGGATCCAAGGAATATGCTCAGAGCTGAGTAGGGGGTGGATCCAATGAACATTCTCATAGGTGGGTATGAGGTGGATCCAAGGAACATACAGAGAGGTGGGTAGGAGGTGGATCCAAGGAACATGCACAGATGTGGGTAGGAGGTGGCTCCAAGGAACATACACAGAGCTGAGTAGGGGGTGGATCCAAGGAACATGCTCAGAGGTGGGTAGGAGGTGGATCCAAGGAACATGCACAGAGGTGGTTAGGAGATGGATCCAAGGGACATGCACAGAGGTAGGTAGGAGGTGGATCCAAGGAACATGCTCAGAGGTGGGTAGGAGGTGGATCCAAGGAACATGCACAGAGGTGGGTGGGAGGTGGATCCAAGGAACATGCTCAGAGGTGGTTAGGAGGTGGATCCAAGGAACATGCACAGAGGTGAGTAGGGGGTGGATCCAAGGAAAATGCTCAGAGGTGGGTAGGAGGTGGATCCAAGGAACATGCACAGATGTGGGTAGGAGGTGGCTCTAAGGAACATACACAGAGCTGAGTAGGGGGTGGATCCAAGGAACATGCTCAGAGGTAGGTAGGAGGTGGATCCAAGGAACATACTCCAAGCTGAGTAGGGGTTGGATCCAAGGAACATGCTCAGAGGTAGGTAGGAGTGGATCCAAGGAACATACTCCGAGCTGAGTAGGGGTTGGATCCAAGGAACATGCTCAGAGGTAGGTAGGGGTGGATCCAAGGAACATACTCTGAGCTGAGTAGGGGTTGGATCCAAGGAACATGCTCAGAGGTAGGTAGGGGTGGATCCAAGGAACATACTCCGAGCTGAGTAGGGGTTGGATCCAAGGAACATGCTCAGAGCTTAGTATGGGGTGGATCCAAGGAACATGCTCAGAGGTGGGTATGAGGTGGATCCAAGGAACATGCTCAGAGGTGGGTATGAGGTGGATCCAAGGAACATGCTCAGAGCTGAGTAGGGGGTGGATCTAATGAACATGCTCAGAGCTGGGTACGAGGTGGATCCAAGGAACATGCACAGAGGTGGGTAGGAGGTGGATCCAAGGAACATGCACAGAGGTAGGTAGGATGTGGATCCAGGGAACATGCACAGGTGTGGGTAGGAGGTGGCTCCAAGGAACGTGCACAGAGCTGAGTAGGGGGTGGATCCAAGGAACATGCTCAGATGTAGGTAGGGCGTGGATCCAAAGAACATACTCAGAGCTGAGTAGGGGGTGGATCCAAGGAACATGCTCAGAGCTGAGTGGGGGGTGGATCCAATGAACATGCTCAGAGGTGGGTACGAGGTGGATCCAAGCAACATGCTCAGAGATGGGTACGAGGTGGATCCAAGGAACATGCACAGAGGTGGGTAGGTGGAGGATACAAGGAACATGCTCAGAGGTGGGTAGGAGGTGGATCCAAGGAACATGCTCAGAGGTGGTTAGGAGGTGGATCCAAGGAACATGCTCAGAGGTGGGTAGGAGGTAGATCCAAGGAATATGCTCAGAGCTGAGTAGGGGGTGGATCCAATGAACATTCTCATAGGTGGGTATGAGGTGGATCCAAGGAACATACAGAGAGGTGGGTAGGAGGTGGATCCAAGGAACATGCACAGATGTGGGTAGGAGGTGGCTCCAAGGAACATACACAGAGCTGAGTAGGGGGTGGATCCAGGGAACATGCTCAGAGGTGGGTAGGAGGTGGATCCAAGGAACATGCACAGAGGTGGTTAGGAGATGGATCCAAGGGACATGCACAGAGGTAGGTAGGAGGTGGATCCAAGGAACATGCTCAGAGGTGGGTAGGAGGTGGATCCAAGGAACATGCACAGAGGTGGGTGGGAGGTGGATCCAAGGAACATGCTCAGAGGTGGTTAGGAGGTGGATCCAAGGAACATGCACAGAGGTGAGTAGGGGGTGGATCCAAGGAAAATGCTCAGAGGTGGGTAGGAGGTGGATCCAAGGAACATGCACAGATGTGGGTAGGAGGTGGCTCTAAGGAACATACACAGAGCTGAGTAGGGGGTGGATCCAAGGAACATGCTCAGAGGTAGGTAGGAGGTGGATCCAAGGAACATACTCCGAGCTGAGTAGGGGGTGGATCCAAGGAACATGCTCAGAGCTGAGTGGGGGGTGGATCCAATGAACATGCTCAGAGGTGGGTATGAGGTGGATCCAAGGAACATGCTCAGAGGTGGGTACGAGGTGGATCCAAGGAACATGCACAGAGGTGGGTAGGTGGAGGATACAAGGAACATGCTCAGAGGTGGGTAGGAGGTGGATCCAAGGAACATGCTCAGAGGTGGTTAGGAGGTGGATCCAAGGAACATGCTCAGAGGTGGGTAGGAGGTAGATCCAAGGAATATGCTCAGAGCTGAGTAGGGGGTGGATCCAATGAACATTCTCATAGGTGGATATGAGGTGGATCCAAGGAACATACAGAGAGGTGGGTAGGAGGTGGATCCAAGGAACATGCACAGATGTGGGTAGGAGGTGGCTCCAAGGAACATACACAGAGCTGAGTAGGGGGTGGATCCAAGGAACATGCTCAGAGGTGGGTAGGAGGTGGATCCAAGGAACATGCACAGAGGTGGTTAGGAGATGGATCCAAGGGACATGCACAGAGGTAGGTAGGAGGTGGATCCAAGGAACATGCTCAGAGGTGGGTAGGAGGTGGATCCAAGGAACATGCACAGAGGTGGGTGGGAGGTGGATCCAAGGAACATGCTCAGAGGTGGTTAGGAGGTGGATCCAAGGAACATGCACAGAGGTGGTTAGGAGGTGGATCCAAGGAACATGCTCAGAGGTGGGTAGGAGGTAGATCCAAGGAATATGCTCAGAGCTGAGTAGGGGGTGGATCCAATGAACATTCTCATAGGTGGGTATGAGGTGGATCCAAGGAACATACAGAGAGGTGGGTAGGAGGTGGATCCAAGGAACATGCACAGATGTGGGTAGGAGGTGGCTCCAAGGAACATACACAGAGCTGAGTAGGGGGTGGATCCAGGGAACATGCTCAGAGGTGGGTAGGAGGTGGATCCAAGGAACATGCACAGAGGTGGTTAGGAGATGGATCCAAGGGACATGCACAGAGGTAGGTAGGAGGTGGATCCAAGGAACATGCTCAGAGGTGGGTAGGAGGTGGATCCAAGGAACATGCACAGAGGTGGGTGGGAGGTGGATCCAAGGAACATGCTCAGAGGTGGTTAGGAGGTGGATCCAAGGAACATGCACAGAGGTGAGTAGGGGGTGGATCCAAGGAAAATGCTCAGAGGTGGGTAGGAGGTGGATCCAAGGAACATGCACAGATGTGGGTAGGAGGTGGCTCTAAGGAACATACACAGAGCTGAGTAGGGGGTGGATCCAAGGAACATGCTCAGAGGTAGGTAGGAGGTGGATCCAAGGAACATACTCCGAGCTGAGTAGGGGGTGGATCCAAGGAACATGCTCAGAGCTGAGTGGGGGGTGGATCCAATGAACATGCTCAGAGGTGGGTATGAGGTGGATCCAAGGAACATGCTCAGAGGTGGGTACGAGGTGGATCCAAGGAACATGCACAGAGGTGGGTAGGTGGAGGATACAAGGAACATGCTCAGAGGTGGGTAGGAGGTGGATCCAAGGAACATGCTCAGAGGTGGTTAGGAGGTGGATCCAAGGAACATGCTCAGAGGTGGGTAGGAGGTAGATCCAAGGAATATGCTCAGAGCTGAGTAGGGGGTGGATCCAATGAACATTCTCATAGGTGGATATGAGGTGGATCCAAGGAACATACAGAGAGGTGGGTAGGAGGTGGATCCAAGGAACATGCACAGATGTGGGTAGGAGGTGGCTCCAAGGAACATACACAGAGCTGAGTAGGGGGTGGATCCAAGGAACATGCTCAGAGGTGGGTAGGAGGTGGATCCAAGGAACATGCACAGAGGTGGTTAGGAGATGGATCCAAGGGACATGCACAGAGGTAGGTAGGAGGTGGATCCAAGGAACATGCTCAGAGGTGGGTAGGAGGTGGATCCAAGGAACATGCACAGAGGTGGGTGGGAGGTGGATCCAAGGAACATGCTCAGAGGTGGTTAGGAGGTGGATCCAAGGAACATGCACAGAGGTGAGTAGGGGGTGGATCCAAGGAAAATGCTCAGAGGTGGGTAGGAGGTGGATCCAAGGAACATGCACAGATGTGGGTAGGAGGTGGCTCTAAGGAACATACACAGAGCTGAGTAGGGGGTGGATCCAAGGAACATGCTCAGAGGTAGGTAGGAGGTGGATCCAAGGAACATACTCCGAGCTGAGTAGGGGTTGGATCCAAGGAACATACTCCGAGCTGAGTAGGGGTTGGATCCAAGGAACATGCTCAGAGGTAGGTAGGGGTGGATCCAAGGAACATACTCCGAGCTGAGTAGGGGTTGGATCCAAGGAACATGCTCAGAGGTAGGTAGGGGTGGATCCAAGGAACATACTCCGAGCTGAGTAGGGGTTGGATCCAAGGAACATGCTCAGAGGTAGGTAGGGGTGGATCCAAGGAACATACTCCGAGCTGAGTAGGGGTTGGATCCAAGGAACATGCTCAGAGCTTAGTATGGGGTGGATCCAAGGAACATGCTCAGAGGTGGGTATGAGGTGGATCCAAGGAGCAGGCTCAGAGCTGAGTAGGGGGTGGATCTAATGAACATGCTCAGAGCTGGGTACGAGGTGGATCCAAGGAACATGCACAGAGGTGGTTAGGAGGTGGATCCAAGGAACATGCTCAGATGTGGGTAGGAGGTGGCTCCAAGGAACATACGCAGAGCTGAGTAGGGGTTGGATCCAAGGAACATGCTCAGTGGTGGGTAGGAGGTGGATTCAAGGAAAATGCTCAGAGCTTAGTAAGGGGTGGATCCAAGGAACATGCTCAGAGGTTGTAGGAGGTGAATCCAAGAAACATGCACAGATGTGGGTAGGAGGTGGCTCTAAGGAACATACACAGAGCTGAGTAGGGGGTGGATCCAAGGAACATGCTCAGAGGTAGGTAAGGGTGGATCCAAGTAACATATTCCGAGCTGAGTAGGGGTTGGATCCAAGGAACATACTCCGAGGTGGGTAGGAGGTGGATTCAAGGAACATGCTCAGAGCTTAGTAAGGGGTGGATCCAAGGAACATGTTTAGAGGTGGGTAGGAGGTGGATCCAAGGAACATGCTCAGAGCTGAGTAGGGCGTGGATCTAATGAACATGCTCAGAGGTGGGTACGAGGTGGATCCAAGGAACATGCACAGAGGTGGTTAGGAGGTGGATCCAAGGAACATGCACAGATGTGGGTAGGAGGTGGCTCCAAGGAACATACTCCGAGCTGAGTAGGGGTTGGATCCAAGGAACATACACAGAGCTGAGTAGGGGGTGGATCCAAGGAACACGCTCAGAGCTGAGTAGGGGGTGGATCTAATGAACATGCTCAGAGGTGGGTACGAGGTGGATCCAAGGAACATGCTCAGAGCTGAGTAGGGGGTGGATCTAATGAACATGCTCAGAGCTGGGTACGAGGTGGATCCAAGGAACATGCACAGAGGTGGTTAGGAGGTGGATCCAAGGAACATGCTCAGATGTGGGTAGGAGGTGGCTCCAAGGAACATACGCAGAGCTGAGTAGGGGTTGGATCCAAGGAACATGCTCAGAGGTGGGTAGGAGGTGGATTCAAGGAAAATGCTCAGAGCTTAGTAAGGGGTGGATCCAAGGAACATGCTCAGAGGTGGGTAGGAGGTGGATCCAAGGAACATGCACAGAGGTGGGTAGGAGGTGGATACAAGGAACAGGCTCAGAGGTGGGTAGTAGGTGGATCCAAGGAACATGCCCAGAGGTGGGTAGGAGGTGGATCCAAGGAACATGCACAGAGGTGGATCCAAGGAACACGCTCAGATGTGCGTAGGAGGTGGATCCAAGGAACATTCTCAGAGGTGGGTAGGTGGATCCAAGGAACATGCACAGAGGTGGGTAGCAGGTGGATCCAAGGAACATGCACAGGTGTAGGTAGGAGGTGGCTCCAAGGAACATGCACAGAGCTGAGTAGGGGGTGGATCTAAGGAACATGCTTAGAGGTGGGTAGGGGGTGGATCCAAGGAACATACTCAGAGCTGAGTAGGGGGTGGATCCGAGGAAAATTCTCAGAGGTGGGTAGGAGGTGGATCCAAGGAACATGCATAGAGGTGGGTAGGAGGTGGATTCAAGGAACATTCTCAGAGCTGAGTAAGGGGTGGACCCAAGGAACATGCTCAGAGGTGGTTAGGAGGTGGATCCAAGGAACATGCACAGAGCTGAGTAGGGGGTGGATCCAAGGGAAATTCTCAGAGGTGGGTAGGAGGTGGATCCAAGGAACATGCATAGAGGTGGGTAGGAGGTGTATTCAAGGCACATGCACAGAGTTGGGTAGGAGGTGGATACAAGGAACATGCTCAGAGGTGGGTAGGAGGTGGATCCAAGGAACATGCACAGAGGTGGGTAGGATGTGGATCCAAGAAACATGCTCCAAGGTGTGTAGGAGATGGATCCAATGAACATTCTCAGAGGGGGGTAAGAGGTGGATCCAAGGAGCATGCACAGAGGTAGGTAGGAGGTAGATCCAAGGAACATGCTCAGAGGTGGGTAGGAGGTGGATCCAAGGAACATGCACAGGTGTGTGTAGGAGGTGGCTCCAAGGAACATGCTCAGAGCTGAGTAGGGGGTGGATCCAAGAAACATGCTCAGAGGTGGGTAGGGGGTGGATCCAAGGAACAAGCACAGAGCTGAGTAGGGGATGGCTCCAAGAAACATGCTCCAATGTGTGTAGGAGATGGATCCAATGAACATTCTCAGAGGGGGGTAAGAGGTGGATCCAAGGAGCATGCACAGAGGTAGGTAGGAGGTAGATCCAAGGAACATGCTCAGAGGTGGGTAGGAGGTGGATCCAAGGAACATGCACAGGTGTGTGTAGGAGGTGGCTCCAAGGAACATGCTCAGAGCTGAGTAGGGGGTGGATCCAAGAAACATGCTCAGAGGTGGGTAGGGGGTGGATCCAAGGAACAAGCTCAGAGCTGAGTAGGGGGTGGCTCCAAGAAACATGCTCAGAGGTAGGTAGGGGGTGGATCCAAGGAACATACTCAGAGCTGAGTAGGGGGTGGATCCAAGGAACATGCTCAGAGCTGAGTAGGGGATGGATCCAAGGAACATGTTCAGAGGTGGGTAGGAGGTGGATCCAAGGAACATGCTCAGAGCTGAGTAGGGGGTGGATCCAATGAACATGCTCAGAGCTGAGTAGGGGGTGGATCCAATGAACATGCTTAGAGGGGGGTACGAGGTGGATCCAAGGAACATGCACAGAGGTGGTTAGGAGGTGGATCCAAGGATTATGCACAGAGGTGGGTAGGAGGTGGATCCAAGAAACATGCTCAGAGCTGAGTAGGAGGTGGTTCCAAGGAACATGCTCAGAGGTGGATCCAAGGAATATGCTCAGAGCTGAGTAGGAGGTGGTTCCAAGGAACATGCTCAGAGGTGGATCCAAGGAATATGCTCAGAGCTGAGTAGGGAGTGGATCCAAGGAACATTCTCAGAGATGGGTAGGAGGTAGATCCAAGGAACATGCTCAGAGCTGAGTAGGGGTGGATCCAAGGAACATGCTCAGAGGTGGGTAGGAGGGGGTTCCAAGGAACATACACAGAGGTGGGTAGGAGGTGGACTCAAGGAACATGCTCAGAGGTGGATAGGGGGGCGGAGACAAGGTGGCGACTCAGAAAGGGAAAGTACCTGCACCTATTCTCTGAGGAAAAGAAAGCCATGCTGCTTGTAATCTCCATTGTAGGCTCCTGTAACAGGGTGACAACTCAGGAGAGTAACTAGGGGGTGGGACAGAGCGTTGTCACCCTGCAACAGGAAGTGTCTTCATGGCAGGATTACCGGGGATTCTTTCAATAAAAGCTGTAGGTGGAATAAAGATGGAAAATTAGAAGAAATGGCATTAAAAGGGGAACTTCACCCAAGGGACCCGATGGATATTGTGGGTCATGGAACATTCCCATTCTTTATCACTGTCTGTTGTGTCGACAGAACAGGAAATAAGGAGGAATCTTCCCAAAAAATCATTTTAACCTTTCCCCAAATTATCAATAAAAAAAAAAAGTTTTGGTTTTAGATTTTTATGATGGGCTATGCTGGGATTTGTAGTCTTCCAGAGCTAATTCTTCCTCCATGATATATTCTATTTCCTGCCCTTACTGTCAGTCGATGCGTGTCGGCTCCATTAATCAGAATCTGCGGAGAAATGTACACTGATGTTCATTTGAAAGGAATTAATTATAAAGCGGCATAATCTATATGTATGGAGGTGGGGGCGAGGGATGGGAATAGCTCCCGATATAACGATGTGCAGACGGAGGCTCCTGTATGGTGGAAGCATCGCCGCTTTTATAGCCTAATAATCCGACGTCCTGATTCTCTGTCCATTATTCCATCATAATGAAGGTGATTCATCACAGTCACCGCTTCCGCTGGTTTAAACAGACTCTCCGCTCACAAAAAGAGAGAAAATTATGTTCAGGTACTTTTAATGCCCTCTGGGGGTCCCATTCTACGAAGAGGTTGGGGATGTGCAGAAGTGTACCTAAGAGGCAGCAGAGGGTACAGTGAGTGGAGTGTACCTAAGAGGAAAGAAAGTGTACTGGGAATGGAGTGTACCTAAGAGGAAGCAGAGGGTACAGTGAGTGGAGTGTACCTAAGAGGAAAGAAAGTGTACTGGGAATGGAGTGTACCTAAGAGGAAGCAGAGGGTACAGTGAGTGGAGTGTACCTAAGAGGAAAGAAAGTGTTCTGGGAGTGGAGTGTACCTAAGAGGAAGCAGAGGGTACAGTGAGTGGAGTGTACCTAAGAAGAAAGAGAGTGTACTGGGAATGGAGTGTACCTAAGAGGAAGCAGAGGGTACAGTGAGTGGAGTGTACCTAAGAGGAAAGAAAGTGTTCTGAGAGTGGAGTGTACCTAAGGGGAAAGAGAGAAGAGGCAAGAGAAGGTACAGAGAGTGGAGAGTACCTAAGAGGCAGCAGAGGGTACTGAGAGGGGCACTGGAGTCACTAGCTGCAACCGACATCTCTGGGGTGCACTGGAGTCTTGGGGGCACACAGGTATATGTTGGGATCACTAGATCTCACAGACTGTTGTGGTATGCTCTGGTGTGTACTGGAAGAGTGGGGACAGCATCATTCAACCTGGAAGAGTGAGGACTGTCGTATTCAGCCTGGAGGAGTGAGGACTGTCGTATTCAGCCTGGAAGAGTGAGGACTGTCGTATTCAGCCTGGAAGAGTGAGGACTGTCGTATTCAGCCTGGAAGAGTGAGGACTGTCGTATTCAGCCTGGAAGAGTGAGGACTGTCGTATTCAGCCTGGAAGAGTGAGGACTGTCGTATTCAGCCTGGAAGAGTGAGGACTGTCGTATTCAGCCTGGAAGAGTGAATACTGTCGTATTCAGCCTGGAAGAGTGAGGACTGTCGTATTCAGCCTGGAAGAGTGAGGACTGTCGTATTCAGCCTGGAAGAGTGAATACTGTCGTATTCAGCCTGGAAGAGTGAGGACTGTCGTATTCAGCCTGGAAGAGTGAGGACTGTCGTATTCAGCCTGGAAGAGTGAGGACTGTCGTATTCAGCCTGGAAGAGTGGGGACTGTCGTATTCAGCCTGGAAGAGTGAGGACAACACAGAAACTTTATCATTCATCCTGAAAGAATGAGGACAACTTCTTCATCCTGGAAGAGTGAGGATAAAATCATTCAACCTGGAAGAGTGAGGACAACACCATTCAACCTGAAAGAGTGAAGACTGTCGTATTCAGCCTGAAAGAGTGAGGACAGCGTCATTCCACCTGGAAGAGTGGACAACATCATTCAACCGGAAAGAGTGAGGAAAATGTAATTCAACCTGGAATAGTGAAGACTGTTGTATTCAGCCTGGAAGAGTGAGCACAACGTTAATCAACCTGGAAGAGTAAGGACAACATTGGGACATTATCATTTAACCTGTAAGAATGAGGGCAATGTCTTCAATCCAGTAGAGTGAGGATAGCGTCATTCAGCCTGGAAGAGTGAGGACAGTGTAATTCAACCTAGAAGAGTGAGGACAGCATCATTCAACCTGAAAGAGTGAGGACAATGTAATTTACCCTGGAAGAGTGAGTAAAGCATCAATGAACCTGGAAGAGTGAGGACAGAGTCAATCAACCTGGAAGAGTGAGGACAATGTCATTCACCCTGGAAGAGTGAGGAAAGCATCAATGAACATGAAAGAGTGAACTCAGCACCATTCAGCCCAGAAGAGTGAGGACAATGTCAATAAACCTGGAAGACTGAGGATGCCATTGAACCTGGAAGAATGAGGAAAGCGTCAATCAACCTGGAGGAGTGGGGACAGTGTCATTAAACCTGGAAAAGTGAGGACAACGTCATTCAACGTGGAAAAGTGAGGACAACGTCATTCCACCTGGAAGAGTGAGGACGTCTTTCAACCTGGAAGAGTGAGGACAATGTAGCGGCCACAACCCGTTGCAGGGCGGCCTTGACTTAATGGGCTTACCAGTTACCTTCTCGTGGCCTGCTCTTCCACGTCTAGGGGTTCCCAGGGTTGATACCCAACGACTTGAACACTGACACATATGAAGTCCTCTTTAAAAGGTTTTATTTTTCATCAAGAACCTTCAAATAACACAGTCTCTTAGGGAACAGAGGGCACAGGTGAAGAACTCAGGCAAAGTCTCTATTTCCACCCAGAGAATAGCCACTTGCAGCTGGGTACTTCAAGGCTGAACAGACCTCTAGCCAGAGATCATGGCAGTCAGCACGTTGACTCAAACTTGATCAATCAACTAAGGGTGAACAGGAACCTTTTTCCTCAGTACCTGGAACGTTTCCCGTCTCCTTAATGGTACTGGAAATGTGTGAATTCACCAATGTCCTTCCCAACTCAGTAACCAGGCACTTCTCAGGACGCCACTTGCCGCCCTCCTCCGAAGAGTCCTCCCCCGGTTACTTCCACGAGCTGTGCTGTCTCTCCAAGCCGAGAGCACACCCGGACACCTTGAATTCTCCCTCAGTTACTGCCCCTCGGACCAGCCGGGTTCGAGACTCTGGAACAGACAGATCCCTACCCCAGACCAGACGGGTCTACCAGGGGCCATTAACAGGAGCATGTTGCGGGATGTCGAAAACCCCTGCACTGGGACCCCTCACGGGTCTACCTCGATCCTGGAACCAGAACAGACCACACGGGTCTCACGAACACCTCTCTCTGAACACGTGACCCACACCGCTTAAGTACCCCCTTCCCAGACTCCTCAGCGGGCCCTGGCACTCCCACTGATTGGCTCTGAGAAGGCCGATACCCAAACATCCAACCAGACCTGGTTCTGGCCTGTCATGTGCACCTCACTGTTCACACGACCAGGCAGAACTTCTAAACACAGCCTGGCCAGACTAGGCCCACCTACATAATCAACCCTCAGAACCTTTATTGTTCTGAGGCAAAAACTAAATTTACATGCGTGTGACATTTTGTCCAAAATGTCATCCGCTACAACAATATCAGGTTGAGGTCAGTATCATTCAGCCTGAAAGACTTTGAACATCCCATGAGTGTAGGGTGTCATAGGCGTTTCCTCTGAGTGGGCTTCACCATGGTGCTCTGCACACTCATACATGATGCAGTGAGTGTCACCCTGGGCTGAGATGTCATCAGTCTGCTGCAGGCAGGGGCAAGCATTTCCTCAGTCCCCCCTACTCCCCCCCCCCCAGTAATCAGACTGCAACATGGACTGATCTGTGTCAGACGTTTGTGAACACAGCCCAGAACTTGACAGACACCAGGATTTACATGGCTGTGTCATCCCTAAGCCAGCATCTTAAGCAGATGGTGACTCTCGATAACACCCAAAGATGGCGTTGTCCTTCTGGAGCAAGACACTAGACAAAGGCATTGTCAGGGGGGAGTACTGTGACCTTTGTGAGAGGTAATGAATACCCGGCAGTGTCACAACTTAGCATGCACAATACATCCGATGCTAGGTCCACTTTTCCCTAAAATTGTGTGCAGTGAAAAATGTGCGTGCAGCAGTAAGCGACCCATGAACGCGGGGTGGACTCTGAGCAGCCCCGGAGATGGGACCCCTGGGCTAGTTGCTGCCGCTTGCCCTTCTCTCCCCTCCTCCAGGGGAGAATACGGGGTTAATCTGCTGCACTGAGGCTCTGCAGGCGCTGAGACTTGTCACCATTCATCATGGTTTACCAGTGATCACTGGCAGCCAGTCTCAGGCTTCTCATGCTCTGTGAGGTCACAGTGGCTTCCACTTGGAGGGGAGAAGGATTTTAAGGGATGAAATAAAATGTAACTTTTTTTTCTAGAAAAAGAGACAATATATTCTCTGCCTCTGCGTCCCAACTGACAGCAATGGGACTGGGACGCAGAGAATTTTTGTAATTTTTCTTAATGCATTTTTGACGTAATTTCCGCACCCCAAGATATTTTACCCCCCCCAAAATAACCATTATAGTCTGCTAATTAAAATGATGACATCAATATGAGTTCTGTGTAATGTAGTGTAATGGTAAAGCATTTCAGAAGAGCTTTAGCCTCCTTTTGACGCAACATTTTGACACTCGCAGGTAAAAAAATAAAAACGGCTTGTGTAAATAATTGGCATAACGTCAAGGTAAGGTCAGCTTGGCGAGGATGAAAAATAGCTCGACGGTGACTTTTTGCAATTGCTAAATCCAAATGACATTGTGTTCATTTCTGTGAACATTTGGCGCTTGCTCAGTAAACGGGAATGTCATCCAGATTATCCAAGGTCAATTTTGGGACCTTGGGGAATTGAAAAAAAAAATTATATTTTAAATTTGTTTCACTCAAATATGATTATTATTTTTATATAGTATTTATATTTTGTTATAGATAAAATATATTATATTGCTGTTTTTATATTGTATTTATATTTTATATATCTATAGATATATATATATATATCTATAGATATAGATAGATATATATATCTATAGATATAGATAGATATATATAGATATATATATATATATATATATATAGATATATATAGATATAGATATATATATATATATATAGATATAGATATATATATATATATATAGATATATATATATCTATATATATATATATATATATAGATATATATATATATATATAGATATATATATACACACACAAGAAGGCCATTGTGTTCATTTCTGTAAACATTTGGCGCTTGCTCAGTAAACTTGAATGTCATCCAGATTATCCAAGGTCAATTTTGGGTCCTTGGTGGTGGAATTGAAAAAAAAAGAAATATTTTAAATATGTTTGTTTCACTCAAATATGATTTTTATTTTTATATAGTATTTATATTTTATTATATATAAAATACAATATATTATATATATATATATATTGTGTATATATATATATATATATATATATATATATATATATATATATATATATATATATATATATATATATATAAAATATAAATAAAATATAAAAATAGCAATATATCTATATATAACAGGGATCCTTAAACTACGGCCCTCCAGCTGTTGCAAAACTACACATCCCATGAGGCATTGTGAAACTCTGACATTCACAGACATGACTAGGCATGATGGGAATTGTAGTTCCTGAACAACTGGAGGGCCATAGTTTGAAGACCCCTGATATATAAGAAGGCCAGTATGTTGGCCTGAATTTATGGGAGTAGTCCGGGGGGTATTTAAGCAGCCCACTCATCTGTGGTCTTTGTCGTTTCCGGTGCACGATACCCTCCCTCCCATTCCATTTTTCAGGGCATTTCTCTCTTCAAACATCTATTACTTATCTTGGGTATGCCCCCTTTTTTGGTATACCGACCAGAAGACCAGGACACACTTCAGGTCCATTTCATGATGTAAGTCTTGTGGCACCTTCATGTGGCTCACATCCATCCTGGTTGAAGGGCTTTGACCATAAATAAGAAGCCCACTCATCTGTGGTCGTTGTCGGTTCTGGTGCGCGATACAATCCCTCCCATTCCATTTTTCAGGGCATTTCTCTCCTCAAACATCTATTACTTATCTTAGGTATGCCCCCTATTTTGGTATACCGACCAACAGATCAGGGCACACTTCAGGTTCATTTCAGGATGTAAGTCTTGTGGCTCGTTCATTTGGTTCACATTCATTTCGTTTGAAGGGCTTCGAATATAATATATATATATATATATATATATATATCATTTTTCATTTTTTTATTTTTATATATATATATATATATACAGTATTTTGTAATAATAATAGTGTAATATATTTTTTTAATTTTTTTTATGTTTTCATTTTTTTCTTTATAGTTTTCTTCAATATATTTTATTTATTTACACCTTTTTTCCTTCTTAGGGGGCCTCGATGTGATTAGTGGAGGCCTGGTCTGCACCTACCGTGCAGCACTAGATCCTTGCTTTCATGACCTATTGCAGCCAGCAATACATCACTATTAGTAGTGATCTGTTGCTGCACAGCTGCATGGTAGGTGCAGACCAGGTCTCCACTATCCGCATCCAGACCCACTATGATGACATAATGTGTAAAAAAAAAATTAATATATTTAATTAAATGTATGAATAGAAACTAAAAATATAATAAAAGATAAATATAAAAATGTAAATGTATATAAAAATAACAATATTGATAATTATAATAATATTGTAATTGTTCTTGTAATAATATTATTAAAAATAATGGTAATAATAATAATAATATTTTTATATACATTTACATATTGTCATGTGTTCTTTTTATTTTTTCTAAATAACATACATACTCTATATGACCTTCGTAGGTGAAAAATCAATTGATTGGGTTGGGATTTCGGTAATCGGTTAATTGCTTTTATTTATTTTTTTAAATTTTTTTTTCTTAATAGGGGGTCTGGATGTGGTTAGCGAAAACACCTGGTCTCATCTCCACCGACCATGTAGCTGTGCAGCAATAGATCACTTCTAAGGCTGGGTTCACACTGCAGCGGTTACGAGAACCGGATGTGATTCGCACCGCACTACAGTGCAAATCACATCCGATCTCTGTGCGATGCGAGTTCAGCCATACAGATAGTATGGGTGAATTTGCATCGCACCTGGCCCAAACTCGCACAGGACCCTTTTTTTGGTCCGCAGCAGAATCGGATCGCATGGGTGTTCACACCATGCGATCCGATTCCTGTCCGAGTTTGCAGATCGCACTGCGATATGCGAACTGATCTGGGGGTGTCATTAACGTTTCACTGACACTCCCAGCAGTTCGCATAGGGCAGTGTGAACTGCCGCCGGGAGGTATGCGATGCGTGAACCCGCCGCGGATTCGCAGCGCTCCCGCATCGCTGCAATGTGAACCCAGCCTAATAGTGATGTATTGTTGGTTGCAATCAGCCTGCAATTGCTCACTATAGCAAAGATCTATTGCTGCACATCTGCATGGTCAGTGGAGATGAGACCAGGTGTTTTGGCTAACAACATCCAGACCCCTATGAAGAAAAAAAGGTTAAAAAAAATAGTAGGGAGGAATAACCAGGAAAATTCTAATCCGATCAATTGATCTTCCGCCTTCCAAGGTCATATAAAGTAGCATGGAGGGGTCGCCCAGTACATGCAGGCATTCAATCATTGCCCAGGATGATGACATCCGACCAGACGGAGAAGAGAGGCCGGCGTCTGTAGACTCCTTAAAAGTGCAGTCAATTTCTAGGCTCTCTTTTGACTGAATCATTTCATGAGCTCTTTGACCAGAGAACTTATTGCTGGAGGTTCTTGTATTTCTGGACACTTGGTTATTGCTGTAGCCTCCCTGTGTCCAACACTGTCCGGTGCTACAGAAGGGTACTCTGTGCCCAGTGCTGCTAATTAGAACTTTGTGCCTAGTTCTGCTGAGGAGTACTCGGAGTCCAGTGCTTCTAAAGCCTCATACACACGATAGGACTTTGTACAAACTTTCCCTTGGATTTTTGTACAAAGGGCGTCGGCCCTGAACTTGTATTGCATACACACAGCAGGACTTTTTCAGCCAACTTTCACCAAATCACGTGGTTTTTCTGCTCTTTACTGCCACCTTTGGTCAACTTCTGTATTATTGTCTGATCTTTTGCATTGGTTCTGAGCATGCCTGTTTGTACTTTGTACAAAAGTCCTATGGTTTTCTGTACACACGATCAGACTTTGCTCCATCGGACTTTTGTTGCCAGAAAGTTTGTCCGTTCGCACAGCCAACAAAAGTCCGATGAAAACCAAAAAAGTTTGTCCGATGGAGCGTACACACGGTCGGATGTTGCTCCAAAACAGCTAATTTGCATGTTTGTTGTCAAAAAGTCTGATCGTGTGTATGGGCCTTTAGGAGTACTCTGGGTCCAGTGCTGATGAGTAGTCCTTGGGGTTCAGGGCTGCTGAGGCGTACTTGGGATCCACTGCTGCTAAGAAGTACTCTGGGTCCAGTGCTGCTGAGGTGTACTCAAGGTCCAGTGCTGCCGAGGAGTACTTGGGGTCCAGTGCTGCCGAGGAGTACTCAGGGTCCAGTGCTGCTGAGGATTACTCGGGGTCCAGTGCTGCCGAGGAGTACTCGGGGTCCAGTGCTGCCGAGGAGTACTCGGGGTCCAGTGCTGCCGAGGAGTACTCGGGGGTCCAGTGCTGCCGAGGATTACTCGGGGTCCAGTGCTGCCGAGGAGTACTCGGGGTCCAGTGCTGCCGAGGAGTACTCGGGGTCCAGTGCTGCTGAGGAGTACTCAGGGTCCAGTGCTGCTGAGGAGTACTCGGGGTCCAGTGCTGCTGAGGAGTACTCGGGGTCCAGTGCTGCTGAGAAGTACTCGGGGTCCAGTGCTGCTGAGGAGTACTCGGGGTCTAGTGCTGCTGAGGAATACTTGGGGTCTAGTGCTGCTGAGGAGTAGTCGGGGTCCAGCGCTGATGAGGAGTACTCAGGGTCCAGTGCTGCTGAGGAGTACTCAGGGTCCTGTGCTGCCAATTAGAACTCTTTTTTTAATTAGAACTCTGTGCCCAGTATTGCTGAGGAGTACTCGGTGCCCAGTGTTGCTGAGGAGTACTTGGGGTCCAATGCTGCTGAAGAGTTCTCGGTGCCAGGGGTGCCAAAGAGTACTCAGTGCCCAGTGCTGCTGAGGAGTAGTTGGTGCCCAATGTTACTAAGGATTACTCGGGGTCCCGTGCTGCAGAAGAGTACTCCGTGCCCAGTGCTGCTGAGGGGTACTCCGTGCCCAGTGTCGCTTAGGAGTACTCGGGGTCCAATGCTGCAGAAGAGAACTCAGTGCCAGTGGTACCAAAGAATACTCAGTGCCCAGTGCTACCAAAGAGCACTTGGTGTTCATTACTGCTGAAGAATACTCAGTGCTGCTGATGAGTATTCAGGGTCCAATGCTGTTGAGAAGTGCTCATTGCCCAGTGCTGCAGATGAGTACTCAGTGTCTAGTGTTGTGGAGTGCCTAGTACTAATAACACACATATAATTACATATTAGCAGAATTTCAATCTTTTATTATTTTATTTGTTTCAGGGATGCGTCAGGGTAACGATGTTGGGACAATGTATCGCTCGGCAATCTACACCTACACCAAGGAACAGTTGGAAGCTGCTTTGAAATCCAAAGAAGATTACCAGAAGGTAGGAATATGAGAATTACACACATCACCGTACATTGCTCTTGGAGATGTATAGACCATGATAATAGGCAGGCTTATTGTTTTGCTAGCACCCTGGACAGCTACCTTTGCGCTAGCAAAACACACCTAAAGGTTAAGTTCTCCAGCCTACAGGAAAGAAAGGGAGTTTGATCTAACAAAGTAAAACATCTAACTCTATCCAACCATTAATTGGTTAAGAGCATCACATGCAACCAACGTATTTTGGATTAAAGGACTCCCGCTTCCTCAGGGCTTGAGCAACAAATGTTATTAGAAATCAAGATTGAACACACCAGGAGACCTGAATTAAGGATAAATTGAGACTAGTGTGTCCTAACCGGAATGTGAACTACCAGCTCTTCAAACCCGTGAAAAAGGGGATAGTCCTTTTCCCCTGAAATGCTTCGGCTGTATCTGATGTATCTTAACCAATAAACCTTTTAAAATACTTTTTAAGTGATGTGAACATTTTTACAAGAAGTGAGATACACATTAAATATGTTGCACAGAGGTTTAGGCAAGGATCAGAATACCTACTGGAGTGCCTTCTGATGCCCACATCTGTTTTATGGGTGGTCTGTACTTTGAATTGGCCAACAGTTAGTCTATGGGGAGCAAGTGATAATTGTTGCTTTATCCTCATCACACACTGAATGTGACTTGTGGCCCTTAAGTGATGTCAGGAGTCACAGTTGAGGCTTCTTATACCTCTAAAGTTGACCACCACCGGCGTAGGCACATCCACTTGTCAGATGAATGTGTACACCCCTAGTGCCCGAACCTCTCAGAGGGCCACATGCTGCCCCTTTGTACTTGTTATGTGGCCCTTGCATCTCAGTAGTCTCTAGCAGGAGTGGGAGCAGGGGTAAAAGCCATGATGTCTACTAGCCTCATGGATGTGCCCAGTCTCTCACTATCTCCAGTCTCCAACCAAACCTGTAGTTGGTCCACAGTCTCTGACCATCATCTTCCCTTGTATATATGCAATCTCTGACAATCCTCTTTAGCATTACACACACTGAACATGGAGTGTAGCCCCTTTATTGATGTCAGGAGTCACAGTTGAGTCTTCTTATACCTCTAAAGTTGACCACCACCGGCGTAGGCACATCCACTTGTCAGATGACTGTGTAGACCCCTAGTGCCCAAACCTCCCAGAGGGCCACATGTTGCCCCTTTGTACTTGTTATGTGGCCCTTGGATCTCAGTAGTCTCTAGCAGGAGTAGAAGCAGGGGTAAAAGCCATGATCTACTAGCCTCATGGATGTGCCCAGTCTCTCACTATCTCCAGTCTCCAACCAAACCTGTAGTTGGTCCACAGTCTCTGACCATCATCTTCCCTGGTACGTATGCAATCTCTGACAATCGTCTTTAGCATTACACGCGCTGACCATGGAGTGCGGCCCCCTTAGTGATGTCAAGAGCCACAGTTGAGGCTTCCTTTACCTCATAAATTGGCAACTACTTGCGTTGGCAAAAGTAAGCTCTTGGTTGTGCAGTCCTGAACCAGGACATGGGTGTCAAACAACTGACCCCAAACTTTTAGACTGGGCCATCCTGATTTGGCCACTTCTCTGATTGGGTGGAACAGCAGTTGACTTCTGCTTTGATGCTGGGAAGTCTCTGTGAGAAGAAAAGGAAAGTTCCCAAAAGCCCCACATCACAAGCAAAACCCCTGTGTGTAAAGAGTGAGAGCAACCTTAGCCTGGGCTCCGTCCAAGCCAAACCTCTGATGCATTTTGCCCCACCCACGGGGGCTTAAAGTGATGGTAAAGTCTCGTTTTTTTTTCTATAAAAATAACAAACATGTTATACTAACCTGCTCTGTCGCAGTGGATTTGCACAGAGCAGCCCGGATCCTCCTCTTTTTGGCTCCCTTTACATTGCTCCTGGCCCCTCCCTCCTGTTCAGTGCCCCCACAGCAAGCAGCTCCCTGTGTCCATTCAGACACAAAGCCCTGACCCGGCCCTGCCCCCCTCTCTCCCCTCTCCCCCCATTGGCTAACATCAGTGGGAGCCAATGGCACTGCTGCTGTGTCTCAACAAATCAGGAAGGAGACTATCAGACGGCTGGGACACTTGTGGACATCGCTGGACAGAGCGGGACCGCAGGTAAGTATTAGAGGGCTGCAGGGGCGGCTGCTGCACACAGAAGGCCTTTGATCATAATGTATAGATTAGATTAACCATTTGCTTACTGGGCGCTTAAACCCCCTCCTGCCCAGACCAATTTTCAGCTTTTAGCGCTGTCACTCTTTGAATGACAATTGCGCGGTCATGCTACACTGTACCCAAATTACATTTTTATCATTTTTTCCCCACAAATAGAGCTTTCTTTTGGTGATATTTGATCACCTCTCTGGGTTTTTTTTGTTTTGTTTTTTTTAATTAAAAAAAGACAGAATGAAAAAAAAAAAAAAACGTTTTATATTTAGTTAATAAATTTTCCAAACAGGTAATTTTTCTCCTTCATTGTTGTAGGCTGATGGGGTGCACTGATGGGCACTGATAGGCTGCACTGATGGGCACTGATAGGTTGCATTGATGGGCACTAATAGGCGGCACTGGCGGGAACTAATAGGCAGCACTGGTGGGCAGTGATGAGGTGGCACTGATGGGTGACACTGATGGGTGGCACTCAAGGGCACTAATTGGTTGCACTGATAGCTGCGACTGATGGGCACTGATGGGTGGCAGTGATGGGCACTGATCGGCACCCGTAGACGACACTGATAGGCAGCACTGCTAGGTGGCACTGATGAGGCACCACTGGTGGGCATTGATAGGTGGCAATTGTGGACATTGATAGGTGGGACTGGTGGGCACTGATTGGTTAGCACTGTGGGCACTGATTGGTGGGCACATAAGAGATGGCTTTGCCTCTCCCTGCTCGGGACCAATGACCGGCTTTTTTTTTTTTTCAGCGTGAAAAAAAAAAAAAAGCAATTACCGATCTTCTATTTACATTGCGTGATCAGCTGTCATTGGCTGACAGCTGATCACCTGGTAAGGGGTCTGGATCGACCCCTTACTCCGATCTGTGATCACCCGAGTCTCATTGACTTGGGTGATCACAGCATGCTCCTCTGCCAATTTTCAAAGCGGAGGACGTCTATTGACGCCCTCGCGGCAAAGCAGATCCACGCTGTAGCCATCATTAAGTTAAGACGAAAAAACCTTCTGCCTCTATAACTCCTTTAAAGTGACATTAAGGGCTCTTTTTTTCTTTTTTTTTGAACATAACAAACATGTTCTACTTACCTACTCTATGCAATAGTTTTACACAGAGCAGGCCAGATCCTCCTCTTCTTGGGTCCCCCGCTGGCCCTCCCGTCCCCTCCTTACTGCCTAGTGCCCCCACAGCAAGCTCACACACGGAGCGCAGCTTGACTCCGCTCCTGCTTTCTCCTCATTGGCTTACTGGCTGTAATTGACAGTAGCGCGAGCCAGTGGCTACCACTGCTGTCTCAGCCAATGAGGAGGTTGAGACCCAGGAAAGCCGAGGCTCTTGTGCACATCACTGGATCGAGGAGAGGCTTAAGTACATTTTAGGGGGAGATGACGGCGCTACCGCACACAGAAGGTTTTTTACCTTCACGGATACAATGCGTGAAGGTTAAAAACCTTGAGCCTTTACAACCACTTTAGTTATGATCATTTTTCAATAATCTTCGTGGGCAAGGTGAAACGCGTCGGAGTGTGTGGCCTGGACGGAGCCCCCACTAAAGTTGCTTTCACGCTTTACACACAGGGGTTTTGTTTGTGATGAGCGGCTTTTGGGGCTTTCCTTTTCTTCTCATTGATATCAACGTAATTGGGGTGAGCTCCTTTCCAGCCTGCACTCTCAGCGGCTTACAATAGGACCTGCTGGAGCCTTGAGCGGCACCTTTAGTTTTCTTTTTGCATGAGTTCACAATGAGAAGTCTCTATACTACAGATAGGATTTGGGTGGGCAGGAAAGATTTTAGCATCCTCGTCCGAGAGATCACCTTCTGCCCCGCTGTGCTCAGGAATACCCATACAGTGTGCGGCAGGCTGGAAGAGCATTGTAAATGTACTTTGCTAGATGATATCAGGAAGCAGTTTGCTGCTTCAATTCCTCTTTATCCAAAAATCGCAGCAACATGAGAGGCCAAGTATCCAGTGACCATGAAAAAGTGAATTAGACAGTGTTTGGGGTCCAGTCAGTGTTACTAAAAGGAAAAGTACAGTGTATGTTTCCAAAACCCGACTGCAGCCAGGATATCAGGCAGCTGCCAATGGCGATCCAGGGAATTCTGCTGTCTGCTGAGCATGACGCTGGTCGACCGTCTCCTGCGTGATTTACTCGTTTCTGTACAGCCGTGTATGTAATGGGGCCAATTTTTCGTAACCAAAGGAAGAAAGAGATCTTTTCCGAAAAAAAAAAATCTAACTGCATTCAATAACTTCTAGAAAGTTAAAACAATCTCCCAATACGGGGTCATTTTTTGGACATCTAAGGTCCAGGGAAGATAAATTCTTTACTGCCTCTTTCCAATTTTGACACTCATTTGAAGAATTTTAGGAGTTTTTTTTTTT
The DNA here is from genome assembly GCF_037356315.1 of Lithobates pipiens. Lineage (NCBI taxonomy): Eukaryota > Metazoa > Chordata > Amphibia > Anura > Ranidae > Lithobates > Lithobates pipiens. Next base: position 605,467,532 of record NW_027507758.1, read on the forward strand.
TTTTTTTTGGAAAGGATTGCTGTAGGTATGTAATATTAATTCCACCTTCATTATATGTCCAAATGTATGTGGACACCTAACCATCCAACCTACCTCTATTACCTGGAGGAACCCCCTCCAAATGATGAAGTTCAGGTGTTTTCAGTGAAGGGTGCTGGTAATACTACATCATGCAAAGACGTGTGAGACATATGTGCTCTTCCAACCTTGGAGTAACCGTTTCGTGAAGTTCATTTTCTGTTCCAGCAAGACCATTCTCTTGTTCTCAAAGCCAGCTCTATAAAGACATGGTCTGACCAGTTTGGTGTGGAGGAACTCAAGTGTCCTGACCTCAACCCTTTGGGATGATTTGGAACACCATTTGGGAGCCAGGCCTTCTCATCCAACATCAGTACTTGACCAGGTCTTCCCACCTAACATTAATACCTGATCTCAACCCTACTGAGCACCTTTGGGATGATTTGGAACACCATTTGGGAGCCAGGCCTTTGCATCCAACATCAGGTCTTCTCACCTAACATTAGTATCTGACCTCAACCCTACTGATCATCGCTGGGATGAGTTGGAACACCATTTGGGAGCCAGGCCTTCTCATACAACATCAGTACTTGACCAGGTCTTCTCACCTAACATTAATACCTGATCTCAGCCCTACTGAACATCTCTGGGATGAGTTGGAACACCATTTGGGAGCCAGGCCTTCGCATCCAACATCCGGTCTTCTCACCTAGCATTAGTATCTGACCTCAACCCTACTGAACATCTCTGGGATGAGTTGGAACACCATTTGGGAGCCAGGCCTTCGCATCCAACATCCGGTCTTCTCACCTAACATTAGTATCTGACCTCAACCCTACTGATCATCGCTGGGATGAGTTGGAACACCATTTGGGAGCCAGGCCTTCTCATACAACATCAGTACTTGACCAGGTCTTCTCACCTAACATTAGTACCTGACCTCAACCCTACTAATCATCGCTGTGATCAGTTGGACCACCATTTGGGAGCCAGGCCTTCTCATCCAACATTGACCATAACCTTCTACAGACACACTCCAAAATCTCATTGAATACCTTTTGTTATAACCACAAAGGGTGACCAAATTAAAACCTTTAAGATGAGTTGGAACATTGGAACAGCCAGGTCTTCTTATCCAACATCAGTACCTGAACTGAATCCTACTGAACAACTTTGGGATGAGTTAGAAACCTGATTGTGAGCCAGGTCTTCTCATCCTACATCAGTAACTGACCCCGACCCCACTGAACAACTTTGGGATGAGTTGGAACACTAATTATGAGTCAGGTCTTCTCCTCCAACACCAGTAATTGACTATAACCCTACAGAAAACTTCTGGAATGAATTGGAACTCTGATTGTGAGCCAGGTCTTCTCAACCAACAACTGTACCTGACCTCAACCCTACTGAATACCCTTAGGATAAGCTGGAACACTGATTGTGAAACCAAGTCTTCACGTTCAACATCAGTACCTGATCTCGACCCTACTGAACAACCTTGGGTTGAGTTGGAACCCTGATTATGAGCCAGGTCTTCTCATCCAACATTAGTACCTGACCTCAACCCTACTGAACACCCTTAGGTTGAGTTGGAAAATTAATTGTGAGCCAGGTCTTCTCATCCAACATTAGTACCTGACCTCAACCCTACTGTACACCTTTAGGATGAGTTGGAACACTGATTGTGAGCCAGGTCTTCTCATCCAACGTCAGTGCCTGACCTCAACCCTATCGAACACCCTTAGGTTGAGTTGGAACATTAATTGTAAGCCAGGTCTTCTTATCTAACATTAGTACCTGACCTCAACCCTACTGAACACCCCTAGGGTGAGCTGGAACACTGATTGTGAACCAAGTCTTCACGTTCAACATCAATACCTGATCTCGACCCTACTGAACAACCTTGGGTTGAGTTAGGAACCCTGCTTGTGAGCCAGGGCTTCTCATCCAACATTAGTATCTTACCTCAACCCTACTGTACACCTTTAGGATGAATTGGAACTCTGATTGTCAGCCAGGTCTTCTCAACCAACATCAGTACCTGACCTTAACCCTACTGAACACCCTTAGAATAAGCTGGAACACTGATTGTGAACCAAGTCTTTACATTCAACATCAGTACCTGATCTCGACCCTACTGAACAACCTTAGGTTGAGTTGGAACCCTGATTGTGAGCCAGGTCTTCTCATCCAACATCAGTATCTGACCTCAACCCTACTGAACACACTTTGGATATGCTGGAACACTGATTGTGAACCAAGTCTTCACGTTCAACATCAGTACCTGATCTCGACCCTACTGAACAACCTTGGGTTGAGTTAGGAACCCTGCTTGTGAGCCAGGGCTTCTCATCCAACATTAGTATCTTACCTCAACCCTACTGTACACCTTTAGGATGAATTGGAACTCTGATTGTCAGCCAGGTCTTCTCAACCAACATCAGTACCTGACCTTAACCCTACTGAACACCCTTAGAATAAGCTGGAACACTGATTGTGAACCAAGTCTTTACATTCAACATCAGTACCTGATCTCGACCCTACTGAACAACCTTAGGTTGAGTTGGAACCCTGATTGTGAGCCAGGTCTTCTCATCCAACATCAGTATCTGACCTCAACCCTACTGAACACACTTTGGATATGCTGGAACACTGATTGTGAACCAAGTCTTCACGTTCAACATCAGTACCTGATCTCGACCCTACTGAACAACCTTGGGTTGAGTTAGGAACCCTGCTTGTGAGCCAGGGCTTCTCATCCAACATTAGTATCTTACCTCAACCCTACTGTACACCTTTAGGATGAATTGGAACTCTGATTGTCAGCCAGGTCTTCTCAACCAACATCAGTACCTGACCTTAACCCTACTGAACACCCTTAGAATAAGCTGGAACACTGATTGTGAACCAAGTCTTTACATTCAACATCAGTACCTGATCTCGACCCTACTGAACAACCTTAGGTTGAGTTGGAACCCTGATTGTGAGCCAGGTCTTCTCATCCAACATCAGTATCTGACCTCAACCCTACTGAACACACTTTGGATATGCTGGAACACTGATTGTGAACCAAGTCTTCACGTTCAACATCAGTACCTGATCTCGACCCTTCTGAACAACCTTGGGTTGAGTTGGAACCTCTGAATGTGAGCCAGGTCTTCTCATCCAACATTAGTACCTGACCTCAACCCTACTGAACACCTTTAGGATGAGTTAGAACACTGATTGTGAGCCAGGTCTTCTCATCCAATGTTAGTACCTGACCTCAACCCTACTGAACAACCTTGGGTTGAGTTGGAACCCTGATTGTGAGCCAGGTCTTCTCATCCAACCTTAGTACCTGACCTCGAACCTACTGAACACCCTTAGGTTGAGTTGGAACATGAATTGTGAGCCAGGTCTTCTCATCCAACATCAGTAACTGACCCCGACCCTACTGAACAACTTTGGGATGAGTTGAAACACTGATTGTGAGCCAGGTCTTCTCATCCAATGGTTCTGGGCCACTACAACTAGTTTACATATACTGTATGATCTGGTATCTCCCTCTGTGCTACTCTCCTGTTTAGTACTAGTTAGCTTCCTGTTTCTTCTGTTCTCTCACTCAGTGTTAGCTCTGTACAGTTTTAAAGTATTTCCATATTCCAATAAGCCCCCACCCACAGACTAAGAGCGGGCCAGGGTTTCAGGGAAAATATAATCCCTTTTCTTATACACGGAACTCAGACTACAGGAAAGTTATAATGACATTGAAGCTAAATTAATTGATTTGAAGTTTATACATTTTATCTGGCATTTTGTATGTGTGTACATTGCAAGCTTTAGCTATTGAGCCCTGTAAAGACTTTTTTTTTTTTTTTGCTCAGCAAAGCAGTTACGATTAGTCTGGTACACGTGACCAAGAGCCCAGAGCTCCTCCTATTAGATGCAGACAGTAATTCTGACATTCAAATGTAACATTTTATGTTTATCTGGCAGAACAATGAGAAACATTTTGAAACATTGTATTTTTTTTAGTCCCGACCATCATATGTTCCCTGTGCAATATTTTAGGATGATATCCCCGGCTCACCGTCTCATCTGACTTGTTGCGTGATGCAAGCCTTTGTTCTCGGGTTCTGTACAGCGGAGTGACACGGGGTGTGATATTAAGGGGGTGGTGACACCGCCAAGTGATAATAAGAGCTGATAATGACACAGGGGAGAGATGTGATAAAAGGGAAGATGAGTGATGGGAGGGGGAGGGGATGGTGTCAGATTGGGATGTGATGGAGAAGCAGCATTAAGTGTGACGGTGTCCCTGGCGGGGAAGAAGCAGAAAAAGCAATGAATTACCAGAAAATGTTATATGGGCACATGTGTGATCTTCACAATACAGAGAACCTGAGGGGGGCTCTTCTGGGGTCTGGAACGCACATCCCAATGCTGAAAAAAACCAATTCTTGCTGTTGTTTTTTAAGTTAGAATATGAAACATTTACATTTCCTGTTGCATGTTTGCAGTCTCTCACTATCTCCTGTACCATGTCTGCAATCTCTGACCATCTCCCGAATCATGTTTGCAGTCTCTGACCATCTCCTGTATCACGTTTTCAGTCTCTGTCCATCTCCTGTATCATGTCTGCAGTCTGTGATCATCTCCTGTATCATGTCTGCAGTCTGTGACCATCTCCTGTATCATGTTTTCAGTCTCTGACCATCTCCTCTATCATGTCTGCAGCCTCTGACCATCTCCTGTATCATGTCTGCAGTCTGTGGCCATCTCCTGTATCACGTTTTCAGTCTCTGTCCATCTCCTGTATCATGTCTGCAGTCTGTGACCATCTCCTGTATCATGTTTTCAGTCTCTGACCATCTCCTCTATCATGTCTGCAGCCTCTGACCATCTCCTGTATCATGTTTTCAGTCTCTGACCATCTCCCATATCATGTCTGCAGTCTCTGACCATCTCCCGTATCATGTCTGCAGTCTCTGACCATCTCCTGTATCACGTTTTCAGTCTCTGACCATCTCCTGTATCACGTTTTCAGTCTCTGACCATCTCCTGTACCATGTCTGCAGTCTCTGACCTTCTCCTCTGTCATGTCTTCAGCCTCTCACCATCTCCTGTATCATGTTTTCAGTCTCTGACCAACTCCTGTCTTCATGTCTGCAGTCTCTGACCATCTCCTGTATCATGTCTGCAGTCTCTGACCATCTCCTGTATTATGTCTGCAGTCTCTGACCATCTCCCGTATCATGTCTGCAGTCTCTGACCATCTCCCGTATCATGTCTGCAGTCTCTGACCATCTCCCGTATCATGTCTGCAGTCTCTGACCATCTCCTGTACCATGTCTGCAGTTTCTGACCTTCTCCTCTATCATGTCTTCAGCCTCTCACCATCTCCTGTATCATGTCTTCAGCCTCTCACCATCTCCTGTATCATGTTTTCAGTCTCTGACCAACTCCTGTCTCCATGTCTGCAGTCTCTGACCATCTCCTGTACCATGTCTGCAGTCTCTGACCATCTCCTGTACCATGTTTGTAGTCTCTGACCATCTCCTGTACCATGTTTGTAGTCTCTGACCATCTCGTGTACCATGTTTGCAGTCTCTGACCATCTCGTGTACCATGTTTGCAGTCTCTGACCATCTCATGTACCATGTCTCTGACCATCTCCTATATCATGTCTGCAGTCTCTGACCATCTCCCGTATCATGTCTGCAGTCTCTGACCATCTCCTTATCACGTTTTCAGTCTCTGACCATCTCCTGTACCATGTCTGCTGTCTCTGACCTTCTCCTCTATCATGTCTGCTGTCTCTGACCATCTCCTGTATCATGTCTGCAGTCTCTGACCATCTCCTGTATCATGTCTGCAGTCTCTGACCATCTCCAGCAGTGTAAGGACGTGATCATGACCTGGTATCAGCCTCTTGCAGTCCCTGTACAGCAGAAATAGTTGCACTGCAGTACTCATATGCTAATCAGGGACATGCAGATAGCAGAGTGACAGTGAGATGAGCTCATCAGTCTGCTGCTTCATTTTTTTACTGCCCAATCACAGGCTGAGAGAGGCTCAAGATAGGCATAAGGCCACCGATAGAAAATGCAGGAAAGATTCCCGTACCAGGCCAGGCTCCATCAGGGCAACTGGGTGGCCCCCAGCTCCGCATCATTGCATAACAGTGCAGCTTTACAGTTATAATGGTGACCCTGCCTGTAAGTGCAGCAGAGAAAAAAGTTAGGTCTCCTTCCCTGCCAGAATGTGTGGCAGAGCTGTGTAAATTTAGGGACTGGATGGACAGAAATACAAATCCTTTGGCAGGTAGCACAGCTCTTTTATGTGTATTTAGCTGAGTTTAGTTTCAGCACCCTATGTAGTGACCGGCTCTATGGTGGTATTTTCCAACGCCGTATTGGGCGCCATCTTCGCAGAGCCGTGCACGTTTTGCATTGTTGTGTGTCGCCTGAGATGCCGGCGTACTAGAGGAAAAGCTATTTTCTCCATCGATGTGTGAACCTGTCCCGCACAGTACTGGGGGGAGTCCCTTGTGCCTTGACCTTTAACCTGCCGGCAATGTACAGACGCCATTGACCCCCCCCGATCACAATGAAGTCTGTGCGCTGAACCCCCTGCCCCCCCCCCCCCCCATTATTCATTTTTGATTTTAATAATTTTTATTTATTAGGGTGTTTTATGGTCTAGTAATTATAACAAATAAATCATCAGATAATACGGATCCTTTTTTATTACGGTCGGGGGGGGGGATCGCTCTGTAAATTATTATTTCGTTACAATGTCACGCATCTGTCTGAGTCTTGTTTACACACTGCCCTCTAGTGGAGGTTTTAGGGTATTGACAATCTTCTGAATTCCGTGCAGGGAACGCAGACGGGGAATGGGGAAACTCTGGCATTGTGGATGCCGCCGCACACATGGGACGAATATCCTTCATGCGTGAATGGTTTTATCGATCGAAATGACTGTTTAAATAACTGAATTTTGAATGTACCAAGTGACACTTCCCTAGAAAATGCTTTTGTCTGTATTTTCCTCCAGAAGGACCGTGCTAATCTTTATCCAGGCATCGTCCAGGTTCATTTGAAGCAGGGGTAGACAACTTCGGGCCCTCCAGCTGTTTTTAAACTACAAGTCCCTTGAGACATTGCAAGACCCTAACAATCACAGGCATGACTCCTAGAGACTCCTGGGCTCAGCCCTTCCTTCTCTGAGCTGGCCGCTCAGCTGTTGGCTAATTGCCAGCTCCTATTTCTCCACAGTTACTCAGCTGTTGATGATCCTGCTCGTCAGTCCTGCCTACTTAAGCCGTCCAGTCCAGAGGTTCTCTGCCTTCACCTTGGTCATCAACACAGAAACTGAGACGCTCTCCTGCTTTCCTGTTCAAGACTTGCTTTGTTGAATTCCCTTCCGGCTCCAGATCCTGCTTGCTCTTCCACTACATTGATCCCCGACTTCTGGCTTGGCTGACTATCCGTTCCGGTTACTGAATTGTTGCTATGTTTTGACTACCTTTGTTCCTTTTACTTTTATTATTAACCTGTTCAGATCCACGCTATAGCCGATTGACGGCAACAGTGCGGACATGCTTTGCCAGGAGTGCGTCTATTGACGTCCTCCCGTGCCAGAGCGGCCTGCGCGCCTCCGGCACGCACTGTGATCAGCGAGTCTATGAGATCCCGACCCCTTACCACGTGATCAGCTGTCAGCCAATGACAGCTGATTATGTGATGTAAACAGAGCCCATAATCGGCTAGCGAATAGAAAAAAAAGCCGCTCACTGGCGGCTGTGAGAGGGACATCGGTCCCGATCACGGAGAGCTGCTGCCAGCTCCTCAGTGTCCTCCTGTGCCACCTGCCAGTGCCGCCAACAGCACGCAACGATGCCGCCTACCAGTGCCACTCATCAGTGACCATAGTGCCACCTATCAGTGCCCACAATCGGTGGTTCATCAACAGTGCTGCCCATCAGTGTCACCTACCAGTGCCCATCAGTGTCGCTTACCAGTGCCCATCAGTGCCACCTATCAGTGCCACCCATCAGTGCTGCCTTATCTGTCCCCATCAGTGCTGCCTTAATTCTGCCTATCAGTACCACCTACCAGTGCCCACCAGCGCCACCCATCAGTGCGCACAGTGCCACCTATCAGTGCCCACAATCAGTGCCTCATCAACAATGCTTCACATCAGTGCCACCTATCAGTACCCATCAGTGTCACCTACCAGTGCCCCCATCAGTGCCATCTATCAGTGGTACCTATCAGTGCCACCTTATCTGTGCCCATCACTGCCCACTTATCTGTCCCCATCTGTGCCTATCAGTGCTGCCTTAACTGTGCCTATCAGTGCCCATCAGTGCAGCCTATCAGTACCCACCAGTGCCGCCTCATCAGCGCATATCAGTGAAGGAGAAAAATTGCCTGTTTGCAAAATTTTATAACAAACTATTAAACATGATTTTTTTTTTCAAAATTTTCGTTTGTTTAGCAAAAAATAAAAACCCCATCTGTGATTAAATAGCACCAAAAGAAAGCTCTATTTGTGTGAAAAAAATTATAAAAATGTCAATTGGGTACAGTGCTGTATGACCGCGCAATTGTCATTCAAAATTGGTCTGGGCAGGCAGGGGGGATTAAGTGCCCAGTAAGCAAATGGTTAAACAAGTGTGATTTTACTGTACTTCTGTCTCGGCCTGATTTCATGGTTTCTGACACAGAGGCATGATGGGATTTGTAGTTTCACCACAGCTGGAGGGCCGATGTGGCCTACCCCTGATTTAAAGCAAAGGAAGAGGCACAAAATGATGGTTGTGCATGAAAAATGTATAGACACTTTAATAATAGGGATGAGCCAACAGTTCAGCAAAGGTACAAACTTTGGCTCGCCCGGCCCTCCATTCAGCAGGAGCTGAGCATCATGTATAGAAGCTGGATTTCTGCCACGTTCACATACATGAAAAAATGCATCAGCCCCACTCAACACTTTGCTCCTCTTAACGTTTTTTATTAGTTATCATCTGCAAAATCACTGCATACAGCAAAGGTCTCCACCTGGGAACCATCTATGATGCATTTCGCCTCTCCTGGCTCGCCTGCCATTTTTGTGAGCAAGCGTGGAGTGGTGAAACGCGTTGAACCAAGTCAAAGGTCAGTTCCCAGGTGGACACTTTGCCGTGTGAAGTCTAATAAATACGGCAAGAGGAGCAAAGAGTGGATTGTGGCTGATGCATTTTTGGGCAGTGGAGATGGATTACAGTAGCCATGCACAGGAAAGGTGAGTCACAAGCAGAGCTGTTGATTTGGGCGCTTCCATATATATGACAGCTCCCCGCTGGCACTGGTTCCTAAGAAAGCCACAAGCGTTTGCACCCTCCATGTTCCTAAGAACATCTGAGGTCACAGTACATGGCCGTAAGTGGCTGGGATTCCCTAGCCTTGTAAGCAAACAAGAATGGTCATTAGTGCATGCCGAAAAAGGCACATCTAGACAAGACAAAAGTATATCTAGTTCTACCAATAGAGGGTAAAGGCACTAGCCCTAAAATTTGGCCCGAAACCCTGAAATGGACTTCAGAACTCCAAGTCTTGAGGACATTTTCCGAGAGCACCCAGACATGGCAGTAGCTCAAAGCAAACCAGCCATTGTCCTGATTGCCAGTGAGCGGTGAAAGCTGCAATGCGATTTGCTTAGTACTTCAGAGCCGGGGCGAGGGGTGGGCAGAAGAGGGAGCCCCAGCGGGGGATAGCAACATCACTGCCCAAATATGGCCAGCGGCCACCAAGTTTGGGCAATGATGTCACCACTGTCCCCACCCCACCCCTCCCCCCCCCCCACACTTTTTCCTTTATATAGCTGACAGCTCAGGGAACTGTCATTCGGTTAGTGGTATTATCGGGATTGAGACTTCCTTTTTTTTAATTGCAGGGCGGCGGACATCAAGATTGACGACTGACTACAATGAGGGACTTTTTTTTTATAGATTCTAATTTATTTCTAGGTTCCATCTTTTTTTTTTTTTTAAGGAATGAGTAGCAGTACCTATGTACCCCTACTCATTTATATGAGGGGAGGTGGATCTGGGGACGACAAAGAAGGCTTCCAGATTCCAATAAACTCCCTGCCAATAGACTCCCACAAGCACTGGCCAGGGTTGTGGGGAAGAGGCCCTTGTCCTTATCAATTTGTTACCCCCCCCCCCCCCCCATGTTAAGGGCATGTGGCCTGGTATGGTTCAGGAGGGTGGGGAGGGGAGCACACCCATCCCCCCCCCCATTTTTTTCTGGAAAGCCAGGCGGCATGCTAAGTTTGGTGGTCTGGTATGGATATACAGTGGTGTGAAAAAGTGTTTGCCCCCTTCCTCATTTCCTGTTCCTTTGCATGTTTGTCACACTTAAGTGTTTCGGAACATCAAACCAATTTAAACAATAGTCAAGGACAACACAAGTAAACACAAAATGCAATTTGTAAATGAAGGTGTTTATTATTAAAGGTGAAAAAAAATCCAAACCATCATGGCCCTGTGTGAAAAAGTGATTGCCCCCTAAACCTAATAACTGGTTGGGCCACCCTTAGCAGCAACAACTGCAACCAAGCGTTTGCGATAACGTGCAATAAGGCTTTTACAGCGTCCTGGAGGAATTTTGGCCCACTCATCTTTGCAGAATTGTCCTAATTCAGTTACATTAGAGGGTTTTCGAGCATGAACGGCCTTTTTAAGGTCATACCACAACATCTCAATAGGATTCAGGTCAGGACTTTGGCTAGGCCACTCCAAAGTCTTCATTTTGTTTTTCTTCAGCCATTCGGTGGTGGACTTGCTGGTGTGTTTAGGATCATTGTCCTGCTGCAGAACCCAAGTTCGTTTCAGCTTGAGTACACGAACAGATGGTCGGACATTCTCCTTCAGGATCTCTTGGTAGACAGCAGAATTCATAGTTCCTTTTATCACGGCAAGTCTTCCAGGTCCTGAAGCAGCAAAACAGCCCCAGACCATCACACTACCACCACCATATTTTACTGTTGGTATAATGTTCTTTTTATGAAATGCAGTGTTCCTTCTACGCCAGATATACTTGGACACACACTTTCCAAAGAGTTCCACTTTTGTCTCATCGGTCCACAGAATGTTGTCCCAAAAGTCTTGAGGATCATCAAGATGTGTTGTGGAGAAATTGAGACGAGCTTTGATGTTCTTTTTGCTCAGCAGTGGTTTTCTCCTTGGAACTCTGCCATGCAGGCCATTTTTGCCCAGTCTTTTCCTGATGGTGGAGGCATGAACGCTGACCTTAACTGAGGCAAGTGAGGCCTGCAGTTCCTTGGACGTTGTTGTGGGGTCTTTTGTGACCTCTTGGATGAGTCGTCGCTGCGCTCTTGGGGTAATTTTGGGCGGCCGGCCACTCCTGGGAAGGTTCACCACTGTTCCATGTCTTCGCCATTTGTGGATAATGGCTCTCACTGTGGTTCGCTGGATTCCCAAAGCTTTGGAAATGGCTTTATAACCCTTTCCAGACTGATAGATCTCAATTACTTTCTTTCTCAATTGTTCCTGAATTTCTTTGGGTCTCGGCATGATGTGTAGCTTTTAAGGATCTTCTGGTGGACCTTACTGTGTCAAGCAGCTCCTATTTAAGTGATGCCTTGATTGTGAACAGGTGTGGCAATAATCAGGCCTGGGTGTGGCTAGAGAAATTGAACTCAGGTGTGGACAACCACAGTTATAGTATGTTTTAACAAGGGGGGCAATCACTTTTTCACACAGGGCCATGATGGTTTGGATTTTTTTTCACCTTTAATAATAAACACCTTCATTTACAAATTGCATTTTGTGTTTACTTGTGTTGTCCTTGACTATTGTTTAAATTGGTTTGATGTTCCGAAACACTTAAGTGTGACAAACATGCAAAGGAACAGGAAATGAGGAAGGGGGCAAACACTTTTTCACACCACTGTATAGGGGGACCTCATGCATTTTTGTTGCGTTTGTAGAGTCAAAAACTCAATCGATTTCTCCCATCGACCTTGAATGTGTGTGTGGGGTAATTGATTCCGTTTTTTTTTTTTTTTTTTTTTCGTTCAGCGCCCTGGCTGAACGGAACAAAAGTAGAACCATGTATATCCTCCCCGAGCTGTGGCTCAGACATACAGCGATTGTCTTCGTACGGCACATTAGAATTGAGAAACGAGAAACAGGAAATTACATTTCCGAGTCGCCTTCCTGTAATTAGACTAAAAATGGCGGCTCATTATCCCTAGCGCTCCTCCCGCACTTTCTTTTGTTATAGGAGGGCATGAGGGTGCCTATTTATAAAGATCAGAGGAGCTGTCGCTTTTCATGTCGCACCACTTTGCCGTATTTTATCACTTGTACGTTTTTTGTTTTTTTTGTTTCTTTTTCTGAATTTTATGAAAGTTCCACTTGGAATGTTTCGATGTCAGAGTGCATCGTACAGCAACTACAGAGAAGTGTATCCGTATAGTTCTGTTGATCAGGGCTTGCAACACGCCGGTATTAAAGGGAATGGATGGCGGTTTGTACTTTCTTTATCAAAGATGAACTCTGGGCACAAAAAATGTCATTTAAATATTTGCCAGTCATAGTGGATATAAATCCACCATATGGGCACCAAATGTGAGGCCCAAAGCACTCTGGCTAGGTACCCATCATCTCTACTAAACTTTACCCCCCGCCCTCTCTAGCTCCAGAGGTCCTGAGTATTCTTCCTTTTGAAAAGTGGGTGGGTCCTCCTCTGACTTCATTGGCGAAGGATGTGTACACTTCCCATTGACTGTCCTCCTTCATAGGGGCCCTCACAGGGTTCTGAAAATTCCAAGAGTGGCGTGATTACGTCACAACAGGGGGCCGAAACAAGAATGGTCATCAACGACCCAAATTTGCATGCTGAAAAAGACACATCTAGACAAGACAAAAGTATATCTAGGTCAACCAATAGAGGGTAAAGGCACTAGCCCTAAAATTTGGCCTGAAACCCTGAGATCGACTTCCGATCTCCAAGTCTTGAGGACAAGCCCTAAAATTTGGCCTGAAACCCTGAGATGGACTTCCGATCTCCAAGTCTTGAGGACAAGCCCTAAAATTTGGCCTGAAACCCTGAGATGGACTTCCAATCTCCAAGTCTTGAGGACAAGCCCTAAAATTTGTCCTGAAACCCTGAGATGGACTTCCAATCTCCAAGTCTTGAGGACAAGCCCTAAAATTTGGCCTGAAACCCTGAGATGGACTTCCGATCTCCAAGTCTTGAGGACATTCCCCCGAGAGCTCCCAGACATGGCAGTAGCTCAAAACAAACCAGTCAATGTCCTGGTTGCCAGTGCGCGGCAGTAGTGTATTTTGTGCTGCCCTAGGCCTGACTAAACTTGTGTACCCAGCAATTTAAATATGACCCACCCCTTCCCGTCAAGGCCACACCCCTTGTTGTTTAAGACCCGCCCTGAGATTTTCAAGTGGGGACACAGTTCTAAGAGCCTGGGGGGGTGGATTTTTCCTTAATTTGCATAGATTTGCATAGATGTCCTTCACTTCCTGTTTGGCTATGGGGCAGGAAGTGAAGGGAAATCTCCGCAATGGGACAGGGATGGTAAAAAACAAACAGTCAGGAGCGTTAACCCTCCCTTTCTCTATCCAAAATGAAAAAAAAAAGCGTTGCCTATAGTTCTACTTTAAGCACAAATTTCTGATAATTTTATGCAGAGGACTGAGAAGATCTAACCATGCCAATGATGCATCAGAAAACATAGCAAGCCGGCGGGGACTCTTTCCGTGCTGTCCCCACTGCAAAGTGCTGCCCTAGGTCTGGGCCTTGTCGGCCTAGACCAGGATACAGAGTTAGTGAGCAGTGAAAGCTGCAATGCGACTGCTCAGTACTTCAGAGCCGGGGTGAGGGGTGGGCAGAAGAGGGAGCCTCAGCAGGGAGGGGGGGGGAGGGCGCACAAAAGGGCAGGACCTGCAACCCATGCTTCTAAAGTACTCATGGGGGGGTGGGGTGAGCTGTAGATGCACAGGACCCACTCTTCCTGACTTGAGTCAGCAATACATCCACCTCTCCTGTCCATCCAAGGTACTTGTATGACATCACATCAGTGCCGGGATAAGATCATCCATTGCCCAGGGAAAAGATGCCAACTTGTGCCCCCCCATTATGTGTGAGCTTATGAGGAGGACGGGGAGAGAGAGCACAACCCGCACCTCCTCTTGTCTCTCTCCTCCTCTACTTGCCACTTCCAGCGCTGAGCTGACAGAAGTAGGGATGTCACTGTCACTACTCCTATCAGCCTTATAGTAGAAGGAATTTGCGACGCACCCATCCCTACAATACACACTGCACCCAGGGCAGCTTCCCCTTCTGCCTGCCCCTTGTCCCGCCCCTGTACCACATACAAGGTCCTCACATGGATGCGAGAGCTGATTTAGAGGGCACGAGCATGCTAGAACAGGTATCTATTTCCTGCCAACGCTTCCCTGGCAGGAAGCGTTGGCACTTGGCAAAACGCCGTTGGAACTCCTGACCTCTATACTTCCAAGTTCTGTATTTTTTATATTTTGGTCTTTATTTGTAAAAGATAAAGTCCTAAGTGTACAAATAAGCATTTCGTGCTCCTCTGTGTGCAGAGCATGATGGGCTTTCTAATGAGAAAGCCCAGCACTAGCTCCCTCCCGGAGAGAAGTGCAGAGCATGATGGGCTTTCTAATGAGAAAGCCCAGCACTAGCTCCTTCCCGGAGAGAAGTGCAGAGCACTATGGGCTTTCTAATGAGAAAGCCGAGCACTAGCTCCTTCCCGGAGAGAAGTGCAGAGCACGATGGGCTTTCTAATGAGAAAGCCCAGCACTAGCTCCCTCCCGGAGAGAAGTGCAGAGCACGATGGGCTTTCTAATGAGAAAGCCCAGCACTAGCTCCCTCCCGGAGAGAAGTGCAGAGCACGATGGGCTTTCTAATGAGAAAGCCCAGCACTAGCTCCCTCCCGGAGAGAAGTGCCGAGCACGATGGGCTTTCTAATGAGAAAGCCCAGCACTAGCTCCTTCCCGGAGAGAAGTGCAGAGCACGGTGGGCTTTCTAATGAGAAAGCCCAGCACTAGCTCCCTCCCGGAGAGAAGTGCAGAGCACGGTGGGCTTTCTAATGAGAAAGCCCAGCACTAGCTCCCTCACGGAGAGAAGTGCAGAGCACGGTGGGCTTTCTAATGAGAAAGCCCAGCACTAGCTCCCTCCCGGAGAGAAGTGCAGAGCACGATGGGCTTCCTAATGAGAAAGCCCAGCACTAGCTCCCTCCCGGAGAGAAGTGCAGAGCACGATGGGCTTTCTAATGAGAAAGCCCAGCACTAGCTCCCTCCCGGAGAGAAGTGCAGAGCACGATGGGCTTTCTAATGAGAAAGCCCAGCACTAGCTCCCCCCCGGAGAGAAGTGTACCTTGTCCGAGTCATTTAGCTATACACTATGTGTTTCATTTGAGATCCTGCTATTCAAGGCTTTATTTATAGCACTGCAGTAAGCCAGCTCTCCAAAATGTAACCTTGAGTTCCATACTAACACTTCCCTTTAAATCCTCACGTTTTAGTTTACTTTAGTCCTCAACATATTACACTCATAAAAAAGAAAACATTTGGGTCAGCAAGACAGACCCGAAGCTTTTCATATAAAGTAGCTTTAACAGGTTCTCTTTATCCCCATTAAACTGCTCCTGTTAGTAGTTCTTGGCCTTGCTGTGGCCATCTGTTCCTCAGTCATGTCAGCCTGCATAAGTCCTTTCCATTAATTGGCGCCGCTGGCGCCTGGATGCTGGTTGGCCAGCGGCCATATTCCTTATTCCCGTAGAATTGCTGTTGCAAGATAACCCAAATACCGCTATTTCTGGACTTTGATGTCTCTACATTTTAAGGAGGCTGACTGTGCCAACTTCAGGTGGTGAGAGTAATTGTATTATTCCCGATTAGATTCCACGCGTTCTACTGTAAATGAGGTAAGGAAAGAGACCGTACAATTAACTGCTGTGGGAAGTCTGCAGTTTTGTTACTTTCATGTGAACAAAAAGTAAAAATTATTGCAGATGTAAAAAACTAGGACAGGGGTTGGCAACCTTATGCATGCATGCCACAGGTGGAATGCAGCACCATTTCTGTTGGCATTAGATGTCTGGATTATGGAGAGTAATTCAAGAAAGAAGCGGTGGGCTTCCAGCCCACTAGTCCCCACGTATCCACCTCTTGTGTAGTTTGGCATCACATACAAGGACCTGACTTGCATGCAAGAGCGATCTATTTATTACCAGTGCTTCCCTGCCCTGCTCTGCAAATGGGTGTAAATTCCACTCTGCCCTACGTACTACTGACCCCTGTATTCTATCCTACATACTACTGACCCCTGTGCTCTACCCTATATACTGCTGACCCTTATACTCTACCCTGTATACTAATGACCCCTATACTTTGCCATACATACAACTGTACCCTGCCCTACATACTGCTGACCCCTATACTTTGCCCTACATACAACTGACCCTTGTACTCTGCCCTACGTACAATTAACTTGTGTACTCTGCCTTACATACTACTGACCTCTGTACTCTTTTTTTTACATACTACTGGCCTATGTGCTCTACCCTACATACTATTTACCCCTTTGTTCTACATACCACTGACCCATGTACTCTGCTTTACATACTGCTGACCCCTGTACTCTGCCCTACATACTACTGACCCCTATACTTGTATTACTGACCCCTGTACCCTGTCAAACATACTACTGACCCCTATACTCTTTCTTACCTACTACTGACCCCTGTACTCTTTCTTACATACTACTGACCCCTATATTCTTTCTTACATACTACTGACCCCTGTACTCTGTCCTACATACTACTGACCCCTGTACTCTTTCTTACATACTACTGACCCCTGTACTCTTACTACTGACCCCTGTACTCTATCCTGCATACTACTGACCCCTGTACTCTTTCTTACATACTACTGACCCCTGTGCTCTACCCTACATACTACTGACCCCTGTACTCTGCCCTACATACTACTGACACCTGTGCTCTGCCCTACATAACTGACCCCTGTACTTTATACTACATACTACTGACCACTGTACTCTATCCTACAAACTACTGACCCCGTACTCTATCCTACGTACCACTGACATCTGTACTCTATCCTGCGTACTACTGACATATGTACTCTATCCTACATACTACTGACCCCTGTACTCTACCCTACATACTACCGACCCCTGTACTCTACCCTATATACTACTGACCCCTATACTTTGCCCTACATACAACTGTGCCCTGCCCTACATACTACTGACCCCTATACTCTGCCCTACATACAACTGACCCTTGTACTCTGCCCAACATACAATTAACTTGTGTATTCTGCCTTATATACTACTGACCCCTGTACTCTTTCTTACATACTATTGGCCTATGTGCTCTACCCTACAAACTGCTGACCCCTTTGCACTACATACCAACTGACCCGTGTACTCTGCCTTACATACTGCTGACCCCTTTGCACTACATACCAACTGACCCGTGTACTCTGCCTTAAATACTGCTGACCCTGTACTCTTTCTTACATACTACTGACCCCTGTGCTCTAAACTACATACTACTGACCTCTGTCCTCTGCCTTACATACTGCTAACTCTTTCACTTTGCCCTACATACTACTGAACCCTGTATTCTACCCTACTTAATAATGACCTCTGTCCTCGACTTACATACTACTGACCTCTGTATTCTACCCTACATACTTCTGACACCGGTACTCTGCCCTACATACTACTGACCCCTGTACTCTGCCCCACATACTACTGACACCTGTACTCTGCCCTACATACTACTGACTACTATACATTTCCCTACATACTTCTTTACTCTGCTGTACATACTACTGACCCTTGTACATTGCCCTATATACTACTGACCCCTGTACTCTGCCTTATCTACAATTGACCCCTTTACTCTGCCCTACATACTACTGACCCCTGTACTCTGCCCCCTACATACTACTGACCCCTGTACTCTGCCCTACATACTACTGACCCCTGTACTCTGCCCTACATACTACTGACCCCTGTACTCTGCCTTACATACTACTGACCACTATACTTTGCCATGCATACTACTTACCCCTGTACTCTGCCCTACATGCTACTGACCACTATACACTTCCCTACATACTTCTGTACTCTGTTGTACATACTACTAATCCTTGCACTCTTGAGTTTTCTACACTGCCCTACCTACTATTGACCCCTGTTCTCTGCCATGCTTATGACTCACCACTGTATTCTGCCCTACCTACTATTGACCCCTGTACTGCGCCTTACATACTACTGACCCCTTCACTCTGTCCTACATACTACTGACCACTGGTCTCTTCCCTATATACTTCTGACCCTTGTGCTTTGCTCCACATACTACTGGTCTTCACGTGTGCCCTTGTGCATACTGTGTCTCTAAGTGCTCCCTGTGCACCCTGAGTCTCCAAGCATGTCTTCTGCTCCCAGAGTCTCCAAGTGCTCCCTGTGTCTCTCTTGCCACCAGGTGCACCCCACATATCCAAGTACCCCCCTGTGCTCCCCAGTGCACCTTGTGTGAGTCTCCAAATGTGCCCCATGTATCCAAGTGCTCCCTGTGCACCCCCTGTCTTCAAGTGCAATCCTGTGCGCCCTGTGTGTCTCCAAGTGCTCTCTGTGCGCCCCGTGTCTTCAATTGCTTCCTATGCACCCTGTGTCATCAAGTGTTCTCAGTGCACCCTATGTATTCAAGTGCTCCCCTGTGCGTTCTGTGCCTCCAAGGTTACCCAAATGCCCCTGGCATTTTCACGCAGCCTCTGAAGTTGTCTGGCCTGCTACGCCCCACAGTTAGTGCCCTCTGCTGCCTCTCTACCTTCATCTACACTCTTGCAAATCTCCAGGACTATCCTTTTCTCTATAACTACAGGCCCCTTGTCCATGACACCAACCTTGAACCATCTTTATTAAAGAATACAAACTTCAGCTGAGATGTTTGCAGACCGAGGGATACAACCAGACCCTTTATTTCAGTGCCCTCTATGGTAAGGCAGACATCTTAGCCCAGAAAAACTCCGCCAGCCTCTATTGTTCGGAGCCAGTTACGAGTCCCTGTTTTTCTTGTTGATTATTTCAACTTTTATGTAAAAGCTTTTACCCTTTTTGTCTCCAGTAAATACTTTTAATCTGAATAGAGCCGCAGACTTGATGCATAATGTACCTAAAAGCCTTTCTGGTTCAAAAAAAAAATAAATAAAAAAAAGGACGCAAGCAATGCCTCGCATGTAAACTTTGTAAAGAGAAAGTCTGAAAGTTGAAATATTTATGGGGCATGATTTAATTATGGAGAGAAATGGCTTTCCGCATTCCAAATGAGCTGGAATCGCTTCTTAGATCCTCCTGTCCTCCCATAGGCAAAGGGGAACTCTACTTCGTTTATATAGACTTCATAAATTTGTATAATCGCAGCACAACACATTGTGGGTTATTATTGCGGCGCTCGTCTTATAGCTGAACTCCATGCAAATGCTAAATATACTGTATATATAAAATGGCTGTTTTATCTGGATTTGTATTTCTGTGCATCCAGACCTGAGAATTACGTAGCTCTGCCATACAGCATAGCCTTGTCTGGCAGGGCATGGAACCTGATTTTCCTCACCTGCTAAGTACTATTTAGAGGTCTTGTTAGGGGGGGGGGGGGGCAGGAAGCAGATGATGCTGCATTGTTCTTGAGTGACACCTACCTGATGGGGCCTGAGCCTGCTACGGCGGTACTGCCAGCACTTTCTATCAATGGCACCATTTACAGGACTTGTAGAGGCAGCAGAAATGGGATGATGCCCCGCTGTTCTTGAATGATGCCTACCTGATGGGGCCTGGGCATGATAAGGGAGTACTGCCTGCTTTTCTTATCAACGGCACAATTTATGGGGTTGAAACTTCACCCAGCCTGTGACTGGACAGTGAAAGGAGAAGCAGCAGACCTATGAGCTCATCTCCCTGTCACTCTTCTTACTCCTACTATCAGCATACCCCTTGTTGCAGCTGAAGCTCAACTGTTTGGCTTATTGTGCTGCTTATTCCACCCACACTTCTTCCACCACTACAACAGATCTACAGATCTGCTTACCTAGCATCAGGGATGGCATTAGAGAAAGGACTGAGGAATACAATGGGCTTTTTATGAGGTAGGACTGGGCGCCTCACCTTCCCTCTCCCCATGGAAGTCAGACACATAACCGAGAAGGAGACAGCAGTTTAATTTCAATTATGTCCAACTTTTGAACTAAAGTGTTATTAATGTACATTGTATGTGTAGGGTCCCTAGAGTGTCCCTAGTGTTTGCAAATAGGCTGTAGCCAACCTGATCTCTTAATGTTTGTTATCTGGGCTTGTTGAGTTTTCCCTAAGCCATTGACATTGATTGCTTTTGCCTGCTGCTTGGGGTGTTCTCTAGCAATTAGAATGAGATGTTAAACTGTATTGGGTCTTAAATATTTATTTTGGATTGACCGTGATAGGTTTAGTCCAGTGATGCGGGCTGGGGAAGAGGATACATTTTTTGGGCGACTTTCTGGAAGGGCTCTTCCCTTCCAGGCTTCATCTGTAGAGGATGTCATTGTGGGGTTTCCTGGTATTTACCTCCTGGGCTACAACCAGAAAAAAAAGAGGTCTTTTGCTGGCCAGGCTTTGCTTGGGGGGGAGGTAGTTCCAAAAGTTCCATTCTATCCCCTGGGCCACATGTTATAAGAGTGTCCTTGCTTTTTAGGCCTCCTGCCTGGGGAGGGTATATCTCCAGAAAGGCTTAGTTAATGCTTCTCAGGCTTACTTCCTTTAAAAGGAAGCTTAAGCTGAAGGAGATTTCTACTTAGGTTGCCATTAACTGTTTGAAGGTCCAGAGCAAGAGGGACTAAAGATACTTGAAGCTGCCATCTGGCCTACCTATTCTACATTTGTTAGCGATAGAGCCAAAAGAGTTCAACGTTGGCCTGTGACAGATGTTAGAGGATACTACAGAGTGGATGGAACTTCTGCAGGTGTTTTGGGGTATCCGATACCCTCAACTCCATCCCCTAGACCAGGCTTTCTCAACCTTTTAACCCTAGAAGAACCCCAAAGATAATTTTCAGGTCTTGAGGAACCCTTACTAAAACCAATTTATCATGGGTCAATAGAACAATGCCCCTTGACTGGTGGTCAATAGGAAGAATGTTCCCCTTAAAATGGTGCTCAGAATGCCACCCTTAAAGACATCTAAAATATATTTTGTGTCATGCTGCTGGCTTTGCTAAGTGATGCTGAACCTTGAACTCTGTAGGCACCATCAAAAAGGTGGTTCATCAGCCACAGCTCAAGGAACCCCTAGATACCTCTGGAGGAACCCCAGGATTCCATGGAACCCTGGTTGAGAATGGCTGCCCTAGACCTTTGCACCAAAAAATCTTCAAAAAGACGATTACCAGAGTGAAAGTCTGGTAAAGTTTGATTGCTGCTGGTGGGTCAGGGAGCGTTTGGGTGCATCTACAGTGCAAATCACCAATAAGAAGGCTAAAAGGACCAATAAAATCCAACAGTTTCTTTGTGGGTGAGTGCTACATGTCCAACAGATGAAGATCCCCTATTTGTATTGCTAAAATTTCACTTTTGGAACTAATTTACCAAGTGCCGCTTCTCAACCTTTGTCCATTGATATTATATCCGACACTGATCCAGATTTTTAAGACTTTTCGTAAAAGAGATTCTTATGCAAATTCGGCTTTCACTGCGTGGAGACATCTCCATTAGAAAGATTACTGTTGGAAATATGGGTGTAATTCCCATTAACGAAAGCTTATGTGGACTACCACGAACTATACAAGAGCTGTACAGCCCCCTTCCCCCCACAGCCGTTGGACAACATACAGTAGCTAGGAAGGAGGCAGCTGTTTGTCTTGGTTCTGAGATGTTTCCTGAGGCAAGTGGTGGTAAGAGGAATGCAGAAGGAGAAGGGGCATGCCAGCCTACAGTGCTTCTGCATTCCTCTTGCCGCAGCTTGACTCGAGAAAGTATTTGGAGCCAGAATCAGCAGGTGTTATGAGGTGGCCGTGTCCTTCCCAGCTTTGAGGTCAGACTAGGTGATCCTCCTTCCTCCGCTGACATAGGAAACATAGCTAGGGAGGAAATAACCACTTGTTTCAGCTCCAAGCACTTTTTCGAGACATATGGTGGCAAGAGGAATGCAGAACAGAGATAAGCAACTGTTATGAAACTGCCATTTCCTTCCCAGATGAGGTCGGACTGAGCACTCCCTCACAACTGTCTGACGACATAGCTAAAAAGGAAACCGCTACTTCATATCAGCTTCTTGTCTTGTCATCCATTACTTTCCTGAGACAAATGGTGGCAGTAGGAATGCAGTGGCATAGTAGGCTGAAATGTTCCCTCCCGCCCCGGAAATTCCTCTTGCTGACACTGGTCTCAGAAAAGTGCCCAAAGCTGAGACAAGTGGCTGTTATGCAGCTGTTATCTCCTTCCCAGATATGAGGTCAGACTGGGCGCCCCCTTCCCCCAAGGCCTTTTGGCAACATAGCTAGGAAGGAGAAGGCTGCTTCATAACATTCACTTGTTTTGGCCCTAAGCACTTTCCTGAGACAAGCGGTAGTAAGAGGAATGCAAAGGCTAACACACACCACCACCTTCTACATTCCTCCTGCCGCCACTTTTCTACGGAAGGTGCTTGGAGCCCAGACAAGTGGCTGTCATGAAATGGCTGTCTCCTTCCCAGACATGAGGTTGAACTGGGTACCCAAACTCTCCCCCAACCGCCCCCTTTCTGCGACCATCTGACAACATAGCTATGAAGGACAGTCGCTTCATAACAGGTGCTTATTTCGGTTCAGTCAAGTAGTAGCAAGGGGAATGCAGAGAGAGACATGGGAGGCTGGCATAACCTATTTCTTTATGCACTTCTCCCACCCCTGCTTGTCTCGGAAAAGTGCTTGGAACCGAGATTAGTGACTGTTATGAAGTGGGCAGCGACCTCCGAGATACGCTATATTGTCAAAAGTATTAGGACACCTGCCTTTACACGCACATGAACTTTTATGGCATCCCAGTCTTGTCTATTGAGTTGTCCCACTCTTTGCACTTCTAACAGCTTCAACTCTTCTGGGAAGGCTGTCCACAAGGTTTAAGATGGCGTCTATAGGAATCTTTGACCGTTTTTCCAGAAGCGTATTTGTGAGGTTAAGCAATGATGTTGAACTAGAAGGCCTGGCTTGCAGTCTCCGCTCTAGTTCATTCCAAAGGTGTTCTGTTGGGTTGAGGTCAGGTCTCTGTGCAGGCTAGTCAATTTCCTCCACCCCAAATTCACTCATCCCTGTCTTTATGGACCTTGCTTTGTGTACTGGTGCGCAGTCACGTTGGAACTGGAAGAGGCCATCCCCAAACTGTTCCCACAAATTTGGGAGCATGAAATTGTCCAAAATGTCTTGGTATGCTGATGCCCTAAGAGTTCCCTTCACTGGAACTAAGGGGCCAAGCCCAACCCCTGAAAAACAACCCCCCACCATAACCCCCCCTCCACCAAATGATTTACACTCTTATAACATGTGGCCCAGAGGATAGAATGGAACTTTTGGAACTACCTTCTCCCCAAGCAAAGCCTGGGCAGCAAAAGACCTCTTTTTTTTTGGTTGTAGCCCAGGAGGTAAAGACCAGGATACCTCACAATGACATCCTCTACAGACAAAGCCTGGAAGGAGCTCTTTCAGAAAGTCGTCCAAAAAATGTATCCTCTTCCCCAGCCTGCATCACTAGAATAAACCTATCATGGTCAAGCCAAAATAAATATTTAAACCTTTGCACAAAGCAAGGTCCATAAAGACATGGATGAGCGAATTTGAGGTGGGGGAATCTGACTGGTCGGCACAGAGGCCACAACCATTGACCTCAACCAGCTAGAACACCTTTGGGATGAATTAGAGCGGAGACTGCGAGCCAGGACTTCTCTTCTAGAAGAATGGTCAAACATTCCCATAGACACACTCCTAAACCTTGTGGACAGCCTCCCCAGAAGAGTTAAGGCTGTAGAGTGTGGGCCAACTCAATATTGAACCCTACGGACGAAGACTGGAATGCCATTAAAGTTCACGTACATGTAAAGGCAGGCATCCCGATACCTTTGACAACATAGTGTATTCGGTTGGACTAGGTGCCCAACCTCTAACACCCCCTTCCTGCAGCCATCCAGCAACCATCCAGCAACATAGCCACTTTATAACAGCTGCTTGTCTCTACACCAAGCACTTTCTTGAGACCAGCGGTGGCAAGAAGAATGCAGAGACACAGTAGGCTGATACGCCCCCTCTCTTCCTCTGCACTCCTCTTACCGCCGCTTGTCTCAGGAAAGGGCTCGAAGCCAAGACGAGTGGCTATATCCTAACAAACTATGATGTCAGATGACTGTAGGGGAAGGAAGGGGCACCTAGTCTGATATCATAGCTAGGCTTAGGCCGCGTACACACGGGTGGACTGTTCGCCCAACTTTGTCCGCTGAACAGTGTTTCAGCGGACAGTCCGCTCGTGTGTGGGCTTCAGCGGACAGTTTCAGCGGACAGTCTGACGAACAAAGTTTTTCGGAATTTCCGTAAGACAGTCCGCTGAAACTTGGTTTTGTCCGTCCAAACTTGGTTTCAGCGGACAGTCCGCTCGTGTGTAGGCAAGTTGGACGGACTAAGTATCGGGCATACTCAGAAAGGGTTTACACGGCCGAAGGTTGCATTGCAGTGTATAGGACGTCGTTTTTCTAGTCCCGTCGTACGTGCCGTTCACGTCATCGCGCACGCTTTCAGCGGACTGTTCGTTCATCGTGTGTGGTCAAGTCCGTTCATGCAAATTTTGAGCGGACTGTTTGTCGGATTGTTTGACGAACAAAGTTGGGCGAACAGTCTGCCCGTGTTTACGCGGCCTTAGAAAGCACCTAGTGACATGGAACAAAGCACTACATGACAGAACGGGTACAAAAAACAAAAAACGAATGATAGTTCTTCTTTAATGTTGGCCGTTTGAACAAGAGTATTTTCACAAAAGAAAAAAAAAGGTTATTTTGTATTCCTTTTTTTATTTATTGTTACGATACCTGAAGCTTTCTTGAAAAAGTTCCCTACCGATGTTATATTTTAAGACGCGGTATCCTTCAAAAAGTTATATTAGATAATATTTTTTTTTTATAAATAATAGAGCACTAGGTGACTGCAGGGTAAAAACTTTGCCTCCCTTCTTACATACATCTTTTTTTAATATGAAACGGCGCTTGCGTCCTCATTTAACGAATAACCGCGTTTATTTGATTTCTCTTTCTCAGCCACTTAGGCAAGTGACATGAAACACTTACAGTATAGTTCTAGATTTTTTTTTTTTTTTGTTAAGTCGAAATAAAAGGATGAAGTGGAAATAAAAAATAAAAATAAAAAAAGTCCAACTGGGAGAGATGTAAGCTTGTAGAAGCCTCAGATCTCCATTTTAGAAAAGAGCCCCGGCCAATGCTTATTTTAACATCACTGTAACCCTCTTGGGCGCATCATCATCTCCTTCCTCATTCACTCCGGCGCCGGTGACACCTGCTCCCATGACTAAGAGAATTGGTACGGTTGCCATGGCAGGCGAATTTAGCATCGCCTCCGATTGGCTGAAAGGGGAAGGAGAAAGGAAAATGAAAGGTCCCGCCGTGTCAAGGGTTCACACCCCTGGAGTTTGTTTGCCACCAGTTCCAATCAGCCACCTCTCCAGGATGAATTAAGTGCCTACACAGAGGGGGCCCGGTTCAAAGGGTCGAGCTGTCTGGCAGCTGCGTGTTTCGGGGCTGGCTGGAAGACGTGACCCCAGGGTCAATGTCATTAGGTTTATCTGCAAAAAAGCCTACAAATAAAAATGTGGAGCAGTCCAGGTCTTTTTTTTATTTTTTTTTATTTATTTTTTATTTTTTTTATTTTTTTTTTAGAGAGAAGAGTCAAAAATGTAACTGATATAAAACAATAAGTACAGTAACAATTGTCTTTTTACTTTTATATTCTGTATGTGTGTGTATATTCATTAATGGTCTTTTTACATATACAGTATATACAATTATTATACATAATAATATATATATATATTATATATATATATATATATATATATATGTATATATATATATATATATATATATAATGTGTGTGTGTGTGTGTGTATATATATATATATATGTGTGTGTGTGTTTGTGTGCGTGTATACATATATGTGTGTATATACATATATATATATATATATATATATATATATATATATATATATATATATATATATATATATATATATATATATATACAATATTATAATAATATATACAATTAATACAAACTTACAAAATTGGCAGGGGATCAAATAATTATTTCCCCCACTGTATATGTGTGTGTGTGTGTATATATAATATATATATATATATATATATATATATATACACACACATATACAGTGGAGGAAATAATTATTTGATCCCCTGCTGATTTTGTAACTTTGCCCGCTTACAAAGAAATGAAGGGTCTATAATTTTTATCATAGGTGTATTTTAAATGATAAGAGACAGAATATCAACCAAAAAGTCAGAAAGAAAAAAAAAACACATGATACAAATGTTATAAAATTGAGTTGCAGTTCAGTGAGTAAAATAAGTAATTGATCCCCAAGCAAAACATGACCTAGTACTTGGTGGAGAAACCCTTGTTGGCAAGCACAGAGGTAATACTTTTCTTGTAGTTGGTTACCAGGTTTGCACACATCTCAGGAGGGATTTTGGTCCACTCCTCTTTACAGATCTTCTCTAAATCCTAAAGGTTTCTTGTCTGTCTCTTGGCAACTCGAAGTTTCAGCTCCCTCCATGAATTTTAGATAGGATTAAGGTCTGGAGACTGGCTAGTCCACTCCATGATCTTAATGTGCTTCTTCTTGAGCCATTACTTTGTTGCCTTGGCAATATATTTTGGGTCATTGTCATGCTGGAATACCCATCCACAGCCCATCTTCAGTGTTCTGGCTGTAGGAAGAAGGTTCTCATCAAAGATTTTACAATACATAGCCCATACATTGGCCCCCTCAATGCAGCAAAATCGGCCTGTACCTTTAGCAGAGGAACAGTCTCAAAGCATCCTGTTTCCATCTCCGTGCTTGACTGTTGGGATGGTGTTCTTAGGGTCATAGGCAGCATTTTTCTTCCTCCAAACACGACAAATCAAATTAATGCCAAAGAGCTCAATTTTGGTCTCATCCGACCACAGCACTTTCTGCCAATCCTCTGACTCATTTAGAGGAGGGGGACTCACCGTGTTTGGAGAAAGAAAAATGCCAATTATGACCCTAAGAACACCATCCCTACAGTCAAGCACGGAGGTGGAAGCATTATGCTTTGGGGCTTTTTCTCTGCTACAATGCTTTGCCCCATTGAGGGCCAATTGATGGGCCATGTATTGTAAAATCCTGGATGAGAACCCTCTTCCCTCAGTCAGAACACTGAAGATGGGCTGTGGATAGGTCTTTAAGCATAATGACCCTAAACATACCACCAATGCAACAAAGGAGTGGCTCAAGAAGAAGCACATTAAGGTCATGGAGTGGCCTAGCCTATCTAGACATGAATTCTATAGAAAATTTATGGAGGAAGCTGAAACTTCGAGTTGCCAAGGGACAGCCAAGAAACCTTAAGGATTTAGAGAAGATCTGTAAAGAAGAGTGAACCAAAATCCCTCCTGAGATGTGTGCAAACCTAGTAACCAACTACAAGGATAGTCTTACCTCTCTGCTTGCCAACAAGAGCTTCTCCACCAAGTACTAAGTCATGTTTTGCTTGGGGATCAAATACTTGATACTCACTGAATTGCAACTCAATTTATAACATTTGTATTATGTGTTTTTTCTGGATTTTTGGTTGATATTCTGTCTCTATCATTTAAAACACACTTATGATAAAAATTATAGATCCTTTATTTATTTGTAAATGGGCAAACTTACAAAATCTGCAGGGGATCAAATACTTATTTTTTTAAAGATGGTGGTGTGGGATGGGGTGAGAGTAGCAGCGATGCCTTTAGATTTTTCTTTCACACTCTCAACATTTTTCTTTCTTTCTTTCTTTCTTTTTCTCTCTTTCTCTCTTTCTTTCTTTCTTTCTTTCTTTCTCAACCCTTTCGCTCTGTTTTGTTCTTTCTTTTTTCCTTTCACTCTATAGACATTTCTCTCTCTCTCTCTTTCTCTCTCTCTCTCTCTCTCTCTTTCTTTCTCAACGCTCTCTTTCTTTCTTTCTTTCTTTCTTTCTTTCTTTCTTTCTTTCTCTCTCTCTTTCTTTCTCTCTTTCTTTCTCTCTTTCTCCCTTTCAACCCTTTCTCTCTCTTTCTTTCTTTTTTCTTTCTCTCTCTCTACCCTTTCTCTCTTTCTTTCTTTTTTGTTCTTTCTTTTTTCCTTTCCCTTTCTTGACATTTCTCTCTCTCTCTTTCTTTCTTTCTCACCCTTTTTCTTTCTTTCTTTCTTTCTTTCTACCCTTTCTCTTTTTTTTTGCTTTTTTTATTTCCCTCTCTTGACCCTTTCTTTCTCTCTCACAACCCTTTTTTTCTTTCTTTCTTTCTCGACCCTTTCTTTATTTTTTCTTTCTCTCTCTAGACCCTTTTTCTCTCTCTGACCCTTTCTCTTTCTTTCTTTCTTTCTCGACTCTTTCTTTCTTTCTTTTTTTTGCTCTCTCTCTCAACCCTTTGTTTTCTCTCTTTCCTTCACTCTCTCTCAACCCTTTCTTTCTTTCTTTCTTTCTTTCGCTCTCTCTCAACCCTTTCTTTCTTTCTTTCTTTCTCGACCTCTTTCTTTCTTTCTTTCTTTCTCTTTCTCAACTCTTTCTTTCTTTCTTTCGCTCTCTTTCTCGACTCTTTTTTTCTTTCCTTCTTTCTCGACTTTCTTTCTTTCGCTCTCTCTCTCAACCCTTTCTTTCTTTCTTTCTTTCTCAACGTTCTTTCTTTCGCTCTCTCTCAACCCTTTTTCTTTCTTTCTCTCGCTCTCTCTTCAACCCTTTCTTTCTTTCTTTCTTTCGCTCTCTCTCAACCCTTTCTTTCTTTCTTTCGCTCTCTCTCAACCTCTTTCTTTCTTTCTTTCTTTCTTTCTTTCTTTCTTTCTCTTTCTCGACTCTTTCTTTCTTTCTCCTTTCTTTCTTTCGCTCTCTTTTTCAGCCCTTTTTTTCTTTCTTTCCTTCTTTCTCTCCTTCTTTCTCGACTTTCTTTCTTTCTTTCGCTCTCTCTCAGTCCTTTCTTTCTTTCTTTCTTTCTTTCTTTCTTTTTCTTTCTTTCTTTCTTTCTTTCTCTCTCTCTCTCTCTCTCTCTCAACCCTTTCTTTCTTTCTCTTTCTTTCTTTCTTTCTTTCTTTCTTTCTCTCTCTCTCTCTCTCTCTCTCTCTCTCAACCCTTTCTTTCTTTCTTTCTTTCTTTCTTTCTTTCTTTCTTTCTTTCTTTCTTTCTTTCTTTCTTTCTTTCTCTCTCTCTCTCTCTCTCTCTCTCTCTCTCTCTCTCTCTCTCTCTCTCAACCCTTTCTTTCTTTCTTTCTTTCTTTCTTTCTTTCTTTCTTTCTCTCTCTCTCTCTCTCTCTCTCTCTCTCTCAACCCTTTCTTTCTTTCTTTCTTTCTTTCTTTCTCTCTCTCTCTCTCTCTCTCTCTCTCTCTCTCTCAACCCTTTCTTTCTTTCTTTCTTTCTTTCTTTCTCGACTCTTTCTTTCTTTCTTTCTTTCTCTTTCTCAACTCTTTCTTTCTCTCTCTCTCTCTCTCTCTCTCAACCCTTTCTTTCTTTCTTTCTTTCTTTCTTTCTTTCTTTCTTTCTTTCTTTCTTTCTTTCTTTCTTTCTTTCTTTCTTTCTTTCTTCTTTCTTTCTCTCTCAATCTTTTCTTTCTTTCTCTCTCAATCTTTTCTTTCTTTCTCTCTCAATCTTTTCTTTCTTTCTCTCTCAATCATTTCTTTCTTTCTCCCTATTGCCTCTTTTTTCTTTCTCTTACATCCCCTCTCTCTTACTCCTCCCCCCCCCCCCCTCTCTTTTTATTTTTTTCTTTCTTTCTCTTTCTCACTCTCTCTCATTGTAGCTCAGTCTAGTCTATTCTCTCTCTTTCTCCCTCTCTCTCTTGCTTTTCTCTCTCGCTCTCTATGTTTTTCTCCCTCTGTCTCTCTCCCTCGCTCTTGCTTTTTGCTCTCCCTCTCCCTATTTCTATTTATTCAGTTTCTATTGTTTATCACCTAGAATCGCACTGAACAGTTCATGTTTTTCATAAGTCATACTTCCAATCACCATGGTAGCATTACATTGATCAGAAATTGCAGTCTATACAGCGACAATGTCCTAGCATGACCAATGGATTTGGTAATTTCCGCTACCTTGTTGCCACCTTCAATAAACATGTGGATTGCGTGATGTGGATTTAAATGGTCACAGCAACCATTTTGTTACAAAAAGAAGTATTTGGTGTCTACTAACCAAAGAGACTTGATTACAATCCACCCTCGCCCCCATCCACACCTCCACCAGCCGGGCGTGGATACTAAGGAAGTAAGATCTTCACGATACAGGTCAATCCACTATGCCAGGTTGGAACAAGCACACGCCAACTACATAGAACTTGATATGGCAGCTGAATGTGATTTAAATTATGTTTTAATTGTACAATAAAGGTGTTTTTTATTAGTTTATTGGCAAATGTCCTCCTTGTGGCAATTTAAAGTCCCTAACCTACCCCTCTATCTCTAAT
Organism: Lithobates pipiens; assembly: GCF_037356315.1. Classification (NCBI taxonomy): domain Eukaryota; kingdom Metazoa; phylum Chordata; class Amphibia; order Anura; family Ranidae; genus Lithobates; species Lithobates pipiens. The sequence continues at coordinate 605,498,358 of NW_027507758.1, forward strand.
ATCTGTAGGGTTGGAGATGGGATGGTGTATGATTTTGGGATTAACCCCTTGACTACGACATAATGCAAATATGTACCGGGGTGATGCCTGCCGTTGCACGCATTACTCCGATACCGTTTTTTTTTTTTTTAGAGCGGACGGTCGGCTTTCTTGCAATAACAACCGATATGGCTAATCAGCCGCTCGGCTGTTATTGCAAGCAGCGGTAGGGGAAGTTCCCCCACCCACCACCTTCTGACACTTGCCGGGAGGCCCGAGCGACCAGCCAGCACGTTTGCCGGCTGAAGACCCAAACAAAGCCGGAATCGACTTGGATCGGGTCTCGCATCTAGTAAACCCGAAGCAATGTCATGACATCATAGCCGGTTTACTGAAGACTTAAAGGCGCCAGATTTTTTAAAAAAATGACAGCTTTTAAGTGCAAAGGAGGGATTTGGGGTCTTGGCTCTCCTGTCTCACCGGGGAGACCCGAGCATCCGCCGGCTGGTCAGGGCGCCGAACAAAGCAAGCACCAGCTTTGATCTGCTCTTGGCAATGGCAACCTGAAAGCGATGACCTGATATCACTTCCGATTTACAATGGCGCCATTTTAAAAAAATTCAAAAGCATTAGAAAACATCGATTTTTGTGTTTTTAGTTGCTTTTTATGGAAAAGGATAGATTTGTTTTTGTTTTTTTAGACCTCAGATTTCTCCATAAAGAGTACTCGTCACTGCCTATTACTGTCACAGGGGATGTTTACATTCATTATAGACCCCAGATCCCTTCATAAAGAGTACCTGTCACTGACTATTACTGTCACAGGGGATGTTTACATTCATTATAGACCCCCGATCCCTCCATAAAGAGTACCTGTCACTGCCTATTACTGTCACAGGGGATGTTTACATTCATTATAGACCCCAGATCCCTCCATAAAGAGTACCTCTCACTGACTATTACTGTCACAGGGGATGTTTACATTCATTATAGACCCCAGATCCCTCCATAAAGAGTACCTCTAACTGACTATTACTGTCACAGGGGATGTTTACATTCCTTGTGACAGCAATAAAATTGATCAAAAAAAAAAAAATTTCAAGGGACAGTGTAAAAAAAATAAAAAATTCAACGCACCCCATCTCTCCATGCTCGCGTGCACAAAGCCGCGCCCACAAATGTAAACGGTGTTCAAACGACACGTGCGAGGTATTGCCACGATCGTTAGAGTGAGAGCAATAATTCTAGCAAATGAGCTCCTCTGTAGCTCTGAATTGGGTAAACTGTAAACATTTTTAAACTGTCGCCTATGGAGATTTTTAACCACTTCAGGACCGCCGTATTGCCAATGTACGTCAGCACAATGGCACAGGCAGGCACAATCACGTACATCTACGTGATTGCCTTCCAGCGGGTGGGGGGTCCGATCGGACCCCCTCCCGCTGGTTACGGCGGTCCGATTCGGTCCAGGAGCGCTCCGTGATGAGGGGATGGCCGTTGGTTTTCGGCCACCCCCTCTGGATCGCTCCTGGCCAATGAGAAGCTTCCTCCCCTGTGTATTGTTTACACAGGAAGGAGGAAGTGATGTCATTCTCCTCGGGGCGGTCTTTTTGACCGGACTACGAGGAGAAGAGTAAAAGTAAGTGTGCACCAACACTACACTGACATGTAGGTACACACAGGCACACAAACCCCCCCCCGATCCCCCCCCGATCCCCCCCCGCCCCCCTCCCCCCCCAGTCACAGTGTCACTGATTGCATTGATCATTTCTTTACTGATCAATGCATTCAGTGTCAGTTGTGACAGTAAAAACTGTCAGGACAGTTAGTGTTAGGTCCAGGGTAGCCCCCTATCACCCCCCAATAAAGATTTAACCCCCTGATTGCCCCTAGAGTTAACCCTTTCACCCCCTTTTGCCAGTGTCACTAAGCGATCATTTTTCTGATCGCTGCATGTGTCGCTAGGTAGCTAGTTATTTTTTTAGGTTCACCGCCAGGTTTTTATATCGCTAGGTACCCCGATATACTACCCAATAATGGTTTTAACCCCCTGATTGCCGCTAGTTAACCCTTTCACCCCCTTTTGCCAGTGTCACTAAGCGATCGTTTTTCTGATCGCTGCATTAGTGTCGCTACAGTCGCTAGGTAGCTAGTTATTTTTTTAGGTTCACCGCCAGGTTTTTATAGCGCTAGGTACCCCGATATACTACCCAATAATGGTTTTAACCCCTGATTTCCGCTAGTTAACCCTTTCACCCCCTTTTGCCAGTGTCACTAAGCGATAATTTTTCTGAACGCTGCATCAGTGTCGCTAGTGTCGCTAGGTAGCTAGTTATTTTTTTAGGTTCACCGCCAGGTTTTTATAGCGCTAGGTACCCCGATATACTACCCAATAATGGTTTTAACCCCCTGATTGCTGCTAGTTAACCCTTTCACCCCCTTTCACCAGCGATCACAGTATAAGTGTCACTGGTGACGCTGGTTAGCCAGTTAGTTATTTAGGTTCCCCGTCAGGTTTTTATATAGCGCCAGGGACCCCATATACTACCTAATAAAAATTTGAACCCCCTGATTGCTCCTAGTTAACCCTTTCACCACTGATCACCGTATAAGTGTTACGGGTGACTCTGGTTAGTTTGTTTTTTATAGCATCAGGGCACCCACCATTTATTACCCAATAAAGGTTTAACCCCCTGATCACCCGGCGGGTGATATCAATTAGGTTTTAGGGTCAGGGTCTGCGTCGCCCCAGGCAGCGCTAGGTTAGTGCCAGTACCGCTAACACCCACACACAAAGCATACACCTCCCGTAGTGGTATAGAATCTGAACAGATCAATATCTGATCTGATCAGATCTATACTAGCGTCCCCAGCAGTTTAGGGTTCCAAAAAAACGCATTGTTAGCGGGATCAGCCCAAATACCTGCTGGCACCTGCGTTTTGCCCCTCTGCCCAGCCCACCCAAGTGCAGTATCGATCGATCGATCACTGTCACTTACAAAACACTAAACACATAACTGCAGCGATCGCAGAGTCAGGCCTGATCCCTGCCATCGCTAACAGGTTTTTTGGTAGCATTTTATATTCAAATCCGGAAGGCAGTGCTTGGTTTTCAGGGTCCCGTACGTGGCTAGGCTCCCAAAAAGTCCCCCACATGTGGTATCCCCGTACTCGGAAGAAGCAGCAGAATTTATTTTGGGGTGTAATTTGACTTCTGCCCATAGCATGTGTGAGCAATATATCATTTAGTGACAACTTTGTGCAAAAAAAAAAAAAGTTTGTAATATTCCTGCAACTTTTGGCAAAATATAAAATATTCCATGGACTCAACATGCCTCTCAGTAAATAGCTTGGGGTGTCTACTTTCCAAAATGGGGTCATTTGGGGGGGTTTTGTGCTATTTTGGCATTTTATGGACTTCGAAACTGTGATAGGTAGTGAGGAGTTAAATCAAAAATTTGCACCCTTAGAAATCCTGAAGGTGGTGATTGGTTTTCGGGGTGCCGTGCGCGACTAGACTCCCAAAAAGTCCCACACATGTGGTATCCCCGTACTCAGGAGAAGCAGCAGAATGTATTTTGGGGTGTCATTTCACATATGCCCATAGCATGTGTGAGCAATATATCATTTAGTGACAACTTGGTGCAAAAAAAAAAAAGTTTGTAATATTCCCGCAACTTGTGGCAAAATATAAAATATTCCATGGACTCAACATGCCTCTCAGTAAATAGCTTGGGGTGTCTACTTTCCAAAATGGGGTCATTTTGGGGGGTTTTGTGCTATTTTGGCATTTTATGGCCTTCGAAACTGTGATAGGTAGTGAGGAGTTAAATCAAAAATTTGCACCCTTAGAAATCCTGAAGGTGGTGATTGGTTTTCGGGGTGCCGTGCGCGACTAGACTCCCAAAAAGTCCCACACATGTGGTATCCCCATACTCGGGAGAAGTAGCGGAATATATTTTGGGGTGCAATTCCACATATAACCATGGCATGTGTGAGCAATATATCATTTAGTGACAACTTTTTGTAAAAAAAAAATTTTTTTTTTTTTTTTTGTCATTATTCAATCCCTTAGGACAAAAAAAATAAATATTCAATGGGCTCAACATACCCATCAGCAATTTCCTTGGGGTGTCTACTTTCTAAAATGGGGTCATTTGGGGGGGATTTGTACTGCCCTGCCATTTTAGCACCTCAAGAAATGAGATCGGCAGTCATAAATTAAAAGCTGTGTAAATTCCAGAAAATGTACTCTAGTTTGTAGACGCTATAACTTTTGCGCAAACCAAAAAATATACGCTTATTGACATTTTTTTTACTAAAGACATGTGGCTGAATAAATTTTGCCCTCAATGTATGACTAAAATTTAGTTTATTCGATTTTTCTTATAACAAAAAGAAGAAAATATCTTTTTTTTTCAAAATTTTCGCTCTTTTTCCATTTATATCGCAAAAAAAAAAAATCGCAGAGGCAATCAAATACCATCAAAAGAAAGCTCTATTTGTGGGAAGAAAAGGACGCAAATTTCGTTTGGGTGCAATATTGCATGACCGCGCAATTACCAGTTAAAGCAGCGCAGTGCGAAATTGCAAAAAGACCTCTGGTCCTTAAGGTATTTATTGGTCCGGAGCTGAAGTGGTTAAGTACTGTCGGCATTACACGAGTGTGCGCAATTTTAAAGCATGACATATTAGGTATCTATTTACTCAGCGTAACATTATCTTTCACATTATAAAAAAAAAAATTGGGCTAACTTTATTGTTCTTTTTTTTGTTTTTTGTTTTTAAATGAATGAAAGTGTATTTCTTCCAAAAAAAAATAGCATTTGAAAGACCGCTGCGCAAATACACTGCGACATAAAATATTGCAACGATCGACAATAAACTAGAGTTTTGCTATAAATGTCAGAAGTGGCATTTACGTCAACTCGTGAATGGCATTTTTAAGTAAATCCTTTCCATTTTCATCACATACCATATTTTAGTGCTTCTCTATGCAATGCAGGAAGGTCCATTTTAGTAGAGGAGGCGAAGAAGTTGTACGACTGTAAAGACTGAAGGGAAGGCCGGAGGTTCAGGTTTAAATCCCATTTGCTCCCCTTTGTGTGAAATGTTCAGTTTCATGGCAATCTGACACCAAATAATTCTGATTTCCCAAAACAACTATAAAGTAATTAGTTTCTTGAAAAAGCTATTTAGTTTTTTTCATCTGAAAATGAACCTTGGGATGTCAGAAAGACGCAACTGAACCAAAGACAATTTAGTTGTGTGTTTTTTTTTTTTTTCATTTTTTAATTTTAACACAATAATGGGTTTCAGCTGTGCTAAGAAAATTACAAAGGATCCTGATTATCAGGGCCAATCATCATTTACGCATGATTGATTAAGTTTGAGCTTACCAATAGCACACTGGAGAAATGTCTGCTGAGATGAGAATTTGCATATATATATATTTTTTTTTTTTTTTTAACCTTTCTGGTGCTCTTCATTCTGCCCACTGTCCAACCCACCACACCCCTCTCCTGTACATACTGCCAACTGTCATACCCTCCCCGCTCCTCTCCTGTACATACTGAGCACTGTCATACCCTCTACACTCCTCTCCTGTACATTCTGAGCACTGTCATACCCTCCAAACTCCTCCCCTGTACACAGTGCCCACTGTTATACCCTCCACACTCCTCTCCTGTACATACTGCCCACTATCATACCATCCACACTCCTCTCCTGTACATACTGCCCACTGTCATACCCTCTTCACTCCTCTCCTGTACATACTACCCACTGTCCACCCCTCCACGCTCCTCTCCTGTACATACTGCCCACGGTTCACCCCTCCACACTCTTCCCCTGTACATACTGCCCACTGTCATACCCTCTAAACTCCTCTCCTGTACATAGTGCCCACTGTTATACCCTCCACACTCCTCTCCTGTACATACTGAGCATTGTCATACCCTCTACACTCCTCTCCTATACATACACTCCTCTCCTGTACATACTGAGCGCTGTCAAACCCTCCACACTCCTCCCCTGTACACAGTGCCCACTTTTATACCCTCCACACTCCTCTCCTGTACATACTGCACACTGTCATACCCTCCACACTCCTCTCCTGTACATACCGCACACTATCATACCCTCCACACTTCTCTCCTGTACATACTGTCATACCCTCCACACTCCTCTCCGGTACATACTGAGCACTGTCATACCCTCTAAACTCCTCTCCTGTACTTACTGCCCATTGTCCACCCCTCCACGCTCCTCTCCTGTACATACTGCCCACGGTCCACCCCTCCACACTCTTCCCCTGTACATACTGCCCACTGTCATACCCTCTAAACTCCTTTCCTGTACATAGTGCCCACTGTTATACCCTCCACACTCCTCTCCTGTACAAACTGCTCACTGTCCAACCCTTCACACTCCTCTCCTGTACATACTTCCCACTGTCATACCCTCTACACTCCTCTCCTGTACATTCTGAGCGCTGTCATACCCTCCACACTCCTCCCCTGTACACAGTGCCCACTGTTATACCCTCCATATTCCTCTCCTGTACATACTACTCACTGTCATACCCTTCACACTCCTCTCCTGTACACAGTGCCCACTGTTATATGCTCCATATTCCTCTCCTGTACATACTGCTCACTGTCATACCCTTCACATTCCTCTCCTGCACATACTGCCCACTGTCATACCCTCCATACTCCTCTCCTGTACATACTGCTCACTGCCATACCCTCCACACTCCTCTCCTGTACATACTGCCCACTGTTATACCTTCCACACTCCTCTCCTGTACACACTGCACCCTGTCATACCCTACACACTCCTTTCCTGTACATACTGCCCACTGTCATACCCTATACACTCCTCTCCTGTACATACTGCCCCCTATGTAGACAGGAATCGTTGCAAACAGGCTACAGGAGAATAGCAGCACTGGAACCAAGAATGAAGGAAAATGTGATAGCAAAGATTTACTGCTGGACACAGTGTCTTCGTAAACGACATGTCATTCATTGGGGGTTCACTTTAATGTGATCACTTACTGTACATCACTCAAAGCTTTTCTCACCATCACTGTTCCTTTGTACTGATCAATGAAAGTTGTATTTGCTGCAATTTAACACTTGTGGTGGTTTGATATGATGTTATTATATTTATTTATAGGTCCACCAAAAGAGGAGAGTGGGTCTTTAGGGGGATTTGGTTGTAGCTAAGGGGTTGTCCCTCCACCCTCGCTGGAGCTCTAATAGTAATAGGAGCCTAAAGCCCGGAGAAGTAAAACCCGACCCTGGGGTACAAAAATCTGCCATGGGTATCAAAGTGGAGTTCAGCAGTATAGATAGTGTGTGATAAGCCATCAGCAAGATTTCGTTATATAACCAGAATAAGCTGGGACAATGCTCATAAGAAAAAAAAAATATATATATATACAAAATGTATCTCTCATATCTGATAATAACATTCAGTAACAAATTTGTGATTTTGTACATGGCAGTGTTCTGCAGACGATGAATACAAAGCCGATATCTTGTCTTGTGACCACAATACCACCTAGTGGGAACGCAGTGCTATTGCATGTGTCAGACAGAAAACTGCTTTATGTGTGTCTTCCGCCTATGTGATCTAGGGCAGAATTTCTCAATCTTATTGAGACCAGGGCCTGGCAAATTCTTCCAAAACCTTTCTTGCCAGGACAGTAAAAAAAAAAAATAATAATAGTATGAGAATACAAAATATGTACTGAAATGCTGAAAGGCTCTGGATGGGGCTGGGTGTCAATGCAAAGGGATGGGGGTCTGGAGTGGGTTAGGGGAGTCTGTAGAAGATGGGGTGGCCCTGTAGGAGATGGGGTTTCTGGGGGTAACTGTAAAAGTTGGGTTCTCTGAAGGATACTGAGGATCTATCAAGAAGCCTGGGGGCTTTGCAGGAACACTGTGGGACAATGTTGGTGGTTGGGAGCACTGTGGGGGGGGGGGGCTGGAGGCTCTGCAGAAATCTAGGGGGCACTGTGGGAGGCTATGCAGCACTATGGGAGCTTGGGAGGCACTGTGGGTGATTAAGGCGACCTGGGAGCAGTGTGGTGGGTTAAGGGGTACTGTGAACCACTGTGAGGGGTTGGGGGGGCTGAAGACTTTGCCACAGGATAGGAGGCACTGCAGGGGGTTTGGCAGCACTTTGAGAAGTTGATGGGGGGCGCTGTAGATGCTTAGGACTCTCAGGAGACCTGGTTGCACCGTGGAAGTTTAATGGGTACTGGCGACCACTATAATTGGTTTGGAGAAACTACGGTGGGGGGGAGAGGGGGTAGGATCTGCAGCAAGCTAAGGGGCACTATGGGAGTTGGGGGGGGGTTTATGTTGGTTTAGGGCTCCCAAGGGGATCTGAGGGCACTGTGGGATGTTAATGGGTACTGGGGGCCACTGGAGAATCTGATGCAAGCTAAGGGGTGCTACGGCAGGTTTTGGGGAATTATGGTGTCTTAGGGCTCTCAAGGGGATGTGGTAACACTGGGAAGTTAATGGGTACTGGGGAACTATAAGAGGCTGGGGGGAAACTATGGGGGGTGAGGATCTGCAGCAAGCTAAGAGGCACTATGAGAGTTTGGGGGGTAATTATAGGGGTTTAGGGATCTGGGGGCACTGTGGGAACTTAATGGTTACTGGGGGCTACTATAGGAGGTTTGGGGAAACTATGTGGTGGACGGAGGGGAGGATCTGCAGCAAGCTAAAGGGCATCATGGGAGGTTGTGGGGCAATATGGTGGCTTAGGGCTCTCAAGGGGATCTGGGAGCACCGTGGGAGGTTAATGGGTACTGGGGACCTCTATAAGAGGTTGGGGAAACTATGGGGGGGGGGGGAATCTGCAGCAAGCTAAGGGACACTATGGGAGTTCGGGGGGTAATTATGGGGGTTTCGAGATCTCAAGGGAATCTGGGGGCACTGTGGGAGGCTAATGGGTACTGGGGGTCATTATAGGAGGTTGGGGGAAACTATAGGGGGGAGCTGGAGAATCTGCAGCAAGCTAAGGGGCACTGTGGCAGGTTGTGGGGCATTATGGGGGCTTAGGGGGGATGTGGGAACACTAAAGTTAATGGATACTGGGGACCACTATGAGATGTTGGGGGAAACTATGGTGGTGGGGGATCTGCAGCAAGCTAAGGGGCACTATTGGAGTTTAGGAGGGAATTATAGGAGTTTAGGGCTCTCAAGGGGGCCTGGGGGGACTGTGGGAGGTAATGGGTACTGGGGGTCACTATAGGAGATTGGAGGAAATGATGGAGGGAGGGCTGGAGAAACTTCAGCAAGCTAAGGGGCACTTTGGGAGGTTGTGGGGCATTATGGTGGCTTAGGGCTCTCAAGGGGATCTGGGAGCACTGTGGGAGGTTCAGGGGTACTGTGGGTTGCTGTGGGAGATTAGGAGATCTGCAGCTGGTTGGAGTCCCAGGAGGAAGAAGGCCATGGCCCTGCAGCAGGCCAGTGGTTGAAAACCACTTGTATATGGTACTGAAATAGAACCTTTTACATTTTTTTTTTTTATAGTTGCAATTTTATTTTAAGCCATGATTGTTATAATTATTATAATCTTGGGCAAAGTAGGGGAAGGTTTTTTTTTTTTTTAAAGCAGTAATGGCATCATGCCAAGGATCATATAATTTTATTTGATCGTTGGTAGAAAAAAAAGGCAGCTAACCCGTTGACGGCAATAATGCTGTCTTTTTTCCTAAAATACCCATTATTGCCACTAGATGGCGATCAATGTGTTAACTAACTTTTTTTCTACCAGCGAACACGTTGATCGCCATCTAGTGGCTATAATAGGTATTTTAGGGGGAAAAAGACAGCATTATTGCCACTAGAGGGCGCTGACTATACTAGGAAATAAACATAAAGCAAATTTTTATATATATATATATATATATATATATATATATATATATATATATATATATATATAGACAACCCAAGCAGTCCCCCCCCCACTAGTGCACACATATGTGGAGGCAGTGAAGCCACGTTGAGGCATGCTGGCATTCAGTTCTCAATTACAGTATTGAAAGTCAATCTCCCATCCACCCACTTCCCTGATATTACCATTTGGCCACCACCAATCACCCTGAAGAACCAATTGCCAGGCACCAGGGGGTAAGCCTGGCCTAGTAACTGGAGTCTTTAGACTGCTGACTATCCTACCCCACTGGATTCAAACCTGAGTCTTCTGGGAAATGCACCTTCCAGCGGAGCCCTGTAGGGAATGCAGGAATCGGGCTACCCCAAATCGCAAAACCTGTTTGAACACAGTCATATATCATATTATCTCATATTAAGCTTCACTACATTGAAACAAAGGAAACACGACGTTGGCTGATAGGAGAGGAGAGCAGAGTGCTGACCTTATCAGTACGCTGCTGCTTTCTTATCCAGACAGACTGCGGCGGTCCTTGACCAAGCTGTATTAGGTGGTGCCAGAACCTGGCCATGTTGTCTGGCAGGAACGTATTGCTTAAAGTGGAGGTCCACCCTAAAAAAAAAACAAAAAAACATAAAAATGCTCCTAAAAACCTGAACAAAATAGAAAAAAAAAATGTTTTAACTTACCAGAAATGACTGTTGCTAGGCAGATCGTCCCAATCTGCCTCTTCCGACTCCGCGGGGATCTTCATTCTCCTCCTCCTCCTCACGTTGTCTTCTGGGGAATGGGGCACGCTTCCCTAAACACAGCCGCCCATTCGCAAAGCGCTGCACGCGACTCGCGCATGCGCAGTAAGAAAACGGCCAGTGAAGCCGCAAGGCTCCGCTGCCTGTTTCCCTTAGTTCGAATGGCGGCGCCGGGATCTGATCCGATGGATGGATCGGCCTCGTGCGCCCGACACCGTGGGCGCCCTGGACAGGTAAGTGTGCTTATTAAAAGGCAGCCGCTACAGTTTTTGTAGCTGCTGATTTTTTTAAAAAAAATTAAAAATTTTCAGCTGGAACACCGCTTTAAGAAACAAAAAGGGTGGAATAATCAGCAGTTCACCCATCAGAGTGACTTGTCTCCGCCCCCCTCCTGTAGTTCTCCACCTGCGGTGGGCGGGGTCTGCGGTCTGGGCCCCTCCTACAGCTCTGCCCTCTAATACAGGCTATGCACAGAACCCTATGTCACCACTACCTTTTACAGGGTAATATCTGGGTTTGCAAGGACATTTGGTGCACTTGAAAGTGGATTTAGATACTTTGTGAATAACAAGGAATAGATGTACGTAAAAAAAATTTCATCTCACAGAGTTCTGCTTTAAAGTGGAGGGCCACCCTAAAATAAAAAATGGCCTTAAAATTCTTTAAAAATTTTAAAAAAATATAAAAAATGTTTTTTTTTTTTTTTAACTTACCTGAAACTGCTGTTGCTAGGCAGTCTTCCTAATCTGCCTCTTCCTATTCAGCGGCGCTTCCTCCTCTTTAGCGAGCGCCTCCCTTTGCCTTCTGGGACATGCGTGTGTCCCAGAAAAAAACGGGGCCATTCACAAAGCGCCGCGCGACACGCGCATGCGCAGTAGGAAACAGGCAGTGAAGCCGCAAGGCTCCACTGAATGTTTCCCTTCGGTAAGATGGCGGCGCCCGCAGTCGTTCCGATGGACGGATCGGCCTCGAGGCGGCCGTCATCAGGGGCTCGCTGGACAGGTAAGTGTCCTTATTAAAAGTCAGCAGCTACAGTGTTTGTAGCTGCTGACTTAAAAAAAAAAAAAAAAATATAGCGTCTGGAACGCCCCTTTAATCACTTAACCCCCCGGCCAATTCTGACTGATTTCTCTCATACATGTAAAAATAACCTTTTTTTTTTTTGCTAGATAATTACTTAGAATCCCCAAACATTAAACATAAAGTAACATAAAGTATTCTGCATTATATATTTTTAATCAGAGGCCCTGAGGAATAAAATGGTGGATGTTGCAATTTTTTTAATTTATTTTTTTGTTACACAGTGTTTGCGCAGCGTTTTTTCCAACACAAAATTGTTTGGAAATAATACACTTTAATACACACACCTGTCTATATAAGACCTTACAGCTCACAGTGCATGTCAGAGCAAATGAGAATCATGAGGTCAAAGGATCTGCCTGAAGAGCTCAGAGCCAGAATTGTGGCAAGGCACAGATCTAGGTTACAAAAAATATTCTGCTGCACTTAAGGTTCCTAAGAGCACAATCTCCATAATCCTTAAATGGAAGACGTTTGGGACGACCAGAACCCTTCCTAGAGCTGGCCGTCTGGCCAAACTGAGCTATCGGGGGAGAAGAGCCTTGGTGAGAGAGGTAAAGAAGAACCCAAAGATCACTGTGGCTGAGCTCCAGAGATGCAGTCAGGAGATGGAGAAAGATGTAGAAGGTCAACCATCACTGCAGCCCTCCACCAGTCGGGGCTTTATGGCAGAGTGGCCTGATGGAAGCCTCTCCTCAGTGCAAGACACATGAAAGCCTGCATGGAGTTTGCTAAGAAAACACCTGAAGGACTCCAAGATGGTGAGAAATAAGATTCTTTGGTCTGACGAGACCAAGATAGAACTTTTTGGCCTTTCTAAGCAGTATGTGTGGAGAAAACCAGGCACTGCTCATCACCTGTCCTATACAATCCCAACAGTGAAGCATGGTGGTGGCAGCATCATGCTGTGGGGGTGTTTTTCAGCTGCAGGGACAGGATGACTGGTTTCAATCGAGGGAAAGATGAATGTGGCCAAGTACAGGGATATCCTGGATGAAAAACTTCTCCAGAGTGCTCAGGACCTCAGACTGGGCCGAATGTTTACCTTCCAACAAGACAATGACCCTAAGCACACAGCTAAAATAACAGAGAAGCGGCTTCACAACAACTCTGTGACTGTTCTTGAATGGCCCAGTCAGAGCCCCGACTTACACCCAATTGAGCATCTCTGGAGAGACCTAAAAATGGCCGTCCGCCAACGTTTACCATCCAACCTGACAGAACTGGAGAGGATCTGCAAGGAGGAATGGCAGAGGATCCCCAAATCCAGGTGTGAAAAACTTGTTGCATCTTTCCCAAAAATACTCATGGCTGTATTATGTCAAAAGGGGAATTCTACTAAATACTGAGCAAAGGGTCTGAATACTTAGGACCATGTGATATTTCAGTTTTAAATTTTTTTAATAAATCTGCAAAAATTTCAACAATTTTATTAACTGCTTCAGCAGTCAATTTCCGCTATGTGTCAGTTTATTCAGCGATAACTTTGTCGTTTGTAACATATATATATAAAAAAAAGTTTTATATATATGTGATATAAAAAAAAGGGGGGGTATGGCTGGAAAAACCTCACAATATACGGCACCTCATCCCAATTATTTGAACAAAAATATATGGTGTTATTTGTACTTTTTGGCACCGTTGTATATCCCCTTTCTTCATCCCCCACCATATATTTTTTTTTATATATATTTTTATTATTCATTATATTTTATATATATATATATATATATATATATATATATATATATATATATATATATATTTTATTTATTTTTTTTCTTATATATGTGACAAATGACAAAGTTATCGCTGAATAAACTGACACATAGCGGTAATGTAAAATCTGCTCTGCTTCATGGCGGGGAGGGGGGGGAGCCGAAGCAGTTAATAAAAAGAAATTCTTGCAGAAATAACATGACGGTATAATCGGGAGCAGAACAATGCAGATATAAGACACGTGTGTAAAGGAAAATTGAGGGCAGTGAATTATCCGGGCTTGGCAAGTTGGTTCTCAGCGGCAGTCTGCTGCGGTTGCCGTGGAAACGCCGGTAGCAGTACTTTATATGCATATAGCACACATTCTGTAGGCACAGACTGTCACAGTCATTGAGCTCCTATGTATCACACTGGTGCTTGTGGATCTGTGGATGGTGCAGGGTGATCATTATAGGGGAAATCGATGGAGGGAGAAAGAACCGTGCACTCAGAAGAAAAAGGCCTTTTCAATGCGACGGTGGAATCTGTAGCATATTCAGTACAGACTGTTAAAGCTAAAAAGGTTGTTATTATTTTATTTTATTTTTTAAAGAAATGTACAACTGTATTATTATTATTTTTTTTTTAATACAATTGTACATTTCTTTAAAAAAAAAAAATAATAATAATACAGTTGTACATTTATTCATTTTTAAGAAATGTACAACTGTAGTATTATTATTTTTTTTAATACAATTGTACATTTCTTTAAAAAAAAAATAATAATAATACAGTTATACATTTATTCATTTTTTAGAAATGTACAACTGTATTATTTTGTTTTATTTTTTTAATACAGTTGTACATTTATTCATTTTTAAGAAACGTACAAAACTGTATTATTGTTTGTTTTTTTAATACAATTGTACATTTCTTAAAAAACAAAAAATTATAATAATAATACAGTTATACATTTATTCATTTTTTAGAAATGTACAACTGTATTATTTTTTTTTTTAATACAGTTGGACATTTCTTAAAAAAATAATAATATTACAGTTGTACATTTATTCATTTTTTAGAAATGTACAACTGTATTATTATTTGTTTTTTTTAAATACAATTGTACATTTCCTTAAAAAAAAAAAAAGTTTTTGCATCTACAGCTAGCATGAGTTATCTGTATCTGTCTTGATGTTGGCTTCATGTAACCTCCTATGCAGCAGCACTCAGACTGGGAGAGTGAATGGCAGCGCTATGAGTCAATAAGCAGCGAGCAGCGCCGATGACTAATCGGTGTGTTGCCGCTCCTTTTAGTGTCCAGTAGCAGACTTTAGGTGGGGATTTGAGCCTTGTGGTGTTTATTAACGACTTGCCCTCCCAAAGATTTACTCCCCTCCCTCTTCATGACCAGGCCATTTTCTGCTTTTTCGCACTGCGTTACTTTAACAACTTCAATACCGGGCACTTAGACACCTTCCCACCCAAGCCAATTTTAAGCTTTCGGCACTGACGCAATTTGAATGAGAATTGCACGGTCATGCAACACTGTACCCAAACAAATTGTTTTTATCATTTTGTTCCCACAAATAGAGCTTTCTTTTGGTGGTATTTGATCACTGAAAATTTTTCTTTGTTTCTGTAAAAATTTTTTGTAAATAAATAAGTTTTCTTCTTCACTAAATGGGCACTGATAGGTGGCACTGATGGGCACTGATAGGTGGCACTGATGGGCACTGATAGATGGCACCAATGGGCACTGATATGTGGCACTGGTATGCGGCACTGATGGGCACTCGTAGGCGGCACTGATGGGCATGGATGAGCACTGATAGGTGGCACCGATGGACACTGATGGGTGGCACTTTATGACACTGATGGGTGGCATTGCTGGGCAGTATTTCCAATTCATTTGTTACTTAATGGTGCCAGTCAGTGCCCATTTGTGGGCACTGATTGGCACATATTGGGCACATGTGGATGGCAACGGAGGATATACCTGGCCATCCACATGTTGGAGGCTTCCCTGGTGATCCTGGTGGCTTCCCTGGTGGTCCATTGTGGGCATCCGAGGGGGGTTGCACTGGTAAACAATCAGCGCAGACCCCCCCCCCTCCCTGTCAGGAGAGCCGCCGATCGGTATAGAAGAATAATAAAAAATAATTAAAAAACATACGATAGGCATATGATAGTAATGAGTATCTAGTGTAAACAAGAGAGTTGACACCAAAATAAACGGCAGTGAGCCCCTGTGCGTCAATGCGTTTCACTGTTTTGCTTCATCAGGACACCCTTGGGTGTAGTTGGAAAGAACGGGTCTCAATTGTCATCATAGAAATATTTCCACATGGAAAACTCCCAGATGATCACCAAGGAATCACTGTGTAAAGCAGGAGGCAGTTTCTTACTAATACCAGCGACTGTGTACAGGGCTGATGGCGTAAAGATATATAGATATGAATAGGACTTTTTTTCTCAAACAATAGGTGCTGGAACTCAACCAGGACCCCCCAAAACCCCTCACCCACACACCCCCTCCAAATCACATCACATAGTGGGTGTGGTCATATTAAAGGGGCATTAAATACCAGGATTGCATTACATACAGAGTGCAGAGTTCATGGGGGTTACACACGGAGTGCAGAGCTGTCACTTGTAAACACAGAAACCGGACTTCAGTGTTTACAAGTGATTGTGGTGAGCAGGCACCAAAGGGTCTGAGCCAGAGGTGGTGGAACTGAGTTCCACCAAGTTCCCCCTGAAAAAAAGCGCTGGATATGAATATAAACTCATATGGTTCACCAGCGGAGGAAGGAGATACACCATAGGTATCCAGATAATTCAAGGGGGAGAGTAATAGAGAGGGAGAAGGGTAGAACAAACACCCTTTCACCTGTTTCCAGTCCACAGTAACAGGGGCTTCAACAATAATCCATATGGACAGATATATATTCCTTCCAAGCTGGATATATCCAACTCTCCTATACCTGCCCACAGTCAGTATAACTATATAGGCTCCATAGGTATATTTAAACAGGCCATAGTAGCATAAGGGTTCAGTGTCTCCCCCCAGGACAAACAAACCACCACGTTTATATGGATGTGGCTTTAGGAGTGTTATTTCAATTTTAACCACAAGTTATCTTGTGGCGGACAACTAATTGGCACTTTGTGGGAACCAGTGACACTAATACAGTGCTTAACGCTAAAAATATACACTGTCACTGTACTAATGACACTGGCTGGGAAGGGATTAAGGGCAGCCATTCTCAACCAGGGTTCCCAGGAACCCTAGGGTTCTTCCCGAGATGGCTAGGGGTTCCTTGAGCTGTGGCTGATGTACCTCCTGTTTGATGGTGCCTACATACTTCTGAGCCAATGCCACTTGGAGGGGCCAGTGGTATGAAACCAATGATCTTTATAGCTCTCTGTAAGAGAGCCATTCTTAACACCATTGTAAAAAAGGGGAATTCTTCTCACTGACCACCAAAGTAAGGGGCATTGTTCCCACTGACCCCCCAACGGATGGGTTTTATCAGGAGTTCCCTGACACCTGAAAATTATTTTAAGGGTTCCCCTGAGTTAAAAAGGTTGAGAAAGGCTGTTCTAGGGTGATCAAAGAGTTAAATGTGGGTCTAACTAGTGTTTATGTGTACTATGAGGTGCTTTTACTAAGGGATGTGCTGTTTTTTGTTTGTTTTGTTTTTTTCTCCCCCTGCTTTGCAGGGAAACCAAAACTGGTACATCCTCACTGACCGGGCAGAGCCCTGTCCTGTCTTCCTTCTCACCATTCAGCGGGTGGCGGTGGACATCCATTGACCAGCACCTGCTGATTGGCTTGTGCTGTGTCTGATCACGGCGCAGCGGCAGCACTCGTGCCCCCTGACCGCGGAGTGCTGGATCCCGTACTAAGCACGTGATCTGGCACAGGAGCGCCACCTTGCTGCCATATACTGCCGTTATGCGGTCGGCAAGGGGTTAAAGTTTTATCTATGGGATAAATAGATAACACAGTAGTTTCTATTTTTCTGAGTGGCCCCATGTTGATGCTGGTAGTAGATCTGTTCTTGTTTCACCTCCTATAATAGGGTGACAATTCTGTTAATTCTGCAGTGAAATTGCGCAACAAGGTTGCCACCCTAATGAGAAAAGGGGGAGCTGTTCCCAAAAAGTATTTTAGCCCCCCCAGAGATTTTTGGGGGGGATTGGATTTTCATTAGCTACCTGTAACATAGTCTTGAGGAATAATTTTGCTGTGCCAGCAGTTGTGTTGGCCAGAGAGTTCCACGATCCCAACTGCGCCAAGATGAAATCAGGTCTCTATATACGGGTTATGACTAGGGATGCACCTATACCAATTACTGATACCTACCGCAACTGTTTTGTTTTCACTTCAGCCGTCAGCAATGGAACAAAGCACTGAAAATAAATTTACAAATGAAATAAATTGATTTTTGTTTTTAATTTTGCACTTTTTCAATGTGAAATGTGTAAATATATGTTAATATATATGCGTAAAAATATTCACTTACAAAGCAAATTAAAAAAAAAAGTTTTAATTGTTTATTGTTTATAAAATAAACGTGAACAAAAAAAAGCAGGAAAATAATAATGAAATGGAGGAGAAGAGGGAATTAATTAAGGCTGATTTGAGTAAATTAATAAGGGGTTAAACAGAGGAACGTTTGTTCATCCCTATGATCTGCAGATGAAGAAACAGAAAGATACAAAAAGAAACAATGTTTCTTTTTATTTTAGTATTTTAGCGGCTGAGCAATGTTGTTAATAAACATTGCTGGCTGCTTTTTTTTTTGCTTTTTTTTTTGTTTTTTTTGACAGCTCCAATTACCGGAGTTCAACACTTTAAGCCAGCCTTTCTCAACCTTTTCAACACAGAGGAACCCTTGAAATAGTTCTCCAGTCTCGGGGAACCCCTGCTAAAAATTAGAAATCTACAACTCATGATACATTAGTGTGATGGTCAGTGGGAAGAATGCTCCTTACACTTGAGGTCATTGGGAAGAATTACCTCCTTACAGATAGCTAAAAAGATCAATAGTGTCAGTGGGAACTTATCCGAGAGGCAGAAATGGCCCAATGCTGAAGGAACCCCTAGCAACCTCTGGAGGAACCCTGCTTGAGAATCACTGCTTTAAGCTGTCAACAGGGGAGACCCACTGACAGCTCAAGGAACCGAGCCTGAAAGTATCTGTTTCAGGTATCTGTGCATTTGCATGAGTACCGATACTTGTGTAAATACTCTGTATTAGCACCGATATCGATACTAGTTATGACTAAAGCCGCGTACACACGTAGCCGTCTGTCCGACGTACTTAGTCTGGCGGACGTCCGCCAGACTGTCCGTCGGAATTTCCGAACGGGCTACTTGCCCACACACGGCACTTTTTCAGCGGACTAATACGGCGTACTAAGTCCGCCGTACTCTCCGCCGTACTTTCGAAATGAACGGACTCGCCCACACACGCGGAGGAAAGTCCGCTCATTTCGAGCGCGTCTCCAGGTAGGCGGGGCCCGCGAAGGAGAGGTCGCTGGTCCCGCCGCCTGGTATGGACTTAAAGGGGAACCCCCAACGCCGAAAAAAATCGGCGTGGGGGTCCCCCCCAAGTCCACAACAGACCCTAGTCCGAGCACGCTACCCGGCCGGCCAGGAAGGGGGGGCGAGTGAGCGCCCCCCCTCCTGAGCCGTACCAGGCTGCGTGCCCTCAACATGGGGGGTGCCTTGGGGAAGGGGGGGCCGCGCGGCCCCCCCACCCCAAAGCACCTTGTCCCCATGTTGATGAGGACAAGGGCCTCTTCCCGACAACCCTGGCCGTTGGTTGTCGGGGTCTGCGGGCGGGGGGCTTATCGGAATCCGGGAGCCCCCTTTAATAAGGGGGCCCCCGGATACCAGCCCCCCACCCTATGTGAATGAATATGGGGTACAATGTACCCCCTACCCATTCACCTGTAAAATAAAAGTACAAAAAAAAACACAACACACAAGATAAAATACTTTATTGCACAGCTCCGGGGGTCTTCCGTCTTCAGGGGTCTTCTCGCCGGACTCCTCCGCTATCTTCTTGTAGCTCTTTTGCTAGCGGAGGAGTCCGGCTTTCTTCCTCGCCGCCGGCCTCTTCTCCCGACTTCGGGGGTCTTGTCCCCCTCTTCGGTTCTTCTGCCGGGCCACCGCGCCTTCTTATAGCTCTTTTACAGGCGGTGGCCCGGTCTTCTGTCGCCGCCGCCACCGCCTTCCGTTCTTCTTCTTCTCCACGACGATCTCTCCGGCCGCAATGCCAGGGACGCCCTGCGCTGCCACTTATATAGGGACAAGGGGCGGTGTCACATGGGTTGGTCACATGGGTTGATGTCACATGGGGACTGTGACATCGTAAGGGGGCGGGGTCACCATGTGACACCAACCCATGTGACATAAAGCCATGTGACACCGCCCCTTGTCCCTATATAAGTGGCCGCGCAGCGCGTCCCTGGCATTGTGGCCGGAGAGAGCGTCGAGTCAACATCTCCAGGAGAAGAAGAAGAAGAAGAACGGAAGGCGGCCAGCGGCGACAGAAGACCGGGCCACCGCCTGTAAAAGAGCTATAAGAAGGCGCGGTGGCCCGGCAGAAGAACCGAAGAGGGGGACAAGACCCCCGAAGTCAGGAGAAGAGGCCGGTGGCGAGGAAGAAAGCCGGACTCCTCCGCTAGCAAAAGAGCTACAAGAAGATAGCGGAGGAGTCCAGCGAGAAGACCACCGAAGACGGAAGACCCCTGGAGCTGTGCAATAAAGTATTTTATCTCGTGTGTTGTGTTTTTTTTGTACTTTATTTTACAGGTGAATGGGTAGGGGTACATTGTACCCCATACTCATTCACATAGGGTGGGGGGCCAGTATCCGGGGGCCCCCTTATTAAAGGGGGCTCCCGGATTCCGATAAGCCCCCCCGCCCGCAGACCCCGACAACCAACGGCCAGGGTTGTCGGGAAGAGGCCCTTGTCCTCATCAACATGGGGACAAGGTGCTTTGGGGTGGGGGGGGCGCGCGGCCCCCCTTCCCCAAGGCACCCCCCCATGTTGAGGGCACGCGGCCTGGTACGGCTTAGGAGGGGGGGGCGCTCGCTCGCCCCCCTTTCCTGGCCGGCCAGGTAGCGTGCTCGGACAAGGGCCTGTTGTGGACTTTGGGGGACCCCCACGCCGATTTTTTTCGGCATTGGGGTTCCCCTTTAAGTCCATACCAGGCGGCGGGGCCAGCGACGTCTCCTTCGCGGGCCCCGCCTACCTGGAGACCCACTCGAAATGAGCGGACTTTTCTCCGGGCGGGAAAAGTCCGCTCATTTCAAAAGTACGGCGGACTGACACACACACGGCCGGATTGTCCGCCGAAATGCGAGTACGGCGGGCAGATTGGTGTGCAACACGGCATTCTAAGTCTGCCGTACTTTCGGGTCAAAAAAGTATGCCGGAGGCTACACACGGGGGGATTGTTTGGCGGACTTGAGTTTGCCGGACTTTTCCACCGGATTGTTTGATCGTGTGTAAGCGGCATAAGGCCTTATAGGTTGATACACGTCAACTGACTTAATCTGCATTTGTTCACTGTGGCTATTCAATAAAATTAAGAAATTTTAAGAGCAACAAACAGAGTGTGGATAATTTTTTTTCGACAGGTCTATATATATAGTGGAGGGAAAATAATTATTTGATCCGCCAGCAGATTTTGTAAGTTTGCCCACTTACAGAGAAATGAAGGGTTTATAACCACTTGAGCCCCGGAAGATTTACCCCTTTCCTGACCAATTCATTTTTTGCGATACGGCACTGCGTTTCCTTAACTGACAATTGCATGGTTGTGCGACACTGTACACAAATAAAATTGATGTCCTTTTTTTCATACAAATTGAGCTTTTTTTTGGTGGTATTTGATTACCTCTGCGGTTTTTATTTTTTGCGCTATAAACAAAAAAAGAGCAACAATTAAAAAAGAAACAATATTTTTTACTTTTTGCTATAAAACATATCCAATAAGAAATGTAAGAAAATCAATCAATTTAGGTCAATTGGTATTCTGCTACATGTTTTTGGTGTAAAAAAAAAAAAAAAACAATAAGCATATATATTGATTGGTTTGCACAAAAGTTAAAGTGTCTACTATATAGTGTCTGTTTTTAATGGTGGTCATTAGCGATTTTTAGTGGGACTGCAACATTGCGGTGGACAAATCTGACACTTTTTGGGGTCCAGTGACACCAATACAGTGATCATTGCTTAAAAAAATGCACTGTACTAATGACACTGGCAGGGAAGGGGTTAATATCAGGGGCAATCAAAGGGTTACCTGTGTCCCTAGGAGGTGCTTTCTAATTGTGTGGGATGTGCTTTAACTAAAGGCAAACAGAGATCCATGTTTCTGCTTAGCAGAGGTACAAAATCTCCTTTTTCCCCTCTGGCAGAACGGCAGTCTGCCTTGTTTACATATGAAGACTGCCGTTCTGCCTCTCTCTGAACAATCGACCTGCTGTCCAATCACAGCAGGAGCGGGTCTCCGGCTGTGCATGCCCCAGACCAGGAAGAAAGAATCACGTACAGGTACATGATTTTGCGCTTAAGGGCCTCCCTGCCGCAGTATATTACATAGTTGGTGAGATTTAAAAAAGACACAAGCCCTTCAAGTCCAACCTGTATATGTACGTGGGGTGGTCCTTAAGCGGTTCATTTTTATCATAGGTGTATTTTAAATGATAGAGACAGAATATAAACCAAAAATCCACAAAAAAACACGATACAAATGATATAAATTGAGTTGCAGTTCAGTGAGTAAAATTTGTATTTGATCCCCAAGCAAAACATGACTTGGTACTTGGTGGAGAAACACTTGTTGGCAAGTACCTTATAGAGCAGTGATGGCAAACCTTGGCATCCCAGATGTTTTGGAACTACATTTCCCATGATGCTCAGCTACACTGCAGAGTGCATGAGCATCATGGGAAATGTAGTTGCAAAACATCTGGGGTTCCAAGGTTCACCACCACTGGTGTAGAGGTAAGACGTTTCATGTAATTGGTTACCAGGTTTGCACACATCTCAGAAGGGATTTTGGTCCACTCTTCTTTACAGATCTTCTCTAAAACCTTAAGGTTTCTTAGCTGTTGCATGGCAACTCGAAGTCTCAGCTCCCTTTATACATTTTCTATAGGATTAAGGTCTGGAGACTAGCTAGGCCACTCCATGACCTTAATTTGCTTCTTCTTGAGCCACTCCTTTGTTGCCTTGGTGGTATGTTTTGGGTCATTGTCATGCTAGAAGACCCATCCACGACCCATCTTCGGTGTTTTGGCTGAGGGAAGAAGGCTCTCATCCAAGATTTTACAATACATGGCCCCGTCCATTGGCCCCTCAATGCAGTAAAGTCGGCCTGTACCCTTAGCAGAGAAACAGCCCCAATTCATAATGTTTCCACCTCCGTGCTTGACTGTTGGGATGGTGTTCTTAGGGTCATAGTCAGCATTTTTTCTTCCTCCAAACACGACAAATCAAATTAATGCCAAAGAGCTCAACTTTGGTCTCATCTGACCACAGCACTTTCTCCCAATCCTTCTCTGAATCATTTAGATGTTCATTGGCATACTCCAGACGGGCCTGTACATGTGTCTTCTTGAGGAGGGGGACCTTGCAGGCACTGCAGGATTTCAGTCCATGGTGGCGTATTGCGTTACCAATGGTTTGTTTGGTGACTGTGGTCCCAACTGCCTTGAGATCATTCACAAGCTCCTGATGTGTAGTTTTGGGTTGACCCCTCACTTTTCTCATGATCATCCTTACCCCATGAGGCAAAATCTTGCATGGTGCTCCAGACCGAGGGTGATTGATGGTTATTTTGTATTTTTTTTTCTATTAGCGAATAATCGCCACAACAGTTGTCTCCTCCTCACCAAGCACCTTGCTGATGGTCTTGTAGCCTATTCCAGCCTTGTGCAGGTCTACAATCTTGTCCCTGACGTCCTTTGACAGCTCTTTGGTCTTGCCCATGATGGCGAGGTTTGAATGGAAGAAACGATTCTGTGGGCAGGTGTCTTTTATACACCTACTGTAGCCAGTCTGTGGGAGCCAGAATTATTGTTGGTTGGTAGGGGAATCAAATACGTATTTTACTCACTGAACTGCAACTCAATTTATAACATTTGTATTATGTGTTTTTTCTGAATTTTTGGTTGATATTCTGTCTCTATTATTTAAAATACACCTACGATAAAAATTATAGACCCTTCATTTCTTTGTAAGTTTGCCCACTCTGTATGCATGCTTTCTCACTATAATTATTCTCTCCGTAAGATGACCCTCATCATAATTATGCACATCCTTGATACATCCATTCTTCCTGGATCGCCATCTCTAAACATAGATATTTAATTCATTTTTACAGGTCTTTATATAGCGCTGCCAATTTATGGAGCTCTTTACATATATATATATATATATATATATATATATATATATATATATATATATATATATATATTGTACATCCATATCAGTCCCTGCCCTCAAGGAGCTTACAGTCTAAGGTCCCTAACTCACATTTATACATACTAGGGCCAATTTAGACTGGAGCCAATTAACCTACCAGCATGACTTTGGAGTGTGTGAGGAAACCGGAGCAACCAGGGGAAACCACACAGGCACAGAGAGAACATACAACTCCAGGCTGGTTGTGCTGTGGTTGGGATTCGAATCCGACAACTAGTGCTGCCAGGTGGAAGTGCTTACCACTTAGCCACTGTGCTTCCTATTAATTGATATGCCATTGATTGACAGCTGGCTCCGCCTATAATCCAGTATGACATATACAAGCCAGTATGGCGACATATAGGGCCAGTTTATGTAGATCTGGCTGGCTGCATTCCTCTGGGTATGTCAGGAATCAGCAGCAAG
This sequence comes from Lithobates pipiens, assembly GCF_037356315.1. Classification (NCBI taxonomy): domain Eukaryota; kingdom Metazoa; phylum Chordata; class Amphibia; order Anura; family Ranidae; genus Lithobates; species Lithobates pipiens. The sequence goes on from NW_027507758.1 coordinate 605,522,713, forward strand.
GATGGCCGGATCTGCGTGGCTACACTGAGAGCATGTTCTCAATTTTTCGGTCGGAAAAAGTTCCTATCCGAAAATGCGTTTGTGTGTATGCAATTCCGACGCGCAAAAACTCACGCATGCTCAGATTCAACTACAAAACGAAAGCTATTGGCTACTGGCTATTGAACTTCCTTTTTCTAGTCCCGTCTTATGTGTTATACGTCACCGCGTTCTTGACGGTCGGAAATTTGGTGTGACCGTGTGTATGCAAGATAGCTTGAGCGAAATCCCGTCTGGAAAACCATCAGAGCTTTTTCCCGACCAAAATTCCGATCGTGTGTATGCGGCATTAGAAACTGAGACCAAACTATATATAGTAAAGTAAATTTATTAATAGTAAAACAAAAAAACATCTACACACCAGAAAACCGGAAACAAGCAAACGCGAAGATGCAATTGAGCTACAAATAACAGGAAGCGAAAACGAGCCAACTATATGCAATATATAAAAGATTAGGTGAACAAGTCACAAGGAATATGCAAGGAAGGGGAAAGCCAGGACTGGATTCAGGGAAGCAGATATAAAGTTGCAGGGTACAGGATGCAGGACAAGGGCAAGATCAGGAGCAGGATAAATGGCGGCAGCAGCAGCATCTGACTTACCACAGCTAAGTAAATCAAAACACTGACGCAAGGTGTATCAGCAGAAGAGGGACTAATTACCCTCCCAGCAGCCATCATCAGGTGTAGACTGATTACTGGGATCTGCTGGCTGCTGGGGGACACCCGCTGGTGGATGCTGGAACTACAACTCCCACAGTGCGACCATCAAGTGACACAAATCCTGACAGGGTGGCTGGTAGCCACAATAAGTAGGGTTCAGTCATTATGAAAAAAACTCAATAAAAAACAATTTGATTGAAAAAAAAAAGGGCAGGGGGGATCCGCCGTAGGAATGAATGGGGCCATAGCATGGAAGTGCAGTAGGAGCTGGACATGGCTGGGACAAAGGGCTGCAAAATGAAGAACTGAGGAGCCAAGCTGAAGGTAAAGATTTAGGTAGTTGGCTACCACTTAGCTTGAGGGGTCTATTCCCATAACTGTTGTATCACATACGTACATCTGGATCCCCTCTGTAATTCTAGTCTTCAACTTCAAGGTCCACAGAGCTTCATGCTTTAACAACATATGACCTGCATCTCCAACTTGGCATGGAGAAAAAAAAAAACGTCCTTGTCGTAGAAGGAAACATTTGCCATATCTCCTCCCTGCTTTCTCAGAAGTGTTTAACTAGATTGGGGCCTTATGTGCCAAGTGCTCTGTAAAGACCTTTCAGTACCGGCCATGGGAGATACCAGTGTGCTCTTCATTGTGCCACCAGCAATCCAAAACTGGTCAACCATGATTTGATCCTAATCTGTAAATAGTTTTTTTTTTTTTTTTGCACGTAAATATTTTCCAGCATCTGCATACAAACTCTTTTGTTTGCTATCAGGATGTATGTATGAATATTTAATGGGGAGATGACTTCTCAGTAAAGCCTAGAGCTTGCTGTGTAAAGGAAATCAACTCATCCTTTACTGAGGAGACAAGCCGAATGTTTGATATGAAAAGGCCATGTCCTATGAAATGTGTCACTGTACCCATAAAATATTGATCAAAACAGCCAGGGATGGAAAGCCGGGTTCAAACATTACACATGATGAGCACAAAGTACTACTGAATCCTTGTGAAAAGGTCTAACAACCATCCATGCCACATGGCACCAGACCAGAATAGAACATTTTTACAAAAAAGAGACCTTAATGGGGTTCTAAAGGTTCGTGTTTTATTTTCTAAATAGGTTCCTTTAAGCTAGTGCATTGTTGGTTCACTTACCTTTTCCATTCGATTTCCCTTCTAAATGTTTTTTTCTTTGTCTGAATTTCTCACTACCTGTTCCTCCTCAGTAAGCTGTTCAGTAAGCTGTTCTGGCTGACTAAACACCGCTCGGATGATGGTGTGAAGTTTACAGAGGAGAAACAGGAAGTGAGAAATTCACACAAAGAAAAAAAACATTTAGAAGGGAAATCGAAGGAAACGTTAAGGGAACCAACAATGCACTAGCTTAAAGGAACCTATTTAGAAAATAAAAAACGAACCTTTACAACCCCTTTAAGGCATATATATATATATATATATATATATATATATATATATATATATATATATATATATATATATATATATATATATATATATATATATATGTGTGTGTGTGTGTGTGTGTGTATATATATATATATAAAGTAGTGAGGTAGGGTTCAATTTCTTTTCTTTTGTGTCCCATTGGAGATTTTCATCCATGTCCTGACTTTATACATACTGTATGGCTGTAAACTTCCCTTGTAATAGAAATAAGGAAGAGGGGTCTTCTTTATGGAGAGATCGGGATCAAAAAGACTGCAAATCTCTTCTTTACCTTTTAAAAGCAAAAAATTAAAAGGAAAAAACAAAACAAAAAAACAATTATGATCTTTTGCTTTAACCACATTAACTAGCGACCAGTCCATTTTTTGCAATATGGCACTGCGTTACTTTAAGTGACAATTGTGCAGCCGTGCGATGCTGTACCCAAATAAAAGCGATGTCCCATTTTTCACTCAAATAGAGCTTATTTGGTGGTATTTGATCACCTCTGCGGTTTTTATTTTTTGCGCTATAAACAAAAAAAAAAAACACCGACAATTTTGAAATAAAAACAATATTATTTTTACTTTCTGCTATAAAACAAATCCAATAAAAAATGTAAAAAAAAATCTGATTTCTTTATCTATTTAGGCCAATATGTATTCTGCTACATGTTTTTGGTTAAAAAACAAAAACCCCTAAAAGTGTATATTAATTGGTTTGAGCTAAAGTTATCGCAACTACAAACTATGGGATAGCTTTATGGACTTTTTTATTGTTTTTTTTTTTTACTATTAATGGTGCGATCAGCGATTTTTTTGCAGGTCTGCGACATTGTGGCGGACAATTCTGACACTAATGCTGCGTACACACGATCGGAATTCTGGCCAGGAAACAACCGATGAGAGCTTTTCATTTGAAAATGCGACCGTGTGTATGCTCCATCGGAATTTAGCTGTCCGAATTTCTGCCAGCCAAAAATTGAGAGCATGTTCTCAGTTTTCCCGACGGAAAAACGTTCTATCGGAAATTCCGATCGTGTGTATGCAATTCCGACACGCCAAAAATCACGCATGCTCAGATTCAACTACGAGACGGAAGCTATTGTCTACTGGGTATTGAACTTCCTTTTTTTTAGTCCCGTCGTACGTGTTGTACGTCACCGCGTTCTAAACGATCGGAATTTGGTGTGACCGTGTGTAGGCAAGACAGCTTGAGCGAAATCCTGTCGGAAATTCTGTCGGGGAAAACCATCAGAGCTTTTTCCGAACGAGAATTCCGATCGTGTGTACGTGGCATTAGTGACACTTTTTGGGGACCAGTGACACCAATACAGTGATCAGTGCTAACAAAAATGCACTGTCACTGTATAAATTGCACTGGCAGGGAAGGGGTTAACATCAACAACAATTAAATGGTTAACTGTGTTCCCTGGGTGTGCTTTCTTACTGTGTGGGGGATGTATTGACTTGAGGAAGAAACACAGCTGTGTTTCTGGTTAGCAGGAATCACAGATCTGTCTCTCCCTTGCTGACAGAACAACGGTCTGCCTTGTTTACCTAGGCAGAAAGCAGTTCTCTCTCTCCAGAGAACGATCGAGGGTGGCTGCCGGTCCCACTGTTCCCACTGTGTCCATTCACATTGGAAGTGCGGCTCCGCACACCAGAGCCAATGGAGGAAGTCACGTACATGTATGGGCCGCCCTACTGCAGCATATGTACGTGGGGCGGTCCTTAAGCGGTTAAAAAAAAGTTTAAAAATGTTTACTACTGCCCTTGACCGGAGGTGATGTCTTGTTTCGGTCCTCCAAGGCCATAGAGGCGATCAGAGATGATCTGGTCTCTGGTAGCCTCTGTGACCAGCCAGCCGCACCGTTCTCGGTGAGCCGGTAAATACATCCCTCCCTTCCCGCTGCTTCAGAAAGAGATCCAGTGGCTAATGAGCTGCTCTGACCATTTTCATTAGAAAGCCAGCCGCTGGCTGAGAAAAAAATAAAAAATACAGAGGTTTTGGCTGGGCCACGACCCCTGTAAACCACTTGCAAACCGCAACTTATAGCAAGTGGTTATTGTATACTCCCAGGTAAGACCATCCCTTAGTGGAGTACAGCAGAGCAAGTAAAGATTGAGATGTTTGGCTCTAGTTGTAACCTAGGTACACTGGTACAGTGGGAAACTCTTCATGTCACGTACACACGACCGGACTTTCTGGCAGACTAGGTCCAACGGGATCAGTCCGTCCGACAATCCGATCGTGTGGGGGCTAATCCGATCGTTTTTCGTTATAAAAATCTGACGGGCCTAGAAATAGAACATGTTTCAAATCTGTCCGACGGACTCAATTCCTATCGGGAAAACCGTTCGTCTCTGTGCTGGGCCGACGGACCAAATACGACGCAAGGGAAGATATTGGCTACTGGCTATTGAACTTTCTTTTTTAGTCCCGTCTTACGTCATCACGTTCAAAACTAACGGACTTTCAAACAGGCTTAGTCCGTTCGTGTGTGGCCAAGTCCGTTCGTTCGGAAAGTCAGTTGGAACTCCGCTGAAGTGTCAGTCGGGAAGACTGTCGGACCTAGTCTGCCCGGAAAGTCCGGTCATGTGTACGCGCCATCGGTCTTCCCTTGTTCTGCTGTACCCTACCATGGGATGGTCTTACCTGTGGGTATACAGTAAAATAAAGTCCAAAAATGTGCGCTGCTATTCTGTTTTATTGCTATGTTCTGAAGCAGGGCTGGTGAGCCAAGCTGGCACATTGTGAAGGACTAGTATATAGTAGTAATAGTAGTTTTAAATGCTCAAGGTTTTCATACCTTCATACTTTCTATGAAAAACCTTCTGTGTGCAGCAGCCGCCTCCCCCCAGAACCCCCTAATACTCACCTGAGCTCCCTCTCGACCCAGTGATGTGCTTGAGGGCTGAGCTTCTCCCGGCTCTCTCATTCCTCATTGGCTGCCATTGGCTGGGAGCGAGCATGCACCAGTGCCCACAGAGCAAGAGCCTTGTTATTGGGGGCAGCTGGCTGAAGAGGAAGAGCCAGGAGCGTCGGTGGGGGACATGAAAAGAGGAGGACCAGGGCTACTCTATGCAAAACCACTGCACCTTGCAGGTACTGTAAGTATGAGATGCTTGTTAACCACTTCAATACTGGGCACTTAAACACCTTCCTGCGCAGACCAATTTTGAGCGTTCAGCTTTGTCTCACTTTTAATGACAATTGCGCGGTCATGCTACACTGTACCCAAATGAAATTTTTATCATTTTTTTCCCATAAATAGTTTTCTTTTGGTGGTATTTGATCACCTCTACGGTTTTTATTTTTTGCTAAACAAATAAAAAAATATAAAAATATGTTTTTTTTTTGTTTGTTTCAAAACTTTGTAAATAAGTACGTTTTCTCCTGCAGTGACGGGCACTGATAAGGCGGCACTGATGAGGTGGCATTGATGGGCACTGATATGTGGCACTGATAGGTGGCACTTATGGGCGACACGGATGGACACTGATAGGTGGCACAAATTGGCACCGATAGCTGGCACGGATTGGCATGGATAGGCAGCATGAATGGGCATGGATAGGCGGCACAGATGGGCATGGATAGGCGGCATGGATGGGCACTGATAGTTGGCATGGATGAGCACTGATAGTTGGCACGGATGGGCACTGATAGGTGGCATGGATGGGCACTGATAGGCGACATTGTATTGTATGGTTTTGTGCTGATGAATGCCAATCAGTGCCAAACAATAATGCATGCCAATCAGTGATGCCCATTGTGTGCACTGATTGGCATCCAATGTGGGCACTGATTGGCATCCATTATGGCACTGACTGGCATCCCTGGTGGTCTAGGTGGCATACCTGGTGCTGGGCATCCCTGGTGGTCTGGTGTGGGCATCCTTGGGGGAGCTGTGCTGATAATCTGACAGACGCGAGTTAGGAAAAGCCGATCACCGGCTTTTTCTATTTACACTGTGATCAGCCGTGATTGGACACGGCTGATCACGTGGTACAGAGTCTCCGTCAGACTCTTTACTGAGATTGTAGTTGCGGGGTGTCAGACTGACACCCCGCAACAATGATCGCCGCGATGTGCGCCCCCGGGGGTGCGCAGCGGCTCAAAATCCTGAGGACGGTCTTTGACGTCCAGTCAGGATTTTGAAACCACTTTGCAGCTGTCATTTGACAATTGGCGGGCGGCAAATGGTTAAGTGAGGCTTTGTTGAGAGGAAAAAAAAAACATTCCCCTCTGGGTGATCTATGTATATTGCCTGACTTTGTTGCAGATTCCTACCTTATAATTCCTGAAGGAGTAGTTGTTTGTCTGTGTTCATGTGCACAGTGAGTCTGTATGGAAGTGGTCTTATAATTATCAATCAACTTTCATCTAATGAGGGAAGTGGCAGAGTCTGCATCCCTTGAGATGTGAATTCCCCTAGAGAGCATCTCGCCAAAAATGACATTTTTGTTGCAGGGGATGCTCAAAATCCGATTTGTATCTTAGTGCAGATTTCAGGCAAAGTGAGCCAATCACACAAGCAGGAAATTACATTTGGGGGGGGGGGGGGGGGGTTGGCGTTCTGTATACCATCTGTGTACAGGTTGCCATATTACATTGCAATTTACAGAAAATTACAGCACTGCAGATTGAAAGGAAAGGTGATTATTAATAACAATCAAATACAATGTGACTTGTGTCGCAATCGTATACGCTATATATATTTTTTATAACGTTTTTTCACGTGAAAGTGGAGGTATCCTTTAACGACTTCCCAACTGCACTATAGCAAAATGACAGCTACAGCATGGTCAGCCAGTTCTAGGATAGTCACCACTATCCTAGAACATCATATGAAGTCCTCTTGTGATTACACCCACCAATCCTCCGGACACAGCTGATCAGAGTGGGGTAAAGAGCCAATCACAGCGGCTCTTTACCATGTGATCAGCTGTGTCCAATCACAGCCTTTTTACGATGTAAACACACTTGCTGGTTATCAGTTGTCACAGTGTAAGGAGAGGAAAGTGCCAGTAACCAGCTAGTGTGAAAGGGGACATCTGCACTGATAATCAGGGCACTGATTGTCAGTGTCCTAAACATCAGTGCAGCACCAACAGTGCCCATCAGTGCTGCCTATTAGTGCCACTTATCAGTGCTGCCTATTACTGCAGCCTGTCAGTGCCCATCAGTTCCACCTATCAGCGCCCATCAGTTCTGCATATCAGTGCAGCCTCTTTAGGGCCTCCTTATTAGTGCCAAGCAATGCCGCCTCATCAGTGCAGTCTATCAGTGCTGCCTATAAGTGCCCATTAGTGCTGTCCTCATCAGTGCTGGCTATTAGTGCTCATCAGCACACATCAGTGAAGGAGAAAAATTACCGGTTTGCAAAATGTTACAACAGAAAATAAGAAACAATTTTTTTTTTCAGTTTTCTTTTTCAGTTTTTTTTATTTGTTTAGCAAAAAAAAAAACCCAGTGGTGATTAAATACCACCAAAAGAAAGCTTTATTTGTGTGAAAAAAATGCAAAAAATGTCATATGGGTACAGTGTTGCATGACCGCGCAATTGTCATTCAATGTGCGACAGTACTGAAAGCTCAAAATTGGCCTGGGCAGGAAAGGGGTAAACATGCCCAGTAGACAAATGGTTAAACAACCAAGCAGCTCTCTGAAAGCATCACCTCAAGCGGTGTGCATCCATTGTACTGTGGTCTTGTTGCCATCCCTAATCCTATGTGATTATGCAGCTCGACCTGTCAGGATCCAGCTGATGCACCACCAGTGAGAAGTGCCCACATCACTGGGTACATCACCCAAAGAAGATTCCTTCGCACTATACATTTCAGGACTTTGCATCCTGCAAATCTAGATAAGTACTTGGAATGGGGGGGGGGGGGGGGATAAATATTTGGGGTGGGATAAGTTTGGAGATCTGTTTCATTTCCACAAACCTAATGAACAACTAGTTATCTCCTTGTTCCCCCATCAATACAAGGGAAATGTAAACCTCCTCCGTTAGGCATCATGGATGACTCCTCTGTTAGGCAACATGGATGACCTCTCCATTAGGCATCATGGATGACTCCTCTGTTAGGCAACATGGATGACCTCTCCATTAGGCATCATGGATGACTCCTCTGTTAGACAACACGGATTACCTCTCAGTTAGGCATCATGGATGACTTCTCAGTTGGGTAACACAGATGACTCCTCTGTTAGGCAACATGGATGAGCCCTCCATTGGGTAACATGGATGACCTCTCTGTTAGTCAACATGGATGAGTCCTCAGTTGGGTAACACGGATGACCTCTCCGTTAGGCAACATGGATGAGTCCTCCGTTGGGTAACACAGATGACTCCTCGGTTAGGCAACATGGATGAGTCCTCCGTTGGGTAACACAGATGCCTCCTCGGTTAGGCAACATGGATAAGACCTCCGTTGGGTAACACAGATGACTCCTCTGTTAGACAACATGGATGAGACCTCTGTTGGGTAACACGATGACCTCTCCGTTAGGCAACATGGGTGAGTCCTCCGTTGGGTAATACAGATGACCTCTCCGTTAGGCAACATGGATGAGTCCTCCGTTGGGTAACACAGATGCCTCCTCGGTTAGGCAACATGGATAAGACCTCCGTTGGGTAACACAGATGACTCCTCTGTTAGACAACATGGATGAGACCTCTGTTGGGTAACACGATGACCTCTCCGTTAGGCAACATGGGTGAGTCCTCCGTTGGGTAATACAGATGACCTCTCCGTTAGGCAACATGGATGAGTCCTCCGTTGGGTAACACAGATGACTCCTCTGTTAGTCAACATGGATTACTCCTCCGTTAGGCACCAGGATGACTCCTCTGTTTGGCAACATGAATGACACGTGGAACCTATACAAGCGAAGCAGAATGAATTATTTCACTGCACCAGATGACATTTCCAGTGAAGTAGAATTCTAGTTTCTATAGGAGGACTTTTTGTTGTTGCACGCTGCGCACCAAGCTCTTTTCGCCCTACCTTCCCATCGCGTCTCGTCCTCTTGAGTCATTGTCAGGCGCTCAAAATTTCTGTACAACATGTGGGAGTGTATTTTTGGCCGATGTGAACACATTCACTTCTCATCCTCCCACAGTTTCTGCTGGCTTTTGTTTCTTAATATATTGCCTTCATTTATCATCCTCCTTGCCAGCTGCGTCTCACCTTTACAGGTTCCTTTTTGTTGTCTCTTCCAGCTCTTTGCAGCTTTGAGTTATGGCCGATGGTGGTAGCACCCCGCCAGACACTTTGTCATCGACTTCTGAGCAGTTCATAGAGTGCAGAGACTCACCGGCTTTTGTTAAAAAAAACGTATTGCCGGCCTTTTGTACGAGTTGGATAATGCACTCTAGGGTCCGCTCTTAAATGTATTGATTCCATTGAAAGAATTTGACGTTTTCTATAGAGCGGCTTGAGGCATTAGCGGAACTGTGTAAATGTAAAGTGTACAAGGTTTTCGCCCCGAATTAAAGGAACAAAGGGCGAGGTCAGCAGAGGCACTTGGACTAAAAGAAAAAAGGAGGATACTTATTTGTCAATTAAAAAAAAAAAAAAAAAAAACATCAATGTGTTTTGTAGCGCTGTAATAGCCACTTCTTCGCTGAGAAGTAAATACAAACTACAAATAAAATGGAATAACGTAAATAAATACACAGCATAAAAAAATGAAGGTCGATAATAACAGTAGTCACTATGTAAGTAAAGTGGACCAGTCATGGTCTAGCAGCTACTGTTAGACAAGGGCAGAAAATGAAGGACTAGTCAATCCAAAAGCAATATTTTAGATACCGATTTTCTTTTTTGGCTGGGTTGGATCTATACAACTTGCCTAAAAGATACCCCTCCATAATTCCTGTTTCTATTCCTGTCCACCTGGGAGTTTTGGATGTTCTCTTCTACCTTAACATGTTCCAGGTCCTCTTATATTATACATATTGTATATGCAATAAACAAAAAATCCAACAGGGATGGTGGGAACCCCTCATAATGGGCACAGCAGATGTACAGAACCAGGAACTCAGTGCAGGGATGGTGGGAACGCCTCATAATAGGCACAGCAGGTGTACAGACCTAGGAATTCAGTGTATGGATGGTGCGGACCTCTATTAATTTGTACAACAGGTGTGCAGGCCCAGGAACTCGACACATAGATGATAGAAAACCATAATGTATGGCACAACAGATGTGCACACCCAAAAAATCACCTCAATAAATAGTGGGGACACTGCATGATGGGCACAGCAGATGTGCACACCCAAAAAATCAACTCAATAGATAATGGGGATAGCGCATGATGGGCACAGCAGGTGTGCAGACCCAGAACTCCGCACAGATTTGGTGGGAACTTCTCATTATGGGCATAGCAGGTGTGAAGACTCAGGAACTCAGTATAGGGATGGTGAAATCCCCCCCATGGTGGGCACAAAAGATGTGCAGACCCAGGAACCCAGCACAGGGATGGTGAGAACTCCTCATAAGTACAGCAGGTGTGCAGACCCAGGAGCTCTGTGCAGAGATGTTAATAGATGCAGCAGGTGTCTAGACCTGGGAGGAGTGAGCATGCTTCCTTGTTGAGCACAGCCATGGCGTGCCCAGGAAATTAGCAAGGACATGTGAATGTAAACAGCATGGGGGCATTATTTGATTGGTACTGCTGTATTATTGGGCCACTTCCATTGTTGAGTGGGTGTTATTGGGTTGGTACCGCTGTACCATGGAGTGGATGTTATTGGGTCAGTTCTGTTGAGTTGCTTGCTACTACGAGAAATGCCCACAGTAAACACAGACAGAATGACAGCATCACCTCTAGTTCAAAGGACCAGGGGGTATACATGACAGTGTGGGGGGTAGGACTATGCTTTGCAAGTCTCATAAAGTAGACTGGACTGCTAAATACCTAGAATGAGTTTGCTCATCACATTAACTATTATGAATTAAGATTCACCACCTCCATCCACTGAAGATGGCGCCATCTTGGCTAAATTCCGAGCCTCCAATTCCTCATTGGTAGGAGCTGTCCACCACTGTCATCACTACCAAATTCCACTGAAAAGAGTAGGCACCATGGTGCTGGTTATGCCAAACACTACTTCTGAACCCTTATCCATGGCTATAAATAGAGTTTGGAGCTTGCAAGAGCTGGAGCTTGTGCCAGGGCTCTGGGCAGGGGGACTGAAGGATGCAGAGAATATAGCAGCAACTGGTGCCATCTTGACTAAATTATGGCCCTCCACGTCCTCGTTGGTAGGAGCTGCCCATTATCAGCATCACTACTAAATTCCACTGAAAAATACCAAACCTTTCCAGAAGAGTGGTTGCCATGATGCTGGTGATGCGAAACACTATATCTCAACTCTTCTCCATGGCTATAGATAGAGAGTTGGGGGCTGGAAAGAGCTTGAACATCTGCCAGTGATGGGGGGCTGACATCATCTTGGCATAATTTAAAGCAAATCCCAGCACCTAAAGGATTGCGAGAATATAGCAACAACTGGTGCCATCTTGGCTAAATTCTGGCTCTCCACTTCCTTGTTGGTGGATGCTGCCCACCTCTGGAATCACTACTAAGCTTCTTACTTCATCTTGTTCAATTTTTAACAAAAATAAACTTATTGGTTTCTATGAACAGCTGCACCAGATTTTTCACTCTCCAATTTTAGTAAATCAACCCCAACATCCATGGCTTTAGATAGAGAGTTGGGAGCTTTAAAGAGCTGGAGCACCTGCCAGGGATCGGGGGGTTGGCTTCATCTTGGCATAGTTTGGAGCAAATACCAGTGCCTGAAGGATGCCGAGAACATAGCAGCAACTGGTTCCATCTTGGATAAATTGCAGCTCTCCATTTCCTTGTTGGTAAGAGCTGCCCACCGCTCGCATCACTACTAAAATCCACAAAAAAAATACCAAACCCATTTCCAGAAGAGTAGGTGCCATGATGCCAGACACCAAGCCTCAGACCTTCTCCATGGCAATAGATTGAGAGTTTGGAGCTTGAAAGAGCTGAAGCCCTTGCCAGGGATTGGGAGGGTGAGGGGGGCATCATCCCAGTACTTGAAGGATGTTGAGAATATAGCAGCGACTGCACATGTGCCACTTGCCAGACTGACAGACTGACATTAAAATAAATTGCAAAAACAAATGCGATGGAATATGTACTTTTGAATTGCTCACTGCCTATGGACTTATGGACCTATGGTCTTATAGACTTTATGGACGTAAGGACTTATGGGCATATGGACTTAATGGACCTGTGACTTTATGGACTTAAGGACTTTTGCACTTTATGGACGTATAGACCTATGGACTTTATGGACTTATAGACCTATGTACTTTAGGGCTTTATCGACCTATGGACCTTATGGACTTTTGAATCTATAGCCTTATGGACCTGTGGACTTTATGAACTTATGAACCTATGCACTTTATGGACTTATAGACCTAAGCAATTTATGGATTTATGGACCTATGCACTTTATGGACCTATGCACTTTATGGACTTTTGGACTTTTGGACTTATGGACTTATGGACCTATGGTGGTCTCATGGACCTATGGGCTTGAGTTTACTCCCCTCTTTAATAACTCGTACACCAGCCGTTATGGGTTGGTGTAATTTGCAGATCCATGAAAAACCATCCTAGATTGTTGTGTCGTCTTCACCCCCGTCGCGTTTTCCCGAAGTGTCGCTCTACAGCTGTAGAACGTTTGGAGGGAAGAAGTCAAATATTTTTAGTTGCACGGCTCAGATCCCGACGAGCTGTCCCTTTCCCTGGTGAGTGGAAGTGATGAGTTTATGTTCATTAATTCCAAGCCATCTGGCGCTGGTAAGCTGCAGTCTGTGAATCCAATGTGCGTTTTACTCCAGGGATCCAAATAAACACTGTACCCAAAGTGTACAAGACAAAACACTGTGCCCGCCTTCCACCCTAGAGAACCTAGGCTGACCTCCAATAGATACTGTGTATATATATATATATATATATATATATATATATATATATATATATATACACACAACAGGAAATATTCTTATGTATTCATTAAATGGATTTATAAGCCAAACTTTCCCATTTAATACAGTTTTCGCTGCTAGAGTCGTTTTTGCGGTAGTTTACCCAAATCAGCCCTAATGAAATCCTTCTTCCCCTTCTGCCTCTTCTCAACTTAACCATTATTTTTTTAGTTTCTCTCTTTCTAACCATTATTTAAACTTTTTTTTTTTTTAGCTTTTGATTTTTTTTTTTTGCTATTTATTTAGTGTCACGTTAAAAAAAAAAAAAAAAAAAAGCACAAAACAAAAAAAAAAGTGTATTTCGTTTGTAAATAAGTCTGCAGTACTCTGTACCAGAATTATAATTGGTGTGCCATTTTAAACAAGACAAAAAAGAATACAATTTTTATCTACAGTGACAGTACAATATTCTTGTTTAACCCTTTCGCTCCTACCAAAGTTGGTGGGTGGTGGGGGGGTTTAAATACTCCCTTCTGCTGGAACAGTCAGGAATGTAAGTACTTTACATCTGACACACTATGGGCTGCCAAGTGGAAGTGATCCAGTGGCTCTAATGGACCTCCAGTGGTCATCTTTCCCCCCCCCCCTCGCCCGTGTTTCCTGGGCTCTACTGCCACTGTTCCACCTGCAGGCTCCAGACCCACATAGCAGGTGTCACTGAGTAGATGGAAGGCAAATCAAGATATCTATCCACTGATCACCCCTAGGTAAAATTAATATTGAAGCGTTGTTCACTACATCACTTTCAGGTTTGGTTGTCACTTTCCATGGCCATTGTGGTCAGAGAAGAATGCGATCTTCACTCCATTAGCTTCAGTAGAAGGCAGGTGAGACTTCAAGGGTTGAATAGATCACTGATTTTGCAGATGTGCAGGGGTTGCCATTAATTGCTAATGGGCCCCAGCCCCCGTATCTGCTAATGTGCACTTTATTTTGTGCACCAAACTGCATGGTGCTGCAGCACCATGTTCGGTGTGGCCCAATTTTCTAAAAAAAGGGTACAGCGACTTCTTTCGCTTGCTTCTCGCATGTAGGGCAGCCCGTTTTAAATTAATGGGTTGCCCTACACGCTCCTGGCAGGAACTTGCGAAAGCATGCACAAGCACGCTCCTCGCAGGAACTTGCGAAAGCATGCACGAGTGCGCTCCTACACTTGTATGCTCTAAATCAAGGGTCTCCAAACTTTCTAAAAATGAAGGGCCAATTTACTGTCCTTCAGGTTTTAGGAGGGCTGGACTGTGGCCAGTGGAAGTAGAAATTGCCCTGGCATCAGTGCCCCTATATTGGTTTTAATGGGAGGAAAAGTGGCCTATTGTGGATATAATGAGAAGAATAGTGCTCCAACATTGGTGTCAGTTGGTGGATTGATGCTCCATCATTGGTGTCAGTTAGTGGAATGGTGCTCCATCATGGGTGTCAGTTGGTGGAATAGTGTCCCAAGGACCATATAAAGGCAAGTGAATGGCCACATCTGACCCCCAGGCTGCAGTTTGGACACCACTGGTCTTAACTTAGCCTTAAGGTCTTCTCGAATGTGAAGTTTGTGGAAGAACTTTGGGTTCGCTCTTACACCGCCATCTACCCAGTCTCTCATTTGTTTTATTTTTTTATTTTTATTTTTTTACCGTGAAGCCACAAAAATAAATGACATTTTTGATTAGATTTTGTTGTTTATTTCCAGGGATCGAAGTCTCTTTATGACCTTTAAGCGAAACGCAAACTTTATTTGTTGTCCGTTCCACAGCATTATTCAGTTGTCGCCGAGTACTGAAATGCCAGTTGATAAGGACATTGAGGTCCATTTAGATTGCCCGTCATCGCCGGGCTGGAAGTCTTATCTGGTGGCTCGTTGGTTGTCCGAACTTCCCCCGCAAATTGCTGAATGTCGTCACTTTTATGTGGCTCCGCGTTATCTTAATAGTATCTGCCGGAGAAATGTTACACTGTGGCGTTTGTAATTGTTTGGACATGACAAAATGACATATGTGTGAGGCTGATATCCCACAGGGATGCTTTATTAGTAGAAAGAGAGGGACATCTTGTTTTTATTTTTTAGGCGCCCTAAAGAAAAACTCAAAACTTTTCAAAAAGAAAAAAATTACGAGACTAAAACTTTTTTTAAGTTTAGATTGTAGAATGGCTATCATAACCCTTTTCGGGTTGGTTTTTTGGTGCCTGTGCCCCACTGGGGATATTTCACTTAACTTCCTGTCAGGACCTGGATCACCTGCTGGTGGCACTGAGCAGCCCAAAGCAGAAGGTTGTAGTTTCGGTGTCCAACAGTGGGTGTCTTCGAGCAAATTACACTAGTAGGGGAGGACCTAAATAGCCTCCCAGCAGCCAGCATCAGGTGAAAACTTATTACTGGGATCTGCTGGGAGGGTATTTAGGTTCTCCCCTACTACTGCTAGTTTCTTGAGTGTAGCATGCAGATCTGGCCACCCTTTCTGCTGATTTCTGACACTTCCTGTCCTGGAAAAGTGGTAGGAAATAAGAGGACACCCCTCCATAGTAAACGGAATTCCCATTTAGAGATTTGACACAAACAAGTGTCCTTCCTCATTGGAGGATTTTGCCTTATCTGTTGCTTTGGTAACAACTTTCCCCCTCAATTTCTGTTTTGATAAAAATGGCCTTTAACCACTTGCAGGGCTGAGAAAAAGGGGTGGGCAGGAGGCACTGTGATATCTGTGACGTGGGGGGGGGGGGGGGGGGCACCACAAGGAGATGGGGGTGGGGAGGGGAATTGTGTTGAGAAAGGGAATTTGGCAGGGGGTAATAATTGGTTCTAGGAGGGCAAATTTGGGGAGGTGTGCTAGGAGTAATGATTTGGAGGGGGGGGGGAGGTTGTGTTGGGAAGGGGGAAGATAATTTGTGCTAGGAGGGGGGATTATGGGGTTTGTGCCATACCAATAATATGGTAAAGGAGAATTATCTCTTTTTTTGGGGGGGGGGGGGGGTTGTGGTTGCTAGTAGAGATGACTAAGGGGGATTTGTGCATCGAGGGGAAATTTGTGTGTGGAAGGGGGGGGGGGGGTTGTGCTAGGATGGGGGGATTAGGTAAGGGGAATTTATTTTTTTGGCAAGGAAGGTGGGCTTTAACACCCAGCAGCTGTACATATGCCTTCAAGAGTTTGTGTGCTAAGAATGTGCTTACTGGGCTTTAACACCCACCTCTTCGTCACTCTACCTCTATCAGCATGCCCATTAGTAGCACTGCAACACAATGGCTCTGCACCTTGTACTGCTTCTGCTTGTCCCAGTCTGAGCTCTGCTGTACTAAAAGGGCAAAAGCGTGGCTCAACCACAGCGTCTTACTGCCCCTCAACTGCTAGTGTGAACAAGCCATTCACCTGTGGACCATATTGTGTCCTTATAAAGTTTGTGGTCATTTTATGACTGTGTGCCGTTTTAAGGCTGGCTATGTTTGGTATCTATTTACTTGGTGCAACCTCCTCATCTTTTATATATATTGTTTTTCTAGTATTTTTTTACTGAAGCGAATCGTTTGATAAACAGTCACGCTAATATTATGTGAAGTAAAAAATTAGAACTACCATCATTTTGTTCTCTGATTTGGTCGCTGCTTTCAGAAAATATATCAGACATGTGCAGAATGAAAAAATGTGTTTCATTTCGATTCGTTGTTCAAATCATTTTGTTTAGTTAAATTCGTTACATTTATTTTATTTTTATTTTTTTGGCGCTGTCTCCCTTGCGCACTGACGCAGTAGCAGTATAATACTGCATCTGCGCAGTGTGGGGTAACAAACCACGTGACGTTCGGGCGCCGCCGGGATTCGGCGTGCGTCCGACGTTATGGTTGCTGGGCAACCTGCTCCGACGCTCTATTAGACCGCCGGGCAGATGCACTTGCGCAGTAGCGAGTGGTTGGTGCGCCTGCGCGGTGTGGCGAGGCGCACCACATGACGTCGGACGCCGCCGACTTTCGGCTGACGTCAGACGCTATGTGCGTTGGGGAGTCCATTTAGCGGTCGATTCAACCGCTGAATGGACAGGGTCGCACGGCTTCCATTAGAGCTGGACTGGGATGTTGCCCCTATTCACAGGTAATCGCTAATTTACGAACCTATCTTATCTCTCTCTTGACGCTGTGGTTTTATGAGGCCGGCTGGCCTTTACCCCTTTCTATATCTATATTTATTTACTATATGTGACTTTTACAGCACTGATGGCCATTAAACTACTTAACAGTGGATTTGATATTTGATACCTGATGCTTAGTGAACGGGGCAATATCCTGACAAGCCTATTTAACTACCTCAATCCTGATACTCTGTCTTCACATGAGTTTCTGATCGGCTTTTTGGTAAGCCGATTTGTTTTTATTACAATCCCCTTCTGGGAATCAAGGATTTTTCTGTGGGCGAAGGTTTCTTCTCTTTCCCTCTGGCACTGGACACGCCAACCTAACTTATACATACTTTTTGACTATTCACGTTGATTTGTTCAATTCAATATAAATCACTTTTGAATTTATGTTCATTGACACTATACACAGTCCTTCTTTTTCTCTCTCCCCCTCCTTCCCTCCCCCCCACCTTTTTCCCCCCTTCCCCCCCCCCCTCTCCCCCTCCCTTTTCCCCCCCCCTTCCCCCCCCCCCCCCCCGCCCTCTTCCCCTTTTTTTCCCCCTCTTCCTCCCTCCCCTTCCCCCTCTTTTTTGTTTTCCCCTTCTCTCTCTCCCTTCCCCCCCCCCCCCCCCCTCCCCCTCCGTTCCTTTTTCCCTTCTCCTCCTTTTTCACCCTTCCCCTTTCTCTCCCCACTCTGTTCGTCACAAATATCACAGTTCAACTCATTATGAGGCACCCCTCCCCCTCCTTCCTTTTCTCCTCCCCTCCTTTCCTTTCCTTCCCCCTCCTTAACCTTAGATACACCTTTATCTAATTTATGAATTATTATAATATTATTCATTCAGAGCCGGCGTCTCACCAATCCCCCATGTCCGCCGTGGGGGGATTTTGTTCGGACCTCCTTATCCGCATCCTGTTCCTTGAAGTGGGGTGAGCTGACCTCCTTTTTAAACATATAGGGAATGTATGTAAAACCAATAATATCATGATAATTGTTCTTGCTCATTTCTTGTTTTCTTTATATATACGTATTATCTAATGATTGTAATGCTTTTGTATAGATATCCTCCTGAAGAAGCGGGCTTTTTCCCGCGAAACTAGTCGAGGAAATTTACTGTGCACTTTCTACGGTTGAATGTTCCCCATGGAGAACCCGTTAGGAATATCTCAACTGTGATGCGCATACTACTGTATCTCTCCAAGTGACATACTGTTATTGTTTGTTTTGTTTTAAATCCTTATTAAATATTATATTGATTTTAAATTTACCAGTGCCTTTTCCATTATCAAGTACCGATATAGTCCAATCCATTACATGGCCGAATGGAACTACACATGGGTTTGATGTGAGCAACTACCCGGTATTTCCATTTAAGCCCTCCTCTTTCTTGAAAATTACATTTATTTTATTACTATTACAAAATTCTTTAGTTTAGTTTCATTTATTCGTTTTCGCATTTGATTCGAATTTTATGAATTTGGAAAATTTTAATTGAATTTATTCCATTTGAAATTCAGAAGAAGCTTTTATTCTATTCTATTGTTTCATTCTATTCTAGTCTATTCTTTTATTTTATTTTCTATTCAATTCTTTTCTATTCTAATCTATTCCATGCAAATTTGCATTTATTCTTGCTGAAATTGGAATTTCAGGAGACGGTTATATTATTTATATTTTATTCTATTTTTTTTTTTTTCTATTCTTTTATTTTCTATCCTACTCTGTTCTTTTCAAATTTATTCTATTTGAAATTCGAATTTGGGAAGAAGGTTATTTCTATTTTATTCTATACTATTTTTTTTTTCTGTTCTGTTTACCCTATTCTTTTCTAGTCGAAAAATATTTATTTTTTATTTTCTATTCTATTCTTTTCTATGCTATTATTTTATTTTCTATTCTATTTTTTTTTCTATTCTATTTTATCATTTTCCATTCTATTATTTTCTATTCTATTTTATTCTGTTCTTGTTTTCAAATTCGATTTGCTTTTCTAATTCAGATATGATTCAGATTGATTCGTGTTGTTTCATTACTTCAGATTTGTTTAAATTCATCACTGTTGTAATTCGAATACATCAGAATCTCTGCAAAAAAAATTGTCAGAATTTTTATTCAGAACTAAACAAACTGCACATATCTAAAATGTTTGGTGGTTTTAACTAATCTTCAGGTCTAAAATGTACATAATGTAAATTTTAGACCTGTAATGTACAAAATGTATCTGAATGTACAACATTCAAGCATTTGGCAAACCCCTCCCACCATAAAAATGGCCCTGGCTGCGAAAGGGTTAAAGGGTGCGTTGAATTAATGAGTATAGAGTGTCTTTTATATCTATCTGGAGTTCCACTTAAAAAAGATACATATCACTGAACCCCCCCTCCCCCCTTACTTTTTTCATAACTTTGTAACAACGATTAGAAAGGAAAGACGACGCGCTTCACCTACCGCCTCATGAAATGTTTTTAGAGTTTGTTCTGCTTTACTGCCATAAAGGCGCCGCGGCCGTTAAACATCCGAAGGTCTCGAGATGGAAGCAGAAGGCAATTAGCGATATGAATGTCCAAACGTTTCTAAATCAAACGCGTTTCTCCAGTTTCGCAGCATTGGCACGTAATGGGGAGGGAAGCCGGGTAATCGGGCCGTCTCCTCAATGCACTCTCAGTAATATTAGCACGCCGCACTTATTTAAAGCTTTTACTTCTATTTATTGGGTCACGCAAACGTTCACCCACATTACATTACTCGCTGCTTTATGTCGGCAGACTGACTGTCCCCACAGAATGGAACATTCCATTACTGCCGCTCTGTGTTCTGCAAGATGAGATTTAACCACTTGAAGACCAAGCCTTTTTCTGACACTTGTAGCTTACAAGTTAAAAATCTGTATTTTTTGCTAGAAAATTACTTAGAAACCCCCAAACATTATATATATATATAAAAAATAAAAATTTTATTATTAAAATATATATATATATATATATATATATATATATATATATATATATATATATATATATATTTTATTGTTATTTATTATTACTATATAATTATTATATATATATATATATATATATATATATATATATATATATATATTAATGATAATAAAATATATATATTATTATTAATAATAATAAATATATATATATTATTAATAATAATAATTAATTAATATATATATATATATTATTAATAATATATATATATATATAGATATATATATTGTTTTTAATAATAATACAAATATATATATATTAGTATTATTAATAATACATATATATATATATATATATATATATATATATATATATATATATATAATAATTATATAATTATATAGTAATAATAAAAAAAATATATATATAATATATATATATATATATATATATATATATATATATATATATATATATATATTTATTTATTTATTTATTTATTTTTTTTTTTTTAATAATAACATTTTTTTTTTTTGCAGAAACCCTAGAGAATAAAGTGGCGGCCATTGCAATATTTTATGTCATACTGTATTTGCGCAGCGGTCTTTCAAACACAGATTTTTTTTTTTTTTAAATACACTTTCATGAATTAAAAAAAACAAAAAAAAAAAACAGTCGTTAGCCCAATTTTTTTTATAATGTAAGAGATGATGTTACGCCAAGTAAACATGTTATTCTTTCAAAGCGGCACATGTTCCTGGAATGGCGACAAACTACAGTACTTAAAGGGGTTGTAAACCTTCCCTCGCGGTTTTTCGCCTTAAAGCGGAGGTCCACCCTTAAATGGACCTTCCGCTCATTGGAACGCTCCCCCCCTCCGGCGCCACAATTGGCACCTTTCAGGGGGGAGGGGGGTGCAGATACCTGTACAGTACAGGTATCTGCACCCACTTCCGGCGTAGATTCTGCAGAAGCTACGCCCCTTTCCGCAGAATCTACGCCCCTTTCCGAAGGTCCCCCGCTGCCTGCTGGGAAACACACGGATCCCAGAGACAGCGGGGACCATCCTTATTGCGCAGCGCGACTCGCGAATGCGCAGTAGGGAACCGGGAAATTAAGCCGCAAGGCTCCACTTCCTGATTCCCATACCCAGGATGGCGGCGGCAGCACCCGAGAGACGATCGAGAGATCGGCTTCGGGTTCCGACATCGCGGGCGCACTGGGCGGGTAAATGTCATTATTTTAAAAGTATTTAAAATAATGTGCAGTATTTGTAGCTGCTGGCCTTTAAAAAAAAAACGGACTCCCGCTTTAATGCATACAGCAGCCCCCCAGACCCCGCAGCAACAGGGATGAGCACAGCAGCTCCAGCCGCTATCTCTGATCCTCATTGGATAGATTGGTAGCAGTAGAAGCCAGTGGCTCCCGCTGCTGTGAATCAAGTTCAGTGACACAGAAGTGGGGGGGGGGGGGGGGCGAGGCTGAGTCCTGCTGTCTGTGTCAATAGACGCAGCAGCAGGACTCGGGAGCGTGCCCGCACGAGTGCCCCCCATGAAAAGCGGCTCTCCGTGGGGGCACCCAATGAAGAAGAGGGGCCAGGAGCGCCACCGGGGGACCCCAGAAAAGGAGGATCGAGGCCACTCTGTGCAAAACCCTTGCACAGAGGAGGTAAGTATAACATGTTTGTTATTTTAGAAAAAACAAAGCTTTACAATCACTTTAAAAATCTTTTTAACGGTTACCAGTTTAGAGTTACAGAAGAGGTCCTGTGCTGGAATTATTTCTCTCACTCTAACGATCGCGGCGATGCCACACATGCGTGGTTTTAACACATTTGCAGGTGCGACTTACCTTACATATGCATTCGCTTCTGCGCGCAAACACAGAAGCATGGAGCGGGACATCCCCTACCGATGCTTGAGCTTAGCCGCATCGCTTGTTATTACAAGAAAGCCGACCGTCGGCTCTAAGAAACGGTACTGGGTGATGCCTGCAGCTGCTGCAGGCATCACCCCGGTACAGAGCGGGGATCACAGCAGGAGTCACAGCATGAATCACAGCAGGGGTCACAGGAGGGATCACAGCAGGAGTCCCAGCGGGGGTCACAGCAGAGGTCACAGCAGGGATCACAGCAGGGGTCACAGCAGGAGTCACAGCAGGAGTCACAGGAGGGATCACAGCAGGAGTCCCAGCGGGGGTCACAGCAGAGATTACAGCAGGGGTCACAGGAGGAATCACAGCAGAGATCACAGCAGGAGCCACGGGAGGGGTCAAAATATATGATTTTGCTTTAATTAAAATGCATTGCAGTGTGCCATGGCATGCTGGTTTGAACTGAGTCTTTTGTAAAAAAAAAAATTATTTAGGCTTGCTATTGCTTTGGACTTGTAAAGCTAGTTAGATAGGTTGGTGCATCTCAAGTATGCAGCACATGGGTATGGTGGGAACCCCTCAGAATGGGCACAGCAGGTATACAGACCCAGGAACTCAGCATGGGGATGGTGGAAACCCTTCATAATGGGCACAGCAGGTATACAGACCTGGGAACTCTGCACTGGGATGGTGGGAACCCCTCATGATGGGCACAGCACGTAGACATACCAAGAAACTCAGCACAGGCATGGTGGGGACCCCTCATATTGAGCACAGCAGGTGTACAGACCCAGGTACTCAGCACAGGGATGGTGGGAACCCCTCATGGGCACAGCAGGTGTAGAGACCCAGGAACTCAGCATAGGGATCGTGGGAACCCCTCATAATGGGCATAGCAGGTGTACAGACCCAGGAACTCGGCACTGGGATGGTGGGAACCCCTCATGATGGGCACAGCATGTAGACATACCCAGAAACTCAGCACAGGGATGGTGGGAACCCTTCATGGGCACAGCAGGTGTAGAGACCCAGGAACTCAGCATAGGGATCGTGGGAACCCCTCATAATGGGCATAGCAGGTGTACAGACCCAGGAACTCGGCACTGGGATGGTGGGAACCCCTCATGATGGGCACAGCATGTAGACATACCCAGAAACTCAGCACAGGCATGGTGGGGACCCCTCATATTGTGCACAGAAGGTGTACAAACCTGGGAATTCAGCACAGGGATGAAGGGAACCCCTCATAATGGACACAGAAGGTGTACGGAACCAGGAACTCAGCACAGGGATGGTGGGAAACTGACATTCTGCTCCTTGACAGCGAGGTGTGAGGTTGCTGGTTCATTAGCTCCTCTGCTTCCAGAGACCAGGGGCTAGAGTTGCTTTTCTGCCCCAGGAGGAATGCTGGATCCTGGGGAGGACCATGGTGGAGCCCCCTGGATAGGCCTGTGACTAGGCCTCAGCCTGTGGAAGATACTGAGCCTGGCCCAAGGAGAGATGAGTCTCTGTCTGCCTTTAGACAGAGGATTGTCGGCAAGCTAAAACAGACTGAGAAAGAAGAGGAGAAATTGTTAGTTTTGATGGCTGCATTTAGGAGGAAAAAACTGATTTGTGCCAAAGTATACAGTAAAAAGAGACCGGCACTGAGGCCTGAGTTGAAGGACTTGGAGCAAGCTGTGAGGAAGCAGAAGGAACTGGTGAGCTCTCTGAAGGAGAATAGAGGGATATTTAAAGAAAAATATAGAAACGAAGAACGATTTAGCCAAACGAGAAGAGGAGCCACTTCCTGCATGGAAAGTGACCCAATCAGTGAGGAGATGCAGGTACCGACAGAGTCAGCAGAGAGTGAGAAAGTGGGCCCAGAGGATGAGCCCAGCTGTTCAACACCTCAGGCATCTGCTGAGCCCTCAGTGGCAGAGGCCTCTGTCCCCCTCCCTCTGCAGCAGCAATATGGAACATCTGAGCAGGAGGTTGAGGTAGGTACTGGTAGCTGTCAGCTTCTGGGGGAAGAATCTGCAAAGAGGAGCGCCATGGACAATACAGTGACTTTGCCTGGACCAGACACAGCTGCTGTTCCTAAGAATGGTGGAGGAGATGCTGGGAGCAGTAGTGCTACAACTCTCTAGGAGTCTGCAGTAGCCAAGATTGTGCTTGAACCCAGGAAAGTAGCTGAGTGTTCACACCAAAGGGAGAGGGCGCGTCTCACCTCTGTTAATCCAAAGACTGCTATCCCAGCTGAATCAGAATCTGTCAGCTGGTTTGATTGTATCTAAGAACAAGACTGCAATTAGTGTGTCTGTAAGGAAAACTCATGCTGGTGTTGCTGCTACATGATCTGGGAAGGGGGAGCAAGCAGGGAAGGAGCATGGAAATGTTTTACCTTCCTCCCTGTTTAAAAGGAGGAATGTTGTGCAGCTTAGATGGGAGGGGGGTGGACTTCCTCCACATAGGAGGGCAGTGGTGGAAAACATTATGCAGATGGGGTTTAGGCCCACAGATATCTTTGCCCTGATCAGGGCGGCCGGTTCCTATGAGTATGATTTGTTCTTTATCCGTCCGGAGTCTTTGGACCTATTTTGGGAGAAATATGTGCATGTGTGTAGGGGCCCACCGAACTGGAGAGGGCTCATCCCCAAGCTTGTATCACTCCACCACTCATTAAAATGACAGTTCTTGTCCGCAATGAGTTCATACCACAAGGGTATTTATCTGTATGGTTGAGGAGGTATTGAGACATCCTTAGCCCCCTAAAGAAGATTTTGGATGATCGGGGAATATGGAAAGTGCAGTTAAAATTAAAAGTCATTGACAATGTCGTCCAGTATCTGCCATCCTCAGCTTTCCTGGGAAGGGACAGGCTGGCCATCTTCTACCCGGGCCAGCCAAAGCTATGCAACAAGTGTGGAGATAAAGGGGATCTTGCATCCTTCTGTCCGGTGATAAAGTTCTCTCTGTGTCAGGGTGTAGGACATTTGGCAAAGGATTGTAACATTATAAGGTGCAATCTGTGCAGTGCGGTGGGACATCCTTACAGTCAGTGTCCTGAGGCAATGCTGTTGATTCCGGTTAGGGAAGCAGGTCCGGTAGATTTGTACATTAAGCGTTGCCCAGACAGCACCTGGTTCACTTTTCAGCGAGGTAGTAGTCAGAGTAGGATAGATAGTTTTTTTTTTAAAGGAAGATTCTGCTTTTTGGGCACCTGTGTGTCCGGCAGTGGAGTTTTCTGATCACTGAATGCCTCAGACATACCACCTAGGGGGAGGGGTATCTGGAGATTGAATTTGGCCCTCCTGAAAGACGAGAGAGTACGACAATCCTTTGTGGATTTTTTTCAAGCACAGTTAACTATCCTGGGTTTTTCAAGGCCATAGGAAGAAAGAAGCAGCAAGATAAGTATATCCCCTACCAGCATTTGTGGAGAAAACATAACCGCCTTGTTTCGAATGGAGGAGATTCTGGGGCGATCCCTAAGGTGAAGCTCCTCCTTAGGAGACATCAATATTACCGGCACGCCTCTTTGGTTCAGGAGAGGGATTACGGGAAATACCATTCGCCTGACCCTTACCAGAACTGTAAACAGAGTGTAGCAGTTAAGACAGTCAATGTCGTGAATGACAGTACAGGCTCTCTGACGAAGTCTAGGTCAGGGATCCTGGAGGTTGTCGGGTCATACTATGCTGATCTGGGAGGAAGGAACCTTGAAGGATGTTGGCTTTTTTGGACTCTACACCAGGTCTGGAGAGTAATGTTCCTTTAAAGAATTTGACGGATGAAATCACTGCAGATGAGGTAATCCAGTTTATTGATAAACTAGCCATAAAATGGCAGGGCCAGATGATTTTTCAGCCAAATTTTATAAATGTTTTAAGATGATTCTGGCTCCCTACCTTGCAGAAGTTTTTAATGGCTGTTTGTGTTAGGGTTCTCTCCCTCCCTCCATGAGGTAATCTGCAGTGATCCTTGTCAAAGGGTAAAGATCCTTCGATGATTGGGAATTGCCGCCCCATTAGTCTTCTTAATGTCGATAGAAAGATTTTGGCAAAGATTTTTTTCTGGCGATTATCACCAGTGGCAGGCAATTTGTTATCCCACCACCAGCACTGCTCGGGCCAGAGTAGAAGCACTTTCTCAGCAAAGTTCGCTGTCTGGGACGCCTTGGCGCATTGTAGGGCTGCTGGTTGGGGTACATTTTTGCTGAAATTTGATGAGGCTAAGGCCTTTGATTGGGTTAATCATAAGTACTTACGGCTCCTTCCTGGCAGATATGGCCTGGAGGGGAGTTTCATTTATTGGCTCAAGATTTTGTACAAATGGGCTGAAAGCTTTCCTCTCGTTAATGGTTGGTTTTGGCAGCCCTTTGTGGTGGTCTCAGGTGTGCATCAGGGGTGCCCATTGAGTCCTCTGCTATATGTGTTTGCAATTGAACCCTTCATTAGAAGGCTAGAGAGTGGACCATTGTGTGGGGTACCTTTGGGCAACACTGGTTAGCCTCCTTTGAAGGTTGTGGCCTATGCTGATGATGTTTCTGTTTTTATGTCTGGGACTGGGGAGGCGCAGGAGGTGGTCTCAGTGATAAGGCAGTATACAGAGGCATCAGGTTCAAAGGTCAACCGGGACAAGTGTGAAGCTTTCTGGATTGGCATGGAAGGTGAGAGCTTTGTTCTCCTGGATGACTTCCCGGAGCCCCAACAAAGAGTTCTAGGCATTGCATTTGGCCCGGTGACTATGGTCTTGCAAATTGGGTGAGCATAGTTAGTAAGGTTGAATAAAGACACCAGTTCCTCCAGTTCAACCTGAGTGAGTGTCTACAATTGTCCCTATCCCTGTACATTGTACTCTCACCTCGGTCCCTACTCTCAAGAAGCCCATAATCCAAGGTCCCCTTTCTTATACTAGGGCCAATTTTGGACAGAAGCCAATTAACCTACCTGCATGTCTTTGGAGTACGGGAGGAAACCGGAGTACCCAGAGGAAACCCACACAAGCACAGGGAGAACATGCAAACTTCAGGCAGGTAGTGTCGTGGTTGGGATTCAAACCAGCGACCCTTTTTACTGCTAGGCGAGAGTGCTACCCACTACACCACTGTGCTGCTGAACAGGCTGGAGAATGCTGATGCCAAGGTGGCAAACTGGAAAGGTTGGTGGCTTTCCTTGAGGGAAAAGGTTGATCTGATCAAGACTTACCTGATTCCGATTTCTCCAATGTCAGTTTTGTTTGGGTTTTGCCAGTTTCTCTCTATACCAGGGTCTATAGTTGTTTCTTCCAGCTGTTATGGGGGAACAAAAAAAACCTTGTCAAAAGGAATGTGACTTACCCTCCTAGGCAGGAGGGTGGTCTAGGGATCATCAACCCTATAGTCTTTTTCTCTCTGATGTTTGTGAAGTACAATCTTGGTAATATGTTGGTAGAGACCGCCTGGATGGGTTGTTATTTTCCAGTCCTGGTTTATGCACCTTCTGTGAGACTGGGAAAATGGTGGGCCAGTGAAAAGCCTGAGGGTCAAACATGATAAGCTCCCAGCTTATGTTGCCCCGTATTTGAAAATGCTTCGGCAGTGGCACGTAACAGCAGGAGAAGACAGATCGCTTCCAAGGAAACTTCTTGAGAAGCGGATCATGAGCTCTGCTTTTTGCAAGCCATTGGCCTTATAGGATTGCCCAAGCCTGGTTTTGGGGGTGGGTTTGCGATTGATTAATTTGGAGAGAATGCCAATGAAGTTTAGGGATCAGACTTGGCTTGCCTTTCATGGAAAACTATATGTGAAGGGCAACTTGAAGTTTCTTTCCATCAGTAATCGGGGCTGCCCATGAGTGGAGTGTGAAGGAGTGGTAGAGTCCATGGATCACTTTCTTCTTCAGTGCCCTTTTATATAGGTGTGTACAAGAGGGTGGGGAGGGCTCTGAGTATACCCTTCCTCCCCCATATGGGTTATGCAGAGTGGGTTTTTACTTAGTCTAGTAGTCTATTTTTTCACATGGAGGGCACGGTGTTGGGTATCCTTACGGAGTAAAATCCTTTGGGAAGATTCAGGGTCTTGAGAAAGACAGGTAGCAGTAGGAGGCCTGGATAAGGGCGTGGAGGAATATCTGGACTCTATGGGTCCTTTCACACGGGGCGGATCAGTTCTGATCCGCCCCGTGGATATCCGTTTGCTCAGCGGGGATCACTCCGCCGATCCCCGCTGAGCAGGGAAATGACAGCTCCGTCTCTGCACACTGCGCAGGGACGGACCTGTCACAGCGCCGCTCTCCCCTATGGGAGATCGGATGACGACGGACCGCAGTGCCCGTCGTCATCCGATCCGATTCGCAGACGGATGGAAAAATAGCTTTTTCCTCCGTTACACTTTTTCGGATCGGAGCGGGTCGGATGTCAGCGGACATGTCACCGCTGACATCCGACGCTCCATAGAGCTCTATGGAGCACCCGTTCAGGTCCGCCTGAAAAACTGACAGGCGGGCCTGAACGGCACGTCAGTGTGAAAGAGGCCTAAAGCTGCCGCCGGCTGATCTTGAGGTGTGCAGCTTTTCTTTGTATTCTTGTTTCACTGCCCTAGATTTTCTAATTAAATACATTTTTGATAAAAGGCTACATGCATGTTGACAGTGATGTTCCTGGCTCTTATGTAGTATTATGTTGTGCGCAGTTTGTTTTGCGCCACTTATTATGTTAATTTTTTTTGTTTTGTATAGTCATATTCAATTATTTTGTAAATATGTTTTATTTATTTATTATGGTTTTATTATATATATAAGTTGTTGTTTTTAAGATTTTTCAGTGAACAAAATTAACCCTTCATATTGGGCATAGCAGGTGTACAGACCCGGGAACTCAGCACAGGGATGGTGGGAACCCCTCATAATGGGCACAGTAGGTGTACAGAAATCTGTGAATTATCGAATAATTTAATGGTTTTATTCTCCAACGACTACACAAAACTGAAACAACAATGTTAGGTGGACTGACCCTTTAAAGTCACCCAGTCTTGGCTCTTCTGCTTCCATCATACTTGGGGTGTCTGTTCACCTAGAAGTACAAAGTAAACTTCTAAGTAATTACTATCATCCCCCCCCCCCCCCGGTGCACTCACTACTGTTCTTAATTTCCTGACCAGCTTGCGTCCCCTCCCCCGCTCCTTGCCTAGCATCTGTGGTCGTTTTAAATTGAGCTCCACTACCTGCTGCTCCGACTCTCAAACATACCATACCAGTTGGTTTGCCAAAGAGTAAACTGCCAGCCATCTGCCATCCCTGAGCAGAATTTACATTTTTTTATCTTAAGACAACACGCCCGGAATATCAATTATCTATCGGCATCCACTTCTTGAGTTGAACGGCGTCCAGCCAAGACGCAGGCAGGCCAAGCTGGGCTGGGTGGGAGACACGTTAAAAAAAAAAAAAAATACAAATTCTATTGTAATAACGGTTATGATCATCCGAAAATCTCGGCTGATGACTCGATACGGTCCCGATCAGCAGACGCAGCCAGCAGCAGATTGTATGTGTGACTATGGAATTGGCAGGATGGCGCAGAGAGAAGGAAAAGTATGAAGAGATGAAGACTGGGAACCATGGACACAATGTTACAAAATGGGAGATCCAAATTTAATGTATCCCCTGCTCTACACCCCCTATGGAGCCGAGTCATTATTACACTTCTGCTATGAGCCTGATTATTCGCCAACAAACTTATCTATAATGAAGATAAAAAAAAATATCCACTATATTGCCAAAAGTATTGGGATCCCTGCCTTTACACACACATGAACTTTAATGGCATCCCAGTCTTAAGCCTCATACACACGATCAGATTTTCGGGCGAATGTTCGTCCCTTTTTTCTCGCATGCTAGTCTCATGTCGAAAACGACGAGGTTAGTCACCATCTGAAAATTCTCGTATGACAGAATTCAACTTCAGAAGTGACGTTATGTGTTGAATCGTTTTGTATGCGTTCTTTCGTTTCTGAGCATGTGTAGTCTTGCTCTTACGATTTTTTTCAGATGAAAACCGTCCTAATGAAATGGAAATTGAACGTTGTGTTCACGTACGATTAAAATTTTATAGTCTGCACATCCAGCTTTTTTAGTACGAAAAATCGGAATCGGCTGTCGAAAACACCATACTAACGATCCGAAAATCGGCAGATCGTTTGTCGGACGAAATTAAACTTCCAATTTTCTTATCTTAGTCCGTAGGGTTCAATATTGAGTTGGCCCACCCTTTGCAGCTATAACAGCTTCAACTCTTCTGGGAAGGCTGCCCACAAGGTTTAGGTGTGTGTCTATTGGAATGTTTGACCATTCTTCCAGAAGCACATTTGTGAGGTCAGGCACTGATGTTAGATGAGAAGGCCTGAAAGGTTGAAGAACTGGACAAGGCCAGCATCCATTTAGCATGGTCCCAGTTTCCCTCTAACAGTGGCAACTTAGGTCTGTTGACGGGAAGACCTTCTGAATGTCATAGGGGCCCCTGTGTGAGGATTGTATAGCTCCTGGCTTGGAATCATTCTCTATTGTCTTGGAATTACTGCTCTGGCAGCTAGTTGGAGCCAGTGAAGGAGAATATAGAAAGAAGGGCAGTTTCCATGGGCATTAGGGTGTCTGAGCTCTTTGGCACTTTATACATAGTGAAGATGCAAGACCAGAAAGGTTAATCACTAGACAAGGCCACCATACATGGAGCATGGGCCCAGATTCCCTCTCACAGTGGCAACTTAGGTCTGTTGATGGGAAGACCTTCTGAATGTCATAGGGGCCCCTGTGTGAGGATTGTATAGCTCCTGTCTTGGAATCATTCTCTATTGTCTTGGAATTACTGCTCTGGCAGTTAGTTGAAGCCAGTGAAGGAGAATATAGAAAGAAGGGCAGTTTCCAGGGGCATTAGGGTGTCTGAGCTCTTTGCCACTTTATACATAGTGAAGATGCAAGACTAGAAAGGTTAATCACTGGACAAGGCCACCATACATGGAGCATGGTCCCAGATTCCCTCTCACAGTGGCAACTTAGGTCTGTTGATGGGAAGACCTTCTGAATGTCATAGGGGCCCCTGTGTGAGGATTGTATAGCTCCTGTCTTGGAATCATTCTCTATTGTCTTGGAATTACTGCTCTGGCAGTTAGTTGAAGCCAGTGAAGGAGAATATAGAAAGAAGGGCAGTTTCCAGGGGCATTAGGGTGTCTGAGCTCTTTGCCACTTTATACATAGTGAAGATGCAAGACTAGAAAGGTTAATCACTGGACAAGGCCACCATACATGGAGCATGGTCCCAGATTCCCTCTCACAGTGGCAACTTAGGTCTGTTGATGGGAAGACCTTCTGAATGTCATAGGGGCCCCTGTGTGAGGATTGTATAGCTCCTGGCTTGGAATCATTCTCTATTGCATGATGCAAGACCAGAAAGGTTAATCACTGGACAAGGCCACCATACATAGAGCATGGTCCCAGATTCCCTCTTACAACGCTAACATGTATCTGATGTTCATGGGAAGATTTTCTGAATGTCATAGGGCCACCCATGTAAAGATTGTATAGCTCCTTGCTTGGAATCATTTTCTAGTGTCTTGGCATTACTGCCCTGGTGGCCATTAGGAAGACGTGAAGGAGACCTTTTACTGGTGAGGAGTTGGAACCTGGGAATATAGATAGGAGGGCAGTATCTGGAGGCATTTGGATGTCTGAGCTCAAGACCAGAAAGGTAGAATTACTGGACGAGTCCACCATACATAGAGCATGGTCCAAGTTTCCCTCTCACAACACCAACATTGGTCTGATGTTGATGGGTAGACTAGATTTTCTGAATGTCATAGGGCCACCTGTGTGAGGATTTGATAGCTCCTTGCTTGAGATGAGGATGGTATGCTGTACATGCCTTGAGTGAGAATAAATGTCCTTTGGAGGTCTGTTTCCTGGAAGTGCCGTCCCAATTATTTATTCCAGTTTCTCACGTAGAAGGGGGGGATTGGGAGAATCGTGGTGATGTAAGCTCACATCGCCAATTTTCTCGTCTTGGCCGAGTAATCTTATCAGATCCATTATCTTCTCCCTCTTCATAAAAGCATGTGTTTACCCCAAATATTTGTCTGATTTTCCATTATCTCAAATGTACAAACCTGTAAAAAAAAAATGTCACTTAAAGCTACGCTGGTTTCTTTCCCGCTTGCTTTGTAGTCGCGCTTGATTGACATCTCCCGGTACGCTTGGCTTTTACCTGGCCAGACACTAACTTAATTCCATTTAACAGCTTTTTTTTTATCATCTGTAAATCATATTTTGCTTCTTTTTTTTTTTTTTTCCTTTTACACTCACAAATAAAATTTGCGGTTTTCTTTTGAACAGTTTTTTTTTTTTCTGTTTGTGCTTTTTAAAGATGAGCGACGTTAACCATCAATAGATGATTGGATTATGCAGACACACAAAGATCTTAAAGAAGAACTGTCGAATGAAAATCTTTTACAAAGGAACATTTTCTTTCAAGCTGAGCTCTAGGCAAAATCAAAAGATGAACAGTTTATCCAGTTATATGCTAAAAACAAAAATTGCAGCTAGTATAGGTACCCATGTCTTCCTTTATATTAGTTTCCTTTAATGCCTGGGTGGCAAACTATCACCCTAGTTTGCATGTAATAATGCCCTGCCTCCTCCCTCCTCCCTGTCTCACGATTTGATATCAATTTACACACTTCTGCATTTCTTGCCTAGGCAAGAATGACTGACAGTTGCATCCCCCACCCCCAAAACAGAATATCGTCATGCATTAAAAAAGGGGATCAACTCCAGAGATAAAACGATAATTCTCCCGCTCTACAAGACTCTGGTCCGGCCTCACCTGGAGTATACTGTCCAGTTCTGGGCACCAGTCCTCAGGAAGGATGTACTGGAAATGGAGCGAGTACAGAGAAGGGCAACAAAGCTAATAAAGGGTATGGAGGATATTAGTTATGAGGAAAGGTTGTGAGGACTGAACTTATTCTCTCTGGAGAAGAGACGCTTGAGAGGGGATATGCTTTCAGTTTACAAATGCCGTACTGGTGACCCCACAATAGGGATAAAACTTTTCCATGGAAGGGAGTTTAACAAGACACGTGGCCACTCATTAAAATTAGAAGAAAAGAGGTTTAACCTTAAACTATGTAGAGGGTTCTTTACTGTAAGAGCAGCAAGGATGTGGAATTCCCTTCCACAGGCGGTGGTATCAGTTGGGGGCATCGATAGTTTCAAAAAACTATTAGATAAGCACCTGAACGAGAAGAACATACAGGGATATACAAGGTAATACTGACATATAATCACACACATAGGTTGGACTTGATGGACTTGTTTTTTGTATGTAACTATGTACGGGTCTCCCTGCGCAACAGTCCTACAATCTCCTACACATGCCCAGATGGGCAACAGGGCTGCAGGTCCCGATTGAAACCTACAGCATATCTGTACACATGCAGGTTTCTCTGAACATCATGGGTTTCCCCACGCATGTGCAAATTATTTTGGATATCCCAAGCCTTTGCATCTTTGCACACACCTGGAAAAACTTGGTGTGTGCAAATGTGCTGCAGGGCTCTGGCTCCCCAGTAAGCCTTGGTGCATTTGCGCATATTCGGGTTTCCCCTGCGCATTTGCAAAGGCTTATCTTTTATGTATGCCCTGAACCTTTGCGTCTTTGCGCCTACGTGGAAAATCTCCTGCGTGTGCACAGATGTGCCGCAGGGCTCTGGGTTCTGGGTGAGCCCTACAGCGATCTGTGTGGTTTTCTCTCTACATGCGCAAAGACAGTCTATTCTGGATATCCCAGACCTTTGTAGCTTTGCGCATGTGCAGATGTGCTGCAGGGCTTCAGGTCCCGAGTGAGCCCTTTGGCACATCTACGCACATTAAGGTTTCCAGGAACATCTGTGCATGTATGGGTTTCCCCATGCATGCGCAAAGACACAGCCTATTCTGGATATCCCAATACTTTGCATCTTTATGCATGCATGGCAAATCTTCCACGTGTGTGCAGATATGCATGCGTGGGTTCCCCTGCGAGATCACACAGGCCATATAGTCTGAAAGTCCTGAACTTATATGTCTTTGTGCATACAGTACTTTGGAAATCGATTGCATGTGTGCAGATGCGCCGCAGGGCTCGAGGTCCCTAGTGAGCCCTGCGGTATATCTGTACAAATGCAGGTTTCCCCAAATATCTGTTCAGTCTGATCTAGAAGTCCCAAACCTTTGTGTCTTTGCGCATGCTCATGTTGTTTCTTTAGGATTATTTATTTGTACTGCAAAGGAGCACTCCTGCATTTCTTGCCTGTGGGAGAGAAAGACGCTTGTGTCCCCCGCCCCCCTCCCGGGTCCCGAGTGTGCCCTGCGGCACATCTGCGCACGTACAGGTTTCCCCAAATATCTGTGCATGCATGGGTTTCCCTGTGAATGCGCAAAGACAGCTTATTCTGGATATCCCAAACCTTTGCATCTTTGCGCACATAGAGATGCGCAAAGATGGTCTGTTCAGGAAATCCGAACCTTTGCGTCTTTGCGCATACGCAGGAAATCTGTACTCGCACAGATGTGCCGAAGGGCTCTGCTAGTTAAGTTTTAATTTTTTGCGCTATAAACAAAAAAGAGCAGCAATTTTGAAAAAAATATTTTTTTTTAACTTTTTGCTATAATAAATATCAAAAAATAAATAAATAAAAAAACATTTCTTCATCAAGTTAAACCGATATGTATTCTTCTACATATTTTCGTTAAAAAAAATTGCAATAAGTATATCTTGATTGGTTTGTTGAAAAGTTTGTCTACAAAATAGGGGATATATTTATGGCATTTTTATTATTCTTTTTTTTTTACTAGCAATGGTGGGGATCAGCGATTTTTAGGGGGACTGTGATATTGCGGTGGACAGACCAGACACTTTCGTCACTTTTTTGGGACCACTGACATATATACAGCGATCAGAGCTAAAAATAACCACTGATTACTGTATAAATGTCACTGACAGGGAAGGAGTTAACACTAGGGGGTGATCAAGGGGTTATAGGGGGTTGTAAACCCTCATGTTTTTTCACCTTAATGCATCCTATGCATTAAGGTTAAAAAAAACTCTGACTCTAACCGGCCCCCCAAATGCCGTTTTTACTCACCTGAGCACGTTTGCTCCCTCGGCGGAGACACTCTTCCTCTCTGTCTGTTGTCTCGGCTCTTGATTGGATAGATTGATAGCAGCGCAGCCATTGGCTCCCGCTGCTATCAATCAAATCCAATGACCCAGGGGTGCGGGGCTGAGTCCTGCATTCTGTGTGAATGTAGACAGATGCAGGACTCGGGAGCACGCCCACACGGGTGTTCACCTTAGGAGAGCCTTCTCCAACTTGGTATACTCGATGCGGGGAGGAGCTACCCATGCCGCTGGGGGACCTCAAAAGTCGAGGATTTGGGCCACTCTGCAAAACGAACTGCACAGTGGAGATAAGTTTAACATGTTTGTTATTTAAAAAAAAAAAAAAAAAGAACAACCCCTTTAAGTCTTCCCTATGGAGGTGTTTCTAAATATGGGGGGAGGAGACTGCCTGGGAGTAGAGAGAGATCGCTGTTCCCGATCACTAGGAACAGCAGATCTCTCTACTTCCCTGACAGAATGGGGATCTGTCTGTTTACATTGACAGATCCCTGTTCTGGCTCCCTGAGGAGTGATCGCAGGTTGCTGATGGGACATCCCGGCTGCCGGCCACGTGCATTGGCTCCGGTGTCACGCGTGCCCCCTATAGCCTTTAAAGCAGTTGCCGTACAGCTACGGCGATTCGCGCAGGGGAGCCAACCTGTGGTTGGTCGGCAAGTAGTTAACAACCAGCTATTGTTAAAGATGCCGACTTCAAAATCACATCTGAACCTCATCTAAATGGCAACTGACCTGTGTGACAGTACCAGTCCCATTTAGTCTCTGTCCTTGACGGAGGTACGTGACAAGCTTGTTTGGAAATTCGCAGTAAAAACTGGGGGGGGGGGGGGGGATTTGCACCGGACATGTGTGAACATAACCTTATTGTTGACTGACTCACTACCTCTGCTGGAAGTCTTCTCCTCCAAGCACTAACTACTCTTTCAGTAAATTAATTTATTTCTAAGGTTAATCTTCACTCTTCCTCCTGCTGTCAGTTTTTGTTTTTATTTCTCTTCCAGCGGTTCATTGACAAGTGTCACGGTCCGTGCCTATAAATAAAGCTCACATGGTAACAGCGTACAGATGCAGTGAGCGTTGCTGCCCCCGCCTCGGCGGCACGATGTGGCACGCGCTGCTTCCTGATTGTGCTCCGTACATCTGCACAGCCATCTGCAGGAGAGGCTTCAGCTGGTGTACGACTCCTCCAAGCTCGGTTCTTGGAATCTGCCAGTAAAGCACATCTTAGTCTAAATCTACAAATCTAGGCAATGCAGAAAAAAAATTATAATGATGTGTAATCTGAAGGGACTATCAAAGCAATAGGCCTATCCAAAGATACAGCTGAGGGACATTATAGGCAAATCTCAGGTTCTGCTGGACCTCAAAAAAAATGTCATCTATGTATCTCAACCTCTGATTTAGATGTGAAACAGCCACAATAGGGCAGGTAAAGTGAATGTAAAGTAAAAAAATTTTTTCCCCCATCTGTGTCTTATCATAGAGATTTACCTATATGTCCTGTCCCAGAGATACAGCAGGAAGTAAGAGGAGATCTTTCAGGAGCGAGTAGCTATCCACTCTCAACCACTTGTGAAGTGCGCACGTAAAAGATACATCCTAAAAAACATCAACAAAGTTCTTAGGGTGCATCACTTATGTTCAGCTCCTCTTCCTGCTGCCACTTTCCCTACAGCTGTTACCGGGCAAATACCGGTTGTCAGAATGACATTTAGTTAGCAAGTGGGAAGGACCATTTTTTTTTTTTTACAAATACATTCTTATATGCATCCTATATTGCATTGGTCTCCAAACTGTGGACTGAGGGCCAGATTTAGCCTTTGCCTTTATATGGCCCTTGAGGCACAATGAATCCCACCGACACCAATGATGGGACAATATTCCTCCCACTGACACCAATGATGATGCACTATTTCTCCCACTGACACCAATGATGGGGCACAATTCCTCCCACTGACATCAATGATGGGGCACTATTCCTCCCACTGACATCAATGATGGGGCATTATTCCACCCACTGACACCAATGATGGGGCACTATTCCTCCCAGTGACACCAATGATAGGACACCATTCTTCCCACCCTCCCCCACTGATACCAATGATGGGGCACAATTCCTCCCACTGACACCAATGATGGGGCACAATTCCTCCCACTGACATCAATGATGGGGCACAATTCCTCCCACTGACATCAATGATGGGGCACAATTCCTCCCACTGATAATGACGATGAGGCACTATTCCTCCCACTGACATCATTGATGGGGCATTATTCTTCCCACTGACACCAATGATGGGGCACTATTCCTCCCACTGATGCCAATGATAGGTCACTATTCCTCCCACTAACACCAATGATGGGGCACTATTCCTCCCACTGACACCAACGATGAGGCTCTATTCCTCCCACTAACACCAGTGATGGGGGCACTATTTCTTCCAGTGATATCACTATACCGTCACCTAATGCCAATGATGGAGCACTATTCCTCCCACTGACACCAGTGATGGGGTACTATTCCTCCCACTGATAATGATGATGAGGCACTATTCCTCCCACTGGTACAAACATTGAGGCACTATTTCTTTCACTGACACTAACAATGGGACACTATTCCTTTCACTGACACCAACAATGAAGCACAATTCTTCCCACTGATACCAGCAATGTAGCAAGTTCCTCCCACTGACACCAATGATGAGGCACTATTCCCCCGACTGGCACCAATAATGGGGCACCATCCTTTTCACTGACACCTATGATGGGGAACTCTTCCTTCTCCTGCTGACCACAGGTGCTATCCACTTTTCTCACTTCCACTGACACAGGGGCATTTTCTAGTCCCACTGGCCACAGTGCGGCCCCCTAAAGGCTGTAGAACAGTAGCCTGGCCCTTTGTTTAGACAGTTTGGAGACGCTTGCTATATAGACATTAATACTTTACTGTAAAATACTGGTGGAATAATACTACTAAAATCTGGCTTCCTCTTTATTGTATAGAAAAATGGTCTTGCAGAGAATCCTGGGAATGGCATATGTGCTGGAGTCTCGTCTTGCTAATCCTTTTATCCAAATTTAGAAACCCTACAACTACCTCGCGCTTCCTATTAGCCATAGGAAAAGGGGGTCCAGGAAACGCAGCGCGCCCCCCTCTTTTGTGGAGTGCGGCGCCACGTATGTTTGGAACTGCGAAGGGGATGACAGCAATGTAAGCGGCTTAAAGAACTTACTTGGAACAGAAGGACCTCCAGGCAAAAGACGATCCATGCCAAAGCTCATCAAAGGAGGGCAGCGTGCCAGGAGAGGCAGATCTGCGTCTGACTGATTCTGCTGGCTGCACCGTCCTGTTTAAAGCTGTTCTAGATTTTCAGATGGTGATTTAAAGGACAGTCTGCGCAAAACTGATACATGAAACACCTTGACTTGCCCGAGGACCTTCATCAGAATCCCTGGCATCTCTTCCCACCCGTCGAGGTCATGGTATTTTCCATGTAATTTTCATTG
Source organism: Lithobates pipiens (assembly GCF_037356315.1). Lineage (NCBI taxonomy): Eukaryota > Metazoa > Chordata > Amphibia > Anura > Ranidae > Lithobates > Lithobates pipiens. The sequence goes on from NW_027507758.1 coordinate 605,561,484, forward strand.
CACTAAATCATCTTTTCTCAACCTTTTTACTCCAAAGGAACCCTGGAAATAATTCTGATATGTCAAAGAGCCCATCTAATATATTATTACATCTACAGGTCATGGAATATTAGATGTGATCAGTAGGAGGAGTAATAGTGTCCTGTCATTGGTATTAGTTGGAGTAATAGTATGCCATCATTGGTGTCAGTGAAAGGAATAGTGCTCTGTTATTGATGTCAGTAGAAGGAGTAGTACCCCATCATCGGTATCAGTGGGAAGAAAAGATTCCCATCATTAGTGTCTGTGGGAAGAATAGTGCCTCATCATTGGTATCAGTGGGGGAAGAATGCCCCATCATTGGTATCAGTGGGGGAAGAATGCCCCATCATTGGTATCAGTGGGAGGAATAGTGCCCCATCATTGGTATCAGTGGGAGGAATAGTGCCCCATTATTGGTATCAGTGGAAGGAATAGTACCCCATCATTGGTATCAGTGGAAGGACTAGTACCCCGTCATTGTTGTCAGTGGTAAGAATAATGTCACATCATTGGTATCGGTGAAAAAAATAGTGCCCCGTCATTGATATCAGTGAAAGGAATAGTGCCCCATCATTGGTATCAGTGGGAGAAATAGTGCCCCATCATTGGTATCAGTGGAAGGAATAGTGCCCCATCATTGATATCAGTGGGAGGAATAGTGCCCCATCATTGCTATCAGTGGGAGGAATAGTACCCCATCATCAGTATCAGTGGGAAGAAAAGATTCCCATCATTGGTGTCTGTGGGAAGAATAGTGCCTCATCATTGATATCAGTGGGGGAATAATGCCCCATCATTGGTATCAGTGGGAGGAATAGTGCCTCATCATTGATATCAGTGGGGGAATAGTGCCCCATCATTGGTATCAGTGGGAGGAATAGTGCCCCATCATTGGTATCAGTGGGAGGAATAGTGCCCCATCATTGGTATCAGTGGAAGGAATAGTACCCCATCATTGGTATCAGTGGAAGGACTAGTACCCCGTCATTGTTGTCAGTGGTAAGAATAATGTCACATCATTGGTATCAGTGAAAAAAATAGTGCCCCGTCATTGGTATCAGTGAAAGGAATAGTGCCCCATCATTGGTATCAGTGGAAGGAATAGTGCCCCATCATTGGTATCAGTGGAAGGAATAGTGCCCCATCATTGATATCAGTGGGAGGAATAGTGCCCCATCATTGCTATCAGTGGGAGGAATAGTACCCCATCATCAGTATCAGTGGGAAGAAAAGATTCCCATCATTGGTGTCTGTGGGAAGAATAGTGCCTCATCATTGATATCAGTGGGGGAATAATGCCCCATCATTGGTATCAGTGGGAGGAATAGTGCCTCATCATTGATATCAGTGGGGGAATAGTGCCCCATCATTGGTATCAGTGGGAGGAATAGTGCCCCATCATTGGTATCAGTGGGAGGAATAGTGCCCCATCATTGGTATCAGTGGAAGGAATAGTACCCCATCATTGGTATCAGTGGAAGGACTAGTACCCCGTCATTGTTGTCAGTGGTAAGAATAATGTCACATCATTGGTATCAGTGAAAAAAATAGTGCCCCGTCATTGGTATCAGTGAAAGGAATAGTGCCCCATCATTGGTATCAGTGGAAGGAATAGTGCCCCATCATTGATATCAGTGGAAGGAATAGTGCCCCATCATTGCTATCAGTGGGAGGAATAGTACCCCATCATTGGTGTCAGTGGGAGGAATAATGTCCCATCATTGGTATCAGTGAAAAGAATAGTGCCCCATCATTGGTATCAGTGGAAAGAATAGTCCCCCATCATTGATATCAGTGGGAGGAATAGTGCCCCATCGTTGGTATCAGTGGGAGGAATAGTGTCCCATCATTGGTATCAGTGGGTAGAATAGTGCCCCATCATTGGTGTCAGTGTAAAGAATAATGCCCCATCATTGATATCAGTGGAAGGAATAATGCCCCATCATTGATATCAGTGGGAGGAATAGTTCCCCATCATTGGTATCAGTGGGAGGAATAGCGTCCTGAGCAATAAATTCTTGCACATTGAGCGCAGCTCAACTGCAAGGAATAACTTACGCACTTCCCGGAGTTGGGCTTTTACTAATTGTAAACAATGAGCATGATACACATGCCCAGCAACGCTTAATTGAAATACACTGGGCATGTGTAGTACCCTGTCCTTCTGCCACACTGCTGCTGCTTCCCCCTTCTTGCAGTTGCTGGGAACTCCCAGCTGTCAAAATGACAGCCGGGAGTTGCTGCGTACAACTGTAATAGCGGTAAAAAAAACAGTCTCACACAGTTTTTATACACATTGTTCATATATCAGGGATCTCAAACTGGCGGCCCTCCAGCTGTTGCAAAACTACAAGTCCCATGAGGCATTGCAAGGCTGACAGTTACAAGCATGACTCCCACAGGCAAAAGCATGATGGGACTTGTAGTTTTGCAACAGCTGAAGGGCCGCAAGTTTGAGACCCCTGTCATATATGCTTCGGAGATACAATGTACGGTACTTTTTTTTTTTCTTTTTTTTTTTTTAGAACCAGTGGTCGGCTCTTGGAAAAGCAATCCAAATGGCTAACTAGCAGCTGGATTGCTTTTACAAGCAGCGGGAGGCGCTGCCTTCAGTGGCTTTCTCTGGCTCTCCTGTCCCACCGGGGAGACCCGAGCATCCACTGGCTGGTCAGCGAGCCGAACAAAGCAAGGACAAGCTTTGATCTGCTCTTGGTTATGTTAACCTGGAAGCGATGACCTGACATCTCTTCCAATTTACAATGTCAATGGCGCCATATTAAAAAAAAATCAAAAGCATTAGAAAAAATAGATGTTAGTGTTTTTGGATACTTTTAATGGCAAAGGATGGATTTGGGGGTCTTATAGACCTCAGATTTCTCCATAAAGAGTACCTGTTACATGCCTATTGCTGTGCCAAGGATGTTTACATTCCTTGTGATAGCAATAAAAGCGATCAAAAAAAATTAAACAGTGTAAAAATGCAAACAATAATAATATAATATAATATAATAAATGAATAATAAAAAAAAAAAATGTGAAGTGCCTCCCCGTTCCTCCGTGCTCACGGTGGGTGTCAGTCACGCACGCAAAAAGCGATCGCCTCACACGTGCGAGCTATCACCACTGAACGTCATATCATGGGCAGTCATTCTAGAACTAGACCTCCTCTGTAAATCTAAAGTGATAACCTGTAAGCGTCGCCTATAAATAGTAAAAATTACATTGTTTGTCGCCATTACATGGGCGCGCGCAATTTTAAAACATGAAATGTTTGGTACCTATTCACTCGGCGTAACATCATCTTTTTTATTTTTATTTTTTTCAAAAAATTGCATTTGAAAAACTGCTGCGCATATACCCTGTGACATAAAAAATTGCAACAACAACCAATTTATTCTCTAGGGCCTCTGCTTTGAAAAAAAACATATAATGTTTGGGGGTTCTAAGTAATTTTCGAGGAAAAAAAATACTGACAGTTACATGTAAACAAAAGGTGCCGGAAAAGGTCGGGACTGGAAGTGGTTAGGACTAGAATTGTTTAGGTGTAATTGGGGTAAAGTGTAAATTCATGATTTAGCTCTATATAGTTCAAGCCTGATCATATGAAGAGGTTATCTTATCTTAACTCCCAGAAGTCATATACAGCTTTCTTGTGTCTGGATATCCATGTGCCAGAGCACAAAATACCCTCCTTTTTGTATTGCTCCAAACTATGGCCCCTGGGCCACATCTGGCCCTCTATAAGATCTTATACAGCCTGCAGCAAGGGCCAATGGCCTATCCCTATGCACAGATTGAGGGTTCAGATCTGCAGAGGTTCCCTATGGTCTCTTCTTTGACCTAATGTAAGAGAGAATTTAATAAGGACTCTAATGCAAGGGGGGCTCCAGTAGAGATCATCCTAATGTAAAAAGTCTCTGATGTAAGGTGTACTCTGATGAAGACCGTGATGTAAGGGGAGACTCTGATGTTAGGAGGACTTGGATGGGGACCCTGACATAAGGAGGGGCTTTGATAGGGACACTAATGTAAGGGGGACTCTAAGGAGCACCCTGATGTAAGGGGAGACTCTGATGTTAGGAGGACTTGGATGGGGACCCTGAAATAAGGAGGGACTTTGATAGGGACACTAATGTAAGGGGGGCTCTAAGGAGGACCCTGATGTAAGGGGAGACTCTAATGTATGGGAGGATTTTGATGGGGACTCTGATGTGAGGGGGGACTTTAAGGGGACGCTGATAAAAGGAGAGGGGGCTCTGATGTAGGGGAGGACTGTTATAGGGACACTAATGTCAGGGGGTACTTTGATGTGAAGAGAACTCTGAATGGGACTCTGATGTATGGGAGTTCTTTGATGGGGACTCTGATGTAAGGGGGACTTTAAAGTGAGGAGAACCCTGATGCAAGGGGGGAATCTGATGTAAAGGAGAACTTTCATTGAGACCCTGATGTAAAGGAGGACTCTTAATAGGGACACTAATGCCAGGGGGGACACTAACGGAAATACTGATGTAAAGGGAGTTCTTTGATGGGGACTCTGATGTAAGGGGTGCTTTAAAGTAAGGAGGACCCTGATGTAAGGGGAGACTCTAATGTATGGGGACTTTGATGTGAGGGGGAACTTTAAGGGGACCCTGATAAAAGGTGAGGGGGCTCTGATGTAGGGGAGGACTGTTATAGGGACACTAATGTCAGGGGGTACTTTGATGTGAAGAGAACTCTGAATGGGATACTGATGTATGAGAGTTCTTTGATGGGGGCTCTGATGTAAGGGGGACTTTAAAGTGAGGAGGACCCTGATGTAAAGGATGACTTTGATTGGGACCCTGATGTAAAGGAGGACTCTTAATAGAGACACTAATGCCAGGGGGGACACTAAAGGAAATCCTGATGTAAAGGGAGTTCTTTGATGGGGACTCTAATGTAAGGGGGACGTTAAAGTAAGGAGGACCCTGATGTAAGGGGAGACCCTGATGTAAAGGAGGACTTTGATTGGGACCCTGATGTAAAGGAGGACTCTTAATAGGGACACTAATGCCAAGGGGGAAACTAAAGGAAATCCTGATGTAAAGGGGGGGTCTGACGTATGGGGACTCTAATGTATGGGAGGACTCTCTGATAGGGACACTAATGCTATGGGGAACTCTGATGCGAGGAGTACTCTGAATGGGACTCTGATGTAAGAGAGGACTTTGATGGGGACCCTGATGTAAGGGGGGACTTTGATAGTTATACTAATGTAAGGGGTACTCTAAAGTAAGGGGGACCCTGATGTAAGGGAGAACTTTGATTGGGATAATAATGTTAGGGGGGCTCTGATGGGAATCCTGATGTAAAGGGGGAATCTGATGTATAGGGAAACTCTGATGTAAGGGGAGACTCTCTGATAGGGACACTCATGTAATGGGGGGATTCTGATGTGAGAAGTACTCTGAATGGAACTTTGATGGGGACTCTAATGTAAGCGGGACTCTAGAGTAAGGAGAACCCTGATGTAAGTTGAGACCCTGATGTAAAGGAGGACTCTAATAGGGACACTACTGTCAGTGGGGACTGATGGGAATCCTGATGTAAAGGGGGAATCTGAGATATGGGGGAACTCTCTGATAGGGACACTAATGTAATGGGGGATTTTGATGCAAGGAGTATTCTGAACGGGACTGTGATGTAAAGGAGGACTTTGATGGGGTCATCATCACTGTGCTCCACCCACTACAGTAGGTTGGGGGGTGGGGGGGACAAGACCAATCACCCTGCACAAGAAGAGAGAGCTGCAGTGAGCGGTCGTATTACCGGAATCTCCTGCATACACTTGATTACTGCACAGATCTAGGTGAAAATACTCCAGCCCCGTCCAGCCCGTTAAATATGGCCGCCTTGACGGATCATCTTTGGAAGCTCTTCCTGCATGCTATGTAGATATCAGGGTTGGAAGGAGACTGAGAAGGATACCTTTGTAGTCTGTGTGTTACTCCTAGAGGAACGGGACGAATGAAGTATATGCCACGTGCTGCCCACACTCCAGGCTGTGATATAGAAAACGCATTTGCCGCTTTCTCTGGGGTCTCCTTTTTTTGATTGAGCGTAAACTATCGCTATTACTCCTAAAAAATCTGTGGCTCTTTTGTACACCTCTTGAGAAGCGTTATTTCCTGTGTGTGGGGCAGTGAGTGATCTGTCAAATGGTGTGACTTTTTCTGTAGACGTAGATTAGAAATTCCTCTGTTCCTCTCTCTGGGCTCTCTATGGAGCCTGAAAATAAATCACAAGTTGATATTTGCAAAGTTTTAACACCGCCTGCCTGTTTTTATTTTATTTTACCTTGCCCGTAGTCACAGAGCTCTTAGCCCTTGTACACACACGGTCGGAGATTCCGACAACCAAATCCGTCGGAGTAATTCCGACGGATTAATTCCGGAAGAGGTCCGGAAGTGATGTTGCATACACACGGTTGGACTAAGTTGTCGGAAAATCCGATTGTACATAACGTGATGACGTTATTTTGTTACAACGGGACTACATTCAGGCTAGTAGCCAATAGCTTTGGTCTAGGAATTTGATCTGAGCATGCGTGGCACTTTGTCCGTCGGAGTATGTCCAATCGGAGCATTTTGTCGGAAAATTTTACCGGCAAGTTGGAAAAATTGGTCCGTCGGATATTCCGATGGAAAAAGTCCGATGCAGACCACACACATTCGGAATATCCGACAAAACAGTCCGATAGGAATCATTCCGACGGAATCTCCGACCGTGTGTACAAGGGCTTAGACCACCGACAACCCTCCTTTTACCAGTGTCAGTGGGAACATCAAGAAGCTTCGCCCCTGGCCTGGACTGGTTCCTAAGATTTCCAATTAACCTTTCACAGATGATTAGATACCCTTACTCCCTTCTAGAAAAAAAAGTGCCTGAAACAGGGATTCTTGTATTACGTGAGTTTTATGGACCCCTGACCATCACACCTATATGAGCTTGTTGGACATCCCATTCCAAAACCATAGTGATTAATGTGGAGTTGCCCCTCTTTGGGGCTATAACAGCCTTCACTCTTCTAGAAAGACTTTCATGAAGATTTTGGAGGGTGTCTGTGGGAATTTGTGCCCATTTGTGAGGTCATGTACTAATGTCGGATGAGAAGACCTGGCTCGTAATAAGCATTTCACTTCATCCCAAAGGTGTTCAGTAGGGCTGAAGTCTAAAGCCCCGTACACACTATCAGATTTTCTGCTGAATTTTGTCTTAAGATTTACCAAAACCATGTAGTGCAAGGGCCTGCCTGATTGCATACACATTGAAACTCCTAAGGTTTGACCTCATATTATATGGTTTTGGTAAATCTGAAGGAAAAACTCAGCAGAAAAACTGATAGTGTGTATGGGGCTTTAGACTGTAAAGTGTGTATTAATGCCACGTACACACGATTGGACTATCTGGCGGACTTAGTCCGGCAGACAAACCGGCGGACTTTGCAGCGGAGATCCTGCCCACACACGACCGGACTTTTCCGGCGGACTTTTGAAATAAACGGACTTGCCCACACATGGAAAAAAGTCCGTTCATTTTAAACGCGGCTCCAGGTAGACGGAACTAGCGCAGGAAGTCAATGTCGCCGCCTCCATCGGCGAGATTGATACCTCGCTGGCCCCGTGCACGTAGCCTGGCCATTCAGGAAAGGGGGGGGGGGGACGAGCGAGCGCCCCCCCCCCCCCCCCACCAGGCCGCACCAGGCCGCGTGCCCTCAAATTCCCTCTGAAACCAGTGCTGAGCTACTTAAGGGCTTAGTTCACCTTTCACATAAAGAGTAGCAAAAGCAGCAACAAAGATTTCATAATCCATAAGCATCTACTACTCTGAAGTCTGCAGAGTATCGCACCCACAATATCCAATGCAGTGCACAGGCTCTTGCAGTGTGTACCCCAGGAGCGCAAGAAAAAAAACAAATGCAGTCGCCTCTGAGTTATTCCCCATACACACTATCAGATTTTCTGCTGATTTTTTTCCGTCAGGTTTACCAAAACCATGCAGTACAAGGGCCTGCCTGATTGCATACAAATTGAGACTCCTAAGGTTTGACCTCATATTATATGGTTTTGGTAAATCTGAATGAAAAAATCAGCAGAAAATCTGATAGTGTGTATGGGGCTTATAGGTCTTCAGTAGGGCTAAAGGCTAAAGGTGTTTAGTAGGGTTGAGGTCTAAAGGTGTTCAGTAGGGTTGAGGTCCAAAGGTGTTTAGTAGGGTTGAGGTCCAAAGGTGTTCAGTACGGTTGAAGTTCAAAGGTGTACAATAGGGTTGAAGTCTAAAGGTGTTCAGTAGGGCTAAAGTCTAAAGGTGTTTAGTAGGGCTAAAGTCTAAAGGTGTTTAGTTGGGTTGAACTCTAAAGGTGTTTAGTAGGGCTAAAGTCTAAAGGTGTTTAGTTGGGTTGAACTCTAAAGGTGTTTAGTTGGGTTGAACTCTAAAGGTGTTTATTTGGGTTGAACTCTAAAGGTGTTTAGTTGGGTTGAACTCTAAAGGTGTTTAGTGGGGTTGAACTCTAAAGGTGTTTAGTTGGGTTGAACTCTAAAGGTGTTTAGTTGGGTTGAACTCTAAAGGTGTTTAGTTGGGTTGAACTCTAAAGGTATTTAGTTGGGTTGAACTCTAAAGGTGTTTAGTGGGGTTGATCTCTAAAGGTGTTTGGTAGTGTTGAGGTCCAAAGGGGTTCGGTAGGGTTGAGGCCCAAAGGGGTTCGGTAGGGTTGAGGGCCAAAGGGGTTCGGTAGGGTTGAGGTCCAAAGGGGTTCAGTAGGGTTGAGGTTCAAAGGTGCTCAGTAGGGATCTGCTACTGATGGCTTTTTTGCCAGATACCACAGCATACCTTCAGAGGTCTCATGGGGTCCATGCCTCGAAGGGGCAGGGCTGTTTTGGTGGCAAAAGGGGGGCCTATTTATTATTAGATAGGTGGTCATAGCTAACCAGTGTATGGAGTATGCAGATCTCAAGCCTTTCATAGGTGCAGTCACAGCAGAGATTACCGGATCACTTTGGTAAGTGCATTACTGTGCATGTCATTTAGCAGGCTTAGCAGTTCATGTATAGGCTTCCATCACACACACACATATATATATTGGCCTTTAAGAATGTTAATTCTGAGAAGTTGTAGTAACACGTCTTGGTTTCCGCTGTCACGCCACCGTTATCTGTGCATGTTTGTGTACGTGCCATGTGTGTAGTGTGACGGCAGCTCCCAGACCTGCCAAAAATCCCATTTTTGCTTGCCATCTGCCATAGCGGAGGGAACACCTGTCAGGGACAGCTGCTGGATGGGGCGGCGTAGGTAAGAGATGAATCAGTTCCACTCTCGAGTTGGCCGCATTCAGGTAACACATGGATCGCACCGTGTAACGCCAAATGTTTTCCTGCACCCTCCTTCTCACCAGGTGCGACACACAACCATGCTGCGTACAGGGTCTAGAGCTATGTCGACCCCCCCCAACAATAACTCTCCTGAAGAAAACATACAGCTAAACCTTCCCACAGATGGCACAGTCTTTAATGATTTCTACTAAAAAAAACTCTGCTACCTGAAGAAATTACAGCTCATAACCAGAGCTATTTAAAGTAGATCTAACCCAATAACTAAAATTCTAAATAAACTTTAAAGATTTAGTTTAAATATATTCCTCAATAGCCACAAAGCATATAAATCCACTTTTACCTTTGCAAACTCAGATATTATCTTGTAAAAGTGAACATCATCACTGGGCTGTACATAGCCTATGCAGAGAGCTGAGGCGTGGGAGGGGCCCAGGAGGACCCATAAGGCAGCCTTTCAAAATTAGTCACAAGTGCAAAGCTTATTTCAGGTGCCGGCAGCTCCCATAGACTATACAATTAAGCCCCACTAGGAGGCAAAGCGCCTCCTAGCCTTCGGGCACTCTTTTTCATTTGTTTTCAATAAAGTTGTTGAAGAATTGTGGATTGAAGGAGGGGGGCTCAGTTTAATTTGTTTCTCAATAATTCTAAAAGCTGTTTACAAAGCCCATCTCTGGGAAATATTAGCATTTTATTACTATTGGGGTAGTTATTCTCCCCTTGGAGCCACTATCCCACTCACACCAATGAATGGAGGCGGTATTCTCCCTTGGGGTCTACGATCCCACTGACTCCAATGATTTGGGGAACTATTCTTCCCTGGTGGTCTATCCCAATGAACACCAATGGTTATAGGGCTCTGGGAAATATTAGCATTTTATTACTATTGGGGTAGTTATTCTCCCCTTGGAGCCACTTTCCCACTCACACCAATGAATGGAGGCGGTATTCTCCCTTCGGGTCTACGATCCCACTGACTCCAATGATTTGGGGAACTATTCTTCCCTGGTGGTCTATCCCAATGAACACCAATGGTTATAGGGCTCTGGGAAATATTAGCATTTTATTACTATTGGGGTAGTTATTCTCCCCTTGGAGCCACTATCCCACTCACACCAATGAACGGAGGCGGTATTCTCCCTTCGGGTCTACGATCCCACTGACTCCAATGATTTGGGGAACTATTCTTCCCTGGTGGTCTATCCCAATGAACACCAATGGTTATAGGGCTCTGGGAAATATTAGCATTTTATTACTATTGGGGTAGTTATTCTCCCCTTGGAGCCACTTTCCCACTCACACCAATGAATGGAGGCGGTATTCTCCCTTCGGGTCTACGATCCCACTGACTCCAATGATTTGGAGAACTATTCTTCCCTGGTGCTTTCTATCCCAATGAACACCAATGGTTATAGGGCTATTCCCCCTGAGGTCACAATCCCACTCACTTTGATTAATTCAGGAGTTATTTTCCCTTAGGGATCCAACATCAATACTTGACCACTGAATACATTCGAGATGAATTGGAATTGCAGTGGCGCGCCAGGGTCTTGTCATCCAATATCATTACTACACCTCAACCCTACTGAACATCTTTGGGATGAACTGGAATTCCAGTGGTGCCCAGGTCTTCTCATCCAGCATTAGTACCTGACCTCAACCCTACTGAATACATTTGGGATTAATTGGAATTCCAATGGCACTAAGGTCTTCTCACCTTACTTCAATTCAACCCTACTAAACATATTTGGGATGAACTGGAATTCCAATGGCGCCCAGGTCTTCTCAACCAACATAAGTACCCGACATCAACACTTACTAAACACCTTCGGGATTAATTGAAATTCCAATGGTGCCCAGGTCTTCTCATCTAACATCAATACTTCACCTCAACCCTACTGAACACCTTTGGAATGAATTAGAACCGTGATTATGAACCAGATCTTCTCATCCAGTATCAGTACCTGACTTCACAGATGGGCACAAATTCCCACAGACACCCTCCAAAATCTTGTGGAAAGCCTTTCTAGAAGAGTGAAGTCTGTTATGGCCACAAAGAGAGGCAACCCCGTATTATTGGCCATGGTTTTGGAATGAGATGTCCAACAAGCTCATATAGGTGTGATGGTCAGGGATCCTCAAACTCTTGGCCATGTAATGTATATGCAAAAGAAGAATATCTATGTAGCAGGTTCATTGAGAATCTTGGTAGCCAGTTCAGGTCGGGGGTGAAACTTCTTGATGTTCCAGCTGGCAAAAAAAAAAGGAGGCTGTTATGGCTACAAAGGACAGTAGGGGGGTCAACTCCATAATAATAGCTATGGTTTTGGATTGGGATGTCCAACAAGGTCATTTAGATGTGAGGGCCACATGGCATAGCTCCCGATTATAGCCCTTAAAACAGGGGTGCCCAACCTTTTGAAGGACAAGGGCCACTTAAGCGACTTGGTAACCAGTCGCGGGCCACAATGAGTGGGGCACGCAGATGGCAGGTCCTTGTCCGCTCTGCATATGCAGAGCGGACATGGGCATAGCCCACGAAACTCTTTTTTTTTTTTGCGGATCGGTTTGAGGGTAGGACACAAGTCGGTTTACATCAGCCACTCCTTAGAGGTGAATGGAGGGTCCAATTGGGTTGGACTGTCCGTGTGAAAGGGGCCCAAGTCTCCTTTTACACTGATGCACTGCAGTTTTCCCGCACCGCGGGTGCAACGCAGTGTACCTGTTAACAACAGTATTCTATTCCATCCCAGAGCAGGAGGTCGCGGGCCACATCAGAGGGCTCCGCGGGCCACATGCGGCCCCTGGGCCACTGGTTGGGCACCCCTGCCTTAAAATATCCAAGAAGCCAACATCAGATTCAGAAACCATGAACAACCGAAGCGTTGTTTATGGGTGTATATGCATTCAAGATTGCTGCTGGCCTCAAAGTGCCCGAATGCAGAACGTTCAGCAATTATTCAGCTTCAGAAAGTCATTTTTTTTCAGTGCAGGTTTGGACCATGAAAGAGGAAATTTGATTGGATGTTGTTTACCCAGCAGTTTCTTTTCATCCTAAAAAAAAAAAATACAGCATCTTGGCTGACTTTGGCTACTTTTTTTTTTTTTTTTTTCTACTTATTTTATTTTGCTTTTAACTTCAAGAAATGACCAAATTATCGTGCCAACCCAATTCAGTACACATGGCATCTGGCTCGAGGACCCGTGCCAAGTCGCTGCTGATCTGAAGCTGGCACAGGAACGCGTCAGATGGCATGCTGGGAAATGTATGTTGTAAAGAAAACATTCTCCGGTATGAAAGGGAAAGTAAGGTGAAAGGCAATCTATAGACTTTATACAGCAGTGTGTGTACGCCAATGTGGAATAAACAGGTTTGATATCCAAGTACACTTGATAGCGCAACCATCACTTTTGCAGTTTTTATGCTGCTGGTAAAAAATAACATATGTAAATAAAAAAATATTAAACTAATTTTTTTTTTAGAAATGGTTATAGAAGTAGTAGTTTCAATATCAATCCAGTTTACTGAGCAAAGCACGTTCTCAAAGACATGCATTGCCTTTGGCCACCGAATTGGGTTCTCCAGCCTTTCGCAACCTTTTTATAATTAGAGGAACCCCTAAAATAATTTTCAGATCTTAGGGAACCCCTAAAAAAAACTTCAATGGGGGGGTCAATGACAAAATGCCCCTTACATTGGTGGTCAGTAGAGAGAATGCCTCTCTTACATTGGTGATCAGTAGGAAGAATGCAGCCCTTACAGTGGTGGTCAGAACGCAACCTTTATGGACTACTAAAATGATCACTGCTGTCATTCTGCTGGCTTAACCAAGTGGCGTCAGTCCTGGAACTATGCAGACACCATCAGATTGGAGGTCAGTTAGCCACCACTCATGAAACCCCTAGCAAACTTTGGAGGAACCCCCTAGGGTTTCACAGAACCCTGGTTGAGAAAGGCTGGAGTGCTCAATGGATCCGTCATTAAGCCAAGTCAAAGAATACTATTGTCTCTTATCTATAGTACTACAATGAGCTGTCAATCTGACCACACTGTGCTAATATCTCATTTGGACTGCACATTTCAAATTTGTAACTATAAAACCCACCCCCCTTGTGCCCCCCCCCCCCCTATAGGGATGAAGAAAGCAAAAGGTGTCCCATAGTTCTGATACTGCCCTAGGGTGACAACAGTGATCCTCCATTATCAAGTAATGTAGCCACCATAAATTACTAAGGAAGGACAAGAAATCTCAAAAGCTGCACATCACACAAAACCCTCATCCATAAAGTAGAAGCAGCCCCAACCTAGACTCTGTCCAGACCATGGCCACCAACGCGTTTCTCCCTGCCCACAGGGCTTAGTCATAACTGAGGCTGCTTCTACTGTTCGTATGATGTGCGGTCTTTGGGATTTATTTTATTTTTCTTCCTTAGTGCATACTTCTTGATGGAAACCCCACCTCTTACCTGAATTGTGGGGTGCATCTACCTGAAGAATCCTGTTTTTTTTAAGTTTCTTTTTATCTAGCACAGTTGCGCCTAAACCACTATATCACAAAGGTCTGACAATGATGAACGAGAACTACTACAAGTCTCAACTTCCACTGCAGCAGAGGCACTTAACACAAGTTCATAACCAGAGTTGGCTAGAAATATTGAATAAAACACCAGTGAAAAATAAACAGTCCCAATGTGGTAAATAAGTTCTGTGATAGCATCCGCACCATCCGCCACCATTAGTTGAACAATCCAATGACAATCACTTCCACCATCGGCAAAATGGTCGCTTACCAGATTGCACGGACCTTCTATCACAGAAGGTCAGTGATGCTTGTGGCTCTAAACCCAGCCAGGGACTTTGACCATCCCAGGAACCTCCTAAAGTATATGGGCCTCTGTCCAGGTACCAATATAACAGGTGGCCCCCAAATTACAAGAAACCATTATAGTATAAAAAAAATCTTTAAAACTTCATTCAAAGTATAAAATAATGCACTAACGACATGAAGTACATATAATCGCATTGGGAGTAGTACAAGCTGGCTACTCGTAGCCACCTGTCCTTCCTGGACTTGAGAAGCACCGTGACGTCAGAACATCGCTCCGCCCTATGCGTTTGTTATAAGATGACGTTGTGCCCCGGACAATCCTTCATCGGATGGTGCGGATGCTATCTTAGAACTGTTTTACCACATTGGGACTGTTTTTATTTTTCACTGGTATTTAATTCAATATTTCTAGCGCATCTCTGCTTATGAACTTGTGTTAAGTGCCTCTGCTGCAGTGGAAGTTGAGACTTGTAGTAGCTCTCATTCATCATTGTCAGACCTTCGTGATATAGTGGTTTAGGCACAGCTGTGCTAGATAAAAAGAAACTAAAAAAAAACAGGATTCTTCAGGAAGACGCACCCCACAATTCAGGTGTCTGTTCCCAATTGTCTTGTCCCTCTTCAGGTGTGGGTGCGGCTCAGTATGCAACCATATGCAAAGAACAAAACAAAAAAGTCCAGATGGCCGCACTCCAATGAAAATAATTCCTTTATTTAATGTAGATCCATATACATATAAACAGCGGCGCAGATCGGGGCACCAAGCAGCGGCGGGGACCGGGGCACTAGGCAGCGTCGGAGTTCCCGACATCAGCCAGCGGCTCTCCTCGCTTCCGCCGTGCATCTCCTCACCTCCTCCTAGGCGTCCAACAGGAGTGCCTGTCCTTTCAGCCAATCGAGTGACGGGTATCATTCCCTCTTTCTGATTGGCCAGGAGGAGGATCAGTGTTGCAACAGTGAATATTCATTCGCTGTTGCAGTCCACCTCCGGACGCAATTCTCTGCGCCCAGAGCCCACCCTATTTTGAAGCCTATTAGAGCCTCTAGCTCTAATCAGTGCTTCAAAAAACACATAAGTGCCATAGGAATAAATGCGCCCGGCATCCTGAAAAGGGCTGGGCACGTGAATAGGGAGGGCGTCGGGGCATGGAGGGGGGGGGGGCAGCGCCTGTGTGCCCACAATGGACAGGAGGCTGCCCCTGGGGTACATGTCACGATCAAGTCTGTGAGGTCCTTGCCTTTAGTATTGAGATCCAGAAAGTGTTCCATGCTTTCTCCAGCATCATACCATCTTTCTGCCGGCCAGGAGAGCCCACAGAGCGGCTGAGACAGCATACCTTCTACTGACCAGTGTGATGGATGCCCCATGGAGCGTTTACCCATGGATGTACCCTTCGGCTCTGACAAGTCGCGCTCCGTTCTGTACTATGGAACCGTTCTAATAGGAGCGACTCAAGTCGCTCCGACTTAGAAAAAAGGTTCCTGTACTACTTTGGGGCGACTTCAGGCGACTTGCATTGACTTCTATACAGAAGTCATTTTGCAAGTCGCCGCTGATCGTGTGCAGGTCGCGGCGCTGCAAGTCGTGCTGCCCCTGTGTGAACCGAGCCTTCCTTGTTTACCTAGATGTAAGTTACTAAGTGTGTTTTTTATTAATACACACTTTACAGTCTAATGCCCTGTACACACACGGTCAGACTTTTCACCGGAAAATGTGCGATCGGATCGATGTTGTTGGAAAATCCGATCGTGTGTGCTCCATTGGACTTTTTCCATCGGAATTTCCGATGCACAAAGTTTGAGAGCAGGATCTAAAATTTTCCGACAACAAAATCCTATCGTTTAAATTCCGATCGTGTGTAGACAAATCCGACGGACAAAGTGCCACGCATGCTCAGAATAAATTACGAGACAAAAGCTATTTGCTACTGGCCCTCTTTATAGTCCCATCATACGGGTTCTACGTCACCTCGTTTTGAACGGTCGGGTTTTCCGACAACTTTGTGCGACCGTGTATATGCAAGACAAGATTGGGCCAAAATCCGTCGGAAAAAATCCGATGGATTTTGTCGTTCGACTGTCCGACTGTGTGTACAGGGCATTATGCCAGCAGAAGACCTTTTGGTCGGAAAATGCGACCGTGTGTATGCCCCATCGGACTTTTGCTGGCCGAATTCCCACCAGCAAAAGATTGAGAGCAGCTTCTCAATTTTTCGGTCGGAAAAAGTTTAGATCGGAAATTCCGATCGCCTGTACCAATTCCGACGCGCAAAATTCCTACACATGCTCGGAAACAATTCGGCGCATTCTCGGAAGCATTGGACTCCATTTTCATTTTGTCGTCGGTATGTCCGACCATGTGTACAGAGCATAGCTCAGAGGCGCCTGCATTTTGTTTTTTTACTTGCTCCCCTGGGGTACACACTGCAAGAGCCTGTGCATTGCATTTGAGATTGTGGGTGCGATGCTCTGCAGACTTCAGAGTAGTAGATGCTTATGGATCATAAGATCATTGTTGCTTTTGCTACTTTTTATGCGAAAGGTGAACTAAGCCTTTAAGTAGCTCAGCACTGGTTTCAGAGGGAACTTGGGGACCCCCTGTCATATAAGGGATGGTGTTCCCCGGATGCCCAGGTAACAAAGGCATTGATCCCGGCTGCACCTCTGTTCAGCCTGGGAACGTCACACTGCGATTACCATTTAAAAATCCTCACCCGCACGCCAAAACTGATGTCGCCCGTACACAGAGCCTTTTTTTTTTTTTTCCAGGCACCCAGGCTGTTAACTGCGCTCGTCGCTATTAACCGTCTATACATTATCATGTCTGAGTATGCAAAATGGGTCATCTGAGGCTGTACACAGTATGGCAGTTGTAGCTGAATGGTGTGCTGGGCAGAAATGTGTACACGGCCATCTGTCTAAAAATCTGTCAGACTTTACAGGCATGGCCCCGAACAGCCCACAGGGGCCCCAGATCCAAGTGCTGCGCAGATCGTCCAACAAAGCAGAGCTCCGCATTAAAGAGAAAATTGCGCGCCCCGCAGCAAATTAATCGTCTGCTCAGCTGATTTAAAGGAACACCCCAGACTGGAAACAAAGCCGTTCTGTTCATCTGCCTGTAAAATCTGTTCCGCTTCCATATTTCCGGTGCTTGGTTTAGCTGAACGCTGAGGCTGAAAAAAACAAACAAAATGACGTTTATATCTACTTTAACCAGTTCACCTCCCATCTATGGACCAGGGCATGGAGGATGACACACACCCTGAGAAGGACACATGTAGGATGACACACACCCTGAGAAGGACACATGGAGGATGACACACACCCTGAGAAGGACACATGTAGGATGACACACACCCTGAGAAGGACACATGGAGGAGGACACACACCCTGAAAAGAACACGTGAAGGATGACACACACCCTGAGAAGGACACATGAAGGATGACACACACCCTGAGAAGGACACATGGAGGATGACACACACCCTGAGAACAACACATGAAGGATGACACACACCCTGAGAAGGACACATGAAGGATGACACACACCCTGAGAAGGACACATGGAGGATGACACACACCCTGAGAAGGACGCATGAAGGGTGACACACACCCTGAGAAGGACGCATGAAGGGTGACACACACCCTGAGGAGGACGCATGAAGGATGACACACACCCTGAGAAGGACACATGAAGGATGACACACACCCTGAGAAGGACACATGGAGGATGACACACACCCTGAGAAGGACACATGGAGGATGACACACACCCTGAGAAGGACACATGAAGGATGACACACACCCTGAGAAGGACACATGAAGGATGACACACACCCTGAGAAGGACACATGGAGGATGACACACACCCTGAGAAGGACACATGGAGGATGACACACACCCTGAGAAGGACGCATGAAGGGTGACACACACCCTGAGGAGGACGCATGAAGGGTGACACACACCCTGAGAAGGACACATGGAGGATGACACACACCCTGAGAAGGACACATGGAGGATGACACACACCCTGAGAAGGACACATGAAGGATGACACACACCCTGAGAAGGACACATGAAGGATGACACACACCCTGAGAAGGACACATGGAGGATGACACACACCCTGAGAAGGACGCATGAAGGGTGACACACACCCTGAGGAGGACGCATGAAGGGTGACACACACCCTGAGAAGGACACATGGAGGATGACACACACCCTGAAAAGAACACGTGAAGGATGACACACACCCTGAGAAGGACACATGAAGGATGACACACACCCTGAGAAGGACACATGGAGGATGACACACACCCTGAGAAGGACGCATGAAGGGTGACACACACCCTGAGAAGGACGCATGAAGGGTGACACACACCCTGAGGAGGACGCATGAAGGGTGACACACACCCTGAGAAGGACACATGGAGGATGACACACACCCTGAGAAGGACACATGAAGGATGACACACACCCTGAGAAGGATACATGAAGGATGACACACACCCTGAGAAGGACACATGGAGGATGACACACACCCTGAGAAGGACACATGGAGGATGACACACACCCTGAGAAGGACGCATGAAGGGTGACACACACCCTGAGGAGGACGCATGAAGGGTGACACACACCCTGAGAAGGACACATGGAGGATGACACACACCCTGAGAAGGACACATGGAGGATGACACACACCCTGAGAAGGACACATGAAGGATGACACACACCCTGAGAAGGACACATGAAGGATGACACACACCCTGAGAAGGACACATGGAGGATGACACACACCCTGAGAAGGACGCATGAAGGGTGACACACACCCTGAGGAGGACGCATGAAGGGTGACACACACCCTGAGAAGGACACATGGAGGATGACACACACCCTGAGAAGGACACATGGAGGATGACACACACCCTGAGAAGGACACATGAAGGATGACACACACCCTGAGAAGGACACATGAAGGATGACACACACCCTGAGAAGGACACATGGAGGATGACACACACCCTGAGAAGGACGCATGAAGGGTGACACACACCCTGAGGAGGACGCATGAAGGGTGACACACACCCTGAGAAGGACACATGGAGGATGACACACACCCTGAGAAGGACACATGGAGGATGACACACACCCTGAGAAGGACGCATGAAGGGTGACACACACCCTGAGAAGGACACATGGAGGATGACACACACCCTGAGAAGGATACATAGAGGATGACACACACCCTGAGAAGGACACGTGGAGGATGACACACACCCTGAGAAGGACACATGTAGGATGACACACACCCTGAGAAGGACACATGGAGGATGACACACACCCTGAGAAGGATACATAGAGGATGACACACACCCTGAGAAGGATACATGGAGGATGACACACACCCTGAGAAGGACACATGAAGGATGACACACACCCTGAGAAGGACACATGGAGGATGACACACACCCTGAGAAGGATACATGGAGGATGACACACACCCTGAGAAGGATACATGGAGGATGACACACACCCTGAGAAGGATACATAGAGGATGACACACACCCTGAGAAGGACGCATGAAGGGTGACACACACCCTGAGAAGGACGCATGAAGGGTGACACACACCCTGAGGAGGACGCATGAAGGATGACACACACCCTGAGAAGGACACATGTAGGATGACACACACCCTGAGAAGGACACATGGAGGATGACACACACCCTGAGAAGGATACATAGAGGATGACACACACCCTGAGAAGGACACATGGAGGATGACACACACCCTGAGAAGGATACATGGAGGATGACACACACCCTGAGAAGGATACATGGAGGATGACACACACCCTGAGAAGGATACATAGAGGATGACACACACCCTGAGAAGGATACATGGAGGATGACACACACCCTGAGAAGGATACATAGAGGATGACACACACCCTGAGAAGGACACATGAAGGATGACACACACCCTGAGAAGGACACATGGAGGATGACACACACCCTGAGAAGGACACATGGAGGATGACACACACCCTGAGAAGGACGCATGAAGGATGACACACACCCTGAGAAGAACACATGGAGGATGACACACACCCTGAGAAGGACACATGGAGGGTGACACACACCTACTTTAACCAGTTCACCACCCATCTATGGACCAGGGCATGGAGGGTGACACACACCCTGAGAAGAACACATGAAGGATGACACAAACCCTGAGATGGACACATGGAGGATGACATACACCCTGAGAAGGACACATGGAAGATGACACACACCCTGAGAAGAACACATGAAGGATGACACACACCCTGAGAAGGACACATGAAGGATGACATACACCCTGAGAAGGACACATGGAGGATGACACACACCCTGAGAAAAAAACATGGAGGATGACACACACCCTGAGAAGAACACATGGAGGATGACACACACCCTGAGAAGAACACACGAAGGATGACACACATCCTGAGAAGAACACGTGGAGGAGGACACACACCCTGAGAAGGATACATGGAGGATGACACACACCTTGAGAAGAACACATGAAGGATGACACACACCCTGAGAAGAACACATGAAGGATGACACACACCCTGAGAAGGACACATGAAGGATGACATACACCCTGAGAAGGACACATGAAGGATGACACACACCCTGAGAAGAACACATGGAGGATGACACACACCCTGAGAAGAACACATGGAGGATGACACACACCCTGAGAAGAACACATGGAGGATGACACACACCCTGAGAAGAACACATGGAGGATGACACACACCCTGAGAAGAACACACGAAGGATGACACACATCCTGAGAAGAACACGTGGAGGAGGACACACACCCTGAAAAGGACACATGAAGGATGACACACACCCTGAGAAGGACGCATGAAGGATGACTCACACCCTGAGAAGGACGCATGAAGGATGACACACACCTTGAGAAGAACACATGAAGGATGACACACACCTTGAGAAGAACACATGAAGGATGACACACACCCTGAGAAGGACACATGAAGGGTGACACACACCCTGAGAAGGACACATGGAGGATGACACACACCCTGAGAACAACACATGAAGGATGACACACACCCTGAGAACAACACATGAAGGATGACACACTCCCTGAGAAGGACACATGGAGGATGACACACACCCTGAGAAGGACACATGGATGATGACACACACCCTGAGAAGAACACATGAAGGATGACACAAACCCTGAGATGGACACATGGAGGATGACACACCCAGAGAAGGACACATGAAGGATGACACACACCCTGAGAAGGACACATGAAGGATGACACACCCTGAGAAGAACACATGAAGGATGACACACACCCTGAGAACAACACATGAAGGATGACACACACCCTGAGAAGAACACATGAAGGATGACACACACCCTGAGAACAACACATGAAGGATGACACACACCCTGAGAACAACACATGAAGGATGACACACACCCTGAGAAAAACACATGAAGGATGACACACACCCTGAGAACAACACATGAAGGATGACACACACCCTGAGAACAACACATGAAGGATGACACACACCCTGAGAAAAACACATGAAGGGTGACACACACCCTGAGAAAAAC
This sequence comes from Lithobates pipiens, assembly GCF_037356315.1. Lineage (NCBI taxonomy): Eukaryota > Metazoa > Chordata > Amphibia > Anura > Ranidae > Lithobates > Lithobates pipiens. The sequence goes on from NW_027507758.1 coordinate 605,583,330, forward strand.
ACATGAAGGATGACACACACCCTGAGAACAACACATGAAGGATGACACACACCCTGAGAACAACTCATGAAGGATGACACACACCCTGAGAACAACACATGAAGGATGACACACACCCTGAGAACAACACATGAAGGATGACACACACCCTGAGAACAACACATGTAGGATGACACACACCCTGAGAACAACACATGAAGGATGACACACACCCTGAGAACAACACATGTAGGATGACACACACCCTGAGAACAACACATGAAGGATGACACACCCTGCATTAGTGTTGTGGTTGGGATTCGAACCAGCGACCCTTTTTACTGCTAGGCGAGAGTGCTACCCACAACACCACTGTGCCTACTATGTAACTATATAAAAGCATGATATATTTTCTCCTAGCTCCCAACTGTCCCTGATAGCCTTGTCATTGCTTAACCTTTTTCGGTGTCCGAGCTGATTTTTGCGTTTTCTTGCACACTTTTGTTTTGTTTGTTTTTTTAGCCCTGAAGATTACATAAAACTCCAAAGCTTGATATATTTTCTCATAGCTCCCAACTGTCCCTGATTTGAAACAATGTCCCTCTGTCCCTCTTCCCCTCTCATTTGTCCCTCATTTGGGTCTGATCTATATAGTTGTATATAAAATTCACTTTTTATCTTTCAAAAAGTGTTTCCCCTTGCTAATCCTTTCATCTAAATTCTAAATTGCTGCATTTGTAAATTTTAAAAGCCAATATAAAAGAAGAGTAGTGGTAAAAAAAAAAAAGTCACTTGTGGATTTCATTAACTTTTTTTTTTTTGGTTAATTGTCCTTTAAGGAGGCGTGGCAGAGGGTGTGTTCGATGCCTACGTACATTTGCTATTAGGTGTCCCTCATTTCCATCTCAAAACGTTGGGAGGTATGTTTTGTGAAAGCAGACACCCTAGAGAATAAAATAGTGGTAACTCCAATAATTTATTTTTTTTTGTTACCAAAAATATGTAGAATACATATTGGCCTAACCTGATGAAGACATTTTTTTATCTTTACATTATTATTATTTTTTCTGGATATTTATTATAGCAAAAAGTAAACAATATTGTTTTTTGTTTTTTCAAAATTGTCGCTCATTTTTTAGTTTATAGCACAAAAAATAAAAACCGCAGAGGTGATCAAAGCCACCAAACAAAAGCTCTATTTGTGGGGAAAAAAAGGACGTCAATTTTGTTTGCAGTGTCGCACGACTGCGCAGTTGTCAGTTAAAGTGACGCAGTGCCAAATCGCAAAAAAATGGCCTGGTCAGGAGGGAGCTAAATCTTCCTGGCCTTAAGTGGTTAAAAAGCCCCCCTATAGGTCATCAGTTTTAGTGTTACGGGGGCAAGTCTGGTGCTAGAAACATTGCTCTCGCTGTGGCGTGTGCCTAGGCGCCCCAACATGTAGGCGTTTAGGTTCATGTGTGCATATATGTACTTGGGTGTAACTTTCATTTTTTATTATATAAAAAAAAAAAATATATATATATATATATATATATATATATATATATAAATATATTGTGTGCTGGGGAGCGGGGGGGGGCTATATACTGTGGAAGTGTATACTGGGGGGGAGGGAGCCTGTACTGAGGAGGGTATGTACTGGGGGTCTCTGTACTTTTGAAATGTGGGAGGGCGGCTGTACTAATGACTGATAAATCGATCAGTGGACATAAATGAATCTTTTTTTTTTTTTTTTTTTACATATACATGGTGCCAACAGTTCAGAGGGGAAGCACATTAACCTTTCAAGTTATCGCTCTTCGGCTGAAAATTTACAAACTTGTCCTTCGTTTTTTCGGCTCAAAAACCTTCTAACAATTTTCGATTTTATGCCCATTAACTGGCCGAAAAACGAAGGAACTGGCCAAATGATCGAATTTCGGACGATTTTTCATATAGTGCATGGCCAGCATAACCCTTCCCCACTCTATCCAAAACTAAAGTGAAAAGTTTTGCCTACACTTTAACACGTTTGCCCTTTACTGGCTCAGTCACTACTGGGTACAACAACATCTCCCATGATACAATGCAAAAGCTCGATTTACTGTGCATAAGGTGAGCTGCCAATCACCAGGAAGCACTGTAGAGGCTGGTTACAGGCAAAATAGCTTTATACGTTATGTCCTGAACTGTGTAATAGCCACACTCCCGTAACAAAGTAATAAGGGAAAAGATTTGATTCTAATTTTGTAATTTCTGACTTTCCTCATTCTTATACAATATCCTGCTAATCAGTGGGGTCGCTAGGGGGTGGCTACTGGGGCTATAGCCCCGAGTCTCTGCAGGAGTCCCCAACCTCTCTGCAGCTAGGTCACATAACAGAGCCAGCAGACAGAACGGGAGAGCTGGCAGGCAGAACGGGCTGCACAGGGGAACACAGAGTGGACGGGCTGCACGGGAGAGCAGAGATTGGATGGGCTGCATGGGAGAGCCATCCAAACGGTGGGTGGCCAGCACGGGAGATTTGGCGGGCAGAACAGGTAGCACGGGAGAGCGGAGAGTGGACGGGCAGCACAGAGCCGACCAAGCGGCAGGCGGGCGTGAGAGCAGAGAGATGACATCATCTCTCTCACCGCCTGCCCTGCATAACAGATGTTCTGTCGTCACTATGCAGCTGCGGGCAGCAGATAGTTTGCATCATCTCTCATTGCCCGCTCTCCCTCTGGGGACTCTGAGGTAAGGAGGGGCTCTCTGGGGACCCTGTTGTAAGAAGGGGCTCTCTGGGGACCCTGATGTAAAGGGGAGGCTCTCTGGGGACCCTGATGTAAGGGGGAGCTCTCTGGGGACCCTGATGTAAGGGGGGAGCTCTCTGGGGACCCTGATGTAAGGGGGGGGCTCTCTGGGGACCCTGATGTAAGGGGGGGCTCTCTGGGGACCCTGATGTAAGGGGGGGCTCTCTGGGGACCCTGATGTAAGGGGGAGCTCTCTGGGGACTCTGATGTAAGGGGGGCTCTCTGGCAACCCTGATGTAAGAGGGGGGGCTCTCTGGGGACTTTGATATAAGAGGGGGCTCTCTGGGGACCCTGGTGTGGGGGGGGGCTCTCTGAGGACTCTGATGTAAGAGGGGCTCTCTGGGGACTCTGATGTAAGAGGGGGCTCTCTGGGGACCCTGATGTAAGGGAGGCTCTCTGAGGACCCTGATGTAAGAGGAGGCTCTCTGTGGACCCTGATGTAAGAAGGGAGACTCTCTGGGGACCCTGATGTAAGAAGGGAGGCTCTCTGGGAACCCTGATGTAAGTAGGGAGGCTCGCTGGGGACCCTGATGTAAGTAGGGAGGCTCTTTGGGGACACTGATGTAAAGGGGAGGCTCTCTGAGGACCCTGATGTAAGGGGGGAGCTGTCTGGGGACCCCGATGTAAGGGGGGAGCTCTCTGAGAACTCTGATGTAAAGGGAAAGGCTCTCTGGGGACTGTGATGTAAGAGGGGTCTCTCTGGGAACCTTGATGTAAGGGGGGCTCTCTGGCAACCCTGATGTAAGGGGCTCTCTGGGGACTCTGATGTAATAGGGGGCTCTCTGGGGACCCTGATGTGAGGGGGGCTCTCTGAGGACTCTGATGTAAGAGGGGGCTCTCTGGGGACTTTGATGTAAGAGGGGGCTCTCTGGGGACTCTGATGTAAGAGGGGGCTCTCTGGGGACTCTGATGTAAGAGGGGTCTCTCTGGGGACTCTGATGTAAGAGGGGTCTCTCTGGGGACTCTGATGTAAGAGGGGGCTCTCTGGGGACTCTGATGTAAGTAGGGATGCTCTCTGGGGACCCTGATTTAAGGGGGGCTCTCTGGGGAACCTGATGTAAGTAGGAAGGCTCTCTGGGGACCCTGATGTAAGGGGATGCTCTCTAGGGACCCTGATGTAAGGGGATACTCTCTAGGGACCCTGATGTAAGGGGATGCTCTCTAGGGACCCTGATGTAAGGGGATGCTCTGAGGAACCGGATGTAAGGGGCAGGCTCTGGGGAACATGATGTTAGGGGCAGGCTCTCTGGGGACCCTGATGTAAGGGGCGGGCTCTCTGGGGACCCTGATGTAAGGTGATGCTCTCTGGGGACCCTGATGTAAGGGGATGCTCTCTAGGGACCCTGATGTAAGGGGATGCTCTGAGGAACCGGATGTAAGGGGCAGGCTCTGGGGAACCTGATGTAAGTAGGAAGGCTCTCTGGGGACCCTGATTTAAGGGGGGCTCTCTGGGGACCCTGATGTAAGGGGATGCTCTGGGGAACCTGATGTAAGGGGCAGGCTGTCTGGGGACCCCGATGTAATGATCATATAATATAATACATACAGTGGTGTGAAAAAGTGTTTGCCCCCTTCCTCATTTCCTGTTCCTTTGCATGTTTGTCACACTTAAGTGTTTCGGAACATCAAACCAATTTAAACAATAGTCAAGGACAACACAAGTAAACACAAAATGCAATTTGTAAATGAAGGTGTTTATTATTAAAGGTGAAAAAAAATCCAAACCATCATGGCCCTGTGTGAAAAAGTGATTGCCCCCTAAACCTAATAACTGGTTGGGCCACCCTTAGCAGCAACAACTGCAACCAAGCGTTTGCGATAACATGCAATGAGGCTTTTACAGCGTCCTGGAGGAATTTTGGCCCACTCATCTTTGCAGAATTGTCCTAATTCAGTTACATTAGAGGGTTTTCGAGCATGAATGGCCTTTTTAAGGTCATACCACAACATCTCAATAGGATTCAGGTCAGGACTTTGGCTAGGCCACTCCAAAGTCTTCATTTTGTTTTTCTTCAGCCATTCGGTGGTGGACTTGCTGGTGTGTTTAGGATCATTGTCCTGCTGCAGAACCCAAGTTCGTTTCAGCTTGAGTACACAAACAGATGGTCGGACATTCTCCTTCAGGATCTCTTGGTAGACAACAGAATTCATAGTTCCTTTTATCACAGGAAGTCATCCAGGTCCTGAAGCAGCAAAACAGCCCCAGACCATCAGGCCGCATACACACGCGGGGACTGTTCGCTCAACTTTGTCCGTCAAACAGTTTCAGCGGACAGTCCGCTCAAAATTAGCATGGACGGACTTGCCCACACACGACGAACGAACAGTCCGCTGAAACCGTGCGCGATGACGTGAACGGCACGTACGACGGGACGAAAAATACGACGTCCTATACACTGCAATACAACTTTCGGCGTGTAAATCCTTTCTGAGCATGCGCGGAACTTAGTTTGACGAACAAGCCTACACACGAGGGGACTGTTCGCTGAAACAAAGTTTCAGCGGACAGTTTTTCGGAATTTCCGAAAAACTTTGTTCAGCAGACTGTTCGCTGAAACTGTCCTCTGAAAGCCCACACACGAGCGGACTGTCCGCCGAAACACTGTTCAGCGGACAAAGTTGGGCGAACAGTCCCCGCGTGTGTACGCGGCCTCACACTACCACCACCATATTTTTCTGTTGGTATAATGTTCTTTTTATGAAATGCAGTGTTCCTTCTACGCCAGATATACTTGGACACACACCTTCCAAAGAGTTCCACTTTTGTCTCATCGCTCCACAGAATGTTGTCCCAAAAGTCTTGGGGATCATCAAGATGTGTTGTGGAGAAATTGAGAAGAGCTTTGATGTTCTTTTTGCTCAGCAGTGGTTTTCTCCTTGGAACTCTGCCATGCAGGCCATTTTTGCCCAGTCTTTTCCTGATGGTGGAGGCATGAACGCTGACCTTAACTGAGGCAAGTGAGGCCTGCAGTTCCTTGGACGTTGTTGTGGGGTCTTTTGTGACCTCTTGGATGAGTCGTCGCTGCGCTCTTGGGGTAATTTTGGAGCGGCCGGCCACTCCTGGGAAGGTTCACCACTGTTCCATGTCTTCGCCATTTGTGGATAATGGCTCTCACTGTAGTTCGCTGGATTCCCAAAGCTTTGGAAATGGCTTTATAACCCTTTCCAGACTGATAGATCTCAATTACTTTCTTTCTCAATTGTTCCTGAATTTCTTTGGGTCTCGGCATGATGTGTAGCTTTTAAGGATCTTCTGGTGGACCTTACTGTGTCAAGCAGCTCCTATTTAAGTGATGCCTTGATTGTGAACAGGTGTGGCAATAATCAGGCCTGGGTGTGGCTAGAGAAATTGAACTCAGGTGTGGACAACCACAGTTATAGTATGTTTTAACAAGGGGGGCAATCACTTTTTCACACAGGGCCATGATGGTTTGGATTTTTTTTCACCTTTAATAATAAACACCTTCATTTACAAATTGCATTTTGTGTTTACTTGTGTTGTCCTTGACTATTGTTTAAATTGGTTTGATGTTCCGAAACACTTAAGTGTGACAAACATGCAAAGGAACAGGAAATGAGGAAGGGGGCAAACACTTTTTCACACCACTGTATATATATATGTATGTGTGTGTATGTGTGTGTATATATATATATATATATATATATATATATATATATATATATATATATATATATATATATACACACAAACACGTAAATTATATACATGTGTATGCCCTCCCAAATGTATGAATTTACCGCTGCTATGGGCTCTAGCCCCATATCTTTTGTAGACCTAGCAATGCCCCTGCTGCTAATTAATCAGACTGGCCTTCTTATTTTAATTGTATTTTTTTTCTTACAGGAATTGACTGCGAAAGGATATGGAAATATTACCACTGAAATCCGAGAGGAGACCTCCTTCTACTATGCAGAGGATTATCACCAGCAGTATCTGAGCAAGATACCCAATGGGTACTGTGGACTGGGCGGTACTGGCGTCTCCTGCCCAATCGGTCTCAAGTAATCCTTGATAACGTAGTGTAGGGTTAGGTGCCTGCTCCCAGCATGCCTACTACAATGTTGGTGGGCAGTGCATGCTGGGACTTCTAGGTTTTTCACCAGGTCAGGTGTCTCGCAGCCATTATCTTTTTTGAGCTTCCCACCAAATATGTATTTTCTCAGGACAATCAATGTATACAGCAGCATTGATAATCTGGACTTTCCTTCAAGCTTTACTGTTGAATATTCACATTACTTGTGCAAGCAATAAATGTATTTGCTATGAGAAATAGCTGCTTTGTGTGATTCCTTTTTCATCAATCAGTCCTGTACTAAATAATATCTTATTAGATTTACTTCAGCATGGGTTCAAATCAAATGTACCAGTCAAGGCCAGAACAAGAAAGGGGGAGGTGGGCAGGAGGTGTGACTACCCAGGGCGCTGGTATCATGGGAGGTGGAGGGGCACCATGAGGAGATTTGTTCTAGGAGGGGAAATTTGGGGGGGGGGGGGTGATTTGTGCCAGGAGGTGGGATCACCAGGAATTTGTGCTTGCGGGGAGGGGACTTGTACTAGGAAAGGGAACTGGGGGATTGTGCTAGAAGCAGGGGATTTAAGAGAGGGAATTTGTATTAAGAGGGAACATTTAGTAGGGCGGATTTGGGCAGAGAATTTGTGCTAGTAGGCGCGATTGGGGAATATTTGTGCTGGGGGGGGTTGTACTTGGAGGGGAGATAAGGAAAGAGAGAGGATGTGTGCTTGGAGAAGGGATGGGGGAAAATGTGTGCTTGGATGGGGGGATTTTTATTGGGAGGAGGGAGAATTTTTGTTAGATTTTTTTTTGAGGAAGGGGGTGCTAAATAACCTTGCCCTGGCACTGGTCCCAGGGGCAGACCTTAGTGTCCACTGATTAAAAGGATGGCAGGAGTACCTGCTCAACAGCAGATTATCCAATAAGAAAATGTAATATAATAATGGGTCATGGGATGGCTGGAGCACCAGCTAGCTTTTTTTGTCATCGGATTATTCGAAGAAAAGACCTCAGTGGCCAATAGAAAGGTGCCCATTGGACAATGGGATGGCTGGAGCACCAGCTAGGTTCTTCATCGTCAAATTATCAAATAAGAAGACTTCAGCAGCAAAAATAAAAGTGCCCATCAAATAGTGGAATCAGGCTCAAGTTAGCCTCTTCAGAGTCTGATTATCCAAAGATAAGACCTCAGCAGCCATTAGAAAGGTGCCCATTAAATAGTGAGATAACCAGATACACCAGTTAGCCCCTTCAACATCTCACTTTGCAATCATAAGACCTCAGCTACCATTAGAAAGGTTCCCATCAAATACTGGGTTGAAGAGCACCAGTTAGCCTTTCCAACATCTAATCATCCAATGATAAGACCTCAGCGATCAATAGAAAGGAATTAATTGAATATTGGGATGACTGGAGCACCAGTTAGCCTCTTCAGCAGTGGTCATCAACTCTGTCCTCAGGGCCCACTAACAGGCCCTAACAGGTTTGCAAGATAACTGAAATACATCACAGGTGATATAATTTGCTGCTCAGTGATTGCACTATTCTAGTCTGCATCTCCCCAAGGAAATACATAAAACCTGGCCTGTTAGTGGGCCCTGAGGACAGGGTTGATGACCACTGCTCTTCAGAGATTGCTCACCCAATGATAAGATCTCAGCGATCAATAGAAAAGTTGAATAGTAGAATCACAGGAGCACCAACTAGCCTCTTCAACATCAGATTATCCAAAAAGGAAAGAAAGTGTTAGTGGGATATTGGGATGACTGAAGCACCAGCTAGCCTTCCCAACATTATATAATACAAGGTGAAGATGTTAGTGGCCAATAAAAAAGATGCCTATTGGATAGAAGGGATGACAGGAGCACCAACCAGCCTCCTCAGCATTCGATTGTCCAACAGGGAGACTTCAGTGGCTAATAGAGAGATACCCTTTGGATAGTGGGATGACTGGAGCACCAGCTAGCCTTCTCAAATAATCCAGTGATGAGACATCCGTGGCCAATAAAAAGTAGCCCATTGGATAAAGGAATGGCAGGGGCACCAACTAGCCACCTCAGCATCTGTTTATCCATTAAGGTGACATCAATGGCCACTGGATAGTTGGATGGGAGAAGCTGAAGTTGAGGCCATTGAGGAGGCATCCTTGGCCAATAAAAAAAATGCCTTTTGAGTAGAGTGATAACAGGAGCACCAACTAGCCTCCTCTGCATTGGTTTATTCACTAAGAAGACTTCAGTGGCCTTTAGAAATTTGCCCATTGGATAGTGGGATGACAGAAGCTGACATTGAGGAGACATACCTGGCCATTAAGAAAGATGCCCATAGCATAGAGTGAAGGCAGGAGCACAAACTAGTCTCCTAAGCATTGCTTTATCCAATAAGAAGACTTCAGTGGTTATTAGAAAGTTGTCCATTAGACAGAGGTATTACAGGAGCACCAATTATCCTCCTCAGCATCAGATTGCCCAATAGGGAGACTTCAGTGGCTAATAGAGACATGCCCATTGGATAGTGGGATGACTGGGGCACCAGCTAGCCTTCTCAACCTTAAGTAATCCAATGATGAGGCAACCATGGCCAATAAAAAGTTGCCCATTGGATAGTGGCCTCTTGTCTCCTCAACATCACCTTATCCAATAAGATGACATCAGTGGCCATTAGAAAGTTGCCCATTGGATAGTGGAATGGCAGAAGCTGAAGCTAAGGCCTTTGAGGAGGCATCATTGGCCAATAAATGCACAGAGTGATTACAGGAGCTCCAACTAGCCTCCTCAACATCGGATTATCCAATAAGGAGACTTCAGTGGCCAACAGAAAGGTACCCATTAGATTGACAGAAGCTGAGACTGAAGCCATTGCACCAGGATTCAGTGGAGTTCCTCATACATACATATAGTATGTCACATTTTTGTTAATATTTTATTATATCTTTTCATGTGACAACACTGAAGAAATTATACTTTTCTACAATGTAAAGTAGTGAGTGTAAAGCTTGAATAACAGTGTAAATTTGCTCTCCCCTGAAAATAACGCAACACACAGCCATTAATGTCTAAACCGCTGGCAACAAAAGTGAATAAACCCCTAAGTGAAAATGTCCAAATTGGGCCCAATTAGCCATTTTCCCTCCCCGGAGTCAAGGTTACCAAGACCCTGAAGCTGAGCTGCAGCACGGTGACCAAGACCATACAGTGATTTAACAGGACAGGTTCCACTCAGAACAGGCCTCACCATGGTCAACCAAAGAAGTTGAGTGCACGTGCTCGGCGTCCTATCCAGAGGTTGTCTTTGGGAAATAGACTTATGAGTGCTGGGCTGGGGGGTCAGCCAGTCAGTGCTCAGACCATACGCTGAACACTGCATCAAATTGGTCTGCATGGCTGTCGTCCCAGAAGGAAGCCTTTTCTAAAGATGATGCACAAGCCCGCAAACAGTTTGCTGAAGACAAGCAGATTAAGGACACTGGAACCATGTCCTGTGGTCTGATGAGACCAAGATAAACGTATTTGGTTCAGATGGTGTCAAGCGTGTGTGATGGCAACCAGGTGTGTGGCGGCAACCAGGTGAGGAGTACAAAGACAAGTGTGTCTTGCCTACAGTCAAGCATGGTGGTGGGAGTGTCATGGTCTGGGACTGCATGAGTGCTGCCGGCACTGGGGAGCTACAGTTCATTGAGGGAACCATGAATGCCAACAAGTACTGTGACATACTGAAGCCGAGCACGATCCCCTCCCTTTGGAGACTGGCCCGTACGGCAGAATTCCAACATAACGACCCCAAACACACCTCCAAGACAACCACTGCCTTGCTAAAGAAGCTGAGGGTAAAGGGTGATGGACTGGCCAAGAATGTCTCCAGACCTAAACCCTATTGAGCATCTGTGGGGCATCCTCAAACAGAAGGTGGAGGAGCGCAAGGTCTCCAACATCCACCAGTTCCGTGATGTCATCATGGAGGAGTGGAAGAGGACTTCAGTGACAAGCTGTGAAGCTCTGGTGAACTCCATGCCCAAGAGTGTTAAGGCAGTGCTAGAAAATAATGGTGGCCACCCAAAATATTGACACTTTGGGCCCAAGTTGGACATTTTCACTTAGGGGTGTACTCACTTTTGTTGCCAGTGGTTTAGATATTATTAATGGCTGTGTGTTGAGTTATTTTGAGGGGACAGCAAATTTACACTGTTATACAAGCTGTACACTCACTACTTTACATTGTAGCAATGTGTCATTTCTTCAGCATTGTCACATGAAAAGATAGAAGAAAATATTTACAAAAATGTGAGGGGTGTACTCACTTTCGTGAGATACTGTACGATGCAACAAGACAGGAATGGTGAGGGTTCATGTTTTCCTCAGCACACAACATCCCACGTTTCCTCATTATCCTACCTATGGGTTTATTTGGATTGATACATATCAGCAGGCAAGTCTGAAAACTAAAAGCAATTTAAATGCTTAACGAAAACAGGAAAAAAGTTCTTTATTGTCAGCATTCTTCTTTTTTTTTTAAACCCTGCAGACTAATATAGAGCAATTTAGTACCCTTATTTCTTCAGCTAAATTTGGAATTCCATCATAAACGACCGATCAGGAACTTAGTTGGGTTCTATCTTCTGAAAATGCGAGCTACCACTAGCTGAGTCAAACGCACCACACAGAGCCGTGCTAAAACATATGCCTGGCATGTACCCGGAGCAACTTTTCTGTTGTTAAAATGAGATGTATCCATGGAATGCCTGAACAGATGGCGCGAGGTAATTTACCCCACGTGCTGCGTTATATTCAGGTGTAATAATAAATCACTTTTATTTGGGGAGAGCACCTGGAACTACGGAACTAAATAACCCAATAAAGGGAATATGTTCTCTCTTTAAAAGGTGCATAGCAGTCGCATATGAAAATTGTGCATTTCAGTGGCCTTATTGGATATAGCTTGTCCACTGATTGCCTCGTTTTCTCATCCCAAAATTTTGCTGCGGGTGCCCTGCTAGCTAATCCCTAGTGTTGCTTGTATCCTCACATGCTGAATATACACTCACTGGCCACTTTATTTGGTACCCCTTGCCAGTACCGGGTTGGACCCCCTTTTCCCTTCAGAACTACCTTCATTCTTCATGGCATAGATTCAACAAGGTGTTGGAAACATCCCTCAGAGATTTTGGTCCATATTGACATGATGGCATCACGCAGTTGCTGCAGATTTGTTGGCTGTACATCCATGATGCAACTCTCCCATTCCACCACATCCGAAAAGTGCTCTATTGGATGAGATCTGGTGAGTGTGGAGGCCATTGGACTACGGTGAACTCATTGCCATGTTCAAGAAACCAGTAGTGAGATGTTTGTAGCTTTGTGACATGGTGCATTATCCTGCTGGAAGGAGCCATCAGAAGATGGGGACACTGTAGTCATAAAGGGATTGACATGGTCGGCAACAATACTCAGGTAGGCCGTGGGGTTTAAACGATGCTCAGATGGTACTAAGGGGCCCAAAGTGTGCCAAGAAAATATCCCCCACACTATTACACTACCACCACCAGCCTGATATGTTGATACAAGGTTGGACGGATCCATGCTTTCATGTTGTTTACACCAAATTCTGACCCGACCATCTGAATGTCGCAGCTGAAATCGAGACTCATCAGACCAGACAACGTTTTTCCAATTGTCTGTTGTCCAACTTTGGTGAGCCTGTGGGAATTGTAGCCTCAGTTTCCTGTTTTTGGCTGACAGGAGTGGCACCCGGTGTGGTCGTCTGCTAGACATAGACGCCGTCAAAAAATTTGTTTCGTTTCCTTACGTTCTGTTTCGTATTAAAAAAGAAATTTGTGTAATTCGTGTCTGAAATTCAATTCGAATACGAATTTTCGTTAGATTTGTAAACTTTTCGTTAAAATAACGAATGTTCGTTATGATGAATTTATCATTATGAGGGGTTCCCACCATCCCTGTGCTGACTTCCTGGGGTTTTAACTTTTAGGTTTGTTAACTTTTCGTAACAATTGCGAATTTTCGTTATGAATTTGGATCCGAAATTCGTAAACTAAATTTCTTATTTCCTACAGAATTCGTATGAATGTACGAATTTCCGGAAATTCGTACAAATTTTAGATTCGTACTAAACGAATGTGTGATTAGTTTCGTATGAATCTAAAATTTGTACGAATTTCCAGAAAATTCGTACATTCATACGAATTCTGTACGAAATATGAAATATAGTTTACGGATTTCGGATCCAAATTCATAGCGAAAATGTCTATCGTCTGCTGCTGTAGGTATTCTGCATACCTTGGATGTAAAGAGTGGTTATTTGAGTTACTGTTGCCTTTCTATCCTCTCAAACCAGTCTGCCCATTCACCTCTGACATCAACAAGGCATTTTCCCCCACACAACTGCCGCTCACTGGATATTTTCTCTTTTTTGGACCATTCTCTGTAAATCTGAGAGATGGTTGTGCATGAGAATCCCAGTAGATCAGCAGTTTTTGAAATACTCAGACCAGCTTGTCTGGCACCAACAACCATGCCACATTCAAAGTCACTTAAATCCCCTTTCTTCCCCATTCTTATGTTCGGTTTAAACGTCAGCAAGTTGCCTTCACCACGTCTAGATGCCTAAATGCATTGAGTTGCTGCCAGGTGATTAGCTGATTAGCAGTTTGTGTTACCACGCAATTGAACAGGTGTACCTAATAAAGTGGACGGTGAGTGTATATATGTATATACACACAAACTATATAGTGGCAACCATGGTGGATCAACTGGGACTTTGGGGACAGACTGGAGCAGAGTTGTGCTCACTCATTATTATGCGTAGGTGAGTTGTTTCTTTAATATTTTAGCACTATGCCTGCCAGTCCTAAATATAGCCACAATTACAAAGCCTTCCATCTTCCCTGACGCCTGCCTTTACATGAACTTTAATGGCATCCCAGTCTTAGTCCGTAGGGTTCAATATTGAGTTGGCCCACCCTTTGCAGCTATAGCAGCTATAACTCCTCTGGGAAGGCCGTACACAAGGTTTAGGAGTGTGTCTATGGGAATGTTTGACCATTCTACCAGAAGAGCATTTGTGAGGTCAGGCACTGATGTTGGACGAGAAGGCCTGTCTCACAGTCTCCACTCTAATTCATCCCAAAGGTGTTCTATCGGGATGAGGTCAGGACTCAGGACCTTGCTTTGTCAAACATTCCCATAGACACACTCCTAAACCTTGTGGACGGCCTTCCCAGAAGAGTTGAAGCTGTTATAGCTTTAAAGGTTGGGCCAACTCAATATTGAACCCTACAGACTAAGACTGGGATGCCATTAAAGTTCATGTAAAGGCAGGCATCACAATACTTTTGAGAATATAGTGTGTATATAGATTTATACTGATATATATATATATATATATATATACACACATATACATAAAATAACTAGAAAACATATTGCAGCACCATTTTGAAAGATCTTCTGCACTGGGATACTGATTACTGATAAACCATTACCTAAAGGATAACAATCAATCCCCGCTATTAGAGTGTGACATTTCATGGCAATTTCATGCTATAGATTTTATGACATCATGCTAGAGTGAGATAGATTTGATGTGATGGCGCTTTTATTGTTCTCGGCTACAAAAAGAAATGTTCCTTGGATATTGAAAAACCAAATAAATATATACCCTATAGACTGACGTCTGTTCTCTCTCTCTATGTAAGATTCCATTTCTCTTCCGTCTTTATCGGTCCATCTGTCTTTCTATACTTTGACTCACTGGCCCAGGACAAGCATGTAGACAAGGAGTCAGGGCTCGGGATTCATACCTCTTTTCTCCAAAATACATCCGTCCCTTTACACCACCCCAGTGGTTCTCAAATGTTTTTTTGTGTCATGAGCCCCCTACGCCGGAAGCAGTTGAAGCTTCTTTCACCCCCATCTGATATCCCACTTTACCTCTGACACCATCCTCATCCCTCTTCACTTCTGTGACACCATTGCATATCCCACCTTACCTCTGTGACACCATCCAACATCCCTCTTCACCTCTGTGACACCATTGCATATACCTCTTCACCTTTTTGATACCATGTGATACCCCTCTTATCCCCTGTGACACCATGAGATAATAGCTTGTCTAACCCATGACGTTATCTGATGTCCCTCCTTTCCCAGATACCTCTCCTGGCCTCTATGACACCATCTGATACCTCTACACACCCCGATACCTCTTTTGACCCCCATGACACCATCCAATATTCTTCCTCACGTCTTTGATACTGACACCCGTCTTTACGCCGATACCTCTCCTGACTCCTTTGACACCATCTGATACTCCTCTGCACCTTGATACTTCTTCTGACCCCCATGACACCATCCAATATATTGCCTCACCTCTTTGATACCATCTGATACCCCTCTTTACCTTGGTACCTCTCCTGTTTCCCGTGACACCATCTGACACCTCTCGGCACCCCAAAATCTCTCCTAACCCCTGTGACACCCTCTGATACCCCTACTCACCCTTGATAACTATCCTGACCCCAGTGACACCATTTGACAACATTCCTCACCCCCAGATATTTATCCTGGCACCTGTGATACCGGCCGATACTCCTCCTCAACTCTGATATCTCTCCTGAACCTCATGACACCATTGGACAACATTTCTCACCCCCAGATATTTATCCTGGCACCTGTGATACCGGCCGATACTCCTCCTCAACTCTGATATCTCTCCTGAACCTCATGACACCATTGGACAACATTTCTCACCCCCAGATATTTATCCTGGCACCTGTGATACCGGCCGATACTCCTCCTCAACTCTGATATCTCTCCTGAACCTCATGACACCATTTGACAACATTCCTCACCCCCAGATATTTATCCTGGCACCTGTGATACCGGCCGATACTCCTCCTCAACTCTGATATCTCTCCTTAACCTCATGACACCATTGGACAACATTTCTCACCCCAGTTACTTTTCCTGACAACTGTGACACCATCTGAAAACTTTTGTCAAACCAGATATTTCTCCTAACCCCTGTGACACCATCTAATGCCCCTCCTCACTCCTGATACTGCTTATGACCCCATTAACACCATCTGATCTTGTATCCATCCTCAGCCTTGTGACACCATCCTAAATAACCTTGCTTCTTTGATACTATTTGATACCCTCCTAACCACCCCCGTGTCTCTAACTGATACCCCTCCTCACTTTTCCCTTTGGCACCATCTGCTACTCCTACTTGCCCCTGTGACACCATCTGCTACTCCTCCTTGCCCCTGTGACATCTTGTACTTCTCCTTATCCCTATAACACTTATCTGGTACTCATTGTCAGCCCTATGACACCATCTGGAGCCCCTCCCTAGCTCTGTGACACCGATGTATACCCCTATTCACCCCGTGACACCATCTGATTTATTTTCTTACACTTGTCACTACCTACTGCACCTTTAACCAGAACAATATTTACATGGCCTTGAAAAAAGTATTCATACCCCTTGAAAGTTTCCACATTTTGTCATGTTACAGCCAAAAACGTAAATGTATTTTATTGAGATTTTATGTGATAGACCAACACAAAGTGGCACATAATTGTGAAGTGGAAGGAAAATGATAAATGGTTTTCCCAATTTTTTTTACAAACAAATATCTGAAAAGTGTGGCATGTATTTGTATTCAGCCCCCAATTGCCTTTAGAAGTCACCTAATTAGTATATAGAGTCCACCTGTGTGTAATTTAATCTCAGTATAAATACAACTGTTCTGTGATGCCCTCAGAGGTTTGTTAGAGAACCTTAGGGAACAAACAGCATCATGAAGGCCAAAGAACATACCAGACAGGTCAGGGATAAAGATGGGGAAGCAGGGTTAGGTTTAAAACAATATTCCAAGCTTTGAAGATCTCACAGAACACTTTTCAATCCATCATCCAAAAAATTGAAAAAATGATGGCACAACTGCAAACCTTCCAAGACATGGTGGTACACCTAAACTGACAGGCCGGGCAAGGAGAGCATTCATCAGAGAAGCAGCCAAGAAGCCCATGGTAACTGGAGGAGCTGCAGAGATCCACAGCACAGTCCGTCCACAGGAAAATCATTAGTTGTGCTCTCCACACATCTGGCCTTTATGAAAAAGTGGTAAGAATAAAGCCATTGTTGAAAGAAAGCCATAAGAAATCCAGTTTGCAGTTTGTGAGAGGCCATGTGGAAGAAGGTGCTCTGGTCAGATGAGACCAGAATTTATCTTTTTGGCCTAAAAGCAAAACACTATGTGTGGCGGAAAACTAACACTACACATCACCCTGAACACACCATCCCCACCGTGAAACATGGTGGTGGCAGCATTATGGATGGTGCCAAATACAGGGCAGTCTTAGAAGAAAACCCGTTAGAGTCTGCAAAAGACTTAAGACTGGGCAGAGGTTCACCTTCCAACAGGACAATGACCCTATCACATAAAATCCCCCAAATTTTTTTTTACGTTTTTTGGTTGTAACATGACAAATAGTGGAAAATTTCGTTTGGCTCACAAATATGATTTCAGTTAGGGATACTGGACACTAGAGCAGGGGTACAATATACAGGAACAACAGGGGATCACAGCACTTTGCAATTATAGTCCACATTGCTACATCCTTCCCCCACTTGAAAGTCCTGGCCCCTGAAGACAGAACACAACCTGTGGGATCACCTTACTGTATCATGAGAAAGTGAATGATTAATCACCTGACAAACCAGAAGTTGTAA
Source organism: Lithobates pipiens (assembly GCF_037356315.1). Classification (NCBI taxonomy): domain Eukaryota; kingdom Metazoa; phylum Chordata; class Amphibia; order Anura; family Ranidae; genus Lithobates; species Lithobates pipiens. The sequence continues at coordinate 605,600,866 of NW_027507758.1, forward strand.
CAGCCAACAAATGACCCAAAGAAGGGTCTTCTAACAGTAAATTATATACATCATCAGGCAAAGTTATATTGGCCAGTCACAAAATAATAACAAATTAGTGGCCCACCCAGTAGCATCAGAAGGTGGATCAAGGTCTTCCTTTACTAAAGGTTCAATAAAGGAGGCAAGTGCTTGACGAGAACATTGAGCGGTAAGGATAAATTTGTCAGAATTTTCCCCAAAGGTATCATACTTCAGTCTTTTTGGAGGACATATTTTTTGTCTCAACCTAGAGTAGATATTTTTCAGTGGCTCCGGTCCCCGATCTGTTCCCCGGAAACGACATCCGGATCCAGGCTCAAGTTCTGAATCAGGCTCTGGCTCAGGTTCCTGTTCAGGTCCTGGTTCAGGTTCTAGTTCAAGAACAGTCTTTGTCTCTGCTGCATTCGTAGGAGCAGTGGGAGTCTCCATCACATTAGATACTTCATTGGATTCCATCTTGACTTCCTCGTCTCCTCTTAGTGAGTGAAGATCTGGTGTTTCATTTTCCTGCAATGGGAGGCATGTCTTCCTCCTAAAGGGTGTCCCCTGACTGTCTTACTCCTCAGTCCCAGGAGTGATTGTCTTCCAAAGGAGAAACCCACAACCAATCAAGGGTTAATTCTTCGACATCGCTCTCCTCTTCAGGTGGCATGGGTAGGCAGCTTTCTGACCCTAGGCCTTAGTGTAGGGAACTGATAGGTCTCTAAGCAAGAGGATGGGGGTACTTGGACAGCCTCAGATATAGGCAGCAAATGGTTTTGATGCCAAGTCTTCCCTTCAGGCAGAATCTGGTACACAGGGAGCCCAGGTAGTCCTTTACAGAAAATGTAGTGTTGAGAACGCCATAGATCAGCCAGCATATGTTTTCCAGGCACCCCTAGATTGCGCAACAACACTCGATCTCCAGGTTGTAAATCCTGAATCCTCACTTTGAGATCAAAGTTTTTCTTGTTCCTCTGTTTTCTGATGGTAGGGGCTTCCTTGGCTTTCCCATAAGCCACTTTTAGATTAAAATTCATCTGAATGCATCTAATGCAAGTGCGACAGTAGCTTTCCACCTCAGTTCTCATGGACGGCCAGTAAAATCGATCCCTGACTAACTGGAAGGTTCTATAGTCATAAGTGACTATGATCATCATGAAGAGTGGTCAACACTATTATTTAGTGTTTCTCAGAGAGGAACAGTTGACAAACACCTCCTGGTTCTTGGCATGGACCTCTCCGGTATATGACTCCAACCGCATTAATTTCCACTCTCTATGGACTACTTTGGCCCCCTCAATGGGGCTATTCAACAGTATCTGGGGGTCCTGGGCAGCGAATGATTTCCTTATAAGACTCCCCAATGGATCTTCCCATCTCATATCCTCTTGTCAGCTGAGGCAATTCTTGGCTACCCACTTGGGTCAAATCACAGTAACATCTTGGTACTCCCGAAGGGGTGACTCCCACAGCTTCTGCCCCTGTGGCCCCTCTGTGTTTATGCTCTACCCCTTGACAGACATCCTGTACTCCTTTCAAGAGTAAATGGACCCAACTCTTCTGGCCAGCATTGGTGAAATGAGACCTTGGGAAAGAGCATCAGCGTCTCAATTTTCCACTCCTGCTCAGTATTTCAAACTAAACTGGAATTCAGACAGAGCTGCTAACAACCGATGTCCAGTGCCATCCAGCTTGGCAGTGGACAGTAGGTAAGTCAAGGGGTTGTTGTCAGTCTTCACCACAAAGGTAGCTCCAAACAGATAGTCTTGTAGCTTATCTACCACGGCCCACTTGAGGGCCAAGAACTCCAAATTGTATACAGGATGGTTCTTCTCAGGGGGGTGAGACTGGGACTCACATAGGCCACTGGGTGGAGTCTCTCCTCTGACTTCTGATACAACACTCCTCCAAGGCCACCTCTGCTGGCATCCACGTGCAATTCATAAGGTTTAGATGGATCAGCGTAGGCCAACACCGGTGCTTCAACAAGGCTCCTCTTCAGTTGTTCAAAAGCCCTTTCACGCTTCACCGTCCATTGCTCTTGAATAGACTCGTGGGGCTTCCTTCGGCCTCCCTTCTGAGCTTTCTGCTGACCCCCCTCCGTTTGTTTCTGTAAAAGCTTGTTCAATGGCCGGGCAATCTGTGAGAAGTTCTTCACAAATTTTCTATAGTAAGAGCAGAAACCCAGAAACGACCTCAACTCAATGACAGTGCTTGGGCAAGGCCAGGAAGTAACGGCCTCCATCTTCTGAGTGTCAGTAGCTATTCCCTCGGCTAACACTATATGCCCCAGATACGTGACCAAAGTTTGGTAGAATTGGCACTTCTCTAACGACAGCTTCAGCCTCTCGGTGTGTAATCGTTGGAAAACTTTCTGCAACCAAGCTTCATGCTCCTCCAACGTTCTGCCGAACACGATGATATCAACACCACTCTATCAATCCAGCACATCCATTTAGCCCGATAAGCATTGCAGGGCCTCTTCTATGTGGAGACACAGGGCTCACTGCAGACTTAAGATGTTGCTGGAGACACAAGAGCCAGTGGAAAAAAAGTGAACAGGGATCACTGGAGATGCAAGGGTGCACAGAGGTCACTGGAGAGCACAGGTGTCACAGAGACGCTTGGGGTGCACTGAAGTCATTGTATGACAAGGGATGCTCAGGGATCACTGGGTGATATAAGATATTTAGGGGTTCCTGGGTGACACAGGAATCACTAAAGACAAAGGAACACACAAAGTTAACCCAGGTCAATGGAGACATGGGTGTCACTGGAGGCACAGAGGTCAATAGAGATACAGGAGCACAGTGGTCACTGGGGACACAGGATTTAGTGTAGACACTCGAGTAATAGAAATCATTTCAGACACAGGAGCACATAGGGGTCACTGGAGACTTAGGTGTTAATGGAGACACCAGAATCACTGAAGACACAAGAGTCTCCAGTGATTCTGGTGTCTCCAGGGAATAGGGATAGCTGGAGACACAGGGCTGGACAGGGGTCACTGGAAAAATGAATGCACAGGTGTTAGAGGCGCTTGGGGTGCACTGAAGTCACTTGGGGATTAGTGGGTGACACAAGATGTTCAGGGGTTCCTGGGTGATACAGGAGTCGCTGAAGACACAGGAACACAAAAGGGTAATCCAGGTCAATTTAGACACAGGGGTCGCTAGAGACACAAGAGTGCACAAGGGTTAATGGAGACACAGGAGTCCACAGGGGTAACTGGAGGAACAGGAGTCACTAAAGGCCTAGGGATTACAGGAGTTGCTGGAGGCACTGAAGCACATATGCGTTTTGGGAATCATGAAGGACACAGGTAGGTCAGTACAGCAGGAGGGCTCTGGCTCCTGATTGGCTGAAGCACCAGTCTGGGTGAAACCAGGATGTGTCAGCAGACATGCTCCAGAGAGGAGACCAGCGCTGAATGGAGGAGGAGATGATTATGACATTGACATCCTTAGTTGCACACTTGCCCCTGGTCATTGACTCAAAGTTAAGGCCAGAGACAGCCCGAAGTTATGAACACCTGTCTTCCAGTCATTGTAACAACACAGTTGAGTACAGGTGATATGTTTTTTACATTTACAGATACATTTTCGGGCCGACCTTTCAGGGAACATCCTAAAATGTAGTTATTAGTGAGAATAAAAAAAGTATCACCGCCAGTACTCCGCTTTGCTGTTGCAAGTGCTCTGACATGGCCCGCTTCTTCTTGTTATCCTCCTGTGAGCTGGTGAGATGGACGGTCCCACTGTAGTTAAATGTCTCCGAGCACACGGACTGGGAATTTCCCCTCTCCATCCCGACAAGATCAATGTTCTACCACACATTTGCCAGCAAGATTATTTTTTAATGAGGCCCAGGTGAAAGAAATGGGATTTTCTTGTACTCATACATATTTAAGTGTTTGTTATTGCTTTTTGGGAATTCAGTTACTTTAAGGATCAACGACTTTGCTTCAAGAGGCAGAAAAATCACTGGGCTGAGCAGAGACCTTTTCTTCTGGTTGCTATCCTTCAATTGTGTCAAGTCAGTGCTCATGTGTTTTTTGGTCAGCTGCAAATTTTGGAATTTATACTCCTCCTTATATTCTTCCTCTTAAAGTCCAGCTATAGCTTCTTGTTTTCTACTTTAAACTGGCATTTTCTAAGCAAGTTGGCATGCTAAATGAGCTGTTTTTAATGATAAATGCAGCAGGGAAGTTGGATGTCTGCTGCATCCTGCTCAGTGCTGGAGAGGTTGGGGGAGGTTTATCATAATTTTTCTAAGCTGCCGTCAAGCTAAAGGGCCTTAAGATAAAAAAATTTAAAAGGGCAAACTTGATGGACCACTTGGGCATTTTCTGCAGTCCGTGTTCTATGTTTCTAACATCTAATCAGCTACAGTAACAGCAAGGTTGACAATGCATGCAGTGATTTCACTGAAAAAGTAAAAGTGCTGTCACCCTATTAAAAGAAGTGCTTAGCCAATGGTTCTGCTGCAGGTTCAATAGGTATTGTGCAGCCATTAGCAGGTATTTAGTGATGTTTACTGTAATGTCCACCACAATCTACAGCTAGGACCCTTCCCATGACTGGTATCCACCAATGTATGCTGATGTACACTCTCAATTGGGAGCTGAAAGCCGGAAAGGGAAGAGATTATAAAAGCCAATACTTCCTGTACGGTGTTTAAAGGTAAAGTGTAGCATATATTCCTGCAGTATTTACCTTAAGGTGACACCAATTCTATTCAAGTTTATCTTCTTAACTTAAAATGACCTTCTCTTGTACTGAGCCTCCTCCAAATTCCATTTTTTTTATGCTGTGGTCTGACTTCCTGTTAGCCCCTGTACACACGGTCGGAGATTTCGACAACCAAATCCGTTGGAATTTGTCCGTCGGATCTTGTCCGAAACTGTTGCATACACACGGTCGGACTAAGTTGTCGAAAAATCCGATCATTCAGAACGTGATGACGTAATTTCGTTACGATGGGACTACGTTCAGGCTAGTAGCCAATAGCTTTGATGTAGGAATTTGATCTGAGCATGCGTGGCACTTGGTCCGATCAAAATTCTCTACACATGATCGGAGTATGTCCGATCGAACCAGTTGGTCGGAAAATATTTCCAACAAGTTGGAAAATTGGGTCCGACTGATATTCCGACGGAATCAGTCCGATGCATACCACACACAGTCGGATTATCCGACAACACGGTCCGATAGGACACATTCCGACGGATTCTCCGACCGTGTGTACAAGGGCTTAGAAGGTGGCTACATTGGTTCTCCGTGGTCCTGGGTTTGACTAAGGGCTATGGACTAGGAACTATTGGCTATTGGCTATGGAGTAGGGACTATGGGCTATGGAATATGCAATAGGGGCAGTGTGCTAGTAACTAGGGGCTATGAGTTATGGACTATTGACTAGGGACTATGGGCTATCAACTATGGACTAAGGGCAATCAGCTGGGGGCCAAGTTGTGAATGGCTTTGTAAGTTGTTGTTAGAATTTTTAATTGAATTTGTTGGGTGAGAGGAAGCCAGTGGAGGGATTGACAGAGAGGAGTAGCAGACATGGAGCGGTTGGTAAGGTGCATTCATTATGGACTGAAGGGGGGCTAGCCTATGTAAAGGTAATCCTGTGAGGAGGCAGTTGCATTAGTGGAGATGAGAGATGAAGGAGGGAACTTGGAGTATTCTGGTGTCATTGGTTAGTAATCGGCATATTTTGGAGATGTTGTGGAGGCTAAGGCGGGAAGATTTGGACAGGGATTGAACACAGGGCCAAAAGGATAGTTCAGAGTCCAAGATTACACCTAGAACCTTGGCATCTGGGGACGGGTTGATAGCTGTGCCATTGATCTTGACAGAGAAATCAAGGGAAAGGGCATGTGAGGGAGGAAATATCATGAGCTCTGTTTTGGATAGATTGAGTTTGAGGAAGTGGTGTGACATTCAGGCTAATATGTCTGTTAGTAAATTAGTGATATACTTAAAGAGACTAAATGAGTGAGCTGAGGTGTAGAGAGATAGATATGGGTGTCGTCAGTGTAGACATGGTATTGGAAAGCATGGGAGGCTATTAACTGACCCAGGGAGGAGGTGTAGATGGAGAATAAGAGATGTCCAAGAACAGAACTTAGAATGGAAATTCCTTCAAGGAGTTTTTTAGCAGCCAAGAATAGTACTTAAGTAGTAATCAATTTTTGAATAAAAAAAATATTTTTATTATATCAAAAAGTACTTTGTAAATACATGAAAGTTGTAAAAGGCAATCCTGGCTTTGACATAAAAAAAAACATCAATGATGAAAGAAACAACACATATTACATGAAACCTATTGTATTATCGGGGTATTTCACGTGATATCCCTATGCGTTTCGACCCTTCTAATTATTGGTCTTCTTCAAGGGAATTGTCTATGCAAAAAAGAGAAATACAGATTATATTTTGAGTCAGCCATCTTTTTATATTTGTGAATTATATTTCATCATGTGTAAGATGGTGTATATCTACCATTCCTGATGGGAGAGCTATGTCCTACAGCCAGAAGTATTTTAAAATCAAGCTTCGACGACCCCGAAGCCTCCATGCACCGTCTTCATACCTCTAGGGGCAATCCCTTCCTCCACAGAACTTGCAAGAGACCACCCTTGTATTGGACTGCCCAGAGGAACAGTTTGGAGGCAAAATGAGCGAGCACCTGCGATACACCCTGACAGCCTTAGTGATTGTTGTTATAAGGAGTTCAAAAAAAGTTTTAACTGAGATAATTTATCAAGTTAAGGTGCCATTAACAGACAAAATTATGACTTATTAGTAATTATGTAGTTGTATTAGTTTGAATAATTGCTGTTCCTACAAAATCATATAGTAGCTTTCATATGTCATATGTATCAATAAAGTAAACCTGATAAAAAAGATTATAATAAAGGATATTGCGTGAAAAATTAATGTACTAATGAAGGTGATAAAAGAGTGTTATTTGTATGTGTGATGAAGGATCTACTGGAGTGTAATACCAATGGTATCAGTTTACAGTGAACAAAAAAAATGTAAAAGTTGAATTAAATAAATAATGTGGTCATTACTAGTGAAAATGTTAATTTTAAGACTTGCTGCAAATAAAAAGTGCAAAAAGAGCCTAATGGTGCGTACACATGACCGGACTTTCCGGCAGACTAGGTCCGACGGTCTTCCCGGCAGACTTTTCAGTGGAGTTCCGACGGACTTCCGAAACAAACGGACTTGGCCACACACGAACAGACTCGGTCCATTCGTTTTGAACGTGATGACGTAAGACTGGACTAAAAAAGGAAGTTCAATAGCCAGTAGCCAATAGCTTCCCTTGCGTTGTATTTGGTCCGTTGGAACAGTATACAGATGAATGGGATACCACCGGCACACATAGGCTCCATCTAGGGGTGCAGATGGTGATTGCAGCGCCTGAGAGCAATATTAGGGAGCAGGGCAGCCATCAGAAATTTTTGGGCCCCTTACACAGCTTTAGACCTGGCTCCCCCCTTCACAGCCCCTACTTGTAACTTCCTACCTGGTCCCAACTCGTTATTACAAAGCCGACATGTTGCTGAGAAGCATAGTACAGGCAGATCACTGAATGAAAAAAATCAAAGGGGTAAAGGTGCGCTATGGACCCTAGATGTATTAAAAATGCACAAACCACAAAATTTCAGAACTCAGTGGAGTGTAAGGTGATTGAAATTGAGACTGTGAAAATTTATACCAACAGAATACCAAAATAAATAAATGAAAAAATAAATAATTAAATAAGTACCCTAGTGGTAGGGATGAGCTTCGTGTTCGAGTCGAATGTACGTTCGACTCGAACATTGGCTGTTCGTCCGTTCGGCGAAATCCGAACATTTTAGTCCGTTCGCGTCAAATTCGTGTGCGATGGCGCAGTGCATTGCTGGCTCATGATTGGCCAAGCATGCACTGTGACCCCGCATGCTTGGCCAATCGCAGCGCCAGCAGCGAGGAGAGCCATGATTGGCCACAGGCAGGATGCCTGTGGCCAATCATAGCTCAGGCTGTGTAGTGCACGCCCCACACTATATAAGGCCGCCATCGCGGCGGCCTCGTCTAGTGTGTTGGCGTCTGAAACAGTGGGTGTTCTGTGTACCTTCAACACAGTACACACCGATCGTTTTCGGCCGATTTTCTATCTTGCTGTTGTGTAGTGGTTATTGTCTGTGTGCCCTGACCGCAGTATACACCGCTATATTCACCTCACCTATATAGCTAGTGATCTATCTTTTATAATAGAGCTTGCAGTCAGTAGTGTTAGGAGATAGTGCGTGCTGAGTTAGAGTAGGATTTTGCAATATCAATCAATTGGATCGCTCTGCAAATGCTGTCTCATGTACCCCTTAAATGGACAAAGCCTACTTGATCTTTATGCGCAGCCACTGTGCCCATCAAGCGCAGCCACTGTACCTATCAAGCGCAGCCACTGTGCCCATCAAACGCAAGTACTGTGCTCATTAAACGCAGCTACTGGTGCCACTAGCGGCTGGTGCTCAAAATTTTTGGGGAGGCGCAAACAAACTGAAAAAAGAAAATCAACTGCGGCCATTGTGCCATCAAACTAAGCCACTGTGCCCATCAAGCCCAAACCACTGTGCCCATCAAGCGTAGCCCCTGTGCCCAGCAAGTTCAGCCACTGTGCCCATCAAATGCAACCACTGTGCCCATCAACCACAGCCACTGTGCCCATCAATTGCCACCACCGTGCCCATCAAATGCAACCACTGTGTCTATCAAACGCAGCCACTGTGCTCATCAAGCGCAGCCACTGTGCCCATCAAATGCAACCACTGTGCCCATCAAACGCCGCCACTGTGCCCATCAAATGCTGCCACTGTTCCATCAAACACAAGCCACTGTGCCCATCAAATGCTGCCATTATGCCCATGAAACGCAGCCACTGTGCCCATCAAAGGCAGCTAATGTGCCCATCAAGAGCAGCCATTGTGCCAACTACCATACCTATCAATTGCTGCCAGTATGCCCATCAATTTCTGCCAGTGTACCCATCAATTGCCACTCCTGTGCCCCATCAAATGCTGCCAGTGTGCCCATCATTTGCCGCTGCAACTGTGCCCCATCAAATGCTGGCAGTGTGTATCACCCCGGCACTTGCCTGTCTCGCAGCGGGTCAGTGGCGGTGTCCTGCGTGCTCCTTGATGTCTTCTTCCGTCCTCTCTATCAGGCGTCCAATCACAGCGTCTGATGTTTCAGCCAATCAGGTGACAGATAACAGACCCGAGCACCTGATTGGCTGAGAGGTGGTTCAGTGTTAGCAAAGTGAATTCCTTCGCTTTGCTAACAAACAATTGAGTGAGCAGCAAACGCACAGCATTGCACCCGCTGTTCACCTTTTTGGGTGCCTATTAGAGTCTACGGCTCTAATCAGGTGCTTCCAAAAAAAAAAAACATCACTATAATTCAGGTGCCCAGCGCCAGAAAAGGGGCCAGACACCCGAATAGGGGGTGTCAGCGGGGACTATAAATAGATTCATGCAAGGCATGAATCTATCTATGGTGATAGAGCGGTGACAGAGGAGAGGGGGCAGCGCTCCTGCGCCCTTTACGGACGCACTGCCACTGTATGTTATACTTTTCATTTAAAGCCCCTCTCAGAGATAAAATCCACACCCCTGCCTGTTGTAGCCACTTCCTATTGGATGGGCTATGGTAAAAAAAAGGTGGACGTCAGCAGAGAGGATTGGAGGAGACTGGTGGTCCCCTGGGTCGGTGATACTCCTAACAGTGGCGATGTGGGATCTAGTTTGGGGATTTACGTGGGTATATCTGGCTTCACACAGTAAGGGGGAAAAGGCCTAATAGAAAAAGATAGTGGGTATTTAAGTCAAATAATGAAGAGGTAGAGAAAACATTTTGGGAGCCCAATGGATCCAGCAAATTATGCATTCTAATTATTTTCCTATTGCATTCTTCTTTCTTTTCTCCAGTACCACTACATTTAACTCCCACTTAAATTAATATTTTATTGCTTCATAGGCAGAACAAATGTCATTTGTAATTATATGGCAGAGGTTGCAGTGTGGTGGCACCAGCACCAGTGCCTAAGGCCCAATTTTTATGCCCCTGTTTAACAGGGACATGTAATTACAATTCTTGATATAATATTTCACAGGAGGGCCCCTTCCTGTGCCCACCCAGAGTAACGGTGAGGACCACAACCACCAAAGGTCAATTTTTCTACCACTGTTCAACAATGGCATGTAATTACAATTCTTGATATAATCGTTCACAGCAGGGCGCTCCAGCGCCCACCAAGAGTCACTTTGAGGGCTTACAATGTTGTGGCAAAACCAACACCTTGTTCCGCCATTTCTGCAGAGCATATAGGGCAGGCCCCTACTTTCAAACATCCAACTTACAAACATCTCCTACTTGCAAACAGAAGGAGACAACAGCAAGTGAGATGAAAAAAGATGGACGACAAAACAAATTATACAGGGGTGATAACCCTTCCCTATGTTTTCCAAAAAGCTTAAAAATAGTTTTTTTGACTGGAGCTACACTTTAAAAATGTACCAGTTGAAAATTACAAACAGATTCAACTTAACACAACAAACCTACACAGTCCCTGTCTTGTTTGCACCGCCTGTATACTGCTGTTCTGAGTATATAGGGCCTGGGGGCCACACGTATTTCCTTTTTTTAATATGGGTACGGGGTTCCCCTTAATATGCGTCCAAGACCCAAATAGGCTGGTACTGGGCAGGGAGGGCTACCCATGCCATTTTTCTCAATGATTTTCAACCATATTGCAGGAACCAGATATAACATTAAAACCGCAAGCAGTTTTAAATGGTGTTATTTCCGTTTAATGTCATTTTGTGCAGGGACTGTTCTAAACACGGGAAACACGTGGCACTTCACAGGCATACTACAGACACCCCCCAGGCACCATATTTAAAAGAATATTTCACTTTTTTTTTTTCACTTTAATCGTCATTAAAATCAGTGCTCCCGCCAAAACGGCCGTTTTTAAAACTTTTTTTTGCATTGACCCATGTCCCCTGGGGCAGGAGTCAGGTCCCCAAACCCTTTTTAGGACAGTATCTTGCATATTAGCCGTTAAAATTAGCACTTTTCATTTCGAACGTTCGAGTCCCATAGACTTCAATTGGGTTCTAACGTTCGTTCGAATTTGGGGTCCGTTCGAAAGTTCTGGTGCGAACCGAACCGAGGGTGTTCGGCTTATACCTAGTGGTAAGAACAGGGGCTGCCACTACCTTTGTGATCGCCCTTAAAAAGGGTGAATGGTATAGATGTGTATCAAAGGGGGTAGTCACGGCGCACACCTACTACTATATTGTGCAAATTGCAAATATGTGGAACAAATTATTTGTGCAAAAATTGTAAAAATAGAAAAAATATGAAAATAAAAAATAATAAAAACTGATAATAAAAGAAAAATGACAGAACTACAGTGGTGTGAAAAAGTGTTTGCCCCCTTCCTCATTTCCTGTTCCTTTGCATGTTTGTCACACTTAAGTGTTTCGGAACATCAAACCAATTTAAACAATAGTCAAGGACAACACAAGTAAACACAAAATGCAATTTGTAAATGAAGGTGTTTATTATTAAAGGTGAAAAAAAATCCAAACCATCATGGCCCTGTGTGAAAAAGTGATTGCCCCCCTTGTTAAAACATACTATAACTGTGGTTGTCCACACCTGAGTTCAATTTCTCTAGCCACACCCAGGCCTGATTATTGCCACACCTGTTCACAATCAAGGCATCACTTAAATAGGAGCTGCTTGACACAGTAAGGTCCACCAGAAGATCCTTAAAAGCTACACATCATGCCGAGACCCAAAGAAATTCAGGAACAATTGAGAAAGAAAGTAATTGAGATCTATCAGTCTGGAAAGGGTTATAAAGCCATTTCCAAAGCTTTGGGAATCCAGCGAACCACAGTGAGAGCCATTATCCACAAATGGCGAAGACATGGAACAGTGGTGAACCTTCCCAGGAGTGGCCGGCCGCCCAAAATTACCCCAAGAGCGCAGCGATGACTCATCCAAGAGGTCACAAAAGACCCCACAACAACATCCAAGGAACTGCAGGCCTCACTTGCCTCAGTTAAGGTCAGCGTTCATGCCTCCACCATCAGGAAAAGACTGGGCAAAAATGGCCTGCATGGCAGAGTTCCAAGGAGAAAACCACTGCTGAGCAAAAAGAACATCAAAGCTCGTCTCAATTTCTCCACAACACATCTTGATGATCCCCAAGACTTTTGGGACAACATTCTGTGGACCGATGAGACAAAAGTGGAACTCTTTGGAAGGTGTGTGTCCAAGTATATCTGGCGTAGAAGGAACACTGCATTTCAGAAAAAGAACATTATACCAACAGTAAAATATGGTGGTGGTAGTGTGATGGTCTGGGGCTGTTTTGCTGCTTCAGGACCTGGAAGACTTGCCGTGATAAAAGGAACTATGAATTCTGCTGTCTACCAAGAGATCCTGAAGGAGAATGTCCGACCATCTGTTTGTGTACTCAAGCTGAAACGAACTTGGGTTCTGCAGCAGGACAATGATCCTAAACACACCAGCAAGTCCACCACCGAATGGCTGAAGAAAAACAAAATGAAGACTTTGGAGTGGCCTAGCCAAAGTCCTGACCTGAATCCTATTGAGATGTTGTGGTATGACCTTAAAAAGGCCGTTCATGCTCGAAAACCCTCTAATGTAACTGAATTAGGACAATTCTGCAAAGATGAGTGGGCCAAAATTCCTCCAGGACGCTGTAAAAGCCTCATTGCACGTTATCGCAAACGCTTGGTTGCAGTTGTTGCTGCTAAGGGTGGCCCAACCAGTTATTAGGTTTAGGGGGCAATCACTTTTTCACACAGGGCCATGATGATTTGGATTTTTTTTCACCTTTAATAATAAACACCTTCATTTACAAATTGCATTTTGTGTTTACTTGTGTTGTCCTTGACTATTGTTTAAATTGGTTTGATGTTCCGAAACACTTAAGTGTGACAAACATGCAAAGGAACAGGAAATGAGGAAGGGGGCAAACACTTTTTCACACCACTGTATATACGTGCTGACCACCAATTATTTAGCAATATGGGTAAAATTATTCCATACCTGATACAGTATTTTAAATAAAGTGCTCAATACTCTTAAAAGTGTATGGTGCAAAATATTAATATAAGGTGCTTAGTAAAAAGTGCATAGTGCTCTAAAATAAAAACCAAAAAATTAATTATCAAAGTATAATTGTACTTTTCATGCGATTATAAATTCGCTAAGTGGAGACGTGCAAAAAATATGTTAAAAGTCCAACATCAGGATACCATGAGCAATTATACTTTTCATGCGACTATAAAATCGCTAAGTGGAGACATGCAGAAAAATATGTTAAAAGTCCAGCATCAGGGTACCATGAGCAAAAGAGTTACATTAAACCAGTGGATGAAAACAAATGAGTAAAAAATAAAAATAATAGTAATAATAAAAGTCTTCTTAGATGAAAGTGACAGTGTGCTTCAGAATTCCTGGATAACAACCGGTGCATTTGTGGTGTAAAGGCAGTAATTCGCACTCACCAGCTCCCCATCCCCTTAAGGGGTTAACGTGCCTTCACAGTGTGAGCCCCTGTGTCGCTATGTATGGCTGGTCCGGTTTAAGTGTCCAGGGAGTTCCTCAAAAAAATAATAAAGTGGGGCAGACATAGTGTGATCCAGTATAAAAAATCCTTTATTATATTATTTATAAAAAGCTACTCACATAGTGTAGGATAAGAACCGGCATTTCAATACATCGAATGTAGGTATCTGTTTGTATTCCCCGCCGCCACCGCTATGTACGAGTGGATACACCTGAGGCCACGCCCTACGCGTTTCGTCATCGGACGTCGTCTGGAGCGGCCATCTTGGTGCTCCACTTACTTTATATAGGGTGTACTGTTAATACGGCGCATGCGCGAATACGCAAGCGCCATTTTACTTGCTGGAACAAAACAATAGAGCGAACCAATACAGTGCTGTCTCTAGGGCTTGCGGAAGCTGCCCGATATGTTAGAATGCAAGAGGCTCTAAGCAGCCAATGGATGCTGCGGGGCCGGAGCGGTATCTATTGTAGATCACTGCCACATGAGGGGTGCACATGCACAAAGTAGCCAGAGGTGGCAGTAAAGAGCTTGATGTCTAAAAACAATTGACACGAGAACTGCAGAGATCCCCTTCATCCAGCCTGCCTTTTTCTGGCCCGGGAGGGCCCCTTACAGTTGTAACAACTGTAACCACCTGATAGCAGCACTGTTAGGGAGAACTGCAAAAATCAATCAGAGTTCTGGCTTGCATGCCGGGAAGTTGAGTGAAGGCAGGGAATACTTACCCCAGGAGGCAGAGAGAGCACTAGGTCAGGGAACCACCGAAAACTATGATATAAAACAGAAGAAAACAACAATTTCAAAAAACATATATTATAACTACTAGATACACATATTGTAATCACTGAATGCATGCTGCAATCAGATACGACTAATATTGTGTGTTATTAATATTTATTACTCTTAAATTTTGAGTTAATTTTATATAGTGGGCTAAAAGGTCCAGATAGCCCTCTAATTGATGCTCTCTTTGGCGAGAGTTAATAACAAGTTCATATCAATTTAATAAATGGATGATAAAATCCCTATTTGTAAAGTTTAGCTCATTTTACCAGATGCGTATCCTTTTAAAAAGGACGCATACGAGATTGATTCGTTAAGGACCGGGAATTTGGTGGCTTGTAAATTAAAGATCCAACGTTGCTCATGTTAGAGCAATACTTTGTTACAATCTCCCCCTCGATTAGGAATATGTATCCTGTTGAGGGCAATGCAGGTGACTATGGGCATTTTGTAATGATGATATAGTGCTTCATGTCTGCCTACTGGTAGGTATTAGTTTCCAATTCCCATGCTATAAACATGTTTGTAAATTCTACACCAGAATTCTTGCTTTGTTTTTCCCACATAATAAGCCCCGCATTCGCAGGACATCATGTAGACAATGCCTCGTGTTTGGCAGTTGGCAAAATGTTTAGGGATAAACATCTCAACATTTGGAAGTGGAAATGATTTTTCTCTCCTGATGAGGTGGCAGTGTGAAAAATGTCCACCGGCAAAAGATCCATATGTTGGGAAATGTTTGTTTGAGACAGATTTATCTTTAAACTCGCTTTTAACCAGTTTGTCTTAACCACTTCCTGCCCGGCCCATAGCAGAATGACGGCCGGGCAATGGTTCAGTTATCCCGACTGGGCATAATATGATGTCCTTCAGGATGGGGGCGTGCATCACGGCAATCGGTGGTGGGGTGTGTCAGTCTGACACACAGCTTAAACGATCATGGTAAAGAGCCTCCAACAGATCACGTGGGTCCCTGACCATGTGATCAGCCATGTCCAATCACGGCTGATCACAGTGTAAACAGGAAGAGCCAGTGATTGGCATTTCCTCACTCGTGTCTGACAGACGCAAGTAGAGAAGAGCCGCTCGGCGGCTCTCCTGATGCGGGGGTCTGCGCTGATTGTTTATCAGCGCAGCTCCCCCATGGATGCCCACCCAGGACCACCAGGGAAGGAAGCAACACGTGGATGGGCAGGTATGTACACCATGGCCATCCACATATGAAAAAAAAATTCACAATACATGCCAATCAGTGCCCACAAATGGGCACCGACTGGCAATATTATGGTTCAGCTAAAAAAGTGATGCCCAGCAATGCCACCAATCAGTGTCACCTTTCAGTGCCCATCCATGCTCATCAGTGCCCACTTATCAGTGACCATCAGTGCCCAACTGTGCCACCTATCAGTGCCATCCATGAGTGCACATCAGTGCCGCCTATGAGTGCCCATCAGTGCCGCATATCAGTGCCACCTAATTGGTGCCACCTCATTGGTGTCCATCAGTGCCCATCAGTGCAGCCATATCAGTGCCCATCAACGAAGAAGAAAATGTACTTATTTCCAAAAAAAAATTAACAGAAACAAAGAAAAACCAATTTTTTTTCCAAATTTTCGGTCTTTTTTTATTTGTTGCGCAAAAAGCAAAAATCGCAGAGGTGATCAAATACCACCAAAAGAAAGCTCTATTTGTGGGAACAAAATGATAAAAAATTTGTTTGGGTACAGTGTTGCAAGACCGCGCAATTGTTATTCAAATTGCGACAGCGCTGAAAATTGGCTTGGGCAGGAAGGTGCGTAAGTGCCTGGTATTGAAGTGGTTAATTGACCGAGCTCGGCTATAGGTAATTAATGGATTATCTGATATGAATTGTTCAATCTTATAATCATCTGTAAGGATCGACCAATGTTTTTCAATGATTTCTCTGATCTGTGTATGCTGATTGGAAAAGCGCACGAATATCCTCATGGGATCAGAGGTAGAGTTATGCGTGGATTTCTGCTTGAATAAAAGTTAACAATACTGACAAATTGTCTTATTGTTGGCCTTTCTCAAACAGGAGCGACTATTGCCCCATGCAAGCAATCTATCCTGGAGTTTGCCAGCTTCTTCTCTAAACAACTTATCATTAGAACAGTTTCTTTGTAGCCGAAGGTACTATACATAGGGGATGAAATTTTTCAGCGGTGTGGGGTGAAAGCTTTCTGCATGCAACACTGTATTACCTGCAGTGCTTTTTCGGTACCAAGTTTTCCCTCTAAGTTACAATTTATTTGGACATCCAAAAATGTTATAGTTTTTTTTTTGTTGTATGCTATTGTGAATTATAAATTAAAGTCATTGATGTTAATTTTATGTAAGAACTTTTTAAGAAGCATCTTCAGATCCCTCCGATATGATGAAGACATCATCGATGTACCTGAGCCACGCGAAAATGTGGCTCAGAACTTTGGGGAACCCTGACAGACAAAGGGAGAATTGAGAAGGAAGTAGAATCGTAATGCTAAAGGTGCAGTTGAATAAGTAGGATGAGAACCAATGAAGAATACAGTCACTAAGACCAAAGACATGGAGTTTTTTGAGGAGGAGGGGGGGGGGGGGGTCCACTGTGTCAAAGGCAACAGAGAGGTCCAGGAGTAGCAGTACAGGATAGTGTCCATAATCAATCAATGGATTTAGCTGTTAGCTGATCATTTGTGAGTTTTAGGAGAGCAGTTTTCGTGGAGTGTTAAGGGTGGAATCCAGAGTGAAGAGGATCAAGAAGGTTATTCTTGGTGAGGTGGTCGCTTAGTTGGTTGTAGCCCAGACGTTCAAGGAGTTTGGATAAAATGGGGAGGAAGGAGAAGGAGCGTAGGTTGTTAAATAATGAATAAATGGCTGCTTAAGCAAGGGACTGCAAAGCACGAGGGCTGGCGGAAGAAACTACAGAGCCCAGTAGGGGAACCAGGCATCTGACACACACAATAAAAAACTAGAGCCCAAAAAAACGACTGTATTTATCGGTGTATAACACGCACAGGCATTTAACACGCACCCCAATTTTAGGAGGGAAGTTTAAGGAAAAAAACGTAAATTTGAATAAAGAACTTTGAAGAAAAATTAGGGTTACAGCTCCTCAATGCACCCTGCTCCATGCCCATCTGCAGCCTCTAAATTGCCCATCAATTCACCCTGCTCAGTGCCCATCTGCAGCCATTAACCACTTTCAGACCGGACCATTTTGCTGGTCAATGACCAGAGGTCTTTTTACAATTTGGCACTGCGCTGCTTTAACTGGTAATTGCGCGGTTATGCAATGTTGTACCCAAACAAAATTTGCGTCCTTTTCTTCCCACAAATAGAGCTTTCTTTTGATGGTATTTGATTGCCTCTGCGATTTTTATTTTTTGCGATATAAACGTAAAAAGACCGCAAATTTTGAAAAAAAATGATATTTTCTACTTTTTGTTATTAGAAAAATCCAATGAACTCAATTTTAGTCATACATTTAGGCCAAAATGTATTCAGCCACATGTCTTTGGTAAAAAAAAGTCAATAACTGTATATTTATTGGTTTGCGCAAAAGTTGTCACATCTACAAACTAAGGTACGTTTTCTGGAATTTACGCAGCTTTTAGTTTACGACTGCCTATCTCATTTCTTGAGGTGCTAAAATGGCAGGGCAGTACAAAACCCCCCCAAATTACCCCATTTTGGAAAGTAGACCCCCTAAGGAAATTGATAAGTGGCATGTTGAGCCCATTGAATATTTTATTTTTTTGCCTCAAGCGATTGATTTTTTTACACAAAGTTGTCACTAAATGATATATTGCTCACACATGCTATGGGCATATGTGAAATGACACCCCAAAATAAATTCTGCTGCTTCTCCTGAGTATGGGGATACCACATATGTGGGACTTTTTGGGAGCCTAGCCGCGTACGGGGCCCCGAAAACCAAGCACCGCCTTCAGGCTTTCTAAGGGCGTAAATTTTTGATTTCACTTCTCACTACCTATTACAGTTTTGAAGGCCATAAAATGCCAAGATGGCACAAAACCCCCACAAATGACCCCATTTTAGAAAGTAGACACCCCAAGCTATTTGCTGAGAGGCATGTTGAGTCCATGAAATATTTTATATTTTGCCACAAGTTGCGGGAAAATTACAAACTTTTTTTTTTTTTCACAAAGTTGTCACTAAATTATATATTGCTCACACATGCTATGGGCATATGTGAAATGACACCCCAAAATAAATTCTGCTGCTTCTCCTGAGTGCGGGGATACCACATATGTGGGACTTTTTGGGAGCCTAGCCGCATACGGGGCCCCGAAATCCAAGCACCGCCTTCAGGCTTTCTAAGGGCGTAAATTTTTGATTTCACTTCTCACTACCTATTACAGTTTTGAAGGCCATAAAATGCCAAGATGGCACAAACCCCCCCCCAAATGACCCCATTTTGGAAAGTAGACACCCCTAAATTTAGGGGTACACTAGTGAGACTCACAGGTAAAAAAGCACCTAGGCTGTCAGCGACTGTATCAAAACGCTACAAGAAAAACTGTTAGCGATCGCAGGGATCAGGCCTGACTCTGCAAATGCTGCAGTTATGTGTGTTGTGTTTTGTAAGTGACAGTGATCGATCGATACTGCACTTGGGTGGGCTGGTCTGGGCTTGGCGGAGGGGCTAAACGCAGGTGCTAGCAGGTATCTGGGCTGATCCCGCTAACAATGCGTTTTGGGAAACCTAAACTGCTGGCGACGCTAATATAGATCTGATCAGATACTATATTACTAAGGGAGGTGTATGCTTTGTGCGTGGGTGTTAGCGGTACTGGCACTAACCTGACGCTGCCTGGGACGACGCAGACCTTATCTGACCCTCAAACTTATATCACCCGCCGGGTGATCAGGGGGTTAAACCTTTATTAGGTAATAAATGGCGGGTGCCCTGAAACTATAAAAAAATAACTAACCAACCAGCCTCACCTGTAACAGTTATATGGTGATCACTGGTGAAAGGGTTAACTAGGGGGCAATCAGGGGGCTTTATGCGGTAGTATATGGGAGTCCCTGGCGCTATAAAAAGCTGCGGCGAACCTAAATACCTACCTGCCTAACTAGCGTCACCTGTGACACTAATACAGCGATCAGAAAAACGATCGCTTATTAGGCTGGGTTCACACTGGAGCGATGCGGGAACGCCACGAATCCGCGGCGGTTTCCCGCATCGCATGCCTCCCGGCGGCAGTTCACACTGCCCTATGCGAACTGCTGGGAGTGTCAGTGAAATGTTAATGACACCCCCAGATCAGTTCGCATATCGCAGTGCGATCTGCAAACTCGGATCGCATGGTGTGAACACCCATGCGATCCGATTCTGCTGCGGACCAAAAAAAGGGTCCCGTGCGAATTTGCGGCGGGTGCGGCGCGAATTCAGCCATACTATCTGTATGGCTGAACTCGAATCGCACAGAGATCGGATGTGATTTGCACATCCGTTCTCATAAACCGCTGCAATGTGAACCCAGCCTTAGTGACACTGGCGACGGGGGGTGATCACGGGGTTAAACCTTTATTGGGGGGGTTAGGGGGGTACCCTAGAGCTAAAGGGGGCTAACCCTAACAGTTATTACAGTCACAAATGACACCAATGCAAAAAAAAAAATGCAATTGGTGTCACTGTGACTGGGGGGGGGCAGGGGTGATTGGGGGGGTGATCGGGGGGTGAAGGGGGGGTGTGAGTGTGCCTGGCATGTTCTACTGTGAAGTGTCGTGTTGGTGCAACTCACTGATCCTCTCTCCTCGGTGCCGGAACGAAAAATACCGACACGGAGGAGAGATTACATCACTTCCTCTCCTGTGTTTACATTACAGGAGAGGAAGTGATGTCACGCCTCACTTCCATTCGTCAGGAGCGATCGAGAGGGGGTGGCCATGAATGAATGGCCGCCCCCTCATCCCGGATCGCTTCTGAACGAAAACCGACCGCCGCTGGCACCGGGGGGGGGCCCGATCGGGCCCCCCACCCGCGGGAAGGCAGGGACGTAGAGGTACGCCCATATGCCTGCCCGTGCCATTCTGTCGACGTACATCGTCGTGCGGCGGTCGGCAAGTGGTTAAATTGACCAACAATGCAGCCTTTTCAGTGCCCATCTGCAGCCTATAAATTGACCAACAATGCAGCCTGTTCAGTGCCCATCGGCAGCCTATAAATTGCCCATCAATTCACCCTGCTCAGTGCCCATCTGAAGCCATTAAATTGACCAACAATGCAGCCTGTTCAGTGCCCATCTGCAACCATTAAATTGACCAACAAAGTAGCCTGTTCAGTGCCCATCTGCAGCCTATAAATTGACCAGCAATGCAGCCTGTTTGGTGCCCATCTGCACCCTCACCTTTCCCATCATTGCATCCTCGCCAGTGTTGGATTATCCCTGCTGCCTCAGAGGGAAGAGGAGGAGCGTGCGCCGCTCAATTACACCGAGCCGCAATCTCCTGTGTACCCGACGCTCCATCACTCACAGCCACGCCTCCTGGCCCTGCTCATATGATAGACAGAACAGTGGCCCAATGCGGGGCCAGGAGGCGTGGCTGTGAGTGACGGAGCGCCTGGTACACAGCAAATCACGGCTCTATGTAATTCAGAGGTGCTGGCTCCTCTTCCCTCAGAGACAGCAGGGATCGGCGTATAACACGCATCCACGATTTCCCCTGATTTTAAGGGGAAAAGAGTGTGTGATATACGCCGATAAATCCGGTACTTTCTTCAAGTTTGACCAATGCTGGTTTTAAAAGCAAGTAGAGTTTATGTTGATAACATTTTTGGGTACAAAGAATACAAAATAAATAACTTTTTTTTATTTCTTTTGAGTTTGTGTTTTATTCTTAATGTGTTGCTACAATAATAAACAAAATTAATGAAATTAACAAAAAACAATTGCATTTCAATGGTAAAAAAAAGAAAAATCTTCAAATTCTGGTCAGAGGGAAAAGTGAACTAGGGCTAAGCAGGGTTAGGAATACTGTTTAATTCAAGCCCCAAAAAAATACCCTTGCAGTAACACTCCCCCCAACCGACCATTGTTTCACAGTGTCCTCACCTGGCCACGTCAAGCCCCGCCCACATCCAAAAATGTGTTACATGGGCAGCAAAAAATGATTATTTTTGTTCTTGGGTCTAGTTGCCTGACATTTACTGAGAGCATAAAGCTGCCCATAGATGCCCCTTCTGTCCTTTGTGATCACGTTGCACTGTATCAAGGGCTAGCAGGATATACGGGCAGTGATTGGCAGCTGTATAGAGTGCTCTCTCCCTCCTTTTCTCTTTATATAAGAGACACTAATGAGGAAAACACACATCTCTGGCAATATTGGTAACCCTTAGGCCGCGTACACACGCGCTGACTGTTCGCTCAACTTTGTCCGTCAAACAGTTTCAGCGGACAGTCCGCTCAAAATTAGCATGGACGGACTTGCCCACACACGATGAACGAACAGTCCGCTGAAACCGTGCGCGATGACGTGAACGGCACGTACGACGGGACTAGAAAACGACGTCCTATACACTGCAATGCAACCTTCGGCGTGTAAATTCTTTCTGAGCATGCGCGAGACTTAGTTTGACGAACAAGCCTACACACGAGCGGACTGTCCGCCGAAACACTGTTCAGCGGACAAAGTTGAGCGAACAGTCCCCGCGTGTGTACGCGGCCTTAGCAATTTTTCGGAGTATTTTATTTTTTTTACATTTTGGTTTGCCTTTACAATTTCTCTGACAAACAAAAGAAGAGAGAAAACTCGGCAATGTGGGCTTTTAACATTGCGCTTGTTTGGACAGAAAAAAACATTCCCCGCCAAACATTTATTGTACCGGAGCTGGTGAGCCAATTATTTTATCACCTTTTCTAACAAGCAACTTCACCTCTGAAATATTCATCATCTTACCTGACACATTGATCATCTCCCCGTCAATACCCAGAGCTGACCTAACGCTGAAACTTTGATCTTCTCATAATTTCTATAAAGATCGGAGCTACAGCTGAAATACCATTCATATTACATTTATTCATGTAGAAGAAAAAAAAGAAAAGAAAACAACAGAGCATTAAAACAACACGGATCCATGAAATGGGTTTTTAGCAGCTTTGTTCAAGGCTGTAAAGGAAAAGTCAGTATGCTGGGGCTAATTTGTGATGGTGAGATGGGCCAATGGGAGACAAAAAGCCCCCCCGCTTAAAATGTGTGAAACACGGTAGAGCCATCTTAGAAGAGATGGTGTTGGCGTGTCTCACTTCCATCACACATACGAAACATAGGAGGATTTCTTCTCATTTTAAGACAGCGGGTGGAGCCGTGCAAATCATTCCTGATGATTCCTGGGGTCCGAAACGTGTTGGAGAGCTTGTTTTTCTGTTACTTTAGATGGAAATAATATAATGCTCTGAGATCTCGAGACAGTGCTTTTTCAGGTACAATATCTCAAATAGGGTGTCCTCAGTTATTTTTTTTGTGGAGGACTGGCTGCTGAACCCAAAGCCATTAGCTTCCAAAAGAGCTTCGTTCCTTCCATGTTAGATTGCTTTTCAGAGGCATTTGGCAGGCAGTGAGGGGACAATATGTCTTCTCCTCACTGGTTGTATTAACTTTGTTAATTCTGCACCACTGTGCTGCAACCACGTGCATTACACCTTGTTTTTAGGGCAGTTCCCTATTCATTTGAATGGGTTTAGTTAATGCACACACAACAGGGTGTATAATTTTTTTTCTGTGAATTTAAGCATTGGGGCCATGACATGTGTTCACCCCCATCCATCTGGCTTTGCAGCAGGGGGTGAGGTAAAAACAGATCAGCCCTTTCTCTGCAATACAAAAACTCTACTGAAAACTCTCTTAACCGGTTGGGTAGTCAAGACACCATGCACAATGTATGGCTTATCAAGAGTACGATTCTTTATTTCCTGAGTACAGAATATATACACTTAGACATTAGACAAAGCACAAGGGAGTAGGCCCCTTGGTCAACCAATCATATACATCCACATTTATGTTAGTCATACAATAAGCAACATTTTTAGGGGATTTCTGCCCAGAGATAAATCTCTAAATATATATAAAAATATGTTTTTATGACCTTAAGCTCCTATCATGTTCTGAACATAAAACCGCAGGCCAATGTTCCTACTACGCCCTAAATGTTCTAAGTATGCAAAACTTAAATGTCAGCTGCGACCGCAAGCACGTACTGTTTTTCGCAAATGTGCACCTCAGAAGAAACTGCAAAGCATTGCATGTGAAGCAGTTTCAATAACCTTTCTCATATATATATATATATATATATATATATATATATATATATCTATGCAAGCAGATTCTAGTATAATAAGAAGAGTATAAACTTAAAGGGTGACTCTTCCTATCCTTACAACAACCAAAACTTGTTGCCACCAATAAAAACTGAACAGGAACAAGCTGCCTAGCTACTTTATAGTTTCATTATGGCCTGCAAGCCTTGTTGACTGCCTCCAAGCACACCAACGGTTATTGGGTCCCAACATTAGCCGGCTGAAGAGTCAGGACTAAAGACCGCCCCTTAACAGTTTCTTCCCAGAAACCTTTGCCCCTTTAATTGGTTAAAGAGGTACCTCTCTGGAGACACTACACCATATCCTAGTCAACCCTTTAGAGTGCAATCAAATCTATTATATTATTATTATCCGTATTGCATTTAGCATTTATTTGGCACCGTTTGTTGCTGATGCGCTACACACTACATCTATTTTCTGGCAGTAACTCACAGCCAGATTATACTTGTACCTTTATACATGCATGCAGTGACGTTTATTTGGTTGGGTGTGCCAAAGGGGCTGAGGTTGTTCTTGGAGTCAAGGCACAGAACAGAGTACCCAAAATGATCAAGCAGCTCCTTTGGGGGTAGCACTTCGTCCATTATGTGTGGCTTCTATATCGTATGCATCTAGTGCCCGCAATACATTTTTTTTCCTTAGGGAGGCATTTCTCATAAAAAAATAAAACATTATGGCCACTAGGTACTATATATTGTGTTTTAAGGACATCATATAAAGAATTTGACTCACACAGAACCAAGACTAATTATTTTTTTCTAGGCTAATAAAAGGGAGATCTGAGCAATGCAGAACCACACGTGTTTGAGTTTTCCTATTAAGACACAATCTATAGCACTTCACATGCTACTTCAAATTGCTTGATTATAGAATGTGGTGGTAATATAATTGTCCTATGTCTTTTTATTACCCCCTCCTTTTTTTTTTTTATTATTGTTGAAGTTCCTTTCAGAGAACAGCCAGTTTTATTATAGATCGAACGTAAACTGGATACAGAAATTACAGTCATTTTGCCATTAAAGGTTTGATTGCTGAAATATGGATGTATTCAAGATGTAAATGATGTCAGGCTGGTTGAAAGGAGCCCATTCTGCTGTTAAACCTCTAAGAGTAAAAGACGGAAGAGGAAGAATAGGGGAATGAAATATCCCAATTGCATTGTTTGATTGAAGAGAACTGTTTATCGGCAAAGGCAGAACAAATGAAACATAATGTTAAACTGGTAATGGCTATTTTTTTCGATATAACAGCAAGACACAAAAGACAAACTTGTTATTGAGTTAGGAAGTCACCCTGGTTTAGGCAAACAGCCAGTTGTTTTGTACATTTGATTGTTTATCTCTTGTTCTCATCATGAAGCACAACAGAGGGAAGTGGGTGCTCTTTTTGGTGGATGCAACAAATTTTACATCAAAAGGCAAGGTCTGCTTATTAGTAAGACCCCTACGATTCGAAGAAAAAATTTTGCAATAAAAAACTAAAACTAAAACTTCTGAGTAAAAAATTAAGAAATACACTTGCCTTATACCCTGGCTTTGGCCCACAAAGGGTGAGGTCAGGGTCTTCTAGTAAGATCCTAGAAAGTTGACCAAGGGCCAGTCATTTCTTTATCCTTTTTGGACTACCAGGAGATGGCCCTATCTTTATTTCTACTGGACTTCCAGGAACTGGCTCAAACTTTATTTGCTTTGGACTAACAAAAACTGTTGCTATGCTTATTTCCATTGGACTACCAGGATTAGATCCTATCCTTATTTCGATTGGACTACTATACTCTTATCCATTTTTAAGTTGTACTACCATGAGACCGTCCAATCTTTATTTCCATCGGACAATCGGGAGCTGATCCCATTAAACTACCAGCAGTCAGTACAATCTTTATTCCCATTGGATTACCAGGAGCTAGTACTATCTTTATTTCCGTTTGACTAACAGAAGCTGGTCCTAACTTCATTTATATTGGACAACCAGGAGCTGGTCCTTTCTTTTTTTTTTAATGGAATATCAGGTGTCAGTCCTGTCTTTATTTCCTTTGGACTAGGCTGGAGCTGATCCTATCTTTTTTTCCATTGAACAACCAGGAGCTAGTCCTATCATCATTTCTATTGAACTAAACAGAAGCCGGTCCAAGTTTTATTTCCATTGGAGTCCATCCTATCCTCATTTCTATTGGTTTACCAGAAGCCCATCTTACCTTTATTTCCATTGGACTACCAGGAGTCAATTCTAACCTTTTTCTATAGAGCTGCAAGTAACCGGTCCAATCATTATTGCCATGCATTACCAGGAGCCAGTCTTATCCTCATTTCCACTGGACTACCAGGAGAGGCTCTTATCTTTATTTCCATGAGTGATTCCATCAGTATACCGCTTCCTCCATTCTGAACATAGATATCAGATATTATAGCCGCCTATTGCAACCAAGAACTAGACGTGACTCGTTTGGCTGAAAAACTGGAACTTTTATTGAACAAAGTTACACAGAATATATATCCCACAGGAGGACTTCCCCCCTCCTGATCATATTACCCAACAATACAACCTGTACACAGGAATATAATTAACATAACTAAGGAACAGCCATCATAGACTATAAACATTACCTTAATTAAACTAGCCACATGGACACTCAGAGTTCTCATTCCAGGTCAGACTTGCCGGTATGTAGCTCACAAAGTACAATACACATTATGACAAACGTAAACACACCCCTAGCAGACAATAGGTGAGTTAATTAGCACAATTAACAATACAAGCAGTGATCTCCCCCCTCCTCAGCCTAGTAGGCCACAGTCTATAGCAGGAGACCTACTTACAATAAACACATTATGAACAGGGGGCCCCAGTGGTTTGAGTGGATCACATTAACATCTACCATCATTGCTGATTTGTGGCATATAGGCCCCAAATATGGATATGGAACCTCCAGTTCCCAGAGTCTGTGCGTTTTGGGGAGACATGAACTTGAATCAGAACCAAGACTACTCCACGGATTCCCCCAGGCATACACCTGCCAAAGATTAGTGTTCCCTTAAATGTCAGGGTCCATAGTCAGTGGGTTAGAGGCTTGCCACTGGGTCAGGGGTCAAAATCAGGGACCTGTAACTATAGCAGTAGAGAGGCTCCCACCAACCAGCAGGATAAATATACAAGCAGGTCACCCTGGCGGGTGACGTGGGCTCACCCGAGGGAGGTGAGGGGTCTAAGCACTAACCAGTATTCACAAGAGCTCCTGATAGTAATGAATGGTATTGCTGCATGTTACTACCAGATTGTGGTCCTCAGGATCACCTCACCAGAAGCTATGCAAGTTAGGATCAAGTAGCAGATAGAACAGGTAGGGATCAAGCAGAAGAATAGTGGGTAAACAAGCTAAAGGTCAGTAACAAGTGGTTGCAGGTTAGGTTTAAGCAGAAGCGTAGTTGAGAAACAAGCCAAAGATCGTTAACAAGTGGAAACAAGGATATGGGTGGCAGCAGGTGTAACAAGAGTGCAACATTGGCTGGAGAGAACACAATAATCTTGCAAACAGTAAGAACAAAATCTTGGCAGTTCAAGGGAGGAGCGAAGGGTTCAAGGTTCACCATAAACAAGGTTCAAGGCAAAGCTTGTTTGAGGAATTGTCCAAGGAGCTGTCCAGTATCTCAGATGGCTCAACAAGAAGAGATACTGCCAGACACAGCAAAGGGTGCAGGTTCAGATCCAGGCCCTGACATAGGTACATGGCAGGAATTTGTGGCAATCGTACATAAATGCAGCGAGGCCCAATAGTCATGTCCTAAGCCAAGTGATTTGCCCCATTTGCTGAGAGCCTTCCTCTCTTTCTATTACTGTTGAAGGCTGTGCTGATTGGAAATAATGGTATTTATGCCTATGGAACAAGTAGAAATTAGTCAATTGATCAATCAGATGGCAATAAGGCACAGTAGCTCTAGTAAGGCTGCTCTCAACAAAAACATAGTGTCCCTCAAACAGGAAGCCCAGAAGTGAAGGTTTGCATTTACAAAAGTCCAATGAGCGTGCCAAATAAAAGGACAGACACTCGAAAAACTTTTATTATTGATATTGGTTCACAAAAAGACAACATAGATCACCAACGCCTTTTGGGTCAAAAACCTTTCTTTGGTGCTACAAAATTGGCATGAAAACATATGAATTCCTACATTGATTGAATCGATACTATCAATAGAATTATGACAAAATTGAAAAAAACTAAAGTGGATGTTTCACCGCTATTAACTCTTATATGAAAAATGTAAAAACCATAACAAAGCTCCTATTAAAATCCTTTGAAACAGAAGTGAAACTTCAACTGTAACAAATAATAATGAAAAAAGCTGATCTCATTTAAAATTGAATAAAATAGTTTTCAAAAATATCCATAATAATATCTATAATAAAACACTTTGTAGTTGAATTACAATCCAGGGATTAATTTTGAATAAACCGAAACCACAAAAATAGCCCTGTTTTTGCCTTTGGCCTATTGTTCAGCTCATTCTGTACTAGTACACTGTATGACTGGCAATCTGTTTAAATTTTTTTTTTATTTCAGTTTTTTTTTTTTTTACTTTTCACTTTACTTTTCCCGTTCTATTTTTTTTTTTTTAACTCCAGGCCGCCGAGCGTGCTGAGCCTAATGCTCCTCGCTCCTTTGTTCCGCTTGCCACCGCAGATGCTTGCAGAAGAATAGATTTTTCATTAGTGGGTGGAAAGGGCTCCTGCTTCATTTACTTGATTGTGAGCACAAGTTCTAAAACTTGAAAAAAGTTCTACATGCAAAGGATGTGTCATCTGACCTTTGGCACTGTGCTGTGGGGCATGGTAGGTGTGGAGAAGGATAATTGGCAACCGTCCCAGGGATTGAAGATCCATCCCTCCAAACTTTGTGTTCTTAGACATGTATCTGGTTTTCGGAACGAAAGGGTCTATTTGCAAAATGAAATTGCTGTATGAATGTTTCCAGCATTCAATTGGCGGTCACGAATAATCCTATAGTGTGTCGAATATATTTATTTCTTATGACTGCCAGCTCCATCTATTGCCCATAATGCAGTATTTTCCTGAAATAATTCAATCAGTAAAATACCACTTTGTGGCCACTAGAAGGAGCTGGCGATCATAGGAAGTCAACGTATTAGGCAAAATACAGTATTCTTTGTGACGGCCGTGTGAATGCTTGAGACATTTGCTCAGCAAATGATTTATGAATTGACCCCCAATGCCGCATACACATGATCGGAAATTCCGCCAGCAAAACACCAATGTGAGCTTTTCATCGGAAAATGCGACTGTGTGTAGGCTCCATCGGACTTTTGCTGGCCGAATTTCCGCCAGCAAAAGATTGAGAGCATGTTCTCAATCTTTCAGACGGAAAAAGTTTCTATCGGAAATTCCAATTGTCTGGGGCAAATCCGACCCGCAAAATTCCGACGCATGCTCAGAAGCAATTCGACGCATGCTCGGAAGCTTTGAACTTCATTTTTGTGGCTCGTCGTAGTGTTGTACGTCACCGCGTTCTTGAGGGTTTGAATTTGGTGTGACCGTGTGTAGACAACACAAGTTTAAGCGGAATTCCTTCAGAATTCCGTTGGAAAAACCATCCAAGGCTTTTCCGACGAGAATTCCGGTCATGTGTACATGGCATAATTGTTCCAGAAAGAAAGGCTTTTTCTTGAGTGTGGGGTTCTTATGATCATATTAAGTGTAAACTCTACCCCAGTGCTGCAAGACAGAATAGCCAACCCCACAACGCCTCTTATTTGATCCATTTTGGTCTGGTGTTCTATTATTTCTATTCAGAAAATACCTGTTAATCCTGCCATTCACCCTGTGAGCCAATAGCTTCCTGCGATATCTGCCTGTGCTTATTAAATATACAGTGCCTTGCAAAAGTTTTCACCCCCTTGGCATTTTTCGTGTTTTGTTGCCTCACAACATGGAATTAACATGGATTGTTTGAGGATTTGTATCATTTCATTTACAGAACATGCCCACAACTTTGAAGATTTTTTTATTGTGAAGCAAAAAACAAATAGGACAAAATAACATAAAAAGTCAATGTGCATAAATAACTATTCACCCCGCTAAAGTCAATACTTTCTAGAGCCACCTTTTGCGGCTATCACATCTCCAAGTCACTTTGGATGAGTCTCTATGAGCTTGCCACATCTTACCACTGGGATTTTTGCCCATTCCTCCTTGCAAAACTGCTCCAGCTCCTTCAAGTTGGATGGTTTCTGCTTGTGAACAGCAATCTTTAAGTCTGACCACAGATTTTCTATTGGATTGAGGTCTGGGCTTTGACTAGGCCATTCCAACATATTTTACATGTTTCCCCTTAAACCACTCAAGTGTTGGTTTAGCAGTGTGTTTGGGGTCATTGTCTTGCTGGTGCCTCTTGTTTAGGTGTTGCAGCCTCTGGGGCCTTTCAAAAAGGTGTGTAAATGTAATGACCGATCATGTGACACTTAGATTGCACACAGGTGGACATCATTTCACTAATTATGCGACTTCTGAAGGTAATTGGTTGCACCAGAGTTTTTTATGGCCTTCATAACAAAGGGGGTGAATACATACGCACATGCCAATTATCAGTTTTTTATTTCTGAAAAATAGTTTTATGTATATATTTTTCTACATTTTCTTCACCAACTTAGACTTTTGTGTTCTGATCCATCACATATAAATTAAAGTAGATTAATGATTAAAACAACATTGAACTAAAGGCTGTAATGTAACAAAATAGGTACAAAGCCAAGGGGGGGGTGAATACTTTTGTAAGGCACTGTATATGCAAACACGTTTTGGTTCCTGCTCCAGAGGCAGCATTCTAGGTCTCAAGTAATGTTTTTTTGCCTACATGTAGTATAGGCTTTGTGCCTATCGGGAGTTGCAGTGTGGTGCGGTGGCAGTAAACACTCAAAGTCCATTTACAGAAAACAGAAATTGTAATAATGTCAAAGTTCAATAATTCACAACAAGCCCAGCAGGAAGGTGCCCCACAGGGATCACTGACAGTACTCATGTATCAGCAGTGTGTAGCAGAGCAGGTCTCAGATGTGTCGGCAGCATCTATTTGGAGGAGCGGCCTGGCCGATCTGTAGCCAAATGGGGAGGTTTTCAGAAAAGGTGGTGTGTCCTTTCCTTACTCGTCTGGAACCTCTCCCTGGTGCTAATCACTTTCCCTGCCAGTGGCAGCCAGTCAGACGGGGGACCAGTGCAGGGTATAATCATAATCTACATGCAGGGTACCGGGCCGGCTGCATGGATTCCAATGGGTTTATTTTTTATTTATAGAAGCATGTGATTAGAGCCAGAGGCTCTAATTGGCTTAAAAAAAGGGTGGGCTCGAGGCGCAGAGCACTGCGCCCTGAACTGATCCAGTTATGTGACAATGGCAAATTAATATTCACTATTGTCTTCCTGATTCTCCTCCCGGCCAATCAGGAAGTGGGTCCTGAGACCGGATTGGCTAAAGAGAAGAAGAAATCATATTGGCCGAGGAGAAAAAGACGCAGGGGAGGCCGCCGTGATGTCGAGGAGGAGGAGGAGATATTTGCCATATGTGCTTGCACCATGATCATAGTCATCTATGATCGTGCCCTTTCTATAGGGCCCGTGCCCGTCAGCTCCTGCACGCAATGCGCGGGAGTGACGTCACGCGATTCCGGCCAGTCACAGAGCTGAAGTCCGCAGCCCTGGAAGGAAGAGGGGTGACATAGCAGACATCTCGGGGGTTCCCTCGCAGGTAAGTGCAAAGTGCCATGCATACTAGCCCATTATGCTTTTGCTTTGCAGGGGACTACAGAAGAAGTGAAACCTATCAGGGTTTACTTCCTCTTTAAATAGGCTTTGTCTGACCTAAGATGGCAGCCAGAGTCACATGGGGTGGCAGCGTCCAGTCAGATAGCTTCCCCAGTGACCCAGAAACCATAGAGCAGGGGTATGGAACCTCGGCTCTCCAGCTGTTTTGAAACTACAAGTCCCATGAGACATTGCAAGACCCTAACAATCACAGGTATGACTCCTAGAGGCAGAGGCATGATGGGATTTGTAGTTTCAAAACAGCTGGAGAGCCGAGGTTCCCTACCCCTGCGAGGAACCAAGTTCCGCATGACTTCCCTTCCAACTGCAATGTCACGGCGGTCAAGAGCCACCTACAGTAGAGAAAATAGACTACCCCTGCCTGCATGCCAATGGGCAAATGCAGCTTGCTTTTGGGTACTTGCCACATAATTTTGAGTAAATCCTGGTGTGGTGCCTATAGTTGACGTGTTGCGACTTGCATTTGACCTGTATAAAAATTCTTCCAAGCTGCTTTTGCAATCCCATGCACATGTACCGAGAGAGAAGCAATTCTGACCCAAACAAAAGCCCAACTACCCAGGCCTTTACTCGGCCAACAAATCGCCAAGCGCACGTAAACTGACTTTCTATAAGTTTACGGAGAGCTTTTTTCCTTGACTAAAGTTTTTCTGACATTGATGAACGAGGCCTCTCGTTGGGCAGAATTCTCATGGAGGAAATGTATTTTCTCAGATCCAGGCATGGGCTCCAAACTTGCTGTGAGATTGCAGTATGGCGACGTACGAATTCCCTGCAAACTTCGCAAGAAACAGAGAAGCTAATTGCGAGAGTGACCCGTATGGTGGATGGATCGCCAGCTGAGGGCCTGGGAACGGTATGCCTCGTAGAGCGGGAGGCCTTTGGAAGTCCCAACACATCTGTTATAATAGAAGCAATTATTGTTTCTGCCGGTAGATGTGAGGGGCGCCTTATCAGCTCCGGAAAACACACCGCTGATATCTCATCTTGTGTGGCTCTTAGTTCACCGTTCATATCTCAGGGTATTCACATGCTGCTTTTCAATCTTTCATGAGAGGCACTGCGTGCTTTGAAGAGAATGTGCAAGGAACAAGCAAAACAATCCAATTATTATTTAAAGTATATCTAAATCCAAGAACACAAATGTCATTCATTGAGGTTAGCAGCCCTTAGATGTGGTGGCTGCATTTGTTTTCTTTTTTTCAGGCTGAGAACATTTTCTGCAAGCACAGAAAATGCTTGTTGATCCTGACAGAATTTATAGTGTCCTCATCACTTCCTGTGTGCTGAAAGCTCAGGCCTCATTCACACCGAATGTGTATTAAAAAAAAAAGCATGCAGATTTGTCATGCAGAGATACACGTTAACGTGAATTTTTATGCCATCGGTTTTCATGTGCATTTATTTTTACACTATATTCCAAAAGTGATCGCTTTTTCTTCCTTTTCGTGGGTTGCGAAAAACTGAGTGGGTTTCCCCCTCCAAAACCACACCCTCATTCACTATTAACATCTGTTATGAATCTAAAGGGGAACCCTGTGCAAACAAAAATTGCTGCTAATATCACCAGTTAACCACTTTCAGACCGGACCATTTTGCAGGCCAATGACTAGAGCACTTTTTGCGATTTGGCACTGCGTCGCTTTAACTGACAATTGACGTCCTTTTTTTCTCACAAATAGAGCTTTCTTTTGGTGGTATTTGATCACCCCTGCGATTTTTATTTTTTGCACTATAAACAAAAATAGAGCGACAATTTTGAAAAAAACGCATTATTTTTAACTTTTTGTTATAATAAATATCCCCCAAAAATATATAAAAAAAAACATTTTTTTCCCTCAGTTTAGGCCGATACGTATTCTTCTACATATTTTTGGTAAAAAAATCGCAATAAGCGATTATTGATTAGTTTGCGCAAAAGTTATAGCGTTTACAAAATAGGGGATAGTTTATGGCATTTTTATTAATAATTTTTTTTTTTTACTAGTAATGGTGGCGATCAGCGATTTTTATTGTGACTGCGACATTATGGCGGACACATCGGACATTTTTGACACATTTTTGGGACCATTGTCATTTATACAGCAATCAGTGCTATATAAATGCATTGATTCCTCTATCATGTATAAATGACACTGGCAGTAAAGGGGTTAACCAGTGGGTGGCAGTGTAGGGGTTAAGTGTTCCTAGGTGCGTGTTACTAACTGTGGGGGGCTGGGCTTTGTGTTAGTGAACACTGATCTCTGTATTAAAAAAAAAAGCATGCAGATTTGTCATGCAGAGATACACGTTAACGTGAATTTTTATGCCATCGGTTTTCATGTGCATTTATTTTTACACTATATTCCAAAAGTGATCGCTTTTTCTTCCTTTTCGTGGGTTGCGAAAAACTGAGTGGGTTTCCCCCTCCAAAACCACACCCTCATTCACTATTAACATCTGTTATGAATCTAAAGGGGAACCCTGTGCAAACAAAAATTGCTGCTAATATCACCAGTTAACCACTTTCAGACCGGACCATTTTGCAGGCCAATGACTAGAGCACTTTTTGCGATTTGGCACTGCGTCGCTTTAACTGACAATTGACGTCCTTTTTTTCTCACAAATAGAGCTTTCTTTTGGTGGTATTTGATCACCCCTGCGATTTTTATTTTTTGCACTATAAACAAAAATAGAGCGACAATTTTGAAAAAAACGCATTATTTTTAACTTTTTGTTATAATAAATATCCCCCAAAAATATATAAAAAAAAACATTTTTTTCCCTCAGTTTAGGCCGATACGTATTCTTCTACATATTTTTGGTAAAAAAATCGCAATAAGCGATTATTGATTAGTTTGCGCAAAAGTTATAGCGTTTACAAAATAGGGGATAGTTTATGGCATTTTTATTAATAATTTTTTTTTTTTACTAGTAATGGTGGCGATCAGCGATTTTTATTGTGACTGCGACATTATGGCGGACACATCGGACATTTTTGACACATTTTTGGGACCATTGTCATTTATACAGCAATCAGTGCTATATAAATGCATTGATTCCTCTATCATGTATAAATGACACTGGCAGTAAAGGGGTTAACCAGTGGGTGGCAGTGTAGGGGTTAAGTGTTCCTAGGTGCGTGTTACTAACTGTGGGGGGCTGGGCTTTGTGTTAGTGAACACTGATCTCTGCTCCAATCACATGGAGCAGAGATCAGCGTCACTTGTTGCTAGGCAGAACGGGGAGATGCTGTTTACAACGGCATCTCCCTGTTCAGCCGCCTCGTGAGAGGATCACGGGTATACCCGTGGCGATCGAGTCCGCGGGACCCACGACCGGACTCACGGGGGTCCCGACCAGCGCGTACGCGATGGCAGGGCGGCATTTAAAAATTGACGTATCTGTATGCCAATATGTCTGCCCGTGCCATTCTGCTGATGTACATTGGCGTGCCTCAGTCGGGAAGTGGTTAAAGTTAATCCTTAATTAAGCCTTATCTTTCGGGACCTGCCAGAGCCCAGTGGAAGATCTGTGCATGGATGATCGTGATGCGTTTAGGGAGGTACAGGACTTTCTGTTTAGTTGGTGTATGCCTGGACTGAACAGAAAGTCTTGTACCTTCTTAATCATACCATGTTGGTGTACATGCATGGAGTGGACGCACCAATGCATGTTCAAATATGCTGAGGGGCAGCGAGTGTGCACTCACCCTCTCCTGAACTATACCAGACCACATGCCCTCAACAAGGGGGGGAACCTTGCCCGGGGGGGACCTCGATGGCAGAGCACTTTGTTCCCATGTTGATGAGGACAAAGGCCTCTTCCCTACAACCCTGTCCTGGTGGTTATGGGGGTCTGCAGGTGGGGGGGATTTTCATTATCAGAAGCCCCTTTAACATAAGGAACCTCCAGATATTTGCACCCCCCCCCAACCGTCCCCTAAACCCCCCTGCCCGCCCCGCTCCCCCCATGTGATTTTTTTTTTCCTTTTAGATTTAGATATACACTAAATTGCCAAAAGTATTGGGACACCTGCCTTTACACGCACATGAACTTTACTGGCATCCCAGTCTTCGTCTGTAGGGTTCAATATTGAGTTGACAAGTCACAACGCAAAAAGGAAAGGATAAAAGAAAACAGGCAGGATCCTAATGACCAAAAGTCTCACTGGTCAACTCAGGTAACAGGTGTCCCGACTCACCCAGTCCAGGGTGGAGTTGCTTATAGGGACAGGATAGACAGTTAAACTTAGGGAAGGGTGGGAGAAGGTAGAACCCAAAGGTGTCCTTGCCTCCAGATAAGGAGAAGGAACTGACAGCGGTTTAACCTGAAATAATCTTTGTGGATTTGGGGGTTGAGCAGTGAAGGGCCAAAAAAGGCACCGCATCCCAATTGAAAGACAATTAAAGAGACAAATAATGGGGCTTTTAAGGTGGCAAAAAATCGAATTATCACAAAATATTAAATATATCAAAATGTTATTTTATAACAAATTTAAAAAAGAAGGGTAATAAAAGTTATCACATAAACATGCATTTCATACAACATTTCAGCCACTTTGGCTCTACATGTTTCACAGCGAAGAGCTTCCTCAGGAGTCTTAAGAGTGCTGCATAAAGTTGATACTATAAAGAGAACAAACATTTATAAACATTTGAAAATTGGTATGCAATTTATATATTGGTATATAACATTGGATGCAGAGGGCCTGGTTCACTACGCTCCTGGTGATGGGGATTGGCACTGGGTATCATCCACATAGAGCCGGCATAGGGCCGTCCAGCCGCTTACTTCCGGTTTTCAGCTGTGGGTGGACTTCCGGTTCACGGGAATGGAGTGAGGGCTACAGGGTTGTGGCTGGCTAGAGGTAGTGGGCATGCACACCGACATGTTTCACCCACTTGCACCATGGGTTTCTTCAGGGAGTTGACCTACCCTTTGCAGCTATAGCATTTTCAACTGTCCACAAGGTTTAGGAGTGTGTTTATGGGAATGTTTGACCATTCTTCCAGAAGTGCATTTGTGAGGTCAGGCACTAATGTTGGACGAGAAGGTCTGGCTCACAGTCCCCGCTCTAATTCATCCCAAAAGTATTCTATCAGTTTGAGGTGGGACTTTGCAGGCCCATCAAGTTCATCCACCTCAAACTGCACTGATGCAAAGTCATGTTGTAATAGGAAGGGACCATCCTCAAACTGTTCCCAGAAAGTTGGAACATGAAATTGTCCAAAATATCTTGGTATGCTGATGCCTTAAGAGTTCCCTTCTCTGGAATTAATGGACCAAATCCAACCCCTGAAAAAAAAACACATCATAATTCCCCCTCCACCAAATCATTTTGACCAGTGCATAAAGCAAAGTCCATAAAGACATGAATGAGCGATTTTGGGGTGGAGGAACTTGACTGGCCTACACAGAGTCCTCATCTCAAGCCGATAGAACAACTTTGAGATGAATTAGAGCAAAGACTGGGAGCCAGGCCTTCTCGTCCAACATCAGTGACTGACCTCACAAATGCACTTCTGGAAGAATGATCAAACATTCCCGTAGACAGACTGCTAATCCTTGTGGACAGCCTTCCCAAAAGAGTTGAAGCTGTCCTAGCTGCAAAGGGTGGGCCAACTCAATATTGATGCCTACGGACTAAGCCTGGGATGCCATGAAAGTTCATGTACATGTAAAGGCAGGTCCCAATACTTTGGGCAATATAGTGTACTTTATAGCTTAAAGCGGGAGTCCGCCGGGACTCCGCGTTTTTTTTTTTTTTTTAAGTCTGCAGCTACAAATACTGCAGCTGCTGACTTTTAAAATAGTGACACTTACCTGTCCAGCGTGCCCGCGATGTCGGCACCTAAAGCAGATCTCTAGATCGACACTCGAGTGCTGCAGCCGCCATCTTGGGTATGGGAATCAGGAAATGGAGCCTTTCGGCTTCATTTCCCGGTTCCCTACTGCGCATGCGCGAGCCGCGCTGCGCAATGAGGACGGTCCCCGCTGCCTCTGGGATCTTTGTGTTTCCCAGCAGGCAGCGGGGCACTTGCGGAAGGGGGCGGGCACTTGCGGAAAGGGGCGTAATGTACTCCCCTTTCCGCAGAGAGCTAGCCCGGAAGTGGGTGCAGTTACCTGGATTATAAAGGTAACTGCACCCCCCTCCCCCCTGAAAGGTGCCAATCGTGGGGGGGAGGAATCGGATGAGCGGAAGGTCCATTTTAGGGTGGACCTCCGCTTTAAACAATGGTGAATAGTAACATGTACCTAGCCTGTGGCTCTCATACTAACTCCTAGAGATGGCCAAATACATGTCAATTTTCCGTGAACTTCATCCACTTTCTATTCACACATATACGATTGCAAGTAATCACCAAAAAATAAGCAATCTACCACCAGAATTCAGTGAATTGTGAAGTCCAAACCAGGCAATAAATTGACGGCTTCACTACCAAAGGCACTACCAAGGCTGAAAAGTTCCATCGCTCTAAGAAATTGCTGCTGACTGACTATAGGGCTGGAAATCCTGGAAAGTGCCTGACTCAACTGGGCAGAGACCATAGGTAACCAGTCAGCAGTGGGCATTTGTAAGGATCTAAATGTTGTCTTGAGTTACATGGCTACATAGTTGGTAAGATTGGATAAAGACACCAGTCCATCCAGTTCAACATGTGATATTGTGCTTGTGTGTGTTTAGGTTACAACCATTTCCATACCCTGTATATTGCCAAGATACCCATCTGAACGCTTCTTTTAAATTGTCTACACCTCAGCGGACCCCACCAACTTTGGAAGGGAGTTCCACGTCCTTACCGCTTTAATGCCGCGTACACGCGATCGGACTTTCCGCCAACAAAACCGTGGATTTTTTTTCCCCCGAAGGATGTTGGCTGAAAATTTGAGAACCTGCTCTCAAACATTTGTGGGCGGAAATTCCAACAGCAAATGTTCGATGGAGCATGCACACGGTCGGACCTTTCCGACAACAAGCTCACATCCAACATTTCCCGTCGGAAAGTCCGACCGTGTGTAGGCGGCATAACGGTAAAGAATCCCCTACGCAGCTTTCAATTAAACAGCTTTTCATCCAACTCGATTGAGTGGCCACGTGTCTTCTTAAGTGACCTAAGACTGAATAGTTTTCTCCCTGTGCTAGAATCACCATTTAGATATGTGCGATCATATAGTCACTTCTCATATCTGAGGTCTTCCAGTCCCATTATTAGCTTTTTTGGCCTTCTCTGGACTCACTCAAGTTCAAGCACATCCTTCCTGAAGATCGGTGACCAGAACTGGATAGCATACTCAAGATGTAGCCGAACCAGAGTTTTATAAAGTGGTAGAATTATAGTTTTATCTCTGGAGTTACCGAGCCTGTGATCTACTAGGACCCCCAGATTCTTTTTCCATCTTGGATTCTCCCAGAGGTCCTCGACCCTAGTGAGAAATGCATTCAGATTTTTAGCCCCCATTAACTTATATTTTGCTGTCTACACCTCTATTTGATCAAAGTCTTTTTGTAAAGTTTCTATATCCTGCTCAGTTTTGTAACATCAGCAAACAATGAGGCTAAACTATTTATAGCAACCTCTATATCATTTATGAGCAAAATAACTTACCAAACCAGATCATTTAGAGCATACGCTATTTATCACCACCCCTGGACGTACCCCTACAACCAGTTTTCTATCCAAGTACATACACTATCAGCAATGCCAACAGACTTTAATTTGTAAATTAAGCGTTTATCGGGGGCTGTATCAAATATTATTTTATTCTTGTTCGTTCTAATGCCGCAATAGGATTTTGCCAAAATACACATCTTGGTTTTAGGTGTCCTACCGTCTACACACAAGCGGAATTTCCGTCGGAAAATCTTGGGTGTTTTTTCTGATGGAATTCCGCTCAACCTTGGCTTGCATACACACGGTCACACAAAGATTCACTGAACTTTCAACCACAAAGAACACGGTGACGTACAACACTACGACGAGCCGAGAAAATTAAGTTCAATGCTTCCGAGCATGTGTCGAATTGTTTCTGAGCATGTGTAGGAATTTTGCATGTCGGAATTGGTACAGACTATTGGAATTTCCCCTCAGAACTTTTTCCGACCGAAAAATTGAGAACATGCTTTCAATCTTTTGCTGGCTGAAATTCTGTCAGCAAAAGTCCGATGGAGCATACACACGGTCACATTTTCCGACCAAAAGTTCTCATTGGACTTTTGCTGGTGGAATTTCCACTCGTGTGTACGGGGCATCCTAGGTACGCTACCATTTTTGCCCTCCGTAGCTCACTGCTGTATATTGTTTCATCTGATCCCTCCCCTCCACCACCTAGTTTAACAGTTCTTCCAATCTTTTGGATTTCATCCAGATACACCATGTCCACAGGCATTCCTCTATCCAGATAGCTTACTTCCTCATAGAATGTTAACAGGTTGGTCTGGCAAGAATGACCCTTCATGAATCCATGCTAATTACTACTAATCATAACATTTTCCTAAAAAAATATTGTATACGGTACCTTATCATCCTGTTCAATAGTTTACATACTATTGATGTTAGGCTGACTTGTCTGCAGTTTCCAGGTATTCATCTCGGCTCCTTTTTGAATATTGATACCACATTAGCTTTTAGCCAATCAGCTGGTACCATTCCAATTTGTAAGCTGCCTTTAAATATCATGAATAATTGCCTGGCTATAACATGGTTATTTAAAGGACTCTCGGGTATAAGCTATCTAGTCCTGGGGATTTGTTCACATTAAGTTTTTCAAGTCTTTTTTGAACACTGGCTTCTGTTAGTCACAATGGCACATTCTGTGTTTTGCTAATAGGCATAAAGTCGTGTATGTTATACCCCTCCCTTTCCTTTGTAAAATTTTAGAAGAATGCAGTTAGTACAGTTGCCTTCTCCCTGTCACTTGTACCCAACTTCCCCTGACTATCCTTTATGAGACCAATATGCTCTGACTTTGTATTTTTTACTAATAATACATTTAAAAAAAATTTGGAGATTTTTTTTTTTTACTCTCTTCATCTATGTGTCTCTTTTGGCCTTTTTTTTTTTAGCTACCCTGATCACGCTCTTACATTTCTTATTGCATTCCCTTGTAATGTTGGAATGCCGACGATGTCCCCTCAGACCTGTATTTTTTATAGGACAGTTGATAAGCATTTTTGACTTTTAGAATATAGTCACCCAGGTATTTTCTTTATATGTGTTGCCCATTGGAATGCACTGGGTAATGCCCTTATTTAATATGTTCCCAAAGCATTCCCATTTTTTCCCAGGGTCCATTGCTTCTAGACTTTGATCCCATTGGAGTGCAGTTTAGTAAAGTTGACCCCTTTGGAAATGAATGTTTTTGTCCTACCCTTGTGTCTCTTTTTCCTATGGTTTACATTGAACATAATTATTCTGTTATCGCTTTTCCGTAAGTTATCCCTTTATGACCAGATGAAATCTGTGTGTTTGTGATTGGTAGGTCCAGCAGAGGATCATTTCTAGTTGAGGTCTCCACCAACTGACACATAAAACTGTCCTGCAAGACATTTAAGAAACAAAGAGTAGGAGATGTTTGAGCAGTTCCCTCTGCCCAGTCAATATCTGGATAATTGAATTCCCCCGTGATAATAACATTGCCCCGCCTTGCTGCTTTTTCTAGTCTCCTCTTCATCCTTCAGGTTAGGGGGCTTGTAGCATACACCAGCTATTTATTTCTTCCCCCTGAAGCTCCAGCCATAAATATTCTACCTCCTTCCTTGTCCTATTAGCAATTCCATCCCTTGTATTTTCAATCAAATCATTCTTTACATACAGACACCCCTGCCCCTCTTCTGCCTACCCCGTCTCTCTAATGCAGGGAATACCCCTGGGCAGTTACAAGCCAGTTAGGTTACTGAAACGCCCACAAAATCCAAATCCTCCTCATGTATCAGCAGTTCCATTTCTTGTTTGTTCTATAGGATTTTGCCAACATACGCATCTTGGTTTTGGGTGCCCTAGTTACGCTACCATTTTTGCCCTCAGTAGCACCCTCTGACCTTCGCTCACTGTCGTCTATAGTTTCATCTGATCCCTCCCCTCCACCACCTAGTTTAATAGTTCTTCCGATCTTCTTCCAATCTTCTGGAAATCTTCTCCCCCATCATAGCTTGTAGCTTGTGGGTAGGGCCTACCCTGCACATGGAGGTACCTTTCATGTAGAGTATTTTCATCAATGCCCAAGGCAAGGTGGAAACTCCGGTCATGAAAAATCTAACATAAAGGCAGTTCCTTGATTTAGAGATGAGCTTCCACACTGTGTGTGGTAATAAAGTGTAGAATTTCTCTGACAAAGTACTGTCCCATGTCACTACACACTGTAACTTGTATGTTGCATTAAGGGGGACATGCTGAGCACCTGCGCCATCTTCACCAGTCCAGTGTACATCTGTTACCTTACTCCCAGTAACAGAATGGGGTCCAGCCGAGCACCTAGGGCACACCTTATGCCTGCACTTTTTAACTACTTCCCATACCTCGTGACCAGGCCATTGATCTCCATAATGCGGGTTTGGATCTGGTTGCTAATAGATACTGACTGCTGGAGAGGGAGCCAGACAATGACCCCCTCACTACTGAAGGACCTGTCACCTTACCAGGTACCACGTCTAACGACTGGTTGCCATGTGTCTTGAACTTGTAGTTGGTTACTGTTAGAAACTACACTCCTCTTGCCGTTGTGGTTTTACTTCATACGCTGTTTTGCTTCACAGACCCTGGTTCTTTGGATACGCCAAAACCAACATGCTCCCCTTTGAATAACTTCAGACCAGGCTCATAATGGTTAATGTAACTTTACTGAACACGTATGGCCTAACAGTTCAATATGAACAACGTATTTCCCCCCAACGCTAAATAAAGTAGTGTGGCGGCCCAAGCATACCTCCACGAGGCGATAGTTGAAAACCTGTTGAAGACCCATTGGTCGAAACGAGTAGGGTTTTTTGGCTTATGGCTCTCCACATTGCCCAGCTTTTTACTCTTGGGATCACTTTTACACTTGTATGCTGGTTTTTAGAAATACAAAACCCTTTTTTTTTGATCTACACTATGTGGAAGCATTTTCTTTCTCCACATACTACTTTGCTGAGAGTGGCTCCGGAGTCCCGTTGATCCTACCATCCAGATCCAGTTCGACACATCCAGGATTGGAGGTTCCCCGTCTCTTTCCTGGATTCCACCACCCCGGAGGTCCTGGATCCTGTGGAGCTCCATACTTCGGCCATTTGTGGCACCATGCTTGTATGACTCCTTGTCGCTGAAATTGGAGTCCACCAGTTCCGGTAAGGGCACACACACTTCTCTTCACTGTTGATGATGCAATATCTTTGATGTCCTCCATACCAGACAACGTTTTACATTTTGATTTTTTATTACCTCGTGTTGGAAGATCATGTTGTGTAGGACTATACTCTATACACTTTTTTGCACTGGTTTGATTTACATATCTTCCAGTGCTCATTGGTGTTGGGTTATTCACCCATATAGTTTTTTACATATATTGGACACTTTGTATATATCACTATTTTTCATCATTCCTCATTCATTTATTTATGTTTATGGGTTAGCGCTGCATTTTTTATCATTTAGATTCTATTCATGTTTGTCACATTGTTTCTGTAGCTGCTCGTCACTCTTTTATCCTGGGTTTAGAGCAGTAATATCCACACCCCACAACACTTATCCCAGCCTAGGCCAGCCGCTATCTCACTAATAACCATACATTTCAACCTGCCTACAAGCTAGCTGTACTCTCCTCATTTAGGTGTAGTCCATCCTTGCTGTAGAGCCAATAATGACTGAAAAGTCAGCCCGGTTTTCAAACTAACCCAAAAACCTCCTTCCTATACCAGCTCCTCTGCCACTTGTTGAGTTCCCTAAGCTCCTGCTACCTCTCTGGAATGGCTTGATGTACAGGCAGTATTTCTGAGTATACTGCCTTGGAGGTCCTTTTCTTTAATGTTGCACCTAAGTCCCTGAAGTTGTTCTAATAGTTCAGCCTTTCTTTTCAGGGATGAGCATGTTTGCTGCTATTCACTTGTGTTCTCCTCCTGTCAGTGCAGACACACAAGCTCCTTGTCAGGTTGTAAAGGCCTCTAAGGAGGGTGTTCTGTGTCTTGCATAAACTGTTTGCTCTGTTTGAGCTGCTGGAGTATAGGAAAAAATGCAACCCAAAGTCGATAACTATCAGTTTGCTTTTGGCCAGCTTTAGGTTAGATGGAGGATAAAATGTTCATATCAAAACATAAAAAATGCTGCCATTTAATAAAACTACTGAAAGGAAAATGAGGTACACTATATTGTCAAAAGTATTCGGACACCTGCCTTTACAT
The DNA here is from genome assembly GCF_037356315.1 of Lithobates pipiens. Lineage (NCBI taxonomy): Eukaryota > Metazoa > Chordata > Amphibia > Anura > Ranidae > Lithobates > Lithobates pipiens. Next base: position 605,644,855 of record NW_027507758.1, read on the forward strand.
GAACTTTAATGGCATCCCAGTCTTCGTCCGTAGGGTTCAATATTGACTTGACCCACCTTTTGCAGCTATAACAGATTCAACTCTTCTGGGAAAGCTGTCCACAAGGTTTAGGAGTGTGTCTATGGGAATGTTTGACCATTCTTCCAGGAAGCGCATTTGTGAGGTCAGGCACTGATGTTGGACGACAAGGCCTGGCTCGAAGTCTCTACTCTAATTCATCCCAAAGGTGCTCTATCGGATTGAGGTCAAGACTTTGTGCAGACCAGTCAAGTTCCTCCACCCAAAACATGCTCATCCATGTCTATAATGGACCTTGCTTTGTGCACTGGTCCAAATCATTTGGTGGAGAGGGGATTATGGTGTGGGGCTGTTTTTCATGGGTTGGGCTTGACCCCTTAGTTTCAATTAAGGGAATTCTTAAGGCGTCAGCATACCAAGACATTTTGGACAATTTCATGCTCCCAACTTTGTGGGAACAGTTTGGGGATGGCCCCTTCCTGTTCCAACATGACTGCCCACCAGTGCACAAAGCAAGGTCCATATAGACATGGATGAGCGAGTTTGGGGTGGAGGAACTTGACTGGCAGGCGCCCCAATACTTTTGACAACATAGTGTCTTTAAAACACAACTTTCAGATTGCACATTAAAAAATGTGATAGTATTGTTGTTATTATTATTATTATTATTGTTAATATTAATAATAATTAATATCATCTGTGTAAGAAAAATCATCCTTGCCTGACTCAGTTGGGAGGAGCTTAAGGCTGGGTTCACAGTATTGCGATGCAGGAACCAGCACGATTCCTGTGCAGGTTCCCGCATCGCATGTGTCTTGCAGGTAGTTCACACTGCTCTATGCGAACCGCTGCGGGTGTCAATACAAAGTTAATACAATACAATACAAAGTTGATGACACCCCCAGATTGGTTCGCAGATCACAGATGCGAATTGTCAATTGTATACACCCACGTGATCCGATTTCAGTGTGGACCAAAAAAAGGGTCCTGCACCATTTTGTCCGAATGAGATGCAAATTCAGCCATACATTCTGTATGGCTGAATTTGCATTGCATGTGATCTGCACAGCAATGCGGTACGAATCACATGCAATGTCTGACATCACAATAGCGTGAACCCAGCCTTAAGGTTGGCAGTCAGCAATAGGCAATTGTAAGTATTAAAATGTCAAGTCTTGGCTCGTTGTAGTAGGCCAGCCTTTCCTCTCAGGGATGGGTGTTTGTACTGCTATCTACTTGTATTCTCCTCCTGTCAGAACAGACGTGTCCGCCCCTTGCTGGGCTGTAAGACCCCTATGAAGGCTGATCTGTGGCCTGCCTGAGCTAATAACTGTTGGGGCTGCTGAAGGATCAGAGAACTCTAAAAAAAAAAAATGCAATTAAAATCAATTACTCCCCAATAATTTTTCATTGGCCAGCTTTAGGTTGGATGGTGCATAAAAGGTTCACATCAAAACAGAATCTTTACCTTTTACTCTCCAATGCTTCAATGGACAGGTAGAATATGGGTCATCGCTTTGCTATGGACAATTACTTTTACTGAGACTTAAGACATAAAGGTTTTATTTGCAAATACCCCATCAAAAAAAAAAAAATCCACTATCAACTGCCGCCCTTCGAGTTCAGGTTAGAAAATGAAAAGTGATAGGTTATTGGAGAGCTCAGCCTTCCTCCAGCTTTCATTCCGGACCTCTAATTTACTGTTAATGTTTTTTTGTAGATTGGAGCTTAGCGCATTCCGAGTCCGACTCGGATTCCAGGCTATTTGTATTCTCTACAAGTCCCTTCTGTGCTGTTTTTTAATTGAAATGGAGATAGCAGCACATCGCTGTGAAATTGTCTGCTGACTCACTTTCTGGCCTCCTATCAAAGCAAAAGTAATTTTGTCTTCCCAACCTCTGCAAAACGACTCAGAGAAAAGTTTGCAAGTTATGAGGAAGGTGAAGATGAGAATTGGCAAACCAAACCGGCCAGAATCGCGTTCTTCTGCCGTTTTCTTCTCTTTTGATCTCCTCTAGCTTTATATCGTCATATCCCACATGTTATTATCTTGGGTGTTTTTTATCCTCTCCTGAAGTTTCTTAACTACTTTCATACATTTCCTCTCCGAGGCATAATTAGAACCTTCAGGGTCCCCTTACCCCCTCCCCCAACATCAAAATCTCTGATTTCAACTTACCGTTATTGTCAACAGAGGTAGTTTTGGGATAGGACATGGTCAGCCTTAAAGTGGTTATAAAGGCTCAAGGTTTTTTACCTTCATGCACCCTGAGCATCCTATGTCCCCTATGACCCTTGTGACTCCAGAACATCATGAGCATCCTCTATCAAACCATGACCTATTACTTCAGAGCACCCTAAGAATCCTGTGTCATCCTATGACTCCAGAGCACATTGAGTATCCTGTATCACCCGGTGACTCCTGTGACCTCGGATCACCCTGAGCATCCTATGTCCCCTTGTGACTCCTGTGACCTCGGATCACCCTGAGCATCCTATGTCCCCTTGTGACTCCTGTGACCTCGGATCACCCTGAGCATCCTATGTCCCCTTGTGACTCCTGTGACCTCGGATCACCCTGAGCATCCTATGTCCCCTTGTGACTCCTGTGACCTCGGATCACCCTGACCGTCTTATGTCACCCTGTGACTCCTGTGACCTCGGATCACCCTGACCGTCTTATGTCACCCTGTGACTCCTGTGACCTCGGATCACCCTGACCGTCTTATGTCACCCTGTGACTCCTGTGACCTCGGATCACCCTGAGCATCCTATGTCCCCTTGTGACTCCTGTGACCTCGGATCACCCTGAGCATCCTATGTCCCCTTGTGACTCCTGTGACCTCGGATCACCCTGAGCATCCTATGTCCCCTTGTGACTCCTGTGACCTCAGATCACCCTGAGCATCCTATGTCCTCTTGTGACTCCTGTGACCTCGGATCACCCTGAGCATCCTATGTCCCCTTGTGACTCCTGTGACCTCGGATCACCCTGACCGTCTTATGTCACCCTGTGACTCCTGTGACCTCTGATTATCCTGAGCATCTTATGTCACTCTGTGACTCCTGTGACCTCGGATCACCCTGAGCGCCCTGTGACTCCTGTGACCTTGGATCACCCTGCCAATCCTATGTCACCCTGTGACCCCTGTGACCTCGGATCATCCTGAGTAACCCAGGCCACCTTGTGACTCCTGTGACCTCGGATCACCTTGAGCATCCTATGTCACCCTGTGACTCCTGTGACCTCGGATCACCCTGAGCATCCTATGTCCCCTTGTGACTCCTGTGACCTCGGATCACCCTGAGCATCCTATGTCCCCTTGTGACTCCTGTGACCTCGGATCACCCTGAGCATCCTATGTCCTCTTGTGACTCCTGTGACCTCGGATCACCCTGACCATCTTATGTCACCCTGTGACTCCTGTGACCTCTGATTATCCTGAGCATCTTATGTCACCCTGTGACTCCTGTGACCTCTGATTATCCTGAGCATCTTATGTCACCCTGTGACTCCTGTGACCTCGGATCACCCTGCCAATCCTATGTCACCCTGTGACCCCTGTGACCTCGGATCATCCTGAGCAACCTAGGTCACCCTGTGACTCCTGTGACCTCGGATCACCCTGAGCATCCTATGTCCCCTTGTGACTCCTGTGACCTCAGATCACCCTGAGCATCCTATGTCCCCTTGTGACTCCTGTGACCTCAGATCACCCTGAGCATCCTATGTCCTCTTGTGACTCCTGTGACCTCGGATCACCCTGAGCATCCTATGTCCCCTTGTGACTCCTGTGACCTCGGATCACCCTGACCGTCTTATGTCACCCTGTGACTCCTGTGACCTCTGATTATCCTGAGCATCTTATGTCACTCTGTGACTCCTGTGACCTCGGATCACCCTGAGCGCCCTGTGACTCCTGTGACCTTGGATCACCCTGCCAATCCTATGTCACCCTGTGACCCCTGTGACCTCGGATCATCCTGAGTAACCTAGGCCACCTTGTGACTCCTGTGACCTCGGATCACCTTGAGCATCCTATGTCACCCTGTGACTCCTGTGACCTCAGATCACCCTGAGCATCCTATGTCCCCTTGTGACTCCTGTGACCTCGGATCACCCTGAGCATCCTATGTCCCCTTGTGACTCCTGTGACCTCGGATCACCCTGAGCATCCTATGTCCTCTTGTGACTCCTGTGACCTCGGATCACCCTGACCATCTTATGTCACCCTGTGACTACTGTGACCTCTGATTATCCTGAGCATCTTATGTCACCCTGTGACTCCTGTGACCTCTGATTATCCTGAGCATCTTATGTCACCCTGTGACTCCTGTGACCTCGGATCACCCTGCCAATCCTATGTCACCCTGTGACCCCTGTGACCTCGGATCATCCTGAGCAACCTAGGTCACCCTGTGACTCCTGTGACCTCGGATCACCCTGAGCGTCTTATGTCACCCTGTGACTCCTGTGACCTTGGATCATCCTGAGCAACCTAGGTCACCCTGTGACTCCTGTGACCTCGGATCACCCTGAGCATCCTATGTCCCCTTGTGACTCCTGTGACCTCGGATCACCCTGAGCATCCTATGTCCCCTTGTGACTCCTGTGACCTCGGATCACCCTGACCGTCTTATGTCACCCTGTGACTCCTGTGACCTCTGATTATCCTGAGCATCTTATGTCACCCTGTGACTCCTGTGACCTCGGATCACCCTGAGCGCCCTGTGACTCCTGTGACCTTGGATCACCCTGCCAATCCTATGTCACCCTGTGACCCCTGTGACCTCGGATCATCCTGAGTAACCTAGGTCACCTTGTGACTCCTGTGACCTCGGATCACCTTGAGCATCCTATGTCACCCTGTGACTCCTGTGACCTCAGATCACCCTGAGCATCCTATGTCCCCTTGTGACTCCTGTGACCTCGGATCACCCTGAGCATCCTATGTCCCCTTGTGACTCCTGTGACCTCGGATCACCCTGAGCATCCTATGTCCTCTTGTGACTCCTGTGACCTCGGATCACCCTGACCATCTTATGTCACCCTGTGACTCCTGTGACCTCTGATTATCCTGAGCATCTTATGTCACCCTGTGACTCCTGTGACCTCTGATTATCCTGAGCATCTTATGTCACCCTGTGACTCCTGTGACCTCGGATCACCCTGCCAATCCTATGTCACCCTGTGACCCCTGTGACCTCGGATCATCCTGAGCAACCTAGGTCACCCTGTGACTCCTGTGACCTCGGATCACCCTGAGCGTCTTATGTCACCCTGTGACTCCTGTGACCTTGGATCATCCTGAGCAACCTAGGTCACCCTGTGACTCATGTGACCTCGGATCACCCTGAGCATCCTATGTCCCCTTGTGACTCCTGTGACCTCGGATCACCCTGAGCATCCTATGTCCTCTTGTGACTCCTGTGACCTCGGATCACCCTGACCGTCTTATGTCACCCTGTGACTCCTGTGACCTCTGATTATCCTGAGCATCTTATGTCACCCTGTGACTCCTGTGACCTCGGATCACCCTGAGCGCCCTGTGACTCCTGTGACCTTGGATCACCCTGCCAATCCTATGTCACCCTGTGACCCCTGTGACCTCGGATCATCCTGAGTAACCTAGGTCACCTTGTGACTCCTGTGACCTCGGATCACCTTGAGCATCCTATGTCACCCTGTGACTCCTGTGACCTCAGATCACCCTGAGCATCCTATGTCCCCTTGTGACTCCTGTGACCTCAGATCACCCTGAGCATCCTATGTCCCCTTGTGACTCCTGTGACCTCGGATCACCCTGAGCATCCTATGTCCTCTTGTGACTCCTGTGACCTCGGATCACCCTGACCATCTTATGTCACCCTGTGACTCCTGTGACCTCTGATTATCCTGAGCATCTTATGTCACCCTGTGACTCCTGTGACCTCTGATTATCCTGAGCATCTTATGTCACCCTGTGACTCCTGTGACCTCGGATCACCCTGCCAATCCTATGTCACCCTGTGACCCCTGTGACCTCGGATCATCCTGAGCAACCTAGGTCACCCTGTGACTCCTGTGACCTCGGATCACCCTGAGCGTCTTATGTCACCCTGTGACTCCTGTGACCTTGGATCATCCTGAGCAACCTAGGTCACCCTGTGACTCATGTGACCTCGGATCACCCTGAGCATCTTATGTCACCTTGTGACTCCTGTGACCTCTGATTATCCTGAACATCTTATGTCACCCTGTGACTCCTGTGACCTCGGATCACCCTGAGCGTCCTATGTCACCTTGTAACCCCTGTGACCTCGGATCACCCTGAGCATCCTGTGACACCCTGTGACAGGGCACCATGAACACCCTCTGTCAGTTCATAAATTCCATGACTTCGTAGCACTATGACCATTCTGTGTCACCCTCTGACTCCTGTGACCTCAGATCACCCTGAGCAGCCTGTGTCACCCTGTGGCTCCAGAGCACACTGAATATCGTGTGTCACCCTGTGACTCCAGAGCACCATGAACATCCTGTGTCACCCTGTGACCCTTGTGACTCCAGAACATCATGAGCATCTTCTATCGAACCATGACCTATGACTTTGGAGCATCCTGAGAATCCTGTGTCACCCTGTGGGCCCAGTGCAGCTTATGTCCCCTGTGACCTCTGTGACTCCAGAGAACCCTGGACATCCTGTGTCACCCTGTGGCCTCTGTGACTCCAGAGAACCCTGAAAATCCTGTGAACTTGGATCACCCTGAGCATCCTATGTCACTCTGCGACTCCTGTGACTCCGGATCACCCTGAGCATCCTGTGACACCCCGTGACTCCTGTGACTCCAGGGCACAATGAACATCCTCTGTCAGTTCAGAAATCCCATGACTCTGTAGCACTCTGACTATTTTGTTTATTTGTGTCACCCAGTGATTCCTGTGACCTCGGATCACCCTGAGCAGCCTTTGTCACCCTGTGGCTCCAGAGCACACTGAATATCGTGTGTCACCCTGTGACTCCATAGCACCATGAACATCCTGTGTCACCCTGTGACCCTTGTGACTCCAGAACATCATGAGCATCCTCTATCAAACCATGACCTATGACTTTAGAGCATCCTGAGAATCCTGTGTCACCCTGTGGGCCCAGAGCAGTTTGTGTCCCCTGTGTCCCCTGTGACTCCAGAGAACCCTGGACATCCTGTGTCACCCTGTGACATTCTGTGACTCCAGAGAACCCTGGACATCCTGTGTCACCCTGTGGCCTCTGTGACTCCAGAGAACCCTGAAAATCCTGTGAACTTGGATCACCCTGAGCATCCTATGTCACCCTGTGACTCCGGATCACCCTGAGCATCCTGTGACACCCCGTGACTCCTGTGACTCCAGGGCACAATGAACATCCTCTGTCAGTTCAGAAATTCCATGACTCTGTAGCACTCTGACTATTTTGTTAATTTGTGTCACCCAGTGATTCCTGTGACCTTGGATCCACCTGAGCATCCTTTATCACCCTGTGACTACAGAGCACCATGGAAATCCTCTGTTAGTTCATAAATTCCATGACTCCGGAGCACTCTGAGCATCCTGAGTCACCCGTGACTCCCGTGACTCCACATCACCGTGAGCATTCTGTCTATAAGGAACCTTATATATTAAACTCTTACTCATAGAAAAGACAATTGGAAATATAGATAAAATGTATTTACAGATATAAAAATGTAAAAAAATATGTATATTCACATAAAGAAAAAAAAATAGTTTTTTACTATAACAATCCTTCCCCACATTTAGTTATCTTTATCGAAGTCTAAACATTTCACCTCCAGCAATAAATGCATCTCATTTGGAGGGTTAATAGATTTCCCAGCCACCTGATCTCAATAATATGTCCTTTAAAAAAAAAAGCACCGTAATCGCCATTGTCGCCAGTTGCAGCGGAGATCACTGTCACGCCACGAACATTCTGTTATTGTAAGCGCCCGGCCTCCTGTAACTTCACAGACACAAATCATCAGTCATATAGCTTAATTGGGCAATTATTCATAGCAGCTCCGCATATGTTCAGCAAATGCTGCAGAAACGCGGAAAACCTGCTCCTCATCTACTATACATTTACACGTGTTAAGTGACAAATGTGCAGTCGCTAATGTATTTATAGCAGAAAACAATCTCTGAAATCTGCTGTGCTGTACTGGTACGAGTGAAGGGGTGACTGCAAGGCCCTGTGTCAAATTTAAAGACTTATTGTTACATGCCTTAGACTTTTTCAATATATTCAGGGAAATCAAGAAAGTTTGCAAATAACCTTTCTACTGCCGCCCCCCGCTGCTGGGAAACGGAACAATTCTGCTGGTCCAGGTTTTCATTCATAAACCCAAATACACTATATTTTCAAAAGTACTGGGACACCAGCCTTTACACGCACATGAAATTTAATGGCATCCCTGTCTTAGTCTGTAGGGTTCAATATTGAGTTGACCCACCCTTTGCAGTTATAACAGCTTCAACTCTTCTGGGAAGGCTGTCCACAAGGTTTAGGAGTGTGTCTATGGGAATGTTTGACTATTTATCCAGAAGCGCATTTGTGAGGTCAGGCACTGATGTTGGACAAGAAGACCTGGCTTGCAGTCTCTGCTCTAATTTATCCCAAAGGTGTTCTATCGGGTTGAGGTCAGGGCCAGTCAAGTTCCTTCACCCCCAAACTCACTCTGTCCATCACTTTAACATGTAAAGCTTCTTTTTTTTTGTGCGGAACAGGGGCAAATCCCCCCTAACATCCTGTAATCCTGCAAGTTATATCCTAGAAACCAGGACTTCCTTCTGCTTCCTGACCACGCTAACCACAGAGACAGATCCATGGTGTAGTCAGGTTGTGAAGACCTGGCTTGCAGTCTCTGCTCTAATTTATCCCAAAGGTGTTCTATCGGGTTGAGGTCAGGATCAGTCAAGTTCCTTCACCCCAAACTCACTCTGTCCATCACTTTAACATGTAAAGCTTCTTTTTTTTGTGTGGAACAGGGGGCAAATCACCCCTTATATCCGGTAATCCTTCAAGTTACACCTTAGAAACCAGGCCTTCCTGCTGCTTCCTGACCACGCTAACCACAGAAACAGATCCATGGTGCAGTCAGGTTGTGTCCCTTCTTCTTCAATAAAATCAGTAGATGACCCTTCTCACTACACCCTAAAATATATACTTTTGAGAAAGTCCAGGAGGACACAATGCGTCAGCTGGGAGAAGCAGATGTCACGTCATCATGCTGGAAACACCCGAGGTGTCACCTTGGATTTCCAGTACTCAATGATCTGCTTAAATCAAAAAGGGCTGGAAACTCGGATGCTCTTGAATAAAAGTCCTTTATTGGTTACATGGGTACACGGGTACAGGCAATGACTGACGCGTTTTGGCTAAGAAGCCTCCATCAAAGCATCTTTGATCTGCTATCCTCTTTGAACTGTGTATATAAGAAATTTGGGAATGCTAACAAGGAATATCTGTGGGATATGTTTACTATGTTAAAGCGCAGTTTGACCTCCTGTTTATATGAATAGTGGGATCCATCATAGAAGGTGAGGGTACACCTTATCTGTTATGGTGGCAGTATATCACAGCTGCATAGAAGATTATTAAAGGCATGGTGAAGAATGTCAGAAACTATTTGAGTGAAAATAAGGAGTTTTATTTTTTTAATGGACACTTTAATTATTTATGGACTGTGATTGATTTTTAGCAAGAGATTTCATTTCAGTTATTAGTATTTTGCACATCACACAATATATTGCTCTATTTGGTTAATGCATGTTTCATCTAAACACATGTTAAAAAAAAAAATAATGGGTGGGGTGTACTCACTTTTGTGAGATACTGTATATACACAGTATCTCAAAAAAGTGAGTACACTCCTCACATTTTTGTAAATATTTTATTACATCTTTTCATGAACACGGAAGAAATGACACTTTGCTACAATGTAAAATAGTAAATGGACAGCTTGTATAACAGTGTAAATTTGCTGTCCCCTCAAAATAACAACACACAGCTATTAATGTCTAAACTACTGGCAACAAAAGTGAGTACACTCCTAAGTAAAAATGTCCAAATTAGGCCCAATTAGCCATTTTCCCTCCCCGGTGTCATGTGATTCGTTAGTGTTACAAGGCCTCAGCTATGAATGGGGAGCCGATGTGTTAAATTTGGTATTATCGCTCTCACTCTCTCATGCTGGTCACTGGAAGTTCAACATGGCACTTCATGGCACCTCATGGGAGGACTCCTAAGGCAGTCTCTGATGTATGGGGGTACTCTGATGGGGATTCTGATGTAAGGGAGGACTATGGGGCAGTCTCTGCTGTAAGGGAGGCTCTGATGGCGATCCTGGTGTGGGGAGACTGATGGGGACCCTGATGTAAGGGGGGGCCTAATAGGAAATCTGCGAAATGGGAGGACTCCTAAGGCAGTCTCTGATGTATGGGGGTACTCTGATGGGGATTCTGATGTAAGGGAGAACTCTAAAGGCAGACACTGATGTAAAGATGGCTCTGATAGGGTCCCTGATGTAAGGGAGAACTCTAAAGGCAGACACTAATGTAAGGAAGGCTCTGATGTGAACATTGATGTGGGGGGGAACTCTGATGGGGACTCTGATGTAAGGGGAGACTTTGCTATGTTTTACTGATTTACTGTTATTTTCCTTTCATTCTGGATCATGCTGGTTCCAAAAAAGTAAAAAATATTGTAGCGGATGACATTTGGGATCAAATGTCACACGCATTGTAAATTTAGTTTTTGCCTCAGGACCCTAAGGTTTTGAGGGTTAATTGTGTAGGTAGGCCTTAACACCAGTCTGGCCAGTCTGTGTTTGGAAGTTCTGCCTGGTCATGTGAACGGTGAGGTGCACATGACAGGCCAGAACCAAGTCTGGTTGGATGTTTGGGTATCGGCCCTCTCGGAGCCAATCAGCGGGAGTGCCGGGCCCGCTGAGGAGTCTGGGAGGGGGTACTTAAACAGGTGTTAGTCACATGTTCAGGGTCCCGGAGTTGTTCGAGAGAACCGTGTGGTCTGGTTCCAGGACTGGGGTATCCCCGTGAGGGTTCCCAGTCACGGGGTGTTCGACATCCTGCAACATGTTCCTGTCAGAGGCCCCTGTTAGACCTGTCTGGTCTGGGGTAGGGATCCGTCTGTTCCCGAGTCTCGGAGCCGGTTGTTCCGAGGTGCAGTAACTGAGGGAGGATTCAAAGTGTCCGGGTATGCTCTCGGCTTGGAGGGACACCGCAGCTCGTGGAAGTGACCGGGGGAGGACTCTTTCGGTGGAGGGCTGGCAAGTGGCATCCTGAGAAGTGCCGGTTACTGACTTGAGAAGGACATTGGCAAATTCACACTTTTCCAGTACCATAGAGGAAGCGGGAAACGTTCCAGGTACAGCGGAAAAAGGTTCCTGTTCACCCTCAGTTGATTATTCAAGTGCTGACTGCCAGGATCTCTGGATAGAGGTCTGTTCAGCTTTGAAGTACCCAGCTGCGAGTGGCTAGTCTCTGGGTGGAAATAGAGACTTTGTTAAACCTGCAGTTCAAGGTACCTGAGTCCTTCACTCATCCCCTCTGTTCCCTAAGAGACTGTGTTTGTGAAAGTTCTACTGCAAAATAAATCTTTTTGAAAGGACTTCATCTGTGTCAGTGTGCAAGTCGTTGGGTATCAACCCTGGGAACCCCTAGACGCGGAGGAGCAGGCCAAGAGAAGGTAACCGGTAAGTCCATTAAGTCAAGGCCGCCCTGCAATGGGTTATGGCCGCTACATGTGGGGGCTCGTAGTCCGGGATTTACCGTTACCTCGCAAGGCCTTGGAACAGAGGGTGAAGAATGTGTTTTCGAACTACGCCACAGAGATCAGCGCCATTTTGGAAAGACTTTCACTGAGGTGCGTAACCATGGGAGGAGCCTGTATCAAAAGCCTGGGAAAATCTACAGGAGCCAGCACCCAGTGGGAGGAGTCTGAGCTGATCTTTTGCCCGCATGAGGCACCGCGTGAGTGTGTGTTGCGGAAGAAAGGACTGAGTTTACTTTCTTGGAATTGGAGAAAAGAAAAATTCATCGGGATGTATGGTGTACCGGGAGTGCAACTTGTTCCAGGACCCAGGATGCCCCTGGGAAGGGGTTCGGAGGAACGCCGCCACTCGGGTCGGTGTTAGCGGACACGGGCATTCATTTGCTACCGCAGGGGCGGTTTATGCTCTACACTACTGGAGACGTCGACGGCCTGGTTATGCTGTGCGGAAAATGCGACGGTCTGGTCGCCAACCCTTGGCCATTCTCTAGATGTGGCAACAGATGAACCGGCTGTTTTTGCTCCATTGGGGAGGCCTTCCACAAAGGTGACACAGGTTGTTGTTGATGTTCCGGAGAGAGATGCAACGACTTCCACCGCGGGGACTGCAGAGGAAACCACTCTGGAACAGATGGACACTACTTCTACTATTCTATCGGAAGTCGCCATGCCTCCACTGGAAAGAGTGAAGCGCACAAAGTCTTCAAGGAAGCCGCGCAAAGCTCCGCCACCGAGTCCAGCTAGATCCGATCAGCGAAAGGAGATTGTTGCGGATAAAAGTCTGACAGTGAGTACATCTGTGTCTAGTTATTTGCCGGCAGAGGAATATAGAAATTCAGAGCTAGAGACGCTGTCGGATCTAGAGGATGGGGACATACTTGAGGTACTGTCGGAGGAGTTGTTGTGGGCAGGGGGAGATGATGTGGCCGCCACCTGTGCAAGTGTTACGGACTGGTTGGAGTTGACCTCCGGGAATGGAGTGTTGACCGTGGCGGGTCCTGTCATGGTGAGTGTAACCCTCCCAAAGCCTGTGAAATTGTCCACACTAAAAGGGGCTCTGCTGTGTTGGTGCAGCAGTCTCCAAACTCCTGCATACCACCTGGAGAGGGAAATGCTCGTGGGCTGCCAAGGCTTGCTAGGTCACAGAGACTGTTACACAAAAGGGTGGCTGCCGAGTATGGGTTGGAGATTCCCTATGTCCCCAAGGATGTTATGACTGTGATTGAGGAAAATCGTGAGGCGTGGTGCTGGCACTACCTCAAGGTGCCAAAGCCGCTTCGGAAAGAGGCCTTTTCACCAGAGCTTTAGGAAAGATTTCAAGGGTGTTTGTTAAACTGGAGCTACAGTTGGCACATCTACAGTGACAAAATCGTAATTTGCCGAACCAACAAAGAAAGTGCCATTTACTTCATCACTACAGTGGATGCTGAAGGTAAAGATCTGACTCTACCCAATCCAAGGTTCTATTGGTGAGCTGTTTCTGGAGTCAAGTTTTGAGAAGTTTGCAGAGAGAAAAGGAGAAGAGTTTCCTGGTGTCTTTAATTTCTTCAGTGTTTCTGCAATCCACAAAGAAACTGGGGTAGTTAGACAGGTGGTTCTACAACAGAGTACATGTCAAGTTCTTCAGGCTTTGGGCCCAATGTTCACTTGTTAAAGGACTTGTAGTTGCAGCGGCTCTGACCACTAGGTGGCGTGAGTCAGCAGGAAAATAGTGATAGTGCGCAGAGACTTTTCCTTTCGCTAATGATTAGAATGTGTTAGAGAAGACATTTCATACTCCGTTGAAGGAGAAAATTCCGTTGTGTAAACACCGAATTTTGCCCTTCAAACTCTAGAATGTATAGTGTACAGTATTGCCTTTTTGCATTGTGTTTTCTTTTTCACAATATATTGAGATCTGCTATCAAGGTCATTGGAGGAGTCCGGGTGGGCTTAGATAGCTAGTTGGGTGGTGTGCATACAGCATTGATGTGACATTGTGATAAGTGTTAAATGTTTAATCATGTTTCCCTTTCTTTCCTTCCCCAATACCAAAAACAAGAACTCAGGTGCCGTTTAGTTTTTTTTGCTATTCTGTAGGATTTTTACCCCGGTTGTTACCCAGATGATGGGGACATAGTCTAAATGGCTGGGGGGGATGTGTAGCGGATGACATTTGGGATCAAATGTCACACGCATTGGAAATTTAGTTTTTGCCTCAGGACCCTAAGGTTTTGAGGGTTAATTGTGTAGGTGGGCCTAACACCCGTCTGGCCAGGCTGTGTTTGGAAGTTCTGCCTGGTCGTGTGAACGGTAAGGTGCACATGACAGGCCAGAATCAAGTCTGGTTGGATGTTTGGGTATTGGCCCTCTCTGAGCCAATCAGCGGGAGTGCCAGGCCTGCTGAGGAGTCTGGGAGGGGGTACTTAAACAGGTGTGGGTCACGTATTTGGGGTTCCTGAGTTGTTTGAGAGACCCGTGTGATCTGGTCTGGTTCCAGGACCGGGGTAGCCCCGTGAGGGGTCCCGGTCACGGGGTGTTCGACATCCCGCAACATGTTCCTGTCAGAGGCCCCTGTTAGACCTGTCTGGTCTGGGGTAGGGATCCGTCTGTTCCCGAGTCTCGGAGCCGGTTGTTCCGAGGCGCAGTAACTGAGGGAGGATTCAAAGTGTCTGGGTGTGCTCTCAGCTTGGAAGGACACCGCAGCTCGTGGAAGTGACCGGGGGAGGACTATTCAGAGGAGGGCCGGCAAGTGGCATCCTGAGAAGTGCCTGGTTACTGAGTTGAGAAGGACATTGACGAATTCACACTTTTCCAGTACCATAGAGGAAGCGGGAAATGTTCCAGGTATGGCGGAAAAAGGTTCCTGTTCACCCTCAGTTGATTATTTAAGTTTTGAGTCAAAGTGATGACTGCCATGATCTCTGGCTAGAGGTCTGTTCAGCCTTGAAGTACCCAGCTGTGAGTGGCTACTCTCTGGGTGAAAATAGAGACTTTGCTAAACCTGCAGTTCAAGGTGCCTGAGTCCTTCACCCGTGCCCTCTGTTCCCTAAGAGACTGTGTTTGTGAAAGTTCTACTGCAAAATAAACCTTTTTGAAAGGACTTCATCTGTGTCAGTGTGCAAGTCATTGGGTATCAACCCTGGGAACCCCTAGACGCGGAGGAGCAGGCCAAGAGAAGGTAACCGGTAAGTCCATTAAGTCAAGGTCGCCCTGCAACGGGTAATGGCCGCTACATATTAATTAATTTGTTATAAATTTTTTTGGGCCCACAAACATTTGTAAAATATACGACGTGGCCCTCGCTTTGAAAATTTTGGAGACCTCTGTGATCCTGATGATGAATTTAGGCATTAGCTAACAAAATTACCTCTTGAACTTTTCAGAAGTACCCCCTGGTAGTGATGGCCGAACGGTTCGCCCGGCGGTCGTTTCGCGGCGAATTTCCGACTTTCGCCGTCCGCGGGTTCGAACGCCTTTTTCCGTCGTTCGCCCCGGCGGACTTACGTGTTTAATGTATACAAGAACTTTAACCTTTCGTGACACGTTTATCATGTGTTACAGGACAACCAATTGAGACATGACAGCTCATGGACACTTGGACATTCCCCCTAACCTATAAATACACCCGATCCGGTGGCCATTTTACATTCTTTCTTCTGTCACTGTAGGGAAAGGATCCTGTGTGGAGTAGGGACAGAGAAAACGCTAGCTATTTGGTACACAAAAGTTCTTTTCAGGACTGGTATAGGTGTTAGGTCAGCAGCCTGAGTTTCTTTTGTCAGTTTAGATAAAGGGACAGAGCGCTGTATGCTGCTATTTTAGGGACAGCTCAGCCAGATTAGTCTTTCTTCATCATCATCATCATCATCATCATTAGCTGTTACTATCAGGTCCACAAAAGAGCTGTTCCAGCTAATCGTTCCAGCCTACTCTTTTTTGCCAATTTGTATAGGGACAGGCAGGAAGCAGTGTGTCAGGCAGTGAGGATAATTTTAAAGACTTGCTGTTACTATTAGTTCCACAAAGGTTCTTTTCAGGACTGGTATCAGTGGTACGGTAATAGGCTTGTACACGTATAATATTCTTTCTTCCAAATATAGAAAGAATATTATACTTGACTGCTGCCCTTCTGCTGCAGTCTGCTAATCATTCACAACTCACTTGTTCCACAAAGCTCTTTATCAGGACTGGTAACTTGGTCTGTCTAGGGTGCTACGGTACATAGGCTTGGGTGCGGTACAGTCTGCTGTTCTGTAAGGACCGCTATCGGTCCACAATACATAGGGTTGCCGTGCACTACTGCTGACCGCTGCCCTATACTGCAGCAGTCCTTCAGCGGTATAGGGACTGACGCACAGTCTGCTAAACACTAATACACAACCTGCTTGGTCCACAAAAGTTCTTATAAGGACTGGTAACTTGGTATAGGGTGCTACGGTACATAGGCCTGAGTGCAGTACAGTCTGCTGTTCTGTAAGGACCGCTATCGGTCCACAATACATAGGGTTGCCGTGCACTACTGCTGACCGCTGCCCTATACTGCAGCAGTCCTTCATTGGTATAGGGACTGACGTACAGTCTGCTAATCACTAACACACAACCTGCTTGGTCCACAAAAGTTCTTATAAGGACTGGTAACTTGGTATAGGGTGCTACGGTACATAGGCCTGAGTGCAGTACAGTCTGCTGTTCTGTAAGGACCGCTATCGGTCCACAATACATAGGGTTGCCGTGCACTACTGCTGACCGCTGCCCTATACTGCAGCAGTCCTTCATTGGTATAGGGACTGACGTACAGTCTGCTAATCACTAACACACAACCTGCTTGGTCCACAAAAGTTCTTATAAGGACTGGTAACTTGGTATAGGGTGCTACGGTACATAGGCCTGAGTGCGTTACAGTCTGCTGTTCTGTAAGGACCGCTATCGGTCCACAATACATAGGGTTGCCGTGCACTACTGCTGACCGCTGCCCTATACTGCAGCAGTCCTTCAGCGGTATAGGGACTGACGCACAGTCTGCTAAACACTAACACACAACCTGCTTGGTCCACAAAAGTTTTTATAAGGACTGGTAACTTGGTATAGGGTGCTACGGTACATAGGCCTGAGTGCAGTACAGTCTGCTGTTCTGTAAGGACCGCTATCGGTCCACAATACATAGGGTTGCCGTGCACTACTGCTGACCGCTGCCCTATACTGCAGCAGTCCTTCATTGGTATAGGGACTGACGTACAGTCTGCTAATCACTAACACACAACCTGCTTGGTCCACAAAAGTTCTTATAAGGACTGGTAACTTGGTATAGGGTGCTACGGTACATAGGCCTGAGTGCGTTACAGTCTGCTGTTCTGTAAGGACCGCTATCGGTCCACAATACATAGGGTTGCCGTGCACTACTGCTGACCGCTGCCCTATACTGCAGCAGTCCTTCAGCGGTATAGGGACTGACGTACAGTCTGCTAAACACTAATACACAACCTGCTTGGTCCACAAAAGTTCTTATAAGGACTGGTAACTTGGTATAGGGTGCTACGGTACATAGGCTTGAGTGCGGTACAGTCTGCTGTTCTGTAAGGACCGCTATCGGTCCACAATAGATAGGGTTGACGTGCACCACTGCTGACCGCTCACCTATACTGCAGCAGTCCTTCAGCGGTATAGGGACTGACGTACAGTCTGCTAATCACTAACACACAACCTGCTTGTTCCACAAAAGTTCTTATAAGGACTGGTAACTTGGTATAGGGTGCTACGGTACATAGGCCTGAGTGCGTTACAGTCTGCTGTTCTGTAAGGACCGCTATCGGTCCACAATACATAGGGTTGCCGTGCACTACTGCTGACCGCTGCCCTATACTGCAGCAGTCCTTCATTGGTATAGGGACTGACGTACAGTCTGCTAATCACTAACACACAACCTGCTTGGTCCACAAAAGTTCTTATAAGGACTGGTAACTTGGTATAGGGTGCTACGGTACATAGGCCTGAGTGCGTTACAGTCTGCTGTTCTGTAAGGACCGCTATCGGTCCACAATACATAGGGTTGCCGTGCACTACTGCTGACCGCTGCCCTATACTGCAGCAGTCCTTCATTGGTATAGGGACTGACGTACAGTCTGCTAATCACTAACACACAACCTGCTTGGTCCACAAAAGTTCTTATAAGGACTGGTAACTTGGTATAGGGTGCTACGGTACATAGGCCTGAGTGCGTTACAGTCTGCTGTTCTGTAAGGACCGCTATCGGTCCACAATACATAGGGTTGCCGTGCACTACTGCTGACCGCTGCCCTATACTGCAGCAGTCCTTCAGCGGTATAGGGACTGACGCACAGTCTGCTAAACACTAACACACAACCTGCTTGGTCCACAAAAGTTTTTATAAGGACTGGTAACTTGGTATAGGGTGCTACGGTACATAGGCCTGAGTGCAGTACAGTCTGCTGTTCTGTAAGGACCGCTATCGGTCCACAATACATAGGGTTGCCGTGCACTACTGCTGACCGCTGCCCTATACTGCAGCAGTCCTTCATTGGTATAGGGACTGACGTACAGTCTGCTAATCACTAACACACAACCTGCTTGGTCCACAAAAGTTCTTATAAGGACTGGTAACTTGGTATAGGGTGCTACGGTACATAGGCCTGAGTGCGTTACAGTCTGCTGTTCTGTAAGGACCGCTATCGGTCCACAATACATAGGGTTGCCGTGCACTACTGCTGACCGCTGCCCTATACTGCAGCAGTCCTTCAGCGGTATAGGGACTGACGTACAGTCTGCTAAACACTAATACACAACCTGCTTGGTCCACAAAAGTTCTTATAAGGACTGGTAACTTGGTATAGGGTGCTACGGTACATAGGCTTGAGTGCGGTACAGTCTGCTGTTCTGTAAGGACCGCTATCGGTCCACAATAGATAGGGTTGACGTGCACCACTGCTGACCGCTCACCTATACTGCAGCAGTCCTTCAGCGGTATAGGGACTGACGTACAGTCTGCTAATCACTAACACACAACCTGCTTGTTCCACAAAAGTTCTTATAAGGACTGGTAACTTGGTATAGGGTGCTACGGTACATAGGCCTGAGTGCGTTACAGTCTGCTGTTCTGTAAGGACCGCTATCGGTCCACAATACATAGGGTTGCCGTGCACTACTGCTGACCGCTGCCCTATACTGCAGCAGTCCTTCATTGGTATAGGGACTGACGTACAGTCTGCTAATCACTAACACACAACCTGCTTGGTCCACAAAAGTTCTTATAAGGACTGGTAACTTGGTATAGGGTGCTACGGTACATAGGCCTGAGTGCGTTACAGTCTGCTGTTCTGTAAGGACCGCTATCGGTCCACAATACATAGGGTTGCCGTGCACTACTGCTGACCGCTGCCCTATACTGCAGCAGTCCTTCAGCGGTATAGGGACTGACGTACAGTCTGCTAAACACTAATACACAACCTGCTTGGTCCACAAAAGTTCTTATAAGGACTGGTAACTTGGTATAGGGTGCTACGGTACATAGGCTTGAGTGCGGTACAGTCTGCTGTTCTGTAAGGACCGCTATCGGTCCACAATAGATAGGGTTGACGTGCACCACTGCTGACCGCTCACCTATACTGCAGCAGTCCTTCAGCGGTATAGGGACTGACGTACAGTCTGCTAATCACTAACACACAACCTGCTTGTTCCACAAAAGTTCTTATAAGGACTGGTAACTTGGTATAGGGTGCTACGGTACATAGGCCTGAGTGCGTTACAGTCTGCTGTTCTGTAAGGACCGCTATCGGTCCACAATACATAGGGTTGCCGTGCACTACTGCTGACCGCTGCCCTATACTGCAGCAGTCCTTCATTGGTATAGGGACTAAGAGTTTTGTCACAGGGTCATTTAAAAAATGACATGCAGAGGAAGAGGCAGGCCCTTCCGCAGGGGTGGTAGGGGTAGGGCAGGAGCAACAGGCTTGAGCCAAAGTGGGAAGTTGCAGAAGGTGCGTTCAATTACTTTAAAGGATGCACCAGACTTGGTTGAGTGGCTCGCTCAGCCTTACTCTTCTGCACCCTCCTCATCCTCTCGATCTGCACCCTCTTCTTCACTCTCTGCTATGTGCACCCCCAAAGACACTACCACCAACAACACGACCACCACCACCACCACCACATACCTTCCGCTTGAGTCACTGGAATTATTTTCCGATCCATATCAAGAGGACATTTCTGATGCGCAGCCACTCTTGGTATTGGATCAGGAAGAGGAGGTAGCAACAAGCGCTACTCAGCAGTCTGACGCCAGTACCCAGATCAGCCCAAGGAGGAGGTTGGTCCCCGGTGTTGCTGCCTACTCTACTTATAGCGGTGGGGAAGGTGACGTTGATGATGACGTGTCTAGTGATGTCACGTGGGTGCCCACAAGAGAGGAAGAGGAGGGGAGTTCAGAGGGAGATATGGACCAGCAGATAGGGAGGAGAAGCAGCAATGACTTACATTGCACAGCAGGGACAAAGCAGACTGCAAATGTATCAGGAGCGAGTCATCGACCATGTACGGTCACATCTGGCGCTCCCAGGACACCGGCACATGGCTCCGCAGTGTGGGCTTTTTTTAACGTGTCCGCTGCTGACAATAGCGTTGCCATCTGCAATCTTTGCAGTCAACGCGTTAGTCGCGGTAAGCCCAATACTCACCTAGGGACGACCGCCTTAAGAAGGCACATGAGCAGCCATCACCGAGCCCAGTGGGAGCAACGGAACACACAAAGCCACACTGCAGGCTCTCACCGTCCAGCCTCGTCTTCTACTTCTCCTTCTCCTCTCTCCTCACAATTGTCCTCCACTCCACCTTCCATCACGCCAAGCTCACATTTTTCTGCAAAAAGGCAGGCTTCCGTGGGCCTAATGTTTGAGCGTAAAAAAATGATGACGCCGGATAACCCTCTTGCCCAACGGTTGGCGGCTGGCTTGTCAGAACTCATAGCCCGCCAACTACTGCCATATAAACTGGTGGACTCGGAGGCCTTTCGCAAATTTGTGGCCATTGGAACACCACAATGGAAGGTCCCAGGAAGGAAGTATTTCTCAGAGAAGGGCATCCCAGAGCTATATGGCCATGTTCAGCGGCAAGTGAATGTATCTCTGGCACACAGTGTCGGTGCCAAGATACATCTGACCACAGACACGTGGTCTAGCAAACACGGGCAGGGAAGGTATATCAGTTTTACTGCCCACTGGGTGAACCTTCTGACGGCCGTCAAGCATGTAACCCGTGGCACCCGTGTAGATTTGGTTTTACCGCCACGGATTGCATGCAGGCCTGACTCTTCTTCTCCTCCTCCTACTCCATCCTCCTCCCTCTCCTCCTCAGCTGCCTCCTCCTTTTCCGCTGCTAGCGTCTCTTCCACTGCACCGCCCAAGCTCCCCAGAACCTATTCCACATGCCAGGTGAGACGTTGCCATGCCGTGCTGCGTCTGTTGTGCCTGGAAGCAAAGAGCCACACTGGCCCGGCACTCCTTTCAGCTTTGCGTTCACAGGCAGATGAGTGGCTAACACCGCTCAATTTGACAGTTGGTAAAGTGGTGTGTGACAACGGTGCCAATCTGCTTAGCGCATTGAAACAGGGCAAAATCACGCACGTGCCGTGCATGGCACACGTCTTAAACTTGGTCGTGCAGCGATTCCTTGTCAAATACCCTGGGGTCCAGGACATCTTGCGGCAGGCAAGGAAAATCTCGGCCCATTTCAGAAGATCTTACACGGCCATGGCTCGCCTTGCTGACATTCAGCGGCGACACCATCTGCCGGTCAGACGTCTTATTTGCGATTGCCCGACGCGATGGAACTCAACCTTCTATATGCTTGATAGGCTGCTCCAGCAGAAACGTGCAGTTAACGTCTACCTGTATGAACTCTGCGAAAGAAACGGTTCTGGGGAGCTGGGTTTTTTTTCACCGCGCCAGTGGCTGCTCATGCGCGACACATGCAGACTTCTGCGGCCATTTGAGGAGATCACCAAACTGGTCAGTCGCAGCCATGGCGCCATCAGTGACATGGTACCTTATGCCTTCTTTCTGGAGCGTGCATTGCGTCGTGTCATTGATCAGGCTGTGGAGGAGCAGGAGCGGGAAGATGAGGAAGTCGCAATGCTGGATGAATTCCCAGGGGGGGCTACTCTATCTGAGACAAGTCAACAACAGGAGTCTGATGAGGAGTCAGAGGAGGATGGTGCCGGGGCGGATGAGCAGGAGCAAGAAGAGCATGCTTTAAACCTTTCTGGGATCCCTGTTGTGCGAGGATGGGGAGAGGAGAATGAAGAGGACGACATTATCCTGGATGATGAGCAGGAGCCAGGCCACCACACCGCTTCCACTTTAGTGCAAATGGGGGCCTTCATGCTCCAGTGTTTTAATAGGGACCCCCGTATAAAAAGCATGAGGGTCAAGGACCAGTACTGGGTGGCAACGTACTTAGACCCCCGGTACAAACACAAAATGGCGGAAATGTTACCGCCGTCGCAGAGGGCTGTCAGAATGCAGCACTTCCAGGCCTTGCTTCGAGAAATGCTGCATTCTGCTTTTGCGTGCGCTGGCAGAGGAGCAATTCCCACTCCCAGAGAAGGATTTGCGGGTACCAATCCAACAGCGCCTGCAAGAAGAGGCCGGTTTGAAGATGTGTTGGTGACTTCGGATATGAGGTCATTCTTTCAGCCGACCCATCGACAGGTGTCATCCGGATCCAGCATCAGGGAACGCCTAGACCGTCAGGTGTCCGACTACATTGGGTTAACGGCCGATGTGGACGCTCTGAGGAGTGATGAACCCCTAGACTACTGGGTGGGCAGGCTTGACCTCTGGCCAGAGCTTGCCCAATTTGCAATCGAACTGTTGGCTTGCCCCTCATCCAGTGTCCTGTCCGAAAGGACGTTCAGCGCAGCAGGGGGGATTGTGACCGATAAGCGTACTCGCCTAGCTCACCACAGTGTTAACTACCTCACATTTCTAAAAATGAATGAGGCATGGATCTCGGAGGAATTCAACACATGTGATCAGTAGACCATGTATATGTCTATAAACAATTTTTGGAATCAAGCACACAGACCTTCTTAATTCATTTGGCTCACTTCCCTGACCCAAAAAAGCACACCGTACTATATGCCCCTACCCTCCTCTTTGAAGAGGTTGAGCGGTGTCATATTTCTACTGGGGCTGCTTATTATGAGGGGTTCCCACCATCCCTGTGCTGTGCTGACTTCCTCCTGGGTGTTCTTATTATGAGGGGCTCCCACCATCCCTGTGCTGTGCTGACTTCCTCCTGGGGGTTCTTATTATGAGGGGATCACACCATCCCTGTGCTGTGCTGACTTCCTCCTGGGGCTGCTTACGGTGCTGCTGTCAGCGCTGTATGTCACGGAGCTGCTGTCAGCGCTGTATGTCACGGAGCTGCTGTCAGCGCTGTATGTCACGGAGCTGCTGTCAGCGCTGTATGTCACGGAGCTGCTGTCAGCGCTGTATGTCACGGAGCTGCTGTCAGCGCTGTATGTCACGGAGCTGCTGTCAGCGCTGTATGTCACGGAGCTGCTGTCAGCGCTGTATGTCACGGAGCTGCTGTCAGCGCTGTATGTCACGGAGCTGCTGTCAGCGCTGTATGTCACGGAGCTGCTGTCAGCGCTGTATGTCACGGAGCTGCTGTCAGCGCTGTATGTCACGGTGCTGCTGTCAGCGCTGTATGTCACGGAGCTGCTGTCAGCGCTGTATGTCACGGAGCTGCTGTCAGTGCTGTATGTCACGGAGCTGCTGTCAGCGCTGTATGTCACGGAGCTGCTGTCAGCGCTGTATGTCACGGAGCTGCTGTCAGCGCTGTATGTCACGGAGCTGCTGTCAGCGCTGTATGTCACGGTGCTGATGTCAGTGCTCTGTATTACGGTGCTGCTGTCAGTGCTCTGTATCTCCTGCACCCTCTTGTTTGCCTACCCTGGTCCCTGACCTTCCCTCTCCTCCATTGCCTTCATTAGCTCCATAGTCCTGAATTGTCAGAACAATTTCCCAAATAAAAAAAAAATGCTTGTAGTTATCGATCCCAAATTCACCTCATACATGTATTATGCTATTGTCCAGGTGGTGGGACTACGTGCTACCCCCTAATAATTACCCCGTGGCCGCAAATTCGACCTAAAGGTTTGCGAAATTCGCCTCCCATTGAAGTCAATGGAGCCCGCGGCGAACGGTCGTTTTCGCGAACGTTTGTG
This sequence comes from Lithobates pipiens, assembly GCF_037356315.1. Classification (NCBI taxonomy): domain Eukaryota; kingdom Metazoa; phylum Chordata; class Amphibia; order Anura; family Ranidae; genus Lithobates; species Lithobates pipiens. The sequence continues at coordinate 605,668,900 of NW_027507758.1, forward strand.
TCCGTTCGCGTTTCGCGTTCGCGAAACGTCCCGTCGGAAGTTCGTCCATCACTACCCCCTGGCTACTATACATACAACATGCTAAAAATGAAGCAATAAATGTTTGCTATGCAGAGCAAAAGACTCAAATGGAAAGGTGTGCAAATATTGCCTCTCTAAATGCAGCAGTCCTCTGCTGCCACCTAATGCACTAGTAAGGTAATACATGTCTTTGTATTTCAGGTTGACTTACTGAGGTTGATTTATTAAAACTGGAGAGTTGAAAATCTGGTGCAGCTCTGCATAGAAACAAATCAGGTCCAGTTTTTTTTTTTCAAAGCTTAATTAAAAAAGCTGAAGTTAGAAACTGATTGGCTACCATGCACAGATGCACCAGATTTTGCACTCTCCAATTGTAGTAAATAAACCCCACTGCGCTCAAAGGAAAAGTGCTTTGGGTCTTGTTCTCACTTACACTTGATTGCCAAGGTCTCTGCTGAGCAGTTTCCCCATTTTGCAAATTGGCCTTCTCCCATTACGCCCTATAAAATGTAACCCCTGACAGGGGACGAGGCACAAAGTACACCGCCATTTTTTTTATTGCATGAAAACCCCCACCCATATTTTTTTTTTCATTAACCGGCTTGTTGCTATGCTTGTTGCATTTTGCCAGTTAAAAAAAAAAAAAAAAAATCTCTCACTGGAAAGTTTTTCAGTATTTGGTCCCCAGGGGACAAAGTACATGTAGTATTCAGTCCTATGTTCCTACAGGCTGTGTAAGCCTTGCTACAAGATCAGACAGCATAGCTAGCAAGGAGACAGCTGCACTAATAGCCAGCCCTTGTCTGGCCTCCAAGAACTTTCCCGATACAAGTGGTGGAAAGAGGAACGCAAAGGGGAAGGGCGTTCAGTCCCTTTGCATTCCTCTTGCCACCAACTGTCTCTGGAAAGTGCTTGAAGCCAAGATAAGTGACAGTGTCAAACCACCACATTGTCAGATTTCCACGGAGAGGCGGGGGGGTGTGATGTCCAACCTCATAGCTAGGCCTACATGTTCTTAGGTCTCCTGGTGGAGGCAGAACACTTAAAAAATGTATATGATGTCAAAGGTTTCTTTTTTAGTTTGGAAGGTAGGTAGGTAGGGAAGGTTTAGACTGGATTTTTCTTAAAGAGTAACTCCACTTTTCTTAAAGAGTAACTCCAAAAAACATTCCACCTATGGGCGATCTATGTACATTGCAAGAATTTTAACCAACTTTGTTGCAGATTCCTACCTTTTGTTATTCTGAAGAAATCCCTGTGTCTGTATCCAAGTGGTAAGGTGGTCTAATGGGAGTGGTTTCTTAATTATCAACCAGCTGCTTCACCTGCAGGGCACTAATGAGGAAAATTGCAGGGTCTGCATCCCTTTAACATGTGATTTCCTATTGGGAGTATATCACCAAAAATGAAATTTTTGTTGCAGGGGATGCCGGAAATCTGACTTGTATCTTAGTGTAGACTTCTGGGAAAATCAGTGAGCCAATCACACAAGCAGGAAATTATGTTTCCGTGGGGCTTTCTGTACACCATCTGTGTACCGAACACCTCCAGGTAGCCATATTGCATTGCATTTTTCAGAAAATTACAGTTACAGATTGAAAAGAAAATGTCATTTTTAATAACATTTTAATTTAATTTAATCACAATTGTATATGTTATTTTTTTTTGTTTTTTATTTGCTATTTTTTCCCCCATGAAAGTGGAGTTACCCTTTAATCTTTTTTTTTTTTAGCTTTAAATAGTTTTTAGGTCTGCTTGAGGAACTTATAGCATCATTTTCAGAAGCCTTTCTCAGCCAGGGTTGTGTGGAATCCAATGGTTACTCAAGAACAGGCTTTCTAAACCATTTTAACATTGAGGAACCTCTGAAACTGTTTCAAGGAACTTTTGCCATCCTCTGCAGAATCCTTTCTTAACCAGGGTTCTGTGGAACCCCAGAATTCCTCCAGACCAGGCTTTCTCAACTTTTATACTATGGAGTGATGCTTGAAACCATTTTAAAGTTTCCTCAAGGAGCTCCTAGCATCCTCTGTAGCAGCCTTTCTCAACCAGGGTTCTGTGGAACCCTTGGGTTCTTTCAAAGGGTGCTAGAATTTCCTTGAGGAGACCTCAACCTGTTTCGAGCTTTCCCCCAGACCAAGCTTTCTTGGTCTTTTTACCATGGAGGAACCCTTGAAACAGTTTTAGGTCTCCTCAAGTTAATCCTAGTGTAGCACCCAGGGTTGCTCCTAAATTTACCTGCTAGGTGACCAGGTACCTGGTGACATTAGATAAGACAAGGGCAAAGCAAGGACAGGACATGGGGTATGTCAGCCAATGTGCCAGGGTTTTCTTGAATCCCTTGGCCTGCTGGGGGAACCTATATATTTGGGTGGAGTCAGTGATCAGTGTTCTGTCTGGGTGGATGTGTGTTCTATTGTCTGGACTGCTAGGCCAGAAATTGGGCCTATCCTGGGCACATCTGGCTGCAAGGCTGTCTGAGGGCCTATCCAGAAGCAAGAGAGCAGCATAGCGTTGGGACTGCAGCTTGCAATCCAAACAGAAGTGATGGTTCTGCTGGCCGGAAAACCTGTCTTGGTCAGAGATAGAGGGGAAGCGGTTTCCACTAAGGGACCAACCACCCTTTTACCAGGGACCACAGTGAGCAGCTGAAGCATGTACCAGAGCAATATACTTACTAGGGGTGCAACGGATCGTCACCGATCCATGATTCGAACCGGTCAACCAGTTCGGATCGGCCCACCCCACGATCCGCGGAGCACTCCGCTGCCTCAGCCTGCCAATACTCTGCAATACCCAGCCATACTCTGCAATACCCAGCCATACCCTGCCAATACTCTCCAATACCCTGCCAATACCCTGCCAATACTCTGCAATACCCAGCCATACTCTGCCATACTCAGCCATACCCTGCAATACCCAGCCATACTCTGCCATACCCAGCCATACTCTGCAATATTCGGTGATACCCAGCCATACTCTGCAATACTCGGTGATACCCAGCCATACTCTGCGATGCTCGGAAATACCCAGCCATACTCGACGATAACCAGCCATACCCAGCCATACTCAGCCATACTCAGCCAATATTACAGTGGGGGAGATGACGTGAATATTACAGTGGGGCAGATGATGTGAATATTACAGTGAGGGAGATTGTGGATATTACAGTGGGGACTATATGGTGGTGGAATTTTTACAGATTTTTGCAAATTAAATTATTATTTGCTGATCCAAAAAATGATCCGATCCGTGACTCTGATCTGAGGAACAATCCGATCCGTGAGTTTTTTGATCCGTTTCACCCCTAATTCTTACCAACCAGGGACAGTAAAGAATTGCGAAGCTTCAGCAAGCGTGTCAAGCCAGGGACCCAAACGGCGGAGGTGACACTTGCAGAGCAGCTTTGTGTGCCAAGCTAGGAACCGAGCAGGCCAGTGGGGTGAAGCTTGAGAAGTATCTGGAGTGCCAAACTAGGGACCCAGCAGAGAAGCGGGGTTGACGCTTGAAGATGATACTTAAGTGAAGATTGGAAGAGCGCAAGGGATTCAGTGGCAGTGAATCAGTAAGTCTAGTGAGAGAAACTGGGAGCTCAGTGGGTTGAGAACCTAGAAGAACTGACTGTAGAGAAATTAAAGGAGTTCCTTACAACTTGTGTTAGGAACTGTTCTAAGACTGTTGCCATATGAGACAGCATTCCTATGCATGCAGATGTGCTGTCTTGCTGGATGCCTTTCCCTGCATGGCTGTCTACCTGTCGAAGTCTCTGAGTCTGCTAATTAGCATTGCAACTACCTAAGGGTGTCCTGAACCTAACTCTCTCTCCTAAAGTTCCGTTCAAGAGAAATAAAATCTCTTTGCATTCAAGAAGTGTCTGGCGCCCATGAATCTATCTTGCAATACACCCACTATGCCTTACAACCCACTCTATACGGAAGGATGTTAGCAGCTCTTGTCTCCGGAGGTTCTCATTAGACTAAAAGAGGCCTGGGACCTTGCTACAGGAGCATCCTCTGAAGCAGCCTTTCTTAATCAGGGTTCTATGGAACCTTGGGGTTCTTCCAAAGAGTGCTAGGGGTTCCTTGAGGAGACCTAAAATGGTTTCAATGGTTCCTCCATTGTAAAAAAAAAACTGAGAAAGTCTGATCTGGAGGAACCCCAGAGTCCCATAGAATAGTGAAAGGCTGGTTTAGGCCCTCAAGCAGGTTTCTATTAGCTCTTGTACACACGGTTTCCAAAAATGTCCGATCGGACCGTTTTGTTGGATAATCCGGCTGTGTATGGGCTTCATTGGACTTTTTCCGTCGGAATGTCCGACCAACAAAGTTTGAGAGCTGGGCTATAAAATTTTCCGACAACATGATCTGATCATTTGTAGAGAATTCCAATCGGACAAAGTGCCGCGCATGCTCAGATCAAATTCCTAGACCAAAGCTATTGGCTACTAGCCTGAACGTAGTCCCGTCGTAACTAAATAACGTCATCACGTTCCAAACAATCTGGTTTTCCAACAACTTTGTCCGACTGTGTGTATGCAACACCAGTTTCTGACAAAATCCGCCGGAAAAAATCCAACAGATTTTGTTGTCGGAATGTCTGACCGTGTGTACAAGGGCTCACTATGCAAAGGTTGTATTGGTATCCTCTAAGGAAACTAATAGTAAAAAATTCTTCTAACAATGGTGACTCATGTCTTCAAAGACAATAAATTCAAAAAGTTTTGGCAGCCCATCACAATCTGAAATCTAACATACATATTAAAAAAAGACATATCACTTATAAATCACATGCAATATCCCATTTAGACGCCTTCTAGAAGGAGAAGCAAAACCAAAAATGTTGCATGCTTCTGCTTAGTTATTAGAGGTCCAAGGACCACCTTTTTGATGTAACAAAAAAACAACCATGGGTATTTCACTTCACCGATAAGAAGATGATTTTTCAATATCATATACTGTATGTATTCATATGTAGCTAAATCCTTGGTTGTGGAGGATGTAGAGTAGAGTACAACTATTCTCCCCATACATTCAATGTTTTTCATGAATTACAGATAATGAAAAATACCAAGTCCTTCACTTGGCAAATAAGCCTTGTGTAAAATGCAACCAACGACAGTGCTACCATCAAGACCTTTTGTGGGTTATTGATAAAGGATATCTGTCCCTTCATAGTAGAGAGAGGAGTACAAATCAGAACATCCACATCTATTGTACAATGACCAGGGGCGGACTGACCATTCGGTCACTCAGGCACTGCCCGAGGGCCCCATGCCGCTAGGGGGCCCCATCAGGGTTGCCAGCCTCAGTAAACCAGGGACAGTATGTAAAAAAATTGTGTGTTTTTTTTTTTACATCTGTCTCTGAAATGTCCCTTACCGACATCCTTTTGGTCTAAAAATCCTGAGATTACAGCTGCCCCACCTCTCCAGTACCTTCTCAGCCAATAGAAACATGTCTGTGTATACTGTGTGATTGTATACTGTGTGTGTGTGTGTGTTTGTGTCTACTGTGTGGCCCCATAATCTCTGATTTCTTGGGGGCCCCATAATCTCCTATAGCCTGGGGGGCCCCATGAGTTGTCAGTCCGCCCCAATAATGACGCATTCACATTGCGGTAAGTGTGTGTTTCTGAGCCAGTCTGTTGGCTTGAGGCCTAATAACACACTTCAGAGGGGCCGCAGTGTCGTAATTTGGATACAGATGAGTTGTTATTGGAGGACCTGCGAAGACCAACACTAGGAGGAGCTGATGTTTGTTCATAAAAGATGTTTGTTAATGTTTATGTTATTTAAATATATATTGATATCTATCATTTGGTTTAATAAATTAAAGCTGCTACGGCCTATTTTACTCCAGAAGTTGCATGGTCTTTATTAATAAGTTGGGTAAGGTTGGAGCATAGGTTGGTAGCATGAAAGCATATCTGTTATACAATAGTCAAGCACTCTCCAGAGACATATAATTTCCCGGAATGACAGTCAATATCAGGCAATGTACTTTGGGAACTTACTGACATCTTCATACAGCCCCCTTTAATAACATCATTACGACAAAAAATGTCAGAAATGGTGTGCCTCGCATGAACTGCTCACATTCATTAACATGGATCGCTTGCTAGTTTTTCCACCCATTTGTCCCGAACCCTGGGGCGGTTTGCTAGAATTGACTTGGTGCCATTGGGCACCCATATGCTGTGTAAATTAGGATCTCTTCACTGTCATTGATACTTCTTAACTTGCCCACTGTACATCATTGAGACCATGGGGTGAAAGCTGTCATTTATCTTGCTGCTGATCTGTCAATTCTATTCGCAAAGAAAGGCAAGCATGCTGGTACATGTAGTTCCATACCATTTACTTGCAAGATTCTGCTGTTTCTAGTTATCCCACAAGACTTGTGTTCAATACTGGTTATCCATCTGCTGTTGATTTAATTAGCTACACACCCAACCCAGCCAGACCATTTCCTGTTCTATTTAAAGCGGAGTTCCGCTTAAAAAAATAAAATAATTAAAAGTCAGCAGCTACAAATACTGCAGCTGCTGACTTTTAATAATCAGATACTAACCTGTCCCAGGGTCCAGCGATGTGGGGGATCGAAGCCCCACTCGTCTACCTCTCTGCTTGGCGGCGCCGGCATTGTAACTGTGGGCGCCCGGCTGTGGCTTCACAGCCAGGTACCCACTACACATGCACGAGCTGCACTCTGTGACTGGCCGCACAATCATCTGGGACCTGTGACGTGTCACAGATGATTTCTTAGAGGGAGGGGGGAGAGGTGATCTTCCTTCTGGCGCAGAGGGTGCACCAGGAGGTGGGAGCTGGAACCCTCTGAAAAGAGATATCCGCCCCCCCCCCCAAAAAAAAAATGACATGCCAAATATGGCATATCAGGGGGTCACCTTCTCTTAAAACGGAAGTTCCAATTTTGGGTGGAACTCCGCTTTAAGCTGGGCTTTTCCCCTCAGGTATTGCCTGATCAACAGCTAGTGTTTCCAGTACCAGATCCCCCAGTGACTGTATTTCTGAGAAGATTCCTAGTGTTTATATTGCTTCCTAGTGCTTCCTAGTGTCCCCAGTGTTTCCTAGTGCAGCAGATACCTAATGTTCCCCAATGTTTCCTATTGGAGTAGATTCCTAGTTTTCTCCAGTGTTTCCTAGTAGAGAAGATTCCTAGTTTTCCCCAGTGTTTCCTAGTAGAGACGTTGCCTAGTTTTCCCCAGTGTTTCCTAGTAGAGACGTTGCCTAGTTTTCCCCAGTGTTTCCTAGTAGAGACGTTGCCTAGTTTTCTCCAGTGTTTCCTAGTAGAGACGTTGCCTAGTTTTCCCCAGTGTTTCTTAGTAGAGACGTTGCCTAGTTTTCTCCAGTGTTTCTTAGTAGAGACGTTGCCTAGTTTTCTCCAGTGTTTCCTAGTAGAGACGTTGCCTAGTTTTCTCCAGTGTTTCTTAGTAGAGACGTTGCCTAGTTTTCTCCAGTGTTTCTTAGTAGAGACGTTGCCTAGTTTTCTCCAGTGTTTCTTAGTATAGAAGATTCTGTGTGTTCCTATTGGAGAAGATTCCTAGTTTTCCCCAGTGTTGTGGAGACAATTCCTAGCATTCCCAGTGTTTCCTAGTGGAGACAATTCCTAGCGTTTCCTAGTTGAGACAATTCATAGAGTTCCTAGTGGAGACGATTCCTAGCCTTCCCAGAGTTTCTTAGTGGAGACGATTCCAAGTGTTAGCCATGTCTCCTAGTGGAGATGATTCCTAGTGTTCCCCAAAATTTCCAAGTGGAGAAGATTCCTAGTGTTCTCCAATATTTCCTGGTGGAGACAATTCCTAGCGTTCCCTGAGTTTCTTAGTTGATACAAAGTGTCTCATGCCGCGTACACACGACCGGACTTTTTGGGGGACGAGGTCCGGCGGTCTTTCCAACGGAGTTTCGGCGGAGTTCCGACGGGCTTTTTCGAATGAACGGACTTGGCCACACACAATCACACCAAAGTCCGACGGATTCGAATGTGATGACGTACGACTGGACTAGAATAAGGAAGTTCATAGCCAGTAGCCAATAGCTGCCCTAGCGTCGGTTTTTGTCTGTCAGACTAGCATACACAACGGATTTCTCGGTCCGGCGGAGTTCCGGTGGAAAAATGTAAAACATGTTCTATTCTGACAATTCCTAGTGTTTGCTAGTGGAGACAATTCCTATTGTTTTCTAGTTGAGACAATTCATAGAGTTCCTAGTGTCCCCTGTGTCTCCTAGTGGAGACAATTCCTAGCCTTCCCAGTGTTTCTTAGTGGAGACAATTCCTAGTGTTAGCCATGTCTCCTAGTAGAGATGATTCCTAGTGTTCCTCAAAGTTTCCAAGTGGAGAAGTTTCCTAGTGTTCTCCAATATTTCCTGGTGGAGACAATTCCTAGCGTTCCCTGAGTTTCTTAGTTGAGACAATGTCTTAGCCCTTGTACACACGGTTGGAGATTCCGTCGGAACGTGTCCGATCGGAGCGTTTTGTCGGATATTCCGACTGTGTGTGGTATGCATCGGACTGTTTCCGTCGGAATATCCGTCGGACCAAATTTTCCAACTTGCCGGAAATATTTTCCGACAAACTGCTCCGATCGGACATACTCCGATCATGTGTAGAGGATTCCAATCGGACAAAGTGCCACGCATGCTCAGATCAAATTCCTACATCAAAGCTATTGGCTACTAGCCTGAACGTAGTCCCGTCGTAACGAAATAACGTCATCACGTTCTGAACGATCGGATTTTCCGTCAACTTCGTCCGACAGTGTGTATACAACGGTTTTGGACAAGATCCGTCGGACAAAATCCGACGGACAAAATCCGATGGATTTGGTTGTCGGAATCTCCGACCGTGTGTACGGGGGCTTAGTGTTCCCAGTGTTTCCTAGTGGAGACAATTCCTAGTGTTTGCTAGTTGAGACAATTCATAGAGTTCCTAGTATTCCCCATGTATCCTAGTGGAGATGATTTCTAGTGTTCCACAATGTTTCCTAGTGGAGACAATTAATAGTGTTCCTAATGTTTCCTAGTGGAGAAGATTTCTAGTGTCCCCAATGTTTCCTACTGGAGACAACTCCTAGTGTTCCCAGTGTTTCCCAGTGGAGACAATTCCTAGTTTTCCCCATGACTCCCAGTGGAGACTATTCAAAAAGCATTTCCCAGTATCTTCCAGTGTGATCTCTGTACCCTCAGTGTTTCTAATATCCTCCAGCCTGTCCCCAATATAACTGTGTGCATTCCTGCCTGCTACCTGTATCCTTGCATCTGTTGTGCCCTCTGGGCATTCCTTGTATTTCTGTTTCTTGTTTGGTGTACCTTTGCTAGCTTTCAGCCTTCCTGCACTTTTGTGACCCGTTGTAACTTCAGCCAGCCATTTGTAATCAACACTCTATGTCTGCAGTCTGCTTCAGTGTCTCCTTGGGTATTCTTTTTTGAGAATAGAGAGTAATGCGCAGAGACGCGGGATCACTTGGTGTGTCTCCGGTTGGTGCCTGATTGAGTGAGTCTGAAACCCACAACCTGGGAGTCATCACCAGTAGAAAAACACATCAGCCCATGGTGAAGAGCAGGAGACTCTGTAGACTCCCTGCTTCTTGGCCCATCAAAGGGATCTCACCTTTTCTGAATGAGCGGGCACACTGACCTCATTCCCTTCATTGCGATCACATATTCCTTCTCTGCAATATTCTCTGCTTTTCTGTTTCCCTGTCTGTGGTCTATGCCACCACCTATCCCCAGTTCCTATAACCAAGTCTTGGTCAACCAGTGGGAATGGATTCCCCATCCATAACACTTTTCTGCTCTATACACATCCTGAGCTTATAGCATATTTTAATATTGTATGTAAAATGTACTTGTGCCTGTATATCTTTTTTATTGTTTTTGTTTTGCTTTTTCTTTTGTGCTGCTAAATTGAGTTATCAATATACTGTATCTCACATTTTTGTAAATAACTTATTATATCTTTTCATGTGACAACACTGAAGAAATGACACGTTGCTCCAATGTAAAGTAGTGAGTGTACAGCTTGTATAACAGTGTAAATTTGCTGTCCTCTCAAAACAACGCAACACACAGCCATTAATGGCAACAAAAGGGAGTACACCCCTAAGTGAAAATGTCCAAATTGGGCCCAAAGTGTCAATATTTTGTGTGGCCACCATTATTTTCCAGCACTGCCTTAACCCTCTTGGGCATGGACTTCACTGGGTACACCCCTAAGTGAAAATGTCCAAATTGGGGAAATTAGCCATTTTCCCTTCCCGGTGTCATGTGACTCGTTAGTGTTAGAAGGTCTCAGGTGAGAATGGAGAGCAGGTGTGTTAAATTCGGTGTTATCGCTCTCACTCTCTCATACTGGTCACTGGAAGGTCAACATGGCACCTCATGGCAAAGAACTCTCTGAGGATCTGGAAAAAATTGCTGCTCTACATAAAGACAGCCTAGGCTATAAGAAGATTGCCAAGACCCTGAAACTGATCTGCAGCTCGGTGGCCAACACCATACAGCGGTTTAACAGGACAGGTTCCACTCAGAAGAGGCCTCGCCATGGCCGACCAAAGAAGTTGAGTACACGTAATCAGCGTCATATGCAGAGGCTGTCTTTAGGAAATAGACGTATGAGTGCTGCCAGCATTGCTGAAGAGTTTAAAGGGGTGGGGGGGTCAGCCTGTCAGTGCTCAGACCATACACCGCACGCTGCATCAAATTGGTCTGTCGTCCCAGAAGGAAGCCTCTTCTAAAGATGATGCACAAGAAAGCCCGCAAACAGTTGGCTGAAGACAAGCAGACTAAGGACATAGATTACAGGAACCATGTCCTGTGGTCTGATGAGACCAAGATAAACTTATTTGGTTCAGATGGTGTGAAGCGTTTGTGGTGGCAACCAGGTGAGGAGTACAAAGACAAGTGTGTCTTGTCTACAGTCAAGCATGGTGGTGGGAGTGTCATGGTCTGGGACTGCATGAGTGCTGCCGGCACTGGGGAGCTACAGTTCATTGACGGAACTATGAATGCCAACATGTACTGTGACATACTGAAGCAAAGCATGATCCCCTCCCTTCAGAGACTGGGATGCAGGGCAGTATTCCAATATCATAACAACCCCAAACACACCTCCAAGACCACCACTGCATTGCTAAAGAAGCTGAGGGTAAAGGTGATGGACTGGCCAAGCATGTCTCCAGACCTAAACCCTATTGGGCATCTGTGGGGCATCCTCAAATGGAAGGTGGAGGAGCGCAAGGTCTCTAAAATCCACCAGCTCTGTGATGTCGTCATGGAGGAGTGGAATAGGACTTCAGTGGCAACCTGTGAAGCTCTGGTGAACTCCATGCCCAAGAGGGTTAAGGCAGTGCTGGAAAATAATGGTGGCCACACAATTTGACACTTTGGGCCCAATTTGGACATTTTCACCTAGGGGTGTACTCACTTTTGTTGCCAGAGGTTTAGACATTAAAGAGGAAGTAAACCCTGATGAGTTTACTTCCTCTTTGATTCCCTGCAAAGGTAAAGCATAATGGACTACTATGCATCGCATTATGTGTCACTTACCTGACACAGGAGCCAGCGAAGTCACCGCTGTCCCCTGTAGTCTGGAGCATCCATCTTCTCGGTGGGTCTCGCTGCTCCGCCGCTGTCATTCGACGAAGCCGCGATGACGTCACTCCCACGCATGCGCACGGGAGCCGCATATCGCCGTTGACAGCGGCGCGCTCAGTGCGCCTGCGCGCCGGTGTCTACGGCGCATGCGCCGGTGTCTACGGCGCATGCGCCGTAGACAGCGGTGCCTGTCTTTTGGCAAATATCTCCTAAACCGTGTAGGTTTAGGAGATATTTCTTGGACCTACAGGTAAGCCTTAATCTAGGCTTACCTGTAGGTCAAAGTGGTTTGTAAGGGTTTACAACCACTTTAATGGCTGTATGTTGAGTTATTTTGAGGGGACAGCAAATTTTTGCAAGCTGTACACTCACTACTTTACATTGTAGCAAATTGTCATATCTTCAATGTTGTCACATGAAAAGATAGAAGAAAATATTTACAAAAATCTGAGGGTTGTACTAACTTTTGTGAGATACTGTATTTCCTAAAGGTTCCTCAGCATTCCTGAGGGGGTGCATTGAAAATAGTTTTAGCTAGCAAGATGTCCTTCCTCTGGGCTTCCCCTGGCAGTCAGTAAAATCTCATATGACATTTTTCTTGTTCAATATTTTTATTGAAATTTTCATGATAAAGGCCGCGTACACACGGGCGGACTGTTCGCCCAACTTAGTTCGTCAGACAATCCGTTCAAAATTAGCATGAACGGACTTGAGCACACACGATGAACGAACAGTCCGCTGAAAACATGCGCGATGACGTGTACAGCACGTACGACGGGACTAGAAAAACGACGTCCTATACACTGCAATGCAACCTTCGGCCGTGTAAACCCTTTCTGAGCATGCGCCATACTTAGTCCGTCCAACTTGCCTACACACGAGCGGACTGTCCGCTGAAACCAAGTTTGGACGGACAAAACCAAGTTTGAACGGACTGTCTTACGGAAATTCCGTAAGACTTTGTTCGTCAGACTGTCCGCTGAAACAGTCCGCTGAAGCCCACACACGAGCGGATTGTCCGCTGAAACACTGTTTAGCGGACTAAGTTGGGCAGACAGTCCGCCCGTGTGTACGCGGCCAAAGACAGAAAGTATACAAACATTCAGATACCATATAAGTAAAGGCAAGATCATATGCGAAAGGATGAACTAAAATAATGTTATCGATAAAGAACCAATATAACTGGACCACAAAAAAGATTGGAACAGAGGAACTCTGACAGTCTCTGAGAGATGCCGAATATGCCTCCGGTCCACCCGAACATACCTGATGGGAACAAACTGTGAACGGTTGGGGGTAAATCCATCAAGTTTCACTACAACCTTGTCCAAAAATGTAGGCATGTAGGTACAGAAATAAAAGAGAACCCTCGTAAATCAATTGCTTAATTGAACAATCGTATTAGCAATCTCGCCCTCGACAAGGGTGTGTCAAGGAAAAAGGATTTAAAGGGGTGTGCAACGTGTTCCACTACCTACCCTTATGTATCATACCAGAATGTTCAAGTATCGATCAATAACGTATGGTAAATTGGTAAGTGTTCAACCCCATTAACAGGTTATAACTTGGAAGATGAAAGGATATCCTATATAGAAGTACCATATGGTTGAGTATAGCGTAGTAAAATAGGGGGGGGGGGGTGAAAGGAGGAGGTGCAGGTGTGTGCCAGGTTAGGGTTCCACTAAAGTTTGTAGGCAAAGGGTGCCTCTGTATAGTGCCCACTCCAAGATGGTGAGACAGAGAGAGAAAGGGGGGGGTAGAGAAAGAGGGGTAGGGAGTCTCCCACGACGGTAGTACGGCTCCCGATCAGGAAATGCTCTAAGTAGGTAGAAGAGTTTATTTACCAAGGCAATAGTAAAGACTTCTCAAAGTCAGGGGGTAAGCAATGCTTGACCCAAGGTTGCCATATTTTTTCATATTTCTTTATTTTATCATTTTCAATGGGTGTCATTTTAGCATAGATAAGGGCCCTATTCATCCTATGTTTGGCTTCATCCACAACCAAAGTATGAGATTTGCATGCCTTGGCTATAGTTTGTTTGGCCACAGTGGTAAGTTGGATGAGTAATTGGAATTGATTATGAGCTCCACTGGTTTAAGGTTTAAAAGGGCCGTGGCTGGGTCAGGAAGAATATCGGTTTCTAAGGCCTTTGAGGCTATAACAAAGATTTATTTCCAGAATTCTTGGGTGACTGGGCATTGCCCTCACTTGCCATTTTTAGCTGACTGCAAAATGAACTGAAACCTCAGTATTGCTGCCGGGTGCCGTTTTCTTTTGCTGTAGTGTTGATGTCTTCAAGAATGGTGACAGCACTCCCATGAAATTGCAGCTGTTGGTAGAATGGAATGTTATCCCCATCTTGTGGCTGCATTTGGAAAGACTGTCATTAAACAGTATGAGGTACAGATCTAGATTTTACTAACATTAACCATTTTTTAGGACAAGAAGAACTGGTGTGAAAGCCGACAACCCACATCCGATAGGATCTGCTGTGAATGGATGCTCATGACAAGCTCAGATACTCATGGTGCCCACACACATTGCAGTTTTCTCTTTAAATTTTCAATCAAAAGAATGACTTAACACATCAAGGTAACCAATGTGCACTTGCAGCCAAAGTGGTAAATGCATGTGGATGGTATTGGGTACCTGAGTAGTGTGTGTGGATTGTTAGTACCTTAGTATTGTTAGTAACTGAGTATGTATTGTGGGTGTACCTGTGTATTGTGAGTGCATGTGGGCAGTGAGTGTACATGGACTGCGAGTGCATGTGGGCTGTGAGTGCACGTGGGCTGCGAGTGCATATGGACTGCCAGTACACAAGGGCTGTGAGTGCACATGGGCTGTGAGTACATATGGACTGTGAGTACACATGGGCTGTGAGTGCACATGGACTGTGAGTGCATGGGCTGCAAAAGCACATGGACTGTGAATACACGTGGGCTACAGGTGCACGTGGCCTGCGAGTGCGTGTGGACTGCGAGTGCATGTGGACTGTGAGTGAACACGGGCTGCGAGTGCATGTGGACTGCGAGTACACGTACACATCAGAAAGGCAGAGAGAGATTAGGGAAGTAAACAAGTGGCTGTAGAGCTGGTCTAGTAAGGAGGGGTTGGGTTCCTGGAGAACTGCGCCAACTTCCCAGTCAGTCACTAGTTCTATAGAAGGGATGGACTGCACCTAAATGGGGAAGGTGTAGATCTGCTGGGAGTGAAGATGGCCAAAAAGTTAGAGGGGCTTTTAAACTAGGCAATGGGGGGAGGGTCCAGAGGTAGAGATAGTCAGCGCGAGACATATTCCAGAGGGTAGTATTGGGGGCATTAGTGATAGGTTGACAAAAGCACATAAACCCAAGGTAAGTATAATAACAAGTCCTATTTGCAATCTCGGAACACCCAATAAGAGGACCGGTCTAAACAGCATGTCATGTTCACCCACCAATGCCAGGTGCCTAAGGTGGGAGAACTAGAGATACTGTTGTACGTAGAGGTTTTAAATTTTGTGGGAATTTCAGAGACTTGATTCAGCAGCTCTCAGGATTGGCTGCCAACCATTCAAGGGTATTCCCTTTATCGCAGGGATAGAGAGGGTAAAAAAGGGGAAGGGGTATGCCCGTATATCAAGAATAATGTATAAGTGAATGTGAGAGATGACATCACTAAGGGAGGGGGTGGAATCCTTATGGGTAGAGCTCCAAAGGAATGAAACTAAGAGGAAAATAATACTGGGAGTATGCTATAGGCCCCCTAACCTGTAGGAGGAGGAGGAGATGGACCTCCTATCACAATTTGGATTAGCAGCAAGGATGGGACGTGTCATCATAATGGGGGATTTTAATTATCCAGAAATAGACTGGGTGGAAGGAACCATGCATTCTAAGGTCGTCTAAGGTTTGCCAGTTCGTAGATGTCATTCGGGAGAATTTCATGGGTCAGATGGTAGATGTACCAACTAGAAACAAAGTGTTACTAGGTTTACTTATTACCAACAATACAGACCTGGATTCACGGATGTGGAAAAAAACAGGCAATTTAGGAAACAGCGATCACAGGTCACTTAGCTTCAGCATAAATCACACAAATAGGAAATATATGGGGAATACAAAGACATTGAATTTCAAAAGAGCCAACTTCCCTAAACTACAAACCTTGCTAGAAGATATAAATTGGGATAAAATCTTAGGAACAAAGAACATGGAGGAAAAATGGGTTTGCTTTAAGAGCATATTAAATAAGAACATTAGCCAGTGCATCCCATTGGGAAATACATTTAAAAGAGTGAACAAAAGTCCTGGATGACTTAACTCCAATGTAAAAATGCATATAAAAGCAAAGCAGAAGGCTGAGGGATCATCATCAGCATTCAGACTTTCCAAAGAATGCAACAAGGAATGTAAGGGTGCAATTAGAACGGCTAAGATAGAACACAAAAGACACATAGTGGAGGAAAGCAAAAAATATCCCAAAAAATTTTAAGTATATAAACAGTAAAAAAGGGAGGGCAGACCATATTGGCCCTATAAAGAATGGGGAAGGAAATCTGGTTACAAAGGATGGAGAGATGGTGAAGGTATTGAATTTATTCTTCTCCTCAGTCTTCACGAGGGAATCGTGGGCTTTAGTAACCAAAACTGCAGTGTTTATCCTCATGATATATCACAGGAAGCACCCTCATGGCTAACAGAGGACAGAATTGGAAATAGACTTGGAAAAATTAACATTAATAAGTCACCGGGACCCGATGGCTTGCACCCCAGGGTACTTAGGGAACTCAGTCAAGTAATTGCCAGACCATTGTTCCTAATTTTTACTGACAGTCTACTGACTGGAATGGTACAGATGATTGGAGAAAAAACAATGTAGCTTGAATATTTAAAAAAGGGCCAAAATACATCCCTGGGAATTACAGACCAGTTAGCCTAATTTCAATAGTATGCAAGCTCTTGGAGGGGATGATAAGGAACTATATACAAGATTGTAGTAATGAAAACTGTATCATTAGCAGTAATGAACATGGATTAATAAAGAATCGTTCTTGCCAAACCAATCTATTAACCTTCTATGAGGAGGTGAGTTGCCATCTAGATAAAGGAAGGCCCATAGACATGGTGTATCTGGATTTTGCAAAAGCATTTGACCCAGTTCCCCATAAACGTTTCCTGTACAAAATAAGGTCCGTTGGCATGGACCATAGGGTGAGTACATGGATTGAAAACTGGCTACAAGGGCGAGTTCAGACGGTGGTGATAAATCGGGAGTACTCAGAATGGTCAGGGGTGGGTAGTGGGGTCCCCCAGGGTTCTGTGCTGGGACCAATCCTGTTTATTTTGTTCATAAATGACCTGGAATTTGGGGTAAACAGTTGAATCTCTGTATTTGCGGGTGATACTAAGCTAAGCAGGGCAATAACTTCTCTGCAGGATGTGGAAACCTTGCAAAAAGATTTGAACAAATGAATGGGGTGGCAACTACATGGCAAAGGAGGTTCAATGTAAAAAATTTAAAATAATGCATTTGGATGGCAAAAATATGAATGCAATCTATACACTGGGGGGAGAACCTCTGGGGGATTCTAGAATGGAAAAGGACCTGGGGGTCCTAGTAGATGATAGGCTTAGCAATGGCATGCCATGGCAAGCTGCTGCTAACAAAGTAAACAGAATATTGGCATGCATTATAAAGGGGATCAACTTCAGAGATAAAGCGATAATTCTCCCACTCTACAAGACTCTAGTTTTAGGCACCAGTCCTCAGGAAGGATGTACTGGAAATTAGACATGTGCGATTAGTTTCGTGCGAATCGAAAATTCGCACAAATTTTCTGTAAATTTGTACATTCCGGAGGATCCAAAATACGAAATGCTATGCTTCCAAATTCTGCATGAAATACGAAATTTCATTTACGAATTTTGGATCCAAATTCCTAATGAACATTCGTAATTGTTACGAAAAGTTAACAAATCTAAAAGTTAAAAACCCAGGAAGTCAGCACAGCAATGGTGGGAGCCCCTCATAATGATAAATTCATCATAACAAACATTCGTAATTGTTACAAAAAACTAAAAATTATTGAACCTAACGAAAATTCATATTTCGTATGAAATTTCGGACACGAATTACGAAATAGGAATTAATTCTAATAAGGAATGAAACAAAGCAAATTTATTGACGACGCACATGTCTACTGGAAATGGAGCAGGTACAAAGAAGGTCGACAAAGCTGATAAAGGGTCTGGAGGATATTAGTTATGAGGAAAGGTTGCGAGCACTGAACTTATTCTCTCTGGAGAAGAGACGCTTGAGAGGGAATATGATTTTAAATTTACAAATACCGTACTGGTGACCCCAAATTATGAAGAAAACTTTTCCACGGAAGGGAGTTTAATAAGACACGTGGCCACTCAATAAAATTAGAAGAAAAGAGGTTTAACCTTAAATTGCATAGAGGGTTCTTTACTGTAAGCCCACGTACACACGGGCGGAGATTTTGCCAACCAAATCCGTCGGATTTTGCCCGTCGGATTTAGTCCGGCGGATTGTGTCCGAAACTGTTGCATACACACGGTCGGGCCAAGTTGGCAAAAAATCCGATCTTTCAGAACGTGATGACGTAATTTCGTTACGATGGGACTACATTCAGGCTAATAGCCAATAGCTTTGATGTAGGAATTTGATCTGAGCATGCGTGGCACTTGGTCCGATAAAAATGCTCTACACATGATCGGATTAGGTCCGTCCGGCCCAGTTGGTCGGGAAATATTTCCTAGCCCTTGTACACACGGTCGGAGAATCTGTTGGAATGAGTCTTATCGGACCGTGTCGTCAGATAATCCGACTGTGTGTGGTATGCATCGGACTGATTCCGTCCGAATCTCCGTCCGACCCAATTTTCCAACATGTTGGAAATATTTCCCGACCAAATGGGCCTGGACAGACCTAATCCGATCATGTGTAGAGCATTTTTATCGGACCAAGTGCCACGCATGCTCAGATCAAATTCCTACATCAAAGCTATTGGCTACTAGCCTGAATGTAGTCCCATCGTAACTAAATTACGTCATCACGTTCTGAAAGATCGGATTTTTCGCCAACTTGGCCCGACCGTGTGTATGCAACAGTTTCGGACACAATCCGTCGGACTAAATCCGACGGGCAAAATCCGACGGATTTGGTTGGCAAAATTTCCGACCGTGTGTACGTGGGCCAACATGTTGGAAAATTGGGTCGGACGGAGATTCGGATGGAATCAGTTCGATGCATACAACACACAGTCGGATTATCTGACGACACGGTCCGATAAGACTCATTCCGACAGATTCTCCGAGTGTACAAGGGCTAAGAGTGGCAAGGATGTGGAGTTCCCTTCCACAGGCGGTGGTCTCAGCAGGGAGTATCGATAGTTTAAAAAAAGATTGGACTTGATTGACAGCAGCGGGAGCCAATGGCTGTGCTGCCATCAATCTATCAAATCAAGAGCTAGAAACCCGTGGAGAGAGGGACGGCGGGGATGCGCCAACAGAAATTCGGGGCTCAAGTAAGTAAAGGGGGGGGGGGACTAGGGGGGCAGTGACTGCAGGGTGTTTTTTCATGTTAATGCATACTATACATTAAGGTGAAAAAACACGAGCCTTTATAACCCCTTTAAGATTATAAGAAAAGAGGTTTAACCTTAGATTGCGTAGAGGGTTCTTTACTGTAAGAGCGGCAAGGATGTGGAATTTTCTTCCACAGGCAATGATTTCAGCGGGGAGCATCGAACAAACAGGGGTATACAATGTAATACTGACATATAATCACACACATTGGTTGGACTTAATGGACTTGTGTCTTTTTTAGACTTGTGCAATTTGTTTAGTTCCGAATTCGTTTATTAATGAATTTTGACAAATTTGTTAATTTCCAAATTTCCAAATATTTAAATTTCCGAAATTCTAAATTTCAGAAATTCTAAATTTCTGAATTTCGAATTTCAAATTCCAAATTTCCGAATTTTCTAATTTCCGAGACTAATACATTAAATCTGTCCCAGCACAGGTTTTTGGTAAAGCCTCATACGCATGATCAAATTTTCTGCAGACATAACCTCGGACTTTTGTCCAAAGGCGTGTGCCTGGATTTTGTTTTGTATACAAACGGCAAGGAATTGTCAGCCAACAAACACGAACGTAGTGACGTAATTTGTGTTTTTTTTCATCTCTTTAGTGCCACCCCTTGGGCTCCTTCTGCTAATTTCATGTTAGTAGAAGTTTTATGAGTGTTGATTCGCGCTTTTCATTTCGTACTTTTCAGTTTGTTTCTGAATGGCCGTTCGTCAATCAGCCATGTTGCAATATCGGAGGAGATAAGGTCTTATTTATTATTGGCCTTGGAGTTATTGCTTTGACCCAAGTCCAGTCCAGGAACAGAAGGAGGAGGAGGAGGATTTCTTGGACCAAAAATTGGTTGGTTTATTAATCATGACCAATTATGTCATATGCCTTTGCTGCAGGAGCTCCAGGAGAATAATCCAGATGATTTTCGGAATTATCTCCGGATGACGGACCCCTGCTTTCACCAACTCTTGGCATTGTTGACCCCCCTATATTAAGAAGCAGGACACATGCATGAGGCTTTTATTTTATTTTTTGGTTGACAAATAATTTGACTTGTTATATTTTCTATATTTATGGATGCATAGAATGCACTTTTTGGTTAAGTTCTATTGGCAGATAGCATGTCTAATTTTATTTGTTTTCTTTTTTTAATGCATAATAAAAAAAATAGTGTAGAATAATACTATGTGTTTTACTTCAAATGACAGTTTGGGAGTAGGCAGCTACATTTTAAAAAATACAATGTAAAATTGACAAGGGACATCAACATAGTTGTGTCTTTAATCTTAAAAACGACGAGATAACGGTGTTGTGGTAACTTGCACCAAAAAAAATAAATAAAATACATAATAATATGATTCTTGATATCACTAGAAAAAAAAAGCCTTTGAAAATTCCTTTGCAATAACTCCATCAGTATCACCAGCAAAGCAGCTTCATTATTATCCCATTAAAGAAGAATAGAAATGTGCGCTGCATTTCGAGATTTCATAATTTGCTGCGTCACAAACGTTAATTCTCCATTATGAACGCTAGTTTACAAAACCGACCGCTTCTGGCTCGTCCTTGCTTCCGGGCATGCGTGTTTGTACTTTGGACTTTTGTCCGACGGACTTGTTTGCACGCGCTTGGAAAATCCGACAACAAACATTTGTCCGTGGAAATTTTTTTTAAATCTGCTATCCAACATTTGTCCGTGGAAAATTTTAAAACCTGCTATCCAACATTTGTCCACGGAAACTCAAACAACAGTTGTCCGATGGAGCGTACAGACGGTCGGATTTTTCCGCCAACATTCTGTCATCACACATTTCCAGTCGGAAAATCCGATCGTGTGTACGAGGCTTAAGTCTCCACCAGAGGATAGCCAATGATGAAGAGCGTTTGCTGTTTCTGCACATCACCTTGTACTCCTCTGAGAGCTGTCTATTATCCCTTCCCTTCATTGATATTCAGTGTCAGCTCTTTGAGAACTGTTAGATTTGACTTCCAGATTCGGCCCCACGGGATGCTGCCATCCCACAGATAAATCCATTTGGACGCAGTCTGCAGAAGCAAATTGGTTATTGATTGCGTAGGTGAAGTGTAAGTGACACGAGCTGCATCCGACGAGAATAACCCCTCACATTTAATTTTAATGTGGAATCCAAATATGTTTTATATTTGCTTAAATCCAAGAAATTGTTAACAAATCTAATTTAGTCATTTTGAAATTTCAAAACATTTTACTACATTGTCCTGAGTTTAAAAACGTACAAACCTTTAAAATTCAAGGGATGGCCATCCAAAAAATGAATTTTTCAGTGTTTTCGTGGATGCTGGAGGTATTAACCACCCATAACTCTATTGGTGAGATCTCTACAATGAGTTCCCAGGACTGTACGCCTGCTGGGTGTCCACTGTGAAGAGTTCCCACCAACCGTGTGCTGAGTTCCCTAGTTCTCTACACCTGCTGTGCCCATTATGAAGGGTTCATTTTGTTTATTGAAAAATCTTACACACAACAATTTATATACAATTAAACTATAATAAATAAATAAAACATATTTACAAAATAATTGAATATGACTATACAAAACAAAAAAAACAAGAACATAATAAATGGTGCAAACCAAATTGCGCACAACATAATCCCTATGAGAGAGCCAGACTAATGCTGCGTACACACGACCGGACTTTCCGGCAGAATAGGGCAGACGGAATCATTCCGTCGGATATTCCGATCATGTGTGGGATAATCCGATCGTTTTTCTTTCAAAAATTCAGACGGACCTAGAAATAGAACATGTTTCAAATCCTTCCGACGGAATTAATTCCTATTGGGAAAACCGTTCGTCTGTATGCTGGTCCGACGGACCAAATACGACGCAAGGGCAGCTATTGGTTACTGGCTACTGAACTTCCTTTTCTACTCCCATCGTACGTCATCATGTTCAAAACAAACTGACTTTGGTCCGTTCGTGTGTGGGCAAGTCCGTTCGTTCGGAACTCCGTCGGGAAGACCGTCAGACCTTTTCTACCGGAAAGTCCAGTCGTGTGTACACGGCATAAGGAACATCAACGTCACCATGCATGTAGCCTTTAGGGA
The DNA here is from genome assembly GCF_037356315.1 of Lithobates pipiens. Taxonomy (NCBI): domain Eukaryota; kingdom Metazoa; phylum Chordata; class Amphibia; order Anura; family Ranidae; genus Lithobates; species Lithobates pipiens. The sequence continues at coordinate 605,691,213 of NW_027507758.1, forward strand.
TGGGTGAATCGTTCGGCGAACAGCTAAACAAACAGGTCGTTCAACCGTTTGTTCGCCCCGTGAACCGACCACAATGCATTGCGGCGCTGAACAGTGCATTGCAAGCCCTGATTGGCTGAAGCAGTGAAAGCTTCAGCCAATCAGGGCATAGAGCACTGTCAGAATCATGATTGGACACTGTCATCATGTCTTTATCCAATCATGTCTCATTCCCACCCCACAGTATAAAAGTATTCTTTCAATGGCAGCCATTTTTAGTGTGATTTTGGCATGGAGAGAGATAGAACAGGGCTCTGTTCAGTGCTGTTAGTTATCTAGTGTGCTATACTGTTTTATTTTGCGTGCGTTACTGCCAGTTTAATGCCATATAGTTCTGTGTGTGTTACTGCCAGTTTAACGCTATATTGTTTTGTGTGCGTTACTGCCAGTTTAACGCCATATAGTTCTGTGTGCATTACTGCCAGTTTAGCACCATATCGTTTCGTGTGCACTACTGCCAGTTTAACGCCATATAGTTCTGTGTGCATCACTGACAGTTTAATTGTAAGTACTCAAATTAAAGTGCACCAAACACCTATTTACATTGATTAAACTGCATCTATGTACAGATTTCAACTTCTTCTTTACATTTGCTTATAAGCACTGCCCCCTCCCTCCCAATAATGTCTGGGGGGACAACAAGGACAAGGAGAGGCATACATTCCATTGGCACTGTAAGGCCAGCAACAAATGTGTCCACAGGCAAAGGTGGACACGGTGATCACTCCTCAGGCAGGGCATCATTTCCTCTGTTTAGTGAGTTTGTCCGTGCTATCTAGCCACAGCATGCAGAGGAGGTGGTGGACTGGCTTACTAAACCTTCCTCATCCTCCTCATCCTCTGGCATGCAAGCAGAGACAATTGTGCAGTCCCCTGCAGTTGCCAGAGTGGATAAACCTGCCTCCTTGTCCACATCTATTCCTGCTAGAGCCCCAACATCAGCCATTGAGGAGTCAGCTGAGTTATTTGACCATAGCATCAGCCACTTGCTCCTTGATGATGCCCAGCCATTACTGGATTCAGATGTTGGTTCTGAGATTGAAGATGACAGGAACATGAGCCTAGAGAGAGAGAGGAACACTGGTAGACAAATTGGCATTTACCGTATTTATCGGGGTATAACACGCACCGACGTATAACGCGCACCCCAAGTTTTAAGGTTTTAAGGAAAAAAGTTTTAGGAGGGAAGTTTAAGGAAAAAAAAACTTACATTTAAATGCCAGTCAATGCAGCCTTATCAGTGTGCATCTGCAGCCTTGTCCATCATTGCAAAATGATCAGTGTCATTTGCAGCTTGCCCCACGCTGTTTGCAGCTTTGCAGTGTCATTTGCAGCTTGGCCATGTTTAAATTTCCCGCCGCCGAGACAGACCGAGCGAGCGCCGCCGAAAAAGACCGAGCCGACTTGCTCGGCTCCGCTCGTAGTCCCGCCTCCCTGCTGTTTCTCTAGCGAGCGCTGCCGAAAAAGACCGAGCCATCTGTACTGTGTATTCGGCTGGGCTCTGCTCACAGTCCCGCTCAGTATGGGCGGGACTGCAAGCCGAGCCGAGCCGAGTACACAGTACAGTCGGCTCGGTCTTTTTCGGCAGCGCTCGCTAGAGAAACAGCAGGAAGACGGGACTACGAGCGGAGCCGAGCAATCGGCTCGGTATTTTTCGGCGGCGCTCTGTATTTTTCGGCGGCGCTCGGTATTTTTGACTCGCAGACAGTGGGGATCGGCATATAACACGCACCCATGACATGTGTGTTATACGCCGATAAATACGGTATGTTCCCCAAGCCGCAGCGTATTGCCAAGTTGTCTCCAGTGGTAATGATGAAGATGGAGGAGATGATGATGATGACGAGGTCACTGATGTGACTTGGGTGCCAGATAGAGCAGAGGAGGAAACTGAAGGTGAGGTGGCACAACCAGAAGAAGGCTGACATCAAGAAAGTAGAGAGCAGCCATCCTATTCCATCACATTCTGCAGCTGTTATCTCCCAGCCCACACTCCTCAGCTCAGCTGTCTGGGCCTTTTTCAGCACATCTACAGCAGATCGCACTGTTGCTATCTGCAAACTGTCTCAGGCACATCAAACGTGGCAAAAACACCAACCATTTGGGTACCACATGCTTAACAAGGCATGTAACGTCCGACCACTCAGCCCGTTGGCAAGAGCACCTAAAAAACACACAAAAGGGGCACAAATCTGTCCCTCCACCTCCTTACCCACTTCAGTCTTCCCCTGCGATACTGAGTTATTACTTCTCAGCAGCCTCCACTGACAGGGATTATGGTATAGCACAGGGTGTCCCAGGTCCTAGCAGCACATCTGCCAGCAGCATACCACCAGCTGTAAACTGTAGCTGGCAAATTTCTCTGCTGCAGCAGAAAAAAAAAAGTCCTTCCACCCACATTCCCAGCGTCTGAATGCAAGCTTGTCAAAGCGGTTGGCTCTCCAATTTCTGCCTTTCAGCCTGGTGGATTCTGCCCCCTTCCGTGAATTTACACAATGTGCTGTACCACAATGACAGGTTCCCAGTCGCTACTACTTTTCATGTAAGGCCGTTCCATCTCTCTACCATCACATGGAAGGGAATGTTTTGGCATCATTGGGCAAGGCAGTCAGTCGTAAAATCAACCTTACTGCTGACAGGTGGTCCAGCAAGCATGGGCAGGGACAATATATTTTGTTCATGGGACACTGGGTAACGCTGCTTGCAACTCAAAAGGATGCAGGACAGGGCTCGGTGCTGCAGCTTGTTGTGCCCCCACGTCTCCATACAGCTGATGGTGATGATGCCAGACCTGTGAGCTCTACCCCCTCCTCCTCCTCTGCCACCTCCATGCCCTCCTCTGCAGAATTGTCCTATGAACATCAGGTTCTCCCTAAGCATTCAAAGGGTTATTCCCAGAGTCAGGCTAAAATATGCCATGCAGTGCTTCAGCTGGTGTGTTTAGGGGACAGGAACCACACCAGAGCAGAGATTTGTTTCAGCTCTGCTGGGACAGGCCCAGAGGTGGTTCATACCAGGCCAGCTGGAGCCAGGAATGGTGGTGTCTGATAATGGCTCAAACCTCCTCTTCCTCCTTCTGCTCTGCCTCCAGCGCCCTGTCCATAATGCCACACAGAGTCTGCTCCAGCAGGAACACAACAGGGATTGTGTCACTGATGCATGCACTGTCACTGCTCACCATCCTTGTGGCCTCCTCAAATGGTGACAATACAGTGCATACATCCTTAATGATCAGCCATTGGCGTGCGGAAAAAAAGCAGAGGCGGCCAGAGCCTGTTGTCATGCCGTACTGGCACAGGTACTCGTTGACAGCCCTCTGCTGCATGTATAGCCACTGCAGCATTCCCAAAGATGTCACAAATCAGGCGGTTTACGGGCACGTGGAATTCGCGCTGAATTTCAGCTAACCGAGCACTGGCTGTGTATGACCACCTGAAATGGCTAGAGACTCTTCTGGCCTGCTTTAGTACATCTTGAAACTCTGGGTACGTACTTAGGAAACGCTGCACCACCAAACTGAGGAAATGTGCCAGGCATGGCACATGTGTCAACTTTCCCTGCCTAAGGGAGAACAGGAGGACTTCCTTTCCTCGCCAAGGCCCACTTTATCCAGACACCGTCATTCCTATGTCACAGAACACACTGGAGGAGAGAGGGGAACTTTTGTAGGCTTTGAAGAAGAGGAAGACATGCGTCAATCTGTAAGCGATGGTTTTCCAACTCCAGGACCCTTGGGAGTAGTACGTGACTGGGAGGAGGAAGTTCCAGATGCTGTCATCCTTAGTGGCCCCGAGGAGTCTGCTTCTCAAGCCTCAGCAATTTTGAGATGCATGGGCAACCTCATGCTTCAAAGCCTGTGAAAGTACCCAAGAATACGTGGCATAAAGGAGAATGATGATTACTGGTTGGCAACCCTCCTTGATCACCGTTATAAGGGAAGGTCTCAGAACTCATCCCGTCTTCCCAGAGACTGCAGAAGATAAAATCTCTTGAGGACACGTTAAAGAGGATTTTATTGAACATTTTTCCTGACTTCAGTAGGTTACAGTGTCATGGAAAACATAGTTTTGAGCCATCTGTTGGGCAAGAGAGGAGTGTTGGAGAAGGCGCCCGCCTAAGTGAGGCATTTCGGAGTTTTTTAGTCCTCGCTGCCCAGGGCTGTCAGCTTCTACATCCCATTGGCAGTGTCTGCATCATATGGTGGACGATTACCTCGGGGCCAAAACAGAGATGGAGACCTTTCCAGCTGACAATCCACTGACTTACTGGGTCATGAGAATAGACCACTGGCCAGAACTTGCCTAGTATGTTATTGAGTTGTTGGGCTGCCCTGCATCCAGCATGCTTTCAGAACGGCATTCAGTGCTGCAGGAGGTTTCGTTACTGATCATAGAACGTGCCTGTCCACAGACCCCGTGGACGGTTTGACTTTTATAAAAAAAAAAAAATCAGTCCTGGATTACCAGATATGAAGCCCCTGATGCTGATGTCACTGATAAAGTCTTTTTGGGATGTAAAATCTCTGCAGGACTTCGAGGCCGCCTAACTTTGAGGGTGTTCAATCATTTCATCTGGTAGAATGTTTTTGGTATAGGTTTCATGAGCACAATTAACACCCAAAGACCACTTTTTCAGCACCTGTTTTACAGGAGCATATCATTGCAATTTTTTACAGCAAGGCCAATTCTTGCTTTCATCAAGAGTACCTCTATAGGGTTACAGTGGAAAGGCACCCTCGACACCCAAAGAGTAATTTTTCTGCACCTGTTTGACAAGTGCATATCATTGCATTTTTTAACAGCAAGGCCAATTCTTGCTTTCATCAAGATTACCTCTATAGGTTTATGGTGGGAAGGCGCCGCCGACACCCAGAGGCCAATTTTTACGCACCTGCTACTTCTATCGAAAGTCAAAGTGACACCAGAATGTATCCAAAAAATCTCTAATCTTGTTCCCAGTGCACTACATTGTGGCCTCATCATACACACTGGCTCCCGCTGTTGCTGAGCAAAATAAAGGCAGCTTGCAGGGAAAATGTCACATTTTTTGGCTTTATAAATGCAATTATTGTTGCAGCAGATTCTAGACATGGTACAGATCTGCCACTTTACAGGTAGAATAAGGGGACCCCCAGGCACTATATGGAAAGGAATTTTTAATTTTTTTGCTTTCTCTTTAAAAATCTAAAAATCACTGCTCATTTAAAAATGACATTTTTCACAAACTTTTTTTTATTAACACATATCCCCCAGGGCAGGACTCGGACCCCTATAACCATTGTAAGCACAATTACTTGCATATAAGCCTTCGAAATGGGCACTTTTGATTTTTGACGTTCGGGTCCCATTGACTTTAATGGGGTTCGTTATTCAGGTCCGAAAATTTCGTAGTGTTCTGGTGCAAACCGAACAGGGGTCTACCATCCCTAGTAGCCTTTTGTCAAAAATATATTTGATCTGAAAATCTAGGGGAGTGAAACAAGAATACAAAGAAAAGCCACACACCCCGAGATCAACAGGCGGCAGCTAAAGAGTCCTGATATTCCTCCACGTCCTTATCCAGGCCTCCTGCCACCTGTCTTTCTCAAGACCCTGAATCTTCCTAACCTCACCCAGAATGTCCTGCATCACCACTAAGGATGAGCCGAACACCCCCCCCCCCCCCTCGGTTCGGATCGCACCAGAACCTGCGAACAGACCTAAACTTCATGTGAACTTTATAACCCTATTAAAGTCTATGGGACTCGAACGTTCAAAATCAAAAGTGCTAATTTTAAAGGCTAATATGCAAGTTATTGTCCTAAAAAGTGTTTGGGGACCTGGGTCCTGCCCCAGGGGACATGTATCGATGCAAAAAAAAGTTTGAAAAACTGACGTTTTTTCGGGAGCAGTGATTTTAATAATGATTAAAGTGAAACAATAAAAGTGTAATATTCCTTTAAATTTTGTACCTGGGGGGTGTCTATAGTATGCCTGTGAAGGGGCGCATGTTTCCTGTGCTTAGAACTGTCCCTGCACAAAGTGTCATTTCTGCAGGAAAAAAAGTCATTTAAAATCACTCGCGGCTATAATGAATTGTTGGCTCCCCGTAATACAGAGAACAGTCATTGAAAGTTATTGATAAAAAATAAAAAAAAAGCGTGGGGTTCCCCTAAATTCAATTACCAGGCCCTTCAGGTCTGGTATGGATATTAATAGGAACCCCGCGTCAAGTTAAAAAAAAAATGACGTGAGGTTCCCTCTAAATATCCATACCAGACCCTTTATCCGAGCACGCAACCTGGCAGGCCGCAGGAAAAGAGGGGGGATGAGAGAGCGCGCCCCCCCCCGAACCGTACCAGGCCACATGCCCTCAACATTGGGAGGATGCTTTGGGGGTCTGTGACCCCTCAAAGCACCTTGTCTCCATGTTGATGAGGACAAGGGCCTCATCCCCACAACCCTGGCCGGTGGTTGTGGGAGTCTGCGTGTGGGGGGCTTATCAGAGTCTGGAATCAGAGTCAGGACCCCCAAATCCTGGCCCCCCCTTGTTTGAAATGGTAAGGGGGTACAAAATACCCCTACCATTTCACAAAAAAGTGTAAAAGAATGTTAAAAAAGACACACTGTATTTAAGAAAAGAAATAAAAATTTTTTTTTTTTTTTGAGGTTTAAAGTGATTTCTAGCAAAAAATAAAAAATAAATGCAACCAAATAAATGCAACGGTTAATTGATCTTCCTTTATTTATTTTAGTAGGATAAAATGATGGCGTGTTTTTGAGTCCCCTGCACCTCCAGCAGAGACCCTCAGGGGGGCGACACGGAGAAAGTTGCTGGCAAGCACATGGCATTTTTAGTGGCAACACTTCCGGACATATGAGGTGCCCCTTTGTTGTGTGGATCGCCTTCTCTCCATTCTCGGCCGCTTCTTGTGTGTTTTCTCCTCTTCCGGATGTGGAAGTCTGTACACAGGTTGCGGACATTGTTTGGGATTCTGGTTGTCAGTGGGGAATTCTATGAAAAGTGTAAACAGCGTTTCCTGAGCCGCCATTGAAGCAGCTGTTCAGAGACAAACAGACGTGATTATATCTGTGACTCTGGAGCGCCCATTGTGTGCGCCGCGCTTTGTGATCCCCACAGTGTATCTGTCACTTCGAGGAAATTGTGTTTATTGAAACAAAGTCACCGCCGATCTAAAATACACTTCAAAGTAGATGAGTTGTGTATATGGAATAGACGAGCGCGCGCTGAAATCATCTCACCGTGGGAAATGCTTGTGGATTATTCTGTCTGGAGAATTTCACATTTTTAATTAACACATCAAAGAATTTATTAGGATAAAAGTTGACTCTAACAGATACACTATATTACCAAAAGTATTGGGACACCTGCCTTTACACGCACATTAACTTTAATGGCATCCCAGTCTTAGTCTGTAGGGTTCATTAGTGCGTTGGCCCACCTTTTGCAGCTACAACAGCTTCAACTCTTCTGGGAAGGCTGTCCACAAGGTTTAGGAGTGTGTCTATGGGAATGTTTGACCATTCTTCCAGAAGCGCATTTGTGAGGTCAGGCACTGATGTTGGACAAGAAGGCCTGGCTTGCAGTCTCAGCTCTAATGCACACGGTCAGATTTTCCGATGGAAAATGTTCGATGGGAGCGCTTTCTTGGAAATTCCAACCATGTGTAGGCTCCATTGGGCATTTTCCACCGGAATTTCCGTCGCACAAAATTTGAGAGCTGGTTCTCAAATTTTCCGACAACAAAATCCGTCGTCGGAAATTCCGATCGCGTGTACACAATTCCAGCACACAAAGTTCCACGCATGCTCGGAATCAAGCAGAAGAGCAGCACTGGCCATTGAACTTCATTTTTCTCTGCTCGTTGTACGTGTTGTAAGTCACCACGTTCTTGACGTTTGCAATTTCCAACCAACTTTGTGTGACCGCGCTGAATGGTCAGTGCGCCCCTGGACCGCGTGTATGCAAGACAAGTTTGCGCCAACATCTGTAGGAAAAAATCCATGGATTTTGTTGTCAGATTGTCCGATCAATGTCCAATCATTTGTACGCGGCATAATTCATCCCAAAGGTGTTCTATCTGATTGAGGTCAGGACTCTGTGGAGGCCAGTTGAGTCCCCCCCCCCCCAAACTCGCTCATCCACGTCTTTAGGGACCTTGCTTTGTGCACTGGCGAGCAGTCATGTTAGAACAGGAAGGGGCCATCCCCAAACTGTTCCCACAAAGTTGGGAGCATGAAATTGTCCAAAATGTCTTAAGCTCCATACACACTATCAGATTTTCTGCAGATTTTTTCCTTCAGATTTACCAAAACCATGTAATATGAGGTCAAACTTTAGGCGTTTCAATGTGTATGCAATCAGGCAGACCCTTCTACTACATGGTTTTGGTAAATCTGAAGACAAAAATCAGAAGAAAATCTGATAGTGTGTATGTGGCTTTAGTATGCCTTAAGAGTTCCCTTCACTGGAACTAAGGGGCCAAGCCCAACCCCTGAAAAACAACCCCCCACACCATAATCCCCCCTCCACCAAATGTGCAAAGCAAGGTCCATAAAGACAGGGGTGAGCGAGTTTGGGGTGGAGGAACTTGACTGGCCTGACTTCAACCCGATAGAACACCTTTGGAATGAATTAGAGTGGACACTGTGAGGCAGGCCTTCTCATCCAACATCAGTGCCTGACCTCAGAAATGTGCTTCTGGAAAAATGGTCAAACATTCTCATAGACACACTCCGGGAAGAATGGTCAAACATCCACACTCCTGGTGGACAACCTTCCCAGAAGCTGTATTAGCTGCAAAGGGTGGGCCAACTCAATATCGAACCCTATGGACTAAGACTGGGATGCCACCAGTGGCGGCCCTTCCACCAGTGGCGGCCGCCCCGCCTATCCAATGAGTCGGGCCCCCTAATCTACATTCAGGGCAACGGACGCATGGATTTCAATGTTTGTTTGTTTTTTGAAGCACATGATTAGAGCCTGAGGCTCTAATTGGCTTAAAAAAAGGGTGGGCTTGGGGCACAGAGCACTGCGCCCTGAGCCCACCCACTTGTGTGGCAATGGCAAATTAATATTAGCTTTTGTCTTCCTCATTCTCCTCCTGGCCAATCAGAAAGCAGTTCCTGAGACCTGATTGGCCAGGGAGTCTTAGGATGCCTGGTCAATCAGGTCTCAGTCAGGACCCACAGCATGGAGGTGAAGTGATGGCCTCGGATGTAAGGTAAGGAGGCTTCTAATCCCTCCGTCACCTGCGGGGGGGGGGTCATGATTGATCGCCACACTCCCATCCATCTGCTGCGGGGACGGGGGTCATCTCATGATCGCCGCATTCCTGACTGTCTCCCATGGGAGGGTTGGCCTGCAACAATCCTGGCAGAAAGGCACAAAGTCCTCAGTCCTCCTCCCCTTAACATCAGAGTCTTCAGTCCACCTCCCCTTCACATTAGAGTCTTCATTCTCCCCCCTTTTACATCAAAGTCCTCAGTCCCCCCCCTTCATACCAGAGTCTTCAGCCCCCCTTCCCTTCAAATCAGACTCATCAGTCCCCCCCCTTCATACCAGAGTCTTCAGCCCCCCTTCCCTTCAAATAAGACTCATCAGTCCCCCCCCCCCTTCATACCAGAGTCTTCAGCCCCCCTTCCCTTCAAATAAGACTCATCAGCATCAGTCTCCCCCCTTCATACCAGAGTCTTCAGTCCCCCTTTGATTCAAATGAGAGTCAGCAGTCTCCCCCCTTTCATATCAGTGTCCTCTGTCTCCACCCTCTTATATCAGAGTCCTCAGTACCCCTCCTCTTTCACAACAGAGTCCTCAGTCCCCCCCCCCTTCATATCAGAGTCTTCAGTCCCCCACAGCAGAGTCCTCAGCCTCCCACTTTTCATATAAGAGCCTTCTGTCGCCCTCCCCTTTACATCAGAGTGCCCAGTCTCCCCCTTTCACATCAAAGTCCTCAGTCCACCTCCCCTTCACATTAGAGACTTCATTCTCCCCCCTTTTACATCAAAGTCCACAGTCCCCCCCTTCATACCAAAGTCTTCAGTCCCCCTTCCCTTCAAATCAGAGTCATCAGTCTCCCCCTTTCATATCAGTGTCCTCCATCTCCCCCCTCTTATATCAGAGTCCTCAGTCCCCCTGCTCTTTCACACCAGAGTCTTCAGTCCCCCCCCCCCCCCCCGTTCATATCAAAATCTTCAGTCCCCCACATCAGAGTCCTCAGCCTCCCATCTTTCATATCAGAGCCTTCAGCCCTCCTCCCCTTTACATCAGAGTCCTCAGTCTCCCCCCTTTCACAACAGAGCCCCCAGTCTCCTTTCCTTCACATCAGGGTCCTCAGTCTCCCCCCTTTCACATCAGAAGCCTCAGTCTCCCCCCTTTCACATCAGAAGCCTCAGTCTCCCCCCTTTCACATCAGAGTCCTTATCCCCCTGCTTTACATCAGAGTCCTCATTCCCCTTCACACCAGAGTCCTCAGTCACCCCCTCCCCCTTCATATCAGAGTCTTCAGTCCCCCACATCAGACTCCTCAGCCCACCACCTTTCATATCAGATTCTTAAGTCCCCCTCCCCTTTACATCAGAGTCCTTAGTCTCCTCCCTTTCACATCAGAGTCTTCAGTCCCCCTCCCCTTAACATCAGAGTCTTCAGTCCCCCTCCTGTTAACATCAGAGTCTTCAGTCCCCCTCCCCTTTACATCAGAGTCCTCAGTCTCCCCCCTTTCACATCAGAGGCATCAGTCTCTCTTCCTTCACATCAGAGTCCTCAGTCTCCCCCGTTTCACATCAGAGTCCTTATCCCCCCTCTTTACATCAGAGTCCTCATTCCCCTTCACACCAGAGTCCTCAGTCGCCCCCCCCCCCCCTTCCTATCAGAGTCTTCAGTCCCCCACATCAGAGTCCTCAGCCCACTACCTTTCATATCAGAGTCTTAAGTCCCCCTCCCCTTTACATCAGAGTCCTTAGTCTCCTCCCTTTCACATCAGAGTCTTCAGTCCCCCTCCCCTTCACATCAGAGTCCTTAGTCTCCTCCCCTTAACATCAGAGTCTTCAGTCCCCCTCCCCTTTACATCAGAGTCCTCAGTCTCCCCCCTTTCACATCAGAGGCATCAGTCTCTCTTCCTTCACATCAGAGTCCTCAGTCTCCCCCGTTTCACATCAGAGTCCTTATCCCCCCTCTTTACATCAGAGTCCTCATTCCCCTTCACACCAGAGTCCTCAGTCGCCCCCCCCCTTCCTATCAGAGTCTTCAGTCCCCCACATCAGATTCCTCAGCCCACCACCTTTCATATCAGAGTCTTAAGTCCCCCTCCCCTTTACATCAGAGTCCTTAGTCTCCTCCCTTTCACATCAGAGTCTTCAGTCCCCCCCCCCTTCACATCAGAGTCCTTAGTCTCCTCCCCTTAACATCAGAGTCTTCAGTCCCCCTTCCCTTCAAATCAGAGTCCTCAGTCTCCCCCCTTTCACATCAAAGTCCTCAGCCCCCCCTTTCATATCAGAGTCTTCAGTCCCCCTCCCCTTCACATCAGAGTCCTTAGTCTCCTGCCTTTCACAACAGAGTCCCCAGTCTTCTTTTCTTCACATCAGGGTCCTCAGCCTCCCCCTTTTCACATCAGAGTCCCCAGTCTCCCACCTTTTACATCAGAGGCATCAGTTTCTCTTCCTTCACATCAGAGTCCTTTGTCTCCTCCCCTTAACATCAGAGTCTTCAGTCCCCCTCCCCATAACATCAGAGTCTTCAGTCCCCCTTCCCTTCAAATCAGAGTCCTCAGTCTCCCTCCTTTCACATCAAAGTCCTCAGCCCCCCCTTTCATATCAGAGTCTTCAGTCCAACTTCCCTTCACATCAGAGTCCTTAGTCTCCCGCCTTTCACATCAGAGTCCTCAGTCTCCCCCCTTTCACAATGGCCTTCTCACCCCCTTCCCTTCTCACAAGAGTCCTACCTCCCAATCCTCACCACAGCACGGCTGTGCCAACATGGCATTGAAAGGGAGGGGGAGATGGTCTTTAACCAAAGAGGACTTCTGCCCCCTTCTGAATGCTGGGACCGCCTGAATGCCAACTTCCCTAGAATGCCATGGAAATGCCATTTCCATGGTGTTGGCAGCCATCCCAACCACACCACGAAAAGCAGGCCACTGTGCAAAAATACTGGACATGGAACTGCACCCTGGTTGAGAAAAGCTGATCTAAGGACTGGTAACCTGCAATATGTTATATTTGTTGTTCTTGGGTTTCGATACTTTAAGCTGACCGAGCAGTTTGGCACACTTTACTCGTATTGTTGCTCTATGACCGAGACCTTCCCAATCTGGTAACATTGAAAGTTTGACTGGCCTGACCCCTGCTAGCTACATGTTGACCATTGTGCGGAGACAGTAGACCTTCACCTTCCATTTCCTCTTGGAGGAACAGGCCAGAGGAGGAGGAGGATATGAACAGAAGACGAGAGTCATTCTCAAAGAATAAAGAGGAATCCAACAAACAATTTACAAGGTTACTCTCTGTATTAGAAACGTTCACAACCCATCCTTTCAAAACAGGGAACTCTTTTTCCCCCTCTTCTCTCGGCAGAGCTTGGCGGACACTTCCTCCACTTCTCCTGTGTCTTTGTCAGCTTCGGTTTCCTCCTGCTGTGGGAACCCTCGATTTGGCCCAGCCAACATCTGTATGCCGGCCGTCATTTTCTCATATTTGTCAAAACTGCCGAGATGGAATTGTAATTAATACAAACAATAAATACACCGGGAGAAGGGGGGGGGGCCTTCGCGGTGGGGGGGCTTCGTACTCCCTGCGGACGCACGTTCGGATTAGCTTCCTCCATTCACATGCTTTTGTTTTATTCCTATTTACACGTGTGACCGGGCGGCCATTGTTTAGAGTTGCTTGTTTTCTCCTGTAAGATGGACAAGAAAAAGTTGCGATTGCCTAGGAAGTCCTCCATCCTTATTGTTGTTTGTAAGGATGTGGGCTTTCCGCCCCGAGGGGTCATTAGTTTCTGTAAGATGTTTATCTTTGTAATTAACCCCGCGTCTGCTTAGCGTGGGCCAAGTAGCTAATGTGTGTCTAGTAGTAGTGGATGTTTATGTGCTGTGATAATATACAAGAGCTGTGGTCCAGGCAAGGTGCGTCATGACATCATAATTCTGTGCCTGCAGTGCTATCAGGACAGGGATGCTAATATGCAAAGTAGGGCTTATTCACAGCAAAGGGCATGCGTGAAGGTGCACATAGCATGCACCTGCTGTCACAAGACAGATACTCACCTTCCAGCTTCCACCAGTCATTTTTCAGTGAATTCTCCAGACCATATCCCTAGGTGAAGTCATTTACATAGCTCCAAAGATTCTTATGCCATGTACACACGAGCGTAATGTCCGACAGAAAGTCAGATAGAATTCGTATATTCCGATCTTGTGTATGCCTCTTCTGACTTTTTTTTTAACGAAAAATTCTGAGGGACCTAGAAATAGAACATGTTTTAAATTTAAACTTTCTTCCTACTGACCGACAATATAAGGAGAATTATTCCCACTGACCACCAACATAAGGAACATTCTTCTCACAGACCACCAACATAAGAACATTCTTCTCCTTGACCAACAACATAAGAACATTCTTCTCCTTGACCAACAACATAAGAACATTCTTCTCCTTGACCACCAATGTAAGGAACCTTCTTCCTATTGAATACCAACGTACAGAACCTTTTTCCCACAGGCCACCAACATAAGGAACATTCTTCCCACAGACCACCAGCATCAGGAACATTCTTCCCCTTGACCACCAACATAAGAAACATTCTTCTCATTGACCACCAACATAAGGAACATTCTTCCCAAAGACCACCAACATAAGGAACATTCTTCCCCTTGACCGCCAACGTAAGGAACCTTCTTCCCATCGACTATCAACATAAGCAAAATTCTTCAAATTGACTAGATACATAAGGAACCTTCTTCACATTGACCACCAACTTAAGGAACCTCCTTCCCATTGACCACCAACGTGAGGAACATTCTTCCCATTGACCACCAACATAAGAAACATTCTTCCTATTGACCACCAATGTAAGGAACATTGTTCCCATTGACTACCAACATAAGTAACATTTTTCCTATTGACTACCAACATAAGGAACCGTCTTCCCATTGACCACCAGCATAAAGAACATTCTTCCCCTTGACCACCAACATATGGAACATTCTTCCTATTGACCCCCAACATAAGGAACATTCCTCCCACAGACCACCAACAAAAGGAACAGACTGCCAGGATCAGGAACATTCTTCTCCTTGACCACCAACATAAGAAACATTCTTCCCATTGACAACCAACATAAGGAACATTCTTCCCCTTGACCACCAACATAAGGAACATTCTTCCCAGAGACCACCAACGTAAGGAACCTTCTTCCCATTGACTACAAACATAGGGAACATTCTTCAAATTGACTACCAACATAAGGAACCTTCTTCCCACTGACCACCAACGTAAGGAACCTTCTTCCCATTGACTACAAACATAGGGAACATTCTTCAAATTGACTACCAACATAAGGAACCTTCTTCCCACTGACCACCAACGTAAGGAACCTTCTTCCCATTGACCATCAATGTAAGGAACCTTCTTCTCATTGACCACCAACTTAAGGAACCTTCTTACCATTGACCACCAGAATAGGGAACATTCTTCCCCTTGACCACCAACATAAGGAACATTCTTCCTATTGGCCACCAACATAAGGAACATTCTTCCCACAGACCACCAACATAAGGAACATTCTTCCCACAGACCACCAACGTATGGAACCTTCTTCCAATTGACTACCAACATAAGGAACATTCTTCAAATTGACTACCAACATAAGGAACCTTCCTCCCATTGACTACCAACATAAGAAACATTCTTCAAATTGACTACCAACATAAGGAACCTTCTTCCCGTTGACTACCAACATAATGTACATTCTTCCCAATGACTACCAACATAAGGAACATTCTTCCCATTGACTACCAACATAAGCAATATTCTTCCCACTGACCACCAACTTAAGCATCATCCCTCCAATTGATTACAAATGTAAGGCACATTCTTCCAACTACTCCCCAATTTATGAAGGCATTCTTTTCACTAACCAGTATGGGCTATTCTCTCATTGATCACCAGTGTGATGTGGCTAATATATCATTCTTTTTTAGCATAAGTTTCTTGAGACCTGAAAATGATTTCAAGGGTTCCTGCACAGTAAAAAGGTTGAGTTGCAGTGAAATCTATTTCAGTACAGGAGAGGAGACTGTACAACTGTGCAAGTCAGCAATTAAGGCAGTAGTTCAGCTTCCACTCTCTTCAGGCACTACCCAGCTGGGAAACCTTCAACATCTGACACACTTATTGGTGTGTTGAATGGTCGGTCCCCTGCTTTGGGGTTGGTTTCATTGACCAGGCCTACACCACTACAGAGCACCATTGTGACATAGAAGCCGGTAGATATAACCACATTGCAATGCGGGGGTGGGACCATCCATTCAACACAGACAGGGCTGTATATATTTCATAACTGGATGGACAGAAATACAAATCGCTCTGTTTTTTTTTTTGAATCCTTGCCTGGAGTTCAGCTTTAACGTGGTCCAAAATATCTCTGAAGAAGAATTGCATTTCCTTCTCCACCTTATCCATTTTTCTATAATTGACTGTGAGAAAAGAGCAGCCCTGACCAGGTATCAGCAGAGGAAGAGAGGTCTTCTATATAGAGAAAGACAATGACCTTTACCAAAGTCCTTTAGAAAATGTAGACATGAGCCCCCCGGTGTGACCCTCCATATCGGAAGCAATAGAAGGACACATAGGACGTAGTCCTGTCCATAGTCTGTATGAGTAGAATTGTGCTTTCTTCAATCTTCCTGTCTTTTCATTTATCATATCGGGAGTCAGTTTTGCCTCCTGGTGACCTTCCTGTCTAATGACTTATAAATAGACCTCAGAGACAGTGATCGATATTCCAGTAAGGCCAAGCAGTATTATTGTTTGGGAGTCGAGTCTGCTGACGTCATACAAATAAGTTCAAGTGCCCCAAAATAATGAAAGAAAAGTCTGGTAAAGCGTATTCCTTAAACTTCAATCAGACAACAGATGCTCGCCCAGTCCAGCCCTGGAAGCAAACTTCTTAATGCACATACAGGCAGTATAAGGGCTCTTTATCTAGAGCATAAGTTCTCAGCTACCAGGCCATGGCCCACTGCAGCTGCAGATTCCCTAACTTACCACAGTGCCTCCGAGTTCCCATAGTGCTCCCAATATCCTATCATTTCTAACCTTACCTATACTAGTAGTACACATCAGCCTTCTGTCCCCACAGTGCCCCCAAATCTCCTACAGTGCTATTCAGCCTCCCAGAGTGCCCCCCAGCCCGCTACAGTGCATCCAGCCTCCCATAGTGCCCTTAACCTCCAACAGTGCCCCAAAATGCCTCCCAGTTCCCATAGTACTCCCAACTTTCCATAATTGTCTCCAGTGCACCTCAACCCTCAACACTGAGAGCATTCAGTCCCCACAGTCCTCCCCAACCTCCCTCAGTGCTACCTAGCCTCCTACAGTGCCCCCAGGCTGCAGAGGCTTCAGCCCCCCATAGTGCCCCCAACCTCTGAAAGTCCCCAACAGTGCCCCCCCCAGCTGCTGCACTGCCCCCCAGTCAACTCATGGCGCACATGCAAAGCCCCCAGCCCCCTCCACAAACCTAATTTCCTACAAGGCTACCAAGTCTGCCGCAGAATCCCCTAACCCCCTCCAGAATTAACATTACACACAGCCATAACCAGGGCCTTCTAGAATGTAATACATATTTTGCATTCCCATACTTTTACTGTGTGAGTATACTTTTTTCTTTTTTTTTTACTGTTGGGACATGGAAGGTTTCAGAAGAATTTGCAGGACCCTGGTCTTGATACTGTTGAGAACTGCTCTAGGGCATGTACCCAGTTTTAATTTAACAAAGGAGTTTAATCAAATGCTGAATTGTGCCTGTCCATTGTTCAGCTGAAGTATACACCGATCAGCCATGATTGTATGACCATCCACCTAATATTGAGTAGGCCCCCATTTTGTCACCAAAACAGCCTGTGGAACTGTGTTTGCTAATGCCTAAACCTAAGGCAGGAGCTGTGGTCATGTGAAATCAGCTGTCAGGAATATGCTGTGACAAGACGCAGGTACATGCGTGCACACATGCGCACACAGGTACCAGTCGGGCAAGGGGCGTGCACGCAATAGTGTGTGATGGGCGCCTGCCACGCACATTAGACATTGTTAGGCGCCAATAGGCCTTTAAAAGGACAGCAGCTGCACAAGTGCAGTGCTGTTTGATCTGCAGCTAGTGATTCCTGAAACCTCTGCACCTGTCTCCTGATTATCTGTAGTGACCTGGCTCTGCCTGACTTCCTGCTCTCTCCAACTCTGACCTTGGCTTGCTTGACCCTGCTACTTGGACTTCCTGCTGACATGTTGCTGATCTCTGCCTGTTTATCTGACCCTGCTTCAGCTACAGCCCTACCTGCCTGACTTTCTGTGTTTGACCCGGCCTGTCTCACTCTGCTCCAGTCTGCCATTTCAAATTCTGTCTGATTACCCGTGTCTGACCAGGCTTGTCTCACTCTGGTCCAGTCTGCACCTGCCAGCTTCCAGGTCATTGACCTGCACCTGCCTTCGCTGACACCTGCATCCGGACCTTCTTGGTGGCTCATCGTCCATCCATCTGCACCTGCACCACAACAGGCACTCCTACCTCACTGCGCTCTTGAGTCTGCTGTTCCCACTCCAGTGGCTCTTGAGCCAGGGCTGTAAGAGAGGTCTGGTCCTACATGTCAGACTCTTCTACACGGTACGTAACATCAGCATTAAGGCGATACTCCAAACTTAGACATGTGCAGAGCACTTGCACAGTTAACACTTTGTAATCCATGGCCAGTGGCTGCCCGTCCATAGGGGGCACACGGGCGCTGCCCCCCCCCCACCCAGCAGTCACAAAAAATAAAATAAAAATATTTTTTTTCAAAAGGTCTCTTTAAAAAAAAAATAGAAGAAAATGTTCTTTAAGTGCATTGTGTTCGGGTGCCGTACACAGTGCACTATGGGAAGCGCTGCGTCAATGCAATCACATGATTGCAGACAAAGCGCTTCATTTGCAGGCTTGTGTCCCGCTTTGGGGTGCAATCCAAAGCGCCAAACAGCCTCCACCCATAGTATTACTACGGGCGGGAGCTTTGTTGCTCAAGTTAAGAGGTTACTATGGGTTTCCCTATTCCTGAGGGAAACCGGAAGTGATGGCGGCAGCTCCGTGGAACGCACGGCCCGAGCGGAGCTGCCTGTAAGGTAAGTAAGTGAGTGCTGAATTTGATGGGTCACAGTGAGGCTGCATTTGATGTGACACAGTGAGGCTGAAATAGAAGGGGCACAGTGAGGCTGCATTAGATGGGGCACAGTGAGGCTGCATTTGATGGGGCACAGTGAGGCTGCATTTGATGGGGCACAGGAAAGCTGCAGTTGATGGGGCACAGTGAAGCTGCATTCGATGGGGCACAGTGGCTGTAGAAAATGGGCACAGTGGCTCCATAAGATGGGCACAGTGGCTGCATATGATGGGCACGGTAGCTGTATTTGATGGGGCACAGTGGGAGCATTTGATATGGCACAGTGGCTGCGTTTGATGGGCAGAGTGGCTGCTTTTGATGTCACAGTGGTGGCAATTGATGGTACAGCGGTGGCAATTAATGGGCACAGTGGCTGCATTTGATGGGCACAGTGGCTGCGTTTGATGGGCTCAGTGGCTGCGTTTGATGGCACAGTGAGGCCCAGGCACGTCACTTTACAGGGGGGCCTGGCCGGCAGCTTCAGGCTTCATGTAGGATGTGTACAGACAGTCAGGGTATCAGGGCATACATAGCCATGGCTCTCGGCGAATCATTTTCCCTGGGCTGAGGAGGCCCTATCAGTTCATCCAGAAAGCCAGGAGACTGTAGATCAAGGGGGACTTTTTTATTTTATATTTGGGTGCACCTGCAGGCTTACACACTATCCTGTGCTGCATTTGATGAGAAGTCCCAGCTCTCTCAGTCCCTGCTGCTGGCCTGACGGAGTGATTCGGCTTAGCTTGTCTTGCACATTGCCTGACTCGTTCAGCAAGTAAGTGCTGAGAGAAACAGGCAGAAGCAGAGTCCATGTGATGTCCATCCACTCAGCCAATCAGCAGCCAGCCCAGCTCTGCCCACAGAGGGACAGCGGGAAGCAGCAAGTCTCAGGAACGGTACAGTCACAACAGCATACACACCTTTCCCCATGCCCATGCCCTGACCACTGCAATGTTCAATTATACAGCAGGGAACAGCCAAAATGTATTAATCATTATCATCATGATGTTCCTTTTCAGTCACAGCACCTCTACTGTGTGATGATACTGATGTAGATCAGTAAAGGAAGGTCAATGAAATGCATGCTGGAGGGGCACTCTTGTTTGGCAGGGACTGGCCTAGATTTAAACCATCTATGGGCAGGCTGATTGTACCCAAGTCGATTGTTGTACGACTTGGGTACCACCAGCATGTCAGATTTTATATGTGTTGCGCCCTCTAATATGCAACTAGTATAGGTAAATTTAAGGCAGGTCTCTGGTACCTCCACCTGGATCTAGAAGCTTGGAGAAGCTTCTGGAAGTTAGTGGGTGGAGGCCAGGAGGTTCTGATCTGCATACTTGAGGGAATCTGGCCAATGGAGGCAGAAGGCACTGGCATGGTGGCTAGGTCAGCCCTTAAATATGGTGGAGACTGGCCAGAATGGGAGCTGGGTGGAAATTTGAGTGGTAAGGTTGCTGTCGTGTGGCTTGGAGGGGACCCCGGGTCCAGGGGCTCTGCCTCCAGTCAGAAGCTGAGGAAGGGAAGGAGAGGAAGCCTATGAGAGAAATCTCCATTACTTTGGGAAAATGGGAAAATCTGATCAGTTGGAGGCCTGAACAGGAGTCCTGTCCTGGTCTCCACCAACTCAACAGTCTCATCATCTCACTACCAGTGACACTGTTCTGTATGTTACTACTGGATACAGGGAACACATTTCTCAATTATTCAACACATCTCCATAACTCCTTGCATGTTTTCCTCCCGGAGCCCCCATCACATCTCTCTCTCTCTCTGTGACTCCAGCCTAGGTCCCTAGGTTGCCACAAGACCGGTCCCAGTAAGTGGGGATCTGGTCACTAGCAAAGGGGCCAAACATACCACCACTTCACTAGTAGAATATCCGACACCTCTGCGATGTCACCTGTTTCCTGGCTGGTTTAGCAAGTGGCACAAATACAGTAGTCTTTAGCAATGGTAAAATAGCCTCCTCTGGACAGCATTCTGCTTGGTAGATCCTTTTAAGGGATGAGCTTCGAGTTCCAGTCGAACTCATGTTCGACTCGAACATTGCCTGTTCGGCGAACAGTGAACAATTTGGGGTGTTCGCGGCAAATTCGAAAAGCTGCGGAACACCCCGTACAAGTCTATGGGAGAAATCTAAAGTGCTAATTTTAAAGGCTAATATGCAAGTTATTGTCCTAAAAAGTGTTTGGGGACCTGGGTCCTGCCCCAGGGGACATGTATCAATGCAAAAAAAAGTTTTAAAAACGAAAGTTTTTTTGGGAGCAGTGATTTTAATAATGCTTAAAGTGAAACAGTAAAAGTGTAATATTCCTTTAAATGTCGTACCTGGGGAGTGTGTATAGTATGCCTGTAAAGGGGCACATGTTTCCCTTGCTTAGAACTGTCCCTGCACAAAGTGTCATTTCTGCAGGAAAAAAAGTAAAGTAATTGTTGGCTCCCCGTAATACAGAGAATTAAAAAAAAATGGCATGGAGTTCCCCCTAAATATCCATACCGGACCCTTTATCCAAGCACACAACCTGGCAGGCTGCAGGAAAAGAGGGGGGACGAGAGAGCGCCCCCGCCTCCTGAACCATACCAGGCCACATGCCCTCAACATTGGGAGGGTGCTTTGGGGGTCTGTGACCCCTCAAAGCACCTTGTCCCCATGTTGATGAGGACAAGGGCCTCATCCCCACAACCCTGGCCGGAGGTTGTGGGGGTCTGCGGGCGGGGGGCTTATCAGAATCTGGAAGCCCCCTTTAACAAGGGGACCCCCAGATCCCGCCCCTCCTCGTTTGAAATGATAAGGGGGTACAAAAGTACCCCTACCATTTCACAAAGAAAGTGTAAAAGAATATTAAAAAAGACACACACACAGTTGAAAAAGTCCTTTATTAAAAATAAAAAACATTAAAAAAAGATTCCAGTGGTGGTAATCCACTCTTGCTATCCAGCGACAGATGATCATCTCTCTGGGGTCCAGCGATGGCTGTTCTGATACAGCGACGGGTGATCTCTCCCTCCAGCGCAGCGCATCCATCCTCTGTCTCCACTGGTGGAGACACTGCGGGGATCCCGGCAGCCTGACATTTCTTATATGAGGAGGGTGGGGCCGTCTGTCACCTGACCCCGCCCCTCTCTGACGCAAGTGGGAAAGCCTCGCTTCCCCAATGAGGTGTGGGTGACCCCGCCCCCCTCTGATGTAATGCAGGTTTCCTTTTTTTTTATCAATGACTTTCAATGACTGTTCTCTGTATTATGGGGTGCCGAAAATTCATTATAGCCGCGAGTGATTTTAAATTACTTTTTTTCCTGCAGAAATGACGCTTTGTGCAGGGACAGTTCTAAGCACGGGAAACATGCGCCTCTTCACAGGCATACTTTACACATCCCCCAGGTACGAAATTTAATGGAATATTACACTTTTATTGTTTCACTTTAAGCATTATTAAAATCACTGCTTCCTAAAAAACTGCCATTTTTAAAACTTTTTTTTTCATTGATACATGTCCCCAGGGGCAGGACCCAGGTCCCCAAACACTTTTTAGGACAATAACTTGCATATTAGCCTTTAAAATTAGCACTTTAGATTGTGAACGTTCAAGTCCCATAGACTTTAATAGGGTTCTAAAGTTCAAACGAAGTTTAGGTCTGTTTGCAGGTTCTGGTGCGAACCGAACCGGGGGGGTGTTTGGCTCATCCTTAATCCTTTTACTGTATCTTCTCTAACATTTTCAGTCCCCTATTGTAAGAAGGAACAGAGGGTTACCAGAGTGCAGTATCACAGATTTAATGGCAAAAGCAAATTAAAAACTCACACAGTAGCAGAATCAGATGAGCTTGTGCAATGATACTCTCCAGTCCTAGAGTCTGTTGGTAGCGTCGGGATGGCTGGGAGCCGACACGGGAGCCGATGGTGAATGTCCAGGAATCGGAAACCAGGAAGCAGGAAATCATTGATCATGGCCGTGACCAGCGTGAACCGCAAGCTGGCATCCCCTGTTGTAAGCCCTGTTCTTTTGATATGCCATGCAGGCACCCCTTTAGAGACTTCAGACCAGGCAGTAGATGAGCAATGAAGATCTTTTACTGAAATAGTTGCAGGTAACAAACAAACAGCTCTGAAAGACATCTTTCACACACTTTCCTGTACAAAGCTCTCAAGGTAGTAATAATAAAGAGATAGTAATAAACCATAAGAAAGTCCAGTTAAGGCAGCACAAGTCCAGATAAGTCCATAGATTCCAGACCCCACTGAGAACCCTGACTGGGTCCCCCCCTAAGGGGTGGTTCAGACATTTGTCAGTCTTTCCCCTAAACTCTCTTCTAGGGCACTAATGAGCCCCTATTTTTATGGTATGACCTGCCTCCCTCCCTGAAAAGAGTGGGAAAACCTGTCCAGCTGTGTTAACCCCTCTTTCTCAGGAACGGCCAGCTCTGCATCTCAACATAAGGACATAAATTGTAATAATTTGCAAAATAATTAACCTGGTTAAACTTGCTAAATAGTTAACCTGGTTAACCCCAGAGCATGAACACAGTAGAGGAAAATTTTTAACACTTTAGAACCATATTGGAAGCACCCGCTTTCAAACCCCCAAAACAGCCCCGACCCATCGAGGCATGGACTCTACTAGACCTCTGAAGGTATGCTGTGGTATCTGGCACCAAGCCATTAGCAGAAAGTCCTTTAAGTCCTGTGAGCCCTTGTACACACGGTCGGACATTCTGACAACTAAATCCGTTGGATTTTGTCTGACGGATTTTGTCCGAAACTGTTGCATACACACGGTCGGACAAAGTTGTCGAAAAAAAAAAAATCGTTCAGAACGTGATGACGTTATTTCGTTACGACGGGACTACGTTCAGGCTAGTAGCCAATAGCTTTGGTCTAGGAATTTGATCTGAGCATGCGTGACACTTTGTCCAACCGGAATTCTCTACACACAATCGGACAAAGTCCGATCGGATCATGCTGTCGCAAAGTTTTATAGCCCAGCTATAAAACTTTGTCCGTCGGATATTCCGACGGAAACAGTCCGATGGAGCCCACACACAGTCGGATTATCCGACAACACGGTCCGATCGGACATTTTCCGTCGGAATGTCCAACCGTGTGTACAAGGGCTAAGTTGGGTTGTGGGGCCTCTCCGTGGATCAGACTTGTTTTTCCAGCACATTCCAGAGATGCTCCATTGGATTGGGATCTGGAGAAGTTTGAAGGACAAGTCAAACACATCAAATGCATTGTTGTATTCCTCAAACCATTTTTGCAGTGTGGCAGGGCATATTATTCTGCTGAAAAAGGCCCCGGCCATCAGACAATACCGCTTTCATGAAGGGGTATAGTTATTCAGTAACAATGTTTAGGTAGGTGGTATATGACAAGTAACTAACATCCAAATGAATGGCAGGACCCAAGGTTCTCCAACAGAACATTCCCCATTACACTGGTTGTCAGTGTAAATTCTTCATAACATTGGTGATCAGTGTACATTTCCCTTTGCATTGGTGGTAAGTGCAGAATTGCCCTTACACTGGTGGTCAGTATAGACCCCCCCTAACATTGGTGGTTGGTGTAGAAGTGTCACCTTACATTCGTGGTCACTACAAATCTCCTCGACAATGGTTGTCAGTGTAAATTCCCCCTTACATGAAGGTCATTGTAAATTCCCCTTACACTGGTGGTTGGTGTAAAAATTCCTCTTTTCTATTGGTGGGTGGCGTAAAATCCACCGTTACATGGTGGTCAGTGCAAATTCCCCCTAACATTGATGGTCAGTGTAAATCTCCCCTCACATTAGTGGCCATTGTAAATTCCCCATTACATTGGTAGAATCCCCTACTATATACTTGCCAAAGATTTTCAGCTTTGCTCGACATGATTCAAAATTTACCACGGTGTACTGCCTCCTAACTAATGCCATCCCCCCACCACTGCCACTGATCCAATCAACCCCCCAGCATTGCCACTAATCACACCCCCCTCTCCCCCGGCATTGTCACTAATACCAGGAGTCCTAGGAGTTTTCTGTCTATTGATGGGTCCCCTTACCTCCCCAGTCCATGGTGTGGAAACAGTGAGGAGATGATGTGCTGTAACCTTTAGCAACCAATCAGTGAGCAGTGATGCTGAGCTCTAACCTCTTGAAACCAATCATTGAGCGGTGAGGATATGCAGTAACCTCTAGGAACCAATCAGTGAGCAGTAATAATGTGCAGTAGCCGCTGACAACCAATTAGTGAGTGGTATAGATGTCCAGTAACCTCTGGCAATCAATCAGTGAGCAATATTGATGTACAGTAATCTCTACCAACCAATTAACAAGCAGAAGTCATGTGCTGTAACCTCTAGAAAATAAACAGTGAGCCATAATGTGTGCTGTAACCTCTAGCAGCCAGTCAGTGAGCGGCAACCAATCGCAATCGCTGCCTTTTCTGATTCAGTAAACTGATTTTGAGTCTAGCTGCTATTTATTGTATGTCTCAGAGCACATTAGAGAGCAAAATTGCATGAAAGAGGGGGCCCAAGAAAATGTTGTCCCAGATTCCAGTCAATATTAAGGACGGCCCTGCATCAGAGTAAGCAATTTCAGTACAGGAGAGGAGCCTGGAGAGTGGAGAGCCACCAGCTATGGTTTCCCTCTCACCCCCATTGCTTATACTGCTAGCAGATACAGAGTTACTGGGAGCAGGATGCCAAATACACCTCTCACATGCTGCATCCACACTAGCCATCTGCAGCACCTCTACTAGACCTATACTGGACCTATTTTACCCCTTTACCACGGTTCTACTGAACTGTCACTGTTTCTGACCCGCATCTGCTCTATATCTGCTCAAGAACTACACTACCTCTACAGCCTACACTACATGCAGGTTCATCAGGAATGTTGTTAAGTGCACCAACGCTTCCTAAAGGGCCCCAGCGAAAGCCGGCATATTACACACTTGTGAGAAAATGCTCAGCCTCTTATTGAATGTCAGAGTTTGCAATTTTAGGGCAGGAAAGGAGCCTGGAGAAGGGAGAGCCATCAGCTATGGTTTCCCTCTCACCCCCCTCTTGCCACCGCTGCACAGATGGACAGAGTGCGACTGCGCTAGCAATACCCGCGCCACTGCTACAAGGAGGTCGGAGTGGCTATTCTCTTACACCGCTGCTCACTGGAGATTTCATGGAGAGTCTGAGGGAGCTCCTTTCGCCAAGGACACCTAAGGCTGTACCCTGGGGATTGGTGAAAGCGTTTTTGGCCTATTGCTTACAGATACTGAGTTACTGAGAGCAGGACACCAACTACACCTCTCACGTGCTGCATCCACACTAGCCATCCACAGCACCTCTACCAGACCTATACTGTACACAGTTTACCTCTATACCACGGTTCTACTGAACTGTCACTGTTTCTAACCCGCATCTGCTCTATGTCTGCTCAAGAACTACACTACCGCTACAGCCTACACTAAATACATGCAGGTTAGTCAGGAATGTTGTTAAGTGCACCAATGCTTCCTAAAGGGCCCCAACGACAGCTGACAGAAGAAACATCTTAAGGACTGTAACCTGTCATATAACCTGTCCTGCTTCCTAAAGGGCCCAAAAGAGAGCCGGCACATTACACACTTGTGAGAAAATGCTCAGCCTCACATTGAATGTCAGAGTATGCAATTTCAATACAGGAGAGGAGCCCGGAGAGTGAAGACAGGAAGGTTAGAGTTCAGCTTAAAAAAGATTATAATGCAGTCAATTATGGGCATCTTCAACATATACGGATATCCTTTTTACAACACCATAAAGCCAACACCTCCACCATTCATTAAAAATGTAGCTTACCAGCCTCCAAGGTCCCATAAATAAATAGGAGGTCAAGGATTGCTTGACATGATCAGTCTGACCAACTGGATTTTTTTTGACTTGGTGGATTCTTACGGGGTCACCCTTCTATGGTAGTAGAAAACTGCCTTGGTCTCCCAACAATCAAATGGCTTCCCTGCATTTTCACAAGGGAAAACTGGAAGTCCACCATTCACTGGATTGCCACACAAAATAGAATTCGACATAAAGCATGATGAATATGGGAAAGAATATTATAAAGTGCTGATCAATAGGGTTTATTAAAGGTGAGAAGAGTTTTTAATTAAAGGCGAAGGCGTTGGCTTGGTGGTTTAGTAAATAGGGGCACCTACATGCATTGAAGGGTCTCATGTTGTGTTTCATATTGCTGAGCTTGGACCTTTTTGATCCTAAGTGACTGTGTAACAATGTTTTCTCAAACATAAGCACAAAGAGTAATAAACCCCCCCCCCCCCCCCCAATGTAAATGACTAAGGCTAAAATACAGAAGAAACCAGAGGACAGCGTTACCTCACTGGTGAACTCAGGATCTTGGCAGCCTCTGCCGAGTCTAAAACATGAATGAATAGAAGTATTATAGGAAGCACCTGTCGGCCAAGGAAGTCTACAGAAACTTTTATTATCCCCGTTCAGTGGTCTATTCACAACTCCATTAGGGGCTTCCTCTTCCCTCGGCGGGCACTTCACACTCTCTAATAACAAAGACCATATTGTCCTCATAAACGATAGGGCAAGAAATATTACTCGGGGGCAATGATCCCATGGAACTCCTGCCAAGGAACTCCCGTCTGCAGGCTCTAATGATATATACAAAACTTATTCAAGTCTTATCCTATTTATTTATCACCGATGTATTGTTTTTGTTTTGTTTTTTTTTCGTTTCAAAGCTAGCTGAAATTAAATTAAATGGATACTTCTCACGCTGAAAAACATGAAGGCACTTTCACACTGGGGCGGACGGGTGGCGGCGGTAAAACGCCACTATTTTTAGCTTTACCGACATTTTTGCAGCGCTTTTCGACCACAAGCGGGGCGCTTTTAACACCCGCTAATAGCTAAAAAAGGGTCAAAAGCGCCTCTGCAGCAATGGGAAGTAGCGCTTTAGGAACGGGGTGTACACCCGCTCCTACAGCTCCTCAAAGATGCTTCTTGCAGGACTTTTTTGAGCGTCCTGCCAGTGCACCGCTCCAGTGTGAAAGCACTCGGGCTTTCACACTGGAGTGAGAGGAGAGGCGCTTTATAGGCGCTTTGCAGGTGCTATTTTTAGTGCTAAAATGCCTGTAAAGTGCCTCGGTGTTAAAGGGGTCTTAGAAACCCAAGTTGGCCAAATATGAAGAGTCCTGGCATTTTTGACCATTTTGAATGATATTTGGACACACAGCAAAAATGACCACACAGTGGTTGAATGAGAAAAAAAGTTAATGTCCTTGCATGGCCTAGTCAGAGCCCAGACTTAAACACCACTGAAAATCTGTGGAATGACTTAAAGACTAAAGTCCACAAACGGTCACCATCAAATTTAAATGAACTTGAGCAACTCTGCAAAGAAGAGTGGTCAAATATTGCAAAGTCTAGATGTGCAAAGTTAGTAGAGACATATTCCAAAAGACTAAAGGCTGGAATTAAAGCAAAATGTGGTTCAACAACATACTGACACAAGGGGGTAATCCCTTTTTCCAAATCAGTAATTCTTTTTTTTTATTTTTTTCTGGCATGTTGATGTTCTTTCTTTCACTTGGATGTTATAAGTTGCACTGAGTAAATACAGCTGGATAAAACAAAAACTATGTCTGTCTTCATTTAAGGCTGCAAAGCAACAAAATGTGATTATTTTAAAGAGGGGTGATTCTTTTCTATACCCAAATTTAACTGAACTTGAGCAGTTCTACAAAGAAGAGTAGGCGAATATTGCACTAAAGGCTGTAATTAAAGCAAGATGTGGTCCAACAAAAAAAAGGGGGGGGGGGATCCTTTTTCCAACTCAGCAATTCTGTTTTTTTTTTTTTTTTTTTTTTTTTTTTTTCTGACATGTTGGGGGGGGGGGTTCTTTTCTATACCTACTGTACACTCTCTAAGCAATTTATTAAAATCAACAGTAAACCTGCTTGTGTATGAAAAGATTTAATCAGCCAATCACGTTGTAGTAGCACAAATCTGCAAATACAGGTCAGGAGCTCCAGTTAATGACATGAAACACCAAATTTGGGAATTGGGATTGACGTTGACCATGGCATGATTGTTGGTGGCATACCAGTTTGTTTGCTTATTCATGTACAGAACAACCAAAATAATTGTGTGCAAAAAGTGATAAACAGAATAAGTGACTTAAGACAGCCGCTCTCTCTGATATTTAACACACAGAAAAATATATTATTTTTTATAAATCTAAACCGTTAATGCGTGGCGCGATCTGCTTAGAGTGTGGGTAAACCCCCTATCGTTTTCAGCCAAGGAAGCTGCCATCTTGGCCTCTGTTTAATCTACAACTGCCATGATGCTGCACATGTGATCAGCTATGACACCAGCCATTGGATGGTTTGACAGTTTGGTTGAGAGCACAACTAGCGGGATTGTTACATTTCCGGCACGTGCCGGAAATCAATCAGTTTTATGGATGGGTTTACTTTCGCTTTAAATAATTCGTATGTCACAAATTCATATAATCCAGAATTACTTCATACAAGTAATCAATGCACCAATAAATAAATATAAAAATTCAAGAAAATTCATCAAAATAAATAAATAAATCCAGAAGTGCATGAAAACTATATATATATATATATATATATATATATATATATATATATATATATATATATATATACATACACTGTGTGTATATCTATCTATCTATCTATCTATCTATCTATATATATATATATATATATATATATAGAGAGAGAGAGAGAGAGAGAGAGATAGATAGATATATATACATCAAATAAAAAAAGGCCAAAGAAGGAAAAGTGTCTTTGAATTGATATTTGAGAGCAGCAGATCTGTAATCCACCTGCAGGAGCAAAGAAGGGAAGGGAAGAGACACCATTAAAAAGATAACGCCATATGTATCTTCCTTTCTTCTACCAAATCCATGCACAAGCCACCACCAATTCCTACTCCTGCTTATCAGAAGATAAGACCTCAAGATATACAGATGTCTAGCAGCACTTTGTGGGACCCTGACACGCACGGGGACGTCACTGTGTTAGCTCCGCCCAAATGTGTTTAGTTCAAAAGGACATCTTTACAGTTGCTTACGGAGATTGTTGTGCCATACAAGCTGGTTTGCTTATTCTTGTAACTGCTGATCTCCTGGGATTTCCATGCTCAACACTCTTTGGAGTATACTCAGAATTGTGTGAAAAAAACAAACCCATCTAGTGAGCAGCAGGTTTGTAGATGGAAATGCCTTGTGATGAGGGAGGTCAGAGGAGAATGACCATACTGGTTCTACTGACAGAAAGACTATGGTATCTCAAATAACCTTTCTTCACAACTGCGGAGAGCAGAGAACCATCTCAGAAGGTTAAACAAATGGAATATTGAGGTGCATGGGCTACAACAGAATAGGACCACGTCAGGTTCCTGGCAGGCAAGAAGAGAAATTTAAGGCTGCAGTGGGCACAGGATAACAGAAACTGTAATGCCCCGTACACACGAGCGGACTTTTCGACATCCAAACTGCGACGGACTGAGTCCGGCGGACTATCCGATCGTGTGTGGGCTGCAACGGACTTTAGCTAAGCTAAAGTCTGACGGACTTTAGAAATGAAGCATGCTTTAAATTTTCCCGACGGAACTCCGCCGGACCCGGTCCCCTTTGAAAAATCCGCTCGTGTGTGTGCTACTCCGACGGACTAAAACCGACGCTAGGGCAGCTATTGGCTACTGTCTATGAACTTCCTACGTCGAATCCAGTCGTACGTCATCACGTTCGACTCCGTCGGAGTTTGGTGTGATGGTGTGTGGTCAAGTCCGTTCGGTCGAAAAGTCCGCCAGAACTCCGTCGGAACTCCAGCGGAACTCCGGCGGAACTCCTTTGGAGGTCTGTCAGACTTAATTCCTCTCGTGTGTACGGGGCATAAGAATGTGTCCTGGTCTGGTAAATCTTGATTTCTGCTGAGGAACAAGGAAGGTAAGCCACTTACATGGATCTGAATCCAATAGTATATCTGGTGGAGCAGGAGATTCCCAGCATGAATGTGCAGCTAACATATCTGTGTAAAATACATGATCATGTCAACATGAACCAGAATCTCAAATTAATGTCATGAAGAAGGCTCTGCCCAGTATTGGTTTAGCGTTTTAAACAATTTTCTTGTTGAGTGTATATATGTGAAAACGTTTTTTAACAAGCAGCCTTGACACACCAATAGTGAACGTGTAGCCAGGTGCCATCGGCTATGGTTTCCCTCTCACCCCACTTCCGCCACCGCTGCACAGAGGGACAGATATATGAAAAAGCTCAATTCTAGTGGGGAATTTGGAGCAATCACCCGCATCCCTAATAAAGAATACAAATGGCAAGAAAACCCTCTGGCGGGACTTTAAAAGGTGATGACTCCAAAAATGTGTATGCATTCAAGAAAATTTTCGAATTATATAAGTTTAATGATACAAAATTGAAAAAAACCCGGATACAGGGAGAGTTTTCATCACAAATGGACAAATTCAGTATCGTATAACCACATAAAAACACGGAAAACCACTTAGTCTACATCACTCTTGTGCAAATGTACAGAGTGAAACTCTACGCGTTTCAAGATTGTGTGTCAGCCCTCTTCATCAGGAAAAAGTGGATAAAGAGTTTTATGATATATATGATTCAAAAAATACACAGTAAATACAAGATATATGCATACAGCTGTTAGAAAAAAACAGGCAATTCTTTAATCTACAGGCAGGCACCTAATTAATTATCTCGATTAGGTTTAAACAAAAAATATCTACTAAACAGTTATGTGGAAACAGATATTTTGAGTGCAAAGACATGAGGTAAAAAGCTAAACATAGAAAAGGAAATGGCTGCGCTGAACTTCACGGTGCCCCCAAAGAGGAAAAAGACAGAAACGGCCGGGCAACGATGGAAATAAAAAGGAGGGAGCAACAATGTGAGAAGAGGGATCAAGCCCAGTGCTAGAGCGTCCGTAGTAGAGATGTGGATAGCCCAAATCTATTAGTCACAAAAACATAGAGTGAGGGGCAAACCCAACACCGATAGCGAGGGCATAATACGAAAAAAGGACATAGAACATTCAAAAATTTGATGACATCCAGACCTACCTCACTTTAAAGAAAATTATGGATTGAACTTGAGATGTTTCATAAATGAACATCTAATACACTTGTTACCCCCATGTCTCTTATATGCTGTATGTATCCAGCTCCATATATGCCGCGGTTCTACTGAACTGTCGCTGTTTCTGACCCACGTCTGCTCTATAGCTGCTCAAGAACTACACTACCTCTACAGCCTATACTCACTACAGGCAGGTTTGTCAGGTCTGTCGCTAAGTGCACCAACGCTTCCTAAAGGGCCCCAACGACAGCTGACAGAAGAAACATCTTTAGGACTGTAACCTTTCATATAACCTGTCCACAAACCCCATCCCGTCACCTCTCACCTAAACCTCACACCTTAAGCTTTGACAGTGCCACTGCTTACCAGACGGTACTAGGCCTGGCAGTTAGTGCACTCTGACAAAATAGCCCCGGGGTTTGTTAGTGCAAGTCCTACTACTGATCACTGCTGCACTGCAGGTGCTGTTTATGCTGATCTGGATGGCAAGTGTCATCCTACTCTTTGTTTTTTATTGCTAATTATCTTGCATATTGAAGTGTATTATTACTGTCATTACTGATTTGATCTTTTTCTCTTTCCATGCTCATTACTTAGTTTGCTGTATGATAATATATTAAGTTTGTTTCATCTGCACTTGGAGAATGCATTCTTTGAAATTGTAATACTGCTGGGTATTCGGTACTGCTATCTGTGATTTGTTGGGGGGGGGGGGGGGGTGCACTACAGAAGAAAAACTTCAGATGCATTTTTGGATGCTCCCCATTTTTCCTATTTTTGTAATAGCAAAGTCAAGTGGGCCACACCACCTAAGAAGTTTGCTTTGGGCAAAGCTGAAAATTAGGCATTGAAATGCAGAAAGGGAAGACCAATTACCAGCTCAGAGCTTCATTTTGTCCTCTTTTTTTTCTCTTAATGTGATGATTAGGGAACCCCTTTTACAATGTAGGAAAAATATTCTCAAACACGCCCACAGTCAGCTCTTTGAGTCTCTTCTATTCAGAAATGTTGATGAATTGTATAAATAATGTTACATGTCTCCTACCTCCCCTCCATTTCCAGTAATAGAAGAGGTATTATTATACTGTCTTCTTGGTGTGCCATGTCTCCTACCTCTCCTCCATTCCTGGTAATAGAAGAGGTAATATACTCCCCTCTCTGGTGTGCCATTTCTCCTACCTCTCCTCCATTCCTGGTAATAGAAGAGGTAATATACTCCCCTCTCTGGTGTGCCATTTCTCCTACCTCTCCTCCATTCCCAGAAATAGAAGAGGTATTATTATACTCTCCTCTTGGTGTGCCATGTCTCCTATCTCTCCTCCATTCCTGGTAATAGAAGAGGTATTATAATGACCTGCCTGGTGTCCCTTGTCTCTTTCTCTTACCTTTCCTCTCTTCCCCATAATAGAAGAGGCAATATAATCTCCTCCCTACTGCCCTACTGTTACATATATCCTACATCAACTCGGTTTCCTGTAATAAAAAAGGTATTATAATACCCTGTCAGCAGGGCAGGACTTAGGGTGGTGGTGGGCCCCTGGGCTTGAGTCACTTTCGGGCCCCACCTCCTATACCTTACCGTATTTATGGGCCTATAACACGCACCCCAAGTTTAGGAGGGAATTTTAAGGAAACAAACTTACATTTAAACGCCCATCAATGCAGCCTTATCAGTGTCCATTTGCAGTCTTGTCATTACAGTCTTGAAGTTTAAAAATGGTGCCGCAAATATACAGAGTCCTGTGTATCTCGGCGGCTCCCGGGTCCTCTCGGCGGCTCTCGGGTCCTCTCGGCGGCTCTCGGGTCCTCTCATTGGCTCTCGGGTCCTCTCATTGGCTCTCGGGTGCTCTCATTGGCTCTCGGGTCCTCTCACAGCCCCGAGCAGAGCTGAGAGTAGCTGAATGTACTCGGCTCGACTCACAGTCGCGCTCAGTCCCTGTGTTATGTCCATCATAGGGTGGCACTGGGCGTGACTGTGAGCGGAGTCGAACCGAGTACACTCGGCTATGCATCTTAGCGGGGGCCCCCTATTGGGTGGGGCCCATGGGCTTGAGCCCAGTCAAGCCCAATGGTAAGTCCAGCCCTGCCTGTCAAGTGTCCGTTATCTCCTACCTCCCATCCATTCCCTGTAATAGAAGAGGTATTATACTCCCCTCTCTGGTGTCCTGTGTCTCCTACCTCCCCTCCATTTCCTGTAATAGAGGAGGTATTATACTCCCCTCTCCGGTTTCTCCTACCTCCTCCCCATTCCCTGTAATATATGTGACAGGGCTTTGTCATTTCCAGGTCCCATATGTGACATCCCACTAACCAGTATATCCAGAATGAGGACGAGAACCAGTATATCCAGAATGAGGACGAGAACCAGTATATCCAGAATGAGGACGAGAACCAGTATATCCAGAATGAGGCGTGCATCACACGCTGCCGTGAGCCTGATATAACCATCCCCATATGCTGTAGACACCTCAGTGCCGGGATTGGCACAGTCACATGTGAGTGCAACTTTTAATACAATTTTTAACCATTTTATCAAAACATACTACACCATAAGAGCTCTTCTTTGTGTCCCTGGTGGAGTTTGTTCCCACATCCTCAGCCTTTGTCGTGGGGGTCCCACAGTGGAGAGGTGTTTACCCAGAATCTATCTGGTTCATTCAAATAAAACATTTTTTGACCTACCGTAAAAAGTGGTCAAACACCTTTGGTGAGTTGCCATGTACCTTATGAGCACTCATGGTGAAGCATTTATTTGAAGATACAGCAAACCAGAAGATTATATATGTTTTTTTTTTATTTATAACAGGACACGGGCCCACGTGGACCACAACAACAACACATTCAGGGGCGGACTGACCATTTGGCCACTCGGGCACCGCCCGAGGGCCCCGGGCCACTAGGGGGCCCCATCAGCATTGCCAGCCTCAGTAAAACCAGGGACAGATCCAGAGATTATAGCTGCCCCACCTCTCCAGTACCTTCTCAGCCAATAGAAACATGTCTGTGTATACTGTGTGATTGTATACTGTGTGTGTGTATACCGTGTGGCCCCATAATCTCTGATTGCCTGGGGGCCCCATCATCTCCTATTGCCCGGGGGCCCCATGAGATGTCAGTCCGCCCCTGAACACATTCAAAGCAACAGTATTACAGATACTTAAGAGATTGCACAAATAGAAAGTATAGTATATAGTCAATCATTTTTGAGGGTGTCTCTTGCATCTGCTTGTAGTTTAGCATGTCGCCATACTCCTGCGGATTCCTCCTCCTACATACATCAAGTAGAAGAGGATTTAGTAAGGAGGGGAGGGGAGGAAAAGATAGTCAGAATATAAGGGGGGTGGAGGTATAGATACCAGAAGGGTATGGGGTGGGTTAAGGGGGGGGGGAACAATACTGGGTCTTCGAATCTGTCTTACCTATGTATTCGGGCCAGGTTACAGTTATATTATGGTAGTGTGGTCCTGTGGTTACATTCTGATTGGATTCCCTGAGCATCTGTCCCTCCTCTGAGTATCTGAACAGATTCCATAGTCACCATGTTTTGGAGTACTTCTCCTCTCTATTTTGGTTAGTGAGTATCAGGTCTTCCATTTTGTTAATGTCCTCTATTTTTTTCAGCCATAGGTCTATCGTCGGTGGGTTTGTCGATTTCCAGTTAAGGGGGACACAAGCTTTGGCTGCGTATACTGCGTATAACCGATTTTTTGTAGGTCCGTGCAGGGACATCGTTTGCATGTAGGAGGAAGTATGCTGGGTCATTTGGGACAATTTGGTCTGTGAATTTTTGAGTTATTCGGCGGACCTCTTCCCAAAAGTTTTGTATATCGGGGGCAAGACCAAAAGATGTAAATCAGGGTCCCCTTTTCTTCCCGGCAGCGCCAGAAAAAATCCGGCGTCCCCGGGAAAATTTTGTTCAGCACCTCTGGTGTCCTGTACCACCGTGTGAGGATCTTGTAGTTCAGGGGTGCCCAACCAGTGGCCCGCGGAGCCTTCTGATGTAGCCCGCGGCCTCCTGCTCTGGAATGGCTGGTTGGCAAGCCTGGATCGTGGATTGGTCATCTGAGAGCATCAGTGTTGTGAATGAAGCTGGCAGTAGAGAAAGCAGGCGGCTGCGGAGCAGAGATGCATAAGCCAATGCTTCCTGTATAGTGCTGGCTCCTGCAGAGTGATACCAAATATGAGCATATCTGTTCTGCAGTGGTTACTGGGTTGCTTTCAAACTGATCTGCAGGTACACCACCTACCTCCAATCTGTCTGCTATAAAAACTGAAGGGAATCCACCCCCTTCCGCCTGGGCGGATAGGATTGAAAGGCCCATAGAGTAGAGTGGGCTGTGTCCGTGTCTGCTCTCCATATGCAGAATGGACATGGGCCTGTCATCCGCCCGCTCCACTCATTGTGGCCCGTGACCGGTTACCAAGTCACTTAAGTGGCCCTCGCTCTTCAAAAGGGTGGGCATCCCTGTTGTAGTTGGTTTCTTGGATTTTGGTGCATATGGAGGATTTATGTGTGAACGGCAAAATATGCTGCTTTTGACTGTCTGTAAACTTACGGTTTAGATCTCTTTCCCATTTATCAAAACATGGAAGCCGGTAATTCCCCGGCGGTGTGATTAGTATATTGTATGTAAGGGAGAGCGTGTGTGGAATCACGCCTGACTCCGCACACAGCTCCTCTAGGGTCGCAAGGGAATGAGTTGTAGCGTCAGGGGGAGTGATGGTGCTGAGGAAATGATTTAGTTGTAGGGCTCTAAAGAAATCCAGCCTGCAGGCATGTACTGGCCATCGGGACTACCGGGAGATTCCCGGTGGGCCGATGGCTCAGTGGGCCGGTTGGTTTCAGTGACAGACAGCCTGTCAAAATAATGGATGCACGGCCCGCGCAGCCATTATTTTGAACACTGCTGTACTGCCCAGGGCCGGCTCAACCATCGGACCAAAGCGGCAATTCAGGGGTGGACTCGGTAGGGGTGGTGCTTCAGTGTTTCGCTGCTCTGTTGTCGGCCCGCCCACCACCTGTAGCACAGAGCCGATAGGCTCTGCCGCTGCAAAACGTGTCTGAAAGGTCACGTTGGTGGGCGGGGACGGAAGTCCTCCCATAGTCACTGCATCCTCCGGAACATCCCTGGTGTCAGTGTTGGGTAACTGCTCTGTGCAGCCAGCTTGTGACACACACCGCTTCCCGCCCCTCTCTCCCTGCCTGTGTGTTACATTGATGAGAAGCAAGAGGGAGTGGGAAGATTAAACAAGTAGTCCGGACCCCTCTCTCTGCCCCCTCACCTCTCTCTCTCCATGTCCCCCTCTCTCTCTCCATGGCCCCCCTCTCTCTCCATGGCCCCCCTCTCTCTCCATGGCCCCCCTCTCTCTCTCCATGGCCCCCCTCTCTCTCTCCATGTCCCCCTCTCTCTCTCCATGCCCCCCTCTCTCTCCATGGCCCCCCTCTCTCTCTCCATGGCCCCCCTCTCTCTCCATGGCCCCCCTCTCTCTCTCCATGTCCCCCTCTCTCTCTCCATGTCCCCCTCTCTCTCTCCATGACCCCCTCTCTCCATGTCCCCCTCTCTCTCTCCATGGCCCCCCTCTCTCTCTCCATGGCCTCTCTCTCCATGGCCCCCCTCTCTCTCTCCATGGCCCCCCCCTCTCTCTCCATGTCCCCCTCTCTCTCTCCATGGCCCCCTCTCTCTCTCCATGGCCCCCCTCTCTCTCTCCATGTCCCCCTCTCTCTCT
The DNA here is from genome assembly GCF_037356315.1 of Lithobates pipiens. Lineage (NCBI taxonomy): Eukaryota > Metazoa > Chordata > Amphibia > Anura > Ranidae > Lithobates > Lithobates pipiens. The sequence continues at coordinate 605,728,518 of NW_027507758.1, forward strand.
CCATGGCCCCCCTCTCTCTCTCCATGGCCCCCCTCTCTCTCTCCATGGCCCCCTCTCTCTCTCCATGTCCCCCTCTCTCTCTCCATGGCCCCCCTCTCTCTCTCCATGGCCCCCTCTCTCTCTCCATGACCCCCTCTCTCCATGTCCCCCTCTCTCTCTCCATGGCCCCCCTCTCTCTCCATGGCCCCCCTCTCTCTCTCCATGTCCCCCCTCTCTCTCTCCATGTCCCCCTCTCTCTCTCTCCATGTCCCCCGCTCTCTCTCCATGGCCCCCCTCTCTCTCTCCATGTCCCCCTCTCTCTCTCCATGGCCCCCTCTCTCTCTCCATGTCCCCCTCTCTCTCTCCATGGCCCCCCTCTCTCTCCATGGCCCCCTCTCTCTCTCCATGGCCCCCCTCTCTCTCTCCATGTCCCCCCCTCTCTCTCTCCATGTCCCCCTCTCTCTCTCCATGTCCCCCTCTCTCTCTCCATGGCCCCCTCTCTCTCTCTCCATGGCCCCCTCTCTCTCTCTCCATGGCCCCCTCTCTCTCTCTCCATGGCCCCCTCTCTCTCTCTCCATGGCCCCCTCTCTCTCTCTCCATGTCCTCCCCCTCTCTCTCTCCATGGCCCCCTCTCTCTCTCCATGTCCTCCCCCTCTCTCTCTCCATGTCCTCCCCCTCTCTCTCTCCATGTCCTCCCCCTCTCTCTCTCCATGTCCTCCCCCTCTCTCTCTCCCCATGTCCTCCCCCTCTCTCTCTCTCTGCCCATGTCCTCCCCCTCTCTCTCTCTCTGCCCATGTCCTCCCCCTCTCTCTCTCGCTCTCCCCATGTCCTCCCCCTCTCTCTCTCTCTCCCCATGTCCTCCCCCTCTCTCTCCCCCTCTCTCTCTCCCCATGTACTCCCCCTCTCTCTCTCCCCATGTCCTCCCCCTCTCTCTCTCCCCATGTCCTCCCCCCCCTCTCTCTCTCTCTCTCCCCATGTCCTCCCCCTCTCTCTCCCCATGTCCTCCCCCCTCTCTCTCTCCCCATGTCCTCCCCCCTCTCTCTCTCCCCATGTCCTCCCCCTCTCTCTCTCCCCCTCTCTCTCTCCCCATGTCCTCCCCCTCTCTCTCTCTCTCTCTCCCTCCCCATGTCCTCCCCCTCTCTCTCTCCCCATGTCCCCCCTCTCTCTCTCTCCCCCCATGCCCCCCCCCTCTCTCTCTCTCTCCCCCCATGTCCTCCCCCTCTCTCTCTCTCCCCACGTCCCCCCTCTCTCTCTCTCTCCCTCCCCCATGTCCTCCCCCCTCTCTCTCTCCCCATGTCCTCCCCCTCTCTCTCTCTCTCCCCCTCTCTCTCTCTCCCCATGTCCTCCCCTCCTCTCTCTCTCTCTCCCCATGTCCTCCCCTCTCTCTCTCTCTCTCCCCATGTCCTCCCCTCTCTCTCTCTCCCCATGTCCTCCCCCCTCTCTCTCTCTCCCCATGTCCTCCCCCCTCTCTCTCCCCATGTCCTCCCCTTTCTCTCTCCATGCCCTCCCCCTCTCTCTCTCCATGCCCTCCCCCTCTCTCTCCATGCCCTCCCCCTCTCTCTCCATGCCCTCCCCCTCTCTCTCCATGCCCCCCTCTCTCTTTCCATGCCCCCCTCTCTCTCTCCATGCCCCCCTCTCTTTCCATGTCCCCCCCTCTCTCTCTCCCTGCTCCCCCTCTCTCTCTCTCTCTGTGTCCTCCCCCCTCTCTCTTTCTCTGTCCCCCTCTCTCTCCCTGCTCCCTCTCCCTGACAGCAGATGACGTGGCATGTGACACACTGCATGTGTTGGCAAGCGACGGTGGCAAGTGACACGCGGCATCTGGTGGCAGGCGGCGGTGGCAAATGACATGCTGGTAACAGGCAATGGTTCCTACTCATTCTGCATTCTGGTGAGTTGAACTATTTCATTATATATTACAATGTAATAATAGAAATAATGTGATTTGATCATCCTGACACCATATTAAGCATGATGTTGGGATGTTTTACTTGCCAGCACCAGCCATTCACCCAACAAATCACCCCCGCCGCTGAATTCCCCGTCAACCCTGACACTACACCCCCCCCCCCCTTGGTCTTTGGCGTAATTGTCCCTGAATGGCAGTCTAGAAATGTGGTCACCCTACCGGGGGGCAAGGTGTCAATTTTCCCCCGGGTCGCTCTGATGCCCCATACAAAGGCCTCACTGCTTCCCTCAGATCCATCTCAAACTCAATATATTGCGCAATTGTATATAGTTTTATATACTGTTTTTGCGCATGTTTGCAAAATTAAAGTGGGCCACTCTGGGTGAAGTCCAGGGCCACATTTTTGTCCCAGTCCAGCCCTGCCAGCCTGTATTGACCCGCAGGGTGTAAGAGTTCTGCTATTGTTTTCCACCTTCCCCTTATGCTAAAATGGGAGGCTTGATGTAGTCCTGATTCACTCAGGGCCCGAAACTTTGCGTTTCGCATTGTAGTAGGCTTGGATATCTGGCATTGCCAAACCACCATGTTGTTTTGGGAGGGATAGTATTTTTTTGTGTATTCTGGGTCTTTTCCCTGCCCAAAGGAATTTTATAAATGTTGAGTGGACTTGATTAAAGTATGTCGCAGGAATATGTATAGGGAGGGCCTGTAGTAGGTATAGGAATTTGGGCAAGATGGTCATTTTGTGGATGTTGCAGCGGCCGAACCAGGAATGGAGGGCGCTGTCCCATTGATGTAACAGGGATTGGACTATTTTTAAGAGGGGTGGGAAATTGATTTTGAATAGCCGGGAGAGTTTCGGGGGGGATATAGGTTCCCAAGTATTTTAGTGAAGTGTTTGACCATTTCAAATTGAAACTGGCCTGGAGGTGTGCAAGTTATGTGGGAGGTATTCCTATTCCCATCGCTTCAGATTTACTGAAATTGATTTTCAAGTTGGATAGTTTCCCGTAGATGTCAAATTCGTTTGATGGCGCAGTGGCTGCGTTTGATGGGCACAGTGGTGGCAATTGATGGGCACAGTGGCTGCGATTGATGGTACAGTGGCTGCATTTAATGGCACAGTGGCTGCATTTGATGGGCACAGTGGCTGAGTTTGATGGGCGCAGTTGCTGTATTTTATGGCACAGTGGCTGCGTTTCATGGGCACAGTGGCTGTGATTGATGGCACAGTGGCTGCGATTGATGGCACAGTGGCTGTGTTTGATGGCACAGTGGCTGCGTTTGATGGGCACAGTGGCTGCGATTGATGGTACAGTGGCTGCGATTGATGGTACAGTGGTTGCGATTGATGGTACAGTGGCTGCGATTGATGGCACAGTGGCTGCGATTGATGGTACAGTGAGGCTGCAATTGATGGGAGTTTTTTTTCAGAATTTTTCATTTTGTTTTCACACCCCCCCAAAAAAAATTTGCGCACCCGCTGCCACTGGATGGTATTGTTACAGAAAATATACAATCAGATAATAGTTCAATGTGGTCAGAATAACCTCCACGGCAGGAGATGAGTGCTCATGAGACGAGTTCTGTGTTGTGATGAAGAGCCCCACATATCTGTACTCATCAGGTGGAATGTGTTCCTGGCGAATTGCGCGATGACATCATTTATTTCTCATAGTTCATAATTATTCTCTCTTTGTAATCTACAGATTACGCTTGTTTTGCCTCCCCACCTGGCCTAAGACCTGATAGAAAATGACTTTTCTGCTGCAATAATTATTATAATTATCGCTAATTGGCCGTCTTCTGATATTATTGCAGGCTGTTGGGTTGACTCATTTTGTTTTGAACTGGCTGAGTGGAGAGATCGTACATTCTGAATGTGAACATATTGCACACCCTTTATGGGGGTAATCGCATTCAAATTCACAGAGGTCCGGTCACTATCATTTTCTTCCAGCAGAGGTTCATGTTTAGGACTCGGATCCTTCACATCGCTGCCCCTCCATTTTCATTACAGCTCCCCTTTCGCATCATAGTCCCCCCTTGAAAAGAAGGGGGTTTGGGACTTTAAAGGGTTGGTAGACCCCCATGGCTTTTCGGCTTAATGCATTCTATTCTATTCTTCTTTAGTCCCCCCTTTACATCACATTCCCCCCTTTACCTCGTGGTGCTCCCTTTAAACCAGTGTTCTCAGTCCCCCCTTCAAATCACATCCCCCTTTACATTCGTTTTCTCAGTCCCCCCTCCAAATCACAGTCGCCTTTTTACATTAGTGTTATGAGTCCCCCCCTTCACATCACAGTCCCTCCCCTTTCCTTTACATTTACACTTCACAACACAGTCATGTCCTCACCCCCCTCTTCACATCAGTGTCCTCAGCCCCCTTCCCATCACAGCCTCCCTCTTCACATCAGTGTCCTCAGCCCCCTTCCCATCACAGTCCCCCCCCTTCACATCAGTGTCCTCAGCCCCCACATGGACATCTAATATTGACGCTAAAGAAAGTTAAAAGAGGCTTTCTAGAGTTGTGGGGATCTAAGACAACCACCTTCAAAAATTAACATCCAACAATAAAGTTAAATGACATTCTAACCTTTAAGCCAAGATGCGAAAATTGAGATTTTTAGGAATTTGGGGATTATAGGCAATCAACTCCAATAATGAACATCGATCAATAAAGTTAAAGGAAGTTCTAGGCTGCATCTGAGGTGCGAAGAGGGAGCTGTTCGTAAATTTGAGGACTTTAGGCAATCACTTTTAATAATAAATAACTAATATTGAAACTAAAGAAAGTTGAAAGAGGCTTTCTAGAGTTTGGGGGTCTAAAAAGACCACCTTCAACAGTGGACATCAAACAATAAAGTTGTAACCTGCACCCAAGGAGCACAAAGGGAGGTTTTGGGGAATTTGGGAACTTTAAGCAATCACCTTCAATAATGGAGATCAAACAAAAAAGTTAAAGAAAGTTCTAGCCTGAACCCAAGCCTCAAAAAGGGAGATTTTCATGAATTTGGAGACTTTAGGCAATCACCGTCAATAATGGACATCCAAAAATTTAAGGAAATTATAGCCTGCACCTGAAGAGCAAAATGGGAGTTTTCTTTTCTTTTTGGAATTTGAGGACTTTAGGCAATTACCTACAATAATGAACATAAAGTTAAAAAAGGGTTTCGCCTTCACCCAGGGATCGAAAAGAGATTTTTTTTTGGGAACTTCAACTTCAATAATGGACATCCAACGATAAAGTAATAAAAAGTTCTAGCCTGCACCCAACCTGCGATAATGATGATTTTTTTTTAGTAATGTGCGGATTTTAGGCAATTGCCTTTAATAATGGACCTCCCACAATAAAACTAAAAGGAAGTTCTAGCCTGCACCCAAGGGGTCAAAATGGGAGGTTTTAGGGAATTTGGGGTTCTTAGGAGGTCACCTTCAGCAATGGACATCAAACAATGACGCTAATAAAAGTTGTAACCTGCATCCAAACTTTCTGGAGTTTGAGCGCCTAAAAGCGATCATCTTGATTGGCTTAACCTTCAGCATATCCATACCAGCACATACCCACCCTCCATGGCTGACCTAAGGAGAATATCCCTCCCCTCTGCTCTCCATCCAATCACATCTGTTTATTTTGGGCACACACCTCTTGCGTCCATTGTAAAGGATTCCTGACATCCACCTGGTCACCATCTATGGAGTGCCGATACCCCACAAAGACCACACAGAGTTCTGTGTTAGACAAAATCTACCATCCCACATTGCAAGGGTTAACTCATGGGTGCTCAACGGTGTGGCCCTCCAGCTGTTGCAGATCTACAAGTGCCAGGAGGCATTGCAAGGCTGACAGTTACAAGCATAACTCCCGAAAGGCAGAGGCATAATGGAACTTGTAGTTCAGCAACAGTTGGAGGGCCACAGGTTGAGCACCCATGGGTTAACTGCTCCCTGAGTCTAGGGGTGCAGGAATAATCTTACTTTCCTTCCTCCAGTGGTCTGAAGTCCAGCCAGGAGTTATTAACCCTGCATTGTATGTGCTTATGCCAATGATCCTCCTACAGCCCAAAGCACCCGAGAGAGAGAGGATGTGAGCATTAGAGCTGGTCAGAGTGAGGATAAGATAAGTAATATACAGCGTCTTCAGCTCCCCTAGACCTATCTATTTAGGTCTTCAGGGTGGGTAGTCCCACTGTAAGGGTGGATTTTGTCTAAATGTCTAATTCCTTTTGGTGGGCTTTAAGTACAATTTCCACGTATGACTGATCCCTTTTAATGTTTCATGTATTTTAATGAATAGATCATAAATGGTCTAATCCTTGTCCTCTGTATCCAAATCCAAAAAGTGCCACTTCAAAGCAAGAAAGTAAAGGCATATGTATAACCACTAGAGGGCATACAAGGGCCACATGGTGCCTAGAGATCAGTGATTTCCAAACTGTTACTTCTTTTTATTCCCTTCCCGAAAAAAAAATCCTGCAGATTACTGGAGATTGTGGAGAACCATACCATTGATGACTGCTGGATTCCTGCAGTGTCCGAGTCTCCGTCTCCCTAGCTCACACAGATCTGCATGAAGACGTTCAGGTAAATCCAATATACACTAAATTACCAAAAGTATTGGGACACCTGCCTTTACACACACATGAACTTTAGTGGCATCCCAGTCTTAGGCTGGATTCACACCTATGCAGTTTTAGTGCTTTTTGCATTTTGCAGATTTGCACCACAGTCCATTTCACATTGTTTCCTATGGAACACAATCTGCAGTGCAAATCTGCAAAATGCAAAAAGCACAAAAAATGCATAGGTGTGAATCCAGTCTTAGTCCGTAGGGTTCAATATTGAGTTCACCCACTCTTTGCAGCTATAACAGCTTCAACACCTCTGGGAAGGCTGTCCACAAGGTTTAGGAGTGTGTCTATGGGAATGTTTGACCATTCTTTCAGATGTGCATTTGTGAGGTCGGGCACTGATGTTGGACAAGAAGGCCTGGCTCACAGTCTCCTCTCTAATTCATCCCAAAGGTGTTCTATCGGGTTGAGGTCAGGACTCTGCAGGCCAGTAAAGTTCCTCCACCTCAAACTCGCTCATCCATGTCTTTATGGACCTTGCTTTGTGCACAGGTCAAAATAATTTGGTGGAGGGGTGATTATGGTGTGGGGTTGTTTTTCAGGTGTTGGGCTTGGCCCCTTAGTTCCATTGAAGGGAACTCTTAAGGCGTCAGCATACCAAGATATTTTGGACAATTTCATGCTCCCAACTTTGTGGGAACAGTTTGGGGATGGCAATGACATGGATGAATGAGTTTGGGGGTGGAGGAACTTGACTGGCCTGCACAGAGTCCTGACCTCAACCCGCTAGAACACCTTTGGGATGAATTCGAGTGGAGACTGCAATTCAGGCCTTCTCTTCCAATATCAGTGCCTGACCTCACAAATGCTCATCTGGAAGAATGTTCAAACATTCCCATAGACACACTCCTAAACCTTGTGGACAGCCTTCCCAGAAGAGTTGAAGCTGTTATAGCTGCAAAGGGTGGGCCAACTCAATATTGAACTCTACAGACTAAGATTGGAATGGCGTTAAAGTTCATGTGCCTGTAAAGGCGTCCCAATACTTTTGGTAGTATAGTGTATGTTGATTCTCCTCATTATATTATCATTAAATCCAGCTGTCCAGCAGAAATGTTTCAGTTGTGTCTCCCAACACTGCCTGTACATGGGGCTCACTAGGACATCCTGTCTAGTACCCCAGTTCAATAATACTTACAGTAGAACTATAGGAAAAACTTTTTTTAATTTAATTATGGATACAGTAAATTAGCCCCTGTCAGATTTTGTTCTTGTTATCTTTACCCCATTGAAGTGATTTCCCTTCACTTCCTGTCCCATAGCCAAAACAGGAAGTGAGAGGAAATCCCTGCAAAGTGAAGGAATGCCTGGTTGTCACCAGAGCTAACACTCACCTCCCACCCCAGACTGACAATGCTGCTGTCCAAATGTGCCTCTTGTGCTCCTCCATTCGCAGTGGGGGCGCTCTAATACAGGAGGGGTGGCACTGGCCAGATCATTAGGTGAAAACAGAGGGGGGAAAAGCCTAATAAAAAAAACGAAGGCAGCCACCACGTCTAATGATTGGTAAGCTGCAATATATTACAGTTTTGGTTTTGGGTGTATTACTGCATTAAGCATACTCTGACAAAGTAATTTGTGGTTATTGTAGTCAACGCGCTGATTTGCGATGTAATGCGTTGGTGTGTGCTGCATAAAAAATGTTGGGCTCTTAGAGTACATCTGCTCACTTGATGTCCTTGCATTGAACCTTGTTAGAAATTCTGTATACAGCCCTACAGAACATATACAGTACACAGTCCACATGGGCTTTACCGCTGCTTAACTGTAGACAGGAAACAGGAATGTTATTCAGGGAAAAGACAGGGAGGATGACTTACTAAACGCAAATATACTGTGCACTGCAAGCACAGTTGCTCTAGATCAGTGTTCTCGGGGGGCCAGATGGCGGCCCCTTTGCTTGCCTTTATCTGGCCACATGGGCTTTGCTGCTGCTTAACTGCAGACAGGAAACAGGAACGTTATTCAGGGAAAAGACAGGGAGGATGATTTAATAAAGGAAAATATACTGTGCACTGCAAGCAGAGTTTCTCTAGATCAGTGCTCTCAGGGGCCAGATGGCGGCCCTTTGTTTGCCTTTATCTGGCCCTTGGGGCACTTTTCCTCCTGCTGACATGAACTATTCCTCTAACTGACACCAATAATGCCAGGACATTTTCTACTCCCACTGACCATACTCCGACCCTCCTAAAGGCTGAAGGACTATAAACTTGGCCCTTTGTTGGAAAGTTTGGAGACCCCTGCTCTAGATCTAAGGGGAAGCTCTGAAATGAAGGGAAGCTCTGCTGATTTCTACCACCCAATCATGTGCAAGCAAAAATTCATTTTTTTTTCTTTTTCTTTCATGGTCCCCTCAGATCTAGAGCAACTGCACTGGTGGGTGCACTTGTAGTGCACAGGCTAAATTGACCACATAGAGCAGTCTTTCTCAACCTTTTTACCCCAAAGGAACCCTTGAAATCATTTTCTAGTCTTGAGGAACCCTTACTAAAACCAATTAATTGGTGGTCAGTGAAAAAAAAAAGCCCCTTACATTTGTGGTCATGTGGCATGAGGCAGCCTTTACAGTGGTGGTCAAAATGCAATCCCTATGGATGGTTTAAAAGATTGTTGGCTTCATGCAACTGGCTCTACCAAGTGGCATTGACCCCAGAACTATGCAGACACCTTAAGATAGGTGGTCAATCAGTCCCAGCTCAAGGAACCCCTAGCAACCTTTGGAGGAACCCCAGGGTTCCACGGTTGCAGTGGTGGTCAAAATCCAATCCCTACTGATGGCTTAAAAGATTATTGGCTTAAAAGATTATTGGCTTAAAAGATTGTAGGCTTCATGCAACTGGCTCTACCAAATGGCATTAACCCCAGAACTATGCAGACACCTTAAGATAGGTGGTCAATCAGTCCCAGCTCAAGGAACCCCTAGCAACCTTTGGAGGAACCCCAGGGTTCCACGGTTGCAGTGGTGGTCAAAATCCAATCCCTACTGATGGCTTAAAAGATTATTGGCTTAAAAGATTATTGGCTTAAAAGATTGTAGGCTTTATGCAACTGGCTCTACCAAATGGCATTAACCCCAGAACTATGCAGACACCTTAAGATAGGAGGTTAATCAGCCACAGCTCAAGGAACCCCTAGCAACCTATGGGGAAATCCTAGGGTTCCACGGTTACAGTGGTAGTCAAAATCCAATTCCTACTGTTGGCTTAAAAGATTGTTGGCTTCATGCAACTGGCTCTACCAAGTGGCATTGACCCCAGAACTCTGCAGACACCTTAAAATAGGAGGTCAATCAGCCACAGCTCAAGGAACCCCTAGCAACCTTTAGAGGAACCCTAGGGTTCCATGGTTGCAGCGGTGGTCAAAATCCAATCCCTACTGATGGCTTAAAAGATTGTTGGCTTAAGAGATTGTTGGCTTCATGCAACTGGCTCTACCAAGTGGCATTGACCCCAGAACTATGCAGACACCTTAAGATAGGTGGTCAATCAGTCCCAGCTCAAGGAACCCCAGGCAACCTTTGGAGGAACCCCATGGTTCCACGGTTGCAGTGGTGGTCAAAATCCAATCCCTACTGATGGCTTAAAAGATTATTGGCTTAAAAGATTGTAGGCTTCATGCAACTGGCTCTACCAAGTGGCATTAACCCCAGAACTATGCAGACACCTTAAGAAAGGAGGTTAATCAGCCACAGCTCAAGGAACCCCTAGCAACCTTTGGGGGAATCCTAGGGTTCCACGGTTACAGTGGTAGTCAAAATCCTATTCCTACTGTTGGCTTAAAAGATTGTTGGCTTCATGCAACTGGCTCTACCAAGTGGCATTGACCCCAGAACTATGCAGACACCTTAAAATAGGAGGTCAATCAGCCACAGCTCAAGGAACCCCTAGCAACCTTTAGAGGAACCCTAGGGTTCCATGGTTGCAGCGGTGGTCAAAATCCAATCCCTACTGATGGCTTAAAAGATTGTTGGCTTAAGAGATTGTTGGCTTCATGCAACTGGCTCTACCAAGTGGCATTGACCCCAGAACTATGCAGATACCTTAAGATAGGAGGTCAATCAGCCACAGATCAAGGAACCCCTAGCAACCTTTGGAGGAACCCTAGGGTTCCACGATTCCAGTGGTGGTCAAAATCCAATCCCTACTGATGGCTTAAAAGATTGTTGGCTTAAGAGATTGTTGGCTTCATGCAACTGGCTCTACCAAGTGGCATTAACCCCAGAACTATGCAGACACCTTAAGATAGGAGGTTAATCAGCCACAGCTCAAGGAACCCCTAGCAACCTTTGGGGGAATCCTAGGGTTCCACGGTTACAGTGGTAGTCAAAATCCTATTCCTACTGTTGGCTTAAAAGATTGTTGGCTTCATGCAACTGGCTCTACCAAGTGGCATTGACCCCAGAACTATGTAGACACCTTAAAATAGGAGGTCAATCAGCCACAGCTCAAGGAACCCCTAGCAACCTTAGAGGAACCCTAGGGTTCCATGATTGCAGTGGTGGTCAAAATGCAATCCCTACTGATGGCTTAAAAGATTGTTGGCTTAAGAGATTGTTGGCTTCATGCAACTGGCTCTACCAAGTGGCATTAACCCCAGAACTATGCAGACACCTTAAGATAGGAGATCAATCAGCCACAGCTCAAGGAACCCCTAGCAACCTTTGGAGGAACCCTAGGGTTCTACGGTTAAAGTGGTGGTCAAAATGCAATCCCTACTGATGGCTTAAAAGATTGTTGGCTTCATGCAACTGGCTCTACCAAGTGGTATTAACCCCAGAACTATGCAGACACCTTAAGATAGGAGGTCAATCAGCCACAGCTCAAGGAACCCTTAGCAACTTTTGGAGGAACCCTAGGGTTCCATGGTTGCAGTGGTGGTCAAAATGTAATCCCTACCGATGGGTTAAAAGATTGTTGGCTTAAAAGATTGTTGGCTTCATGCAACTGGCCCTACCAAGTGGCATTGACCCCAGAACTATGCAGACACCTTAAGATAGGAGGTTAATCAGCCACAGCTCAAGGAACCCCTAGCAACCTTTGGAGGAACCCTAGTTGGGAATGGCTGACATAGAGTATACCTTAGAGATGCAGCTACAAAGTTCTAACCACTGCCATCTACTGGTTGAAGAATATATCTCTATTAAATACTGATGTACAGTAGTTGTGCAAAATACAATTATATAAATACAATAGCAACCTTTGGAGGAACCCTAGGGTTCTACGGTTAAAGTGGTGGTCAAAATGCAATCCCTACTGATGGCTTAAAAGATTGTTGGCTTCATGCAACTGGCTCTACCAAGTGGCATTGACCCCAGAACTCTGCAGACACCTTAAAATAGGAGGTCAATCAGCCACAGCTCAAGGAACCCCTAGCAACCTTTAGAGGAACCCTAGGGTTCCATGGTTGCAGCGGTGGTCAAAATCCAATCCCTACTGATGGCTTAAAAGATTGTTGGCTTAAGAGATTGTTGGCTTCATGCAACTGGCTCTACCAAGTGGCATTGACCCCAGAACTATGCAGACACCTTAAGATAGGTGGTCAATCAGTCCCAGCTCAAGGAACCCCAGGCAACCTTTGGAGGAACCCCATGGTTCCACGGTTGCAGTGGTGGTCAAAATCCAATCCCTACTGATGGCTTAAAAGATTATTGGCTTAAAAGATTGTAGGCTTCATGCAACTGGCTCTACCAAGTGGCATTAACCCCAGAACTATGCAGACACCTTAAGAAAGGAGGTTAATCAGCCACAGCTCAAGGAACCCCTAGCAACCTTTGGGGGAATCCTAGGGTTCCACGGTTACAGTGGTAGTCAAAATCCTATTCCTACTGTTGGCTTAAAAGATTGTTGGCTTCATGCAACTGGCTCTACCAAGTGGCATTGACCCCAGAACTATGCAGACACCTTAAAATAGGAGGTCAATCAGCCACAGCTCAAGGAACCCCTAGCAACCTTTAGAGGAACCCTAGGGTTCCATGGTTGCAGCGGTGGTCAAAATCCAATCCCTACTGATGGCTTAAAAGATTGTTGGCTTAAGAGATTGTTGGCTTCATGCAACTGGCTCTACCAAGTGGCATTGACCCCAGAACTATGCAGATACCTTAAGATAGGAGGTCAATCAGCCACAGATCAAGGAACCCCTAGCAACCTTTGGAGGAACCCTAGGGTTCCACGATTCCAGTGGTGGTCAAAATCCAATCCCTACTGATGGCTTAAAAGATTGTTGGCTTAAGAGATTGTTGGCTTCATGCAACTGGCTCTACCAAGTGGCATTAACCCCAGAACTATGCAGACACCTTAAGATAGGAGGTTAATCAGCCACAGCTCAAGGAACCCCTAGCAACCTTTGGGGGAATCCTAGGGTTCCACGGTTACAGTGGTAGTCAAAATCCTATTCCTACTGTTGGCTTAAAAGATTGTTGGCTTCATGCAACTGGCTCTACCAAGTGGCATTGACCCCAGAACTATGTAGACACCTTAAAATAGGAGGTCAATCAGCCACAGCTCAAGGAACCCCTAGCAACCTTAGAGGAACCCTAGGGTTCCATGATTGCAGTGGTGGTCAAAATGCAATCCCTACTGATGGCTTAAAAGATTGTTGGCTTAAGAGATTGTTGGCTTCATGCAACTGGCTCTACCAAGTGGCATTAACCCCAGAACTATGCAGACACCTTAAGATAGGAGATCAATCAGCCACAGCTCAAGGAACCCCTAGCAACCTTTGGAGGAACCCTAGGGTTCTACGGTTAAAGTGGTGGTCAAAATGCAATCCCTACTGATGGCTTAAAAGATTGTTGGCTTCATGCAACTGGCTCTACCAAGTGGTATTAACCCCAGAACTATGCAGACACCTTAAGATAGGAGGTCAATCAGCCACAGCTCAAGGAACCCTTAGCAACTTTTGGAGGAACCCTAGGGTTCCATGGTTGCAGTGGTGGTCAAAATGTAATCCCTACCGATGGGTTAAAAGATTGTTGGCTTAAAAGATTGTTGGCTTCATGCAACTGGCCCTACCAAGTGGCATTGACCCCAGAACTATGCAGACACCTTAAGATAGGAGGTTAATCAGCCACAGCTCAAGGAACCCCTAGCAACCTTTGGAGGAACCCTAGTTGGGAATGGCTGACATAGAGTATACCTTAGAGATGCAGCTACAAAGTTCTAACCACTGCCATCTACTGGTTGAAGAATATATCTCTATTAAATACTGATGTACAGTAGTTGTGCAAAATACAATTCTGTTTTCCAACATTAATTAAAGCTGTGTGGACTGAAACGCGTGAACTGACTGCATATGCGCACCGCACACTGTGGTTTCCTGAAGAAAAGCAAGATTTTAGAGCAAAAATGGATCATCTTTATGGACTATTACTCTCAGATTGGCCACTGTGGATCAAGCACCTGTGAGCCCTGTTGATGGTGGATTATATGGGTAGCCACACTGAAATCTTTGCATTCCAACAAACCTACGATGATGAATGAAGTCCTTGCAATTTATGCTGGTACATTTGTGATGCGATATCGCTTAAGGCCAGTAGAGGGAGCCCTTGTTCTAGACACCATCATTCTACTGAACACACTGCACTTGGTGCTTAGGGCACTGATGCCCAACTTGTGGCCCCTTGGCACTTTTTTTGGGCCCCCCAAAGATGTTTTGGTACTTACTTAGGGTAGTGAAGGAAAAATATGGCGCCGACCGGCTTCTAGCATTTTAATAGTTCGATTTTTTTTATTTTATTTTTTATTTAATTGCACTGTATATCCCATTTTCTTTATTTTTATGTTCTCTTTATCATGGATTTAGTGAAATATCAGATGACAATACAGATCTGACTGTGTGATGAGTTCAGACATTGCTGTAGGGCAGTGAAGGGGTCCTAAGTTTATAGGGCAGGTAGAGTTCAGTCTAGTGTCTCCCATGTTTGCTTACTAGAGAAGAAAGAGTTAAATAAACCCGACAGAACAATATACAAAGCAGCTTGTGGGCCTTCTGTGCCTATAAACCAGAAGACAATGAGAACTCCGAGTAACCACTGACTGTTTACTGTCACTTGTACCAAGTCATTGTGTACAGATCCGGAGAGGTGCAGCCTTCTGTATGACCAATAGATGGCGACACAGAGCCACTGCCAGTGAATGGAACATAGAGAGGTTTGTACAATTATAGACTGATAAATACACTATATTACCAAAAGTATTAGGACACCTGCCTTCACACGCACATGAACTTTAATGGCATCCCAGTCTTAGTCCGTAGGGTTCAATATTGAGTTGGCCCACCCTTTGCAGCTTCAACTTTTCTGGGAAGGCTGTCTACAAGGTTTAGGAGTGTGTCTATGGGAATGTTTGGCCATTCTTCCAGAAGTGCATTTGTGAGGTCAGGTACTGATGTTGGACGAGAAGGCCTGGCTTGCAGTCTCCGCTTTAATTCATCCCAAAGGTGCTCTATCAGGTTGAGGTCAGGACTCTGTGCAGGCCAGTCAATTTCCTGTACGGGATTTTGTGCACCGGGTCTGGGGCATGCACACGTTCCTGTGGCGACCCACACCTGCTGTGATTGGACACAGCAGGGGGCCCGGCAACAACTACAGAAGACCAGGCCAACGCTAGTAAAAGAGCTGGAAGAAGAAAGCAAAGGCCTGGCAAGGAGAACCGAAGAGGGGGACAAGACCCCCGAAGTCGGAAGAAGACCCCCGAAGTCGGAAGTAGACTCCCGGACAGCGGTGGCAATGAAGAAGAAGGCTCCTCCACTAGTAAAAGAGCTAGCAAAAGAGCAGAAGATAGCGGAGGAGTCCGGCGAGAAGACCCCCGAAGTCGGAAGAAGACCCCCGGAGCTGTCTAATAAAGTACTTTAAAAACCTGTGTTGTGTTTTTTTATTTACACTTTTTTCCCCAGGTGAATGGGTAGGGGTACATCGTATCCCATACTCATTCACATAGGGTGGGTAGCCAGTATCTGGGGGCCCCCTTATTAAAAGGGGCTCCTGGATTCCGATAAGCCCTCTGCCCGCAGACCCCGCCAACCAACGGCCAGGTTTGTCGGGAGGAGGCCCTTGTCCTCATCAATGCCCCTTCCCCAAAGCACCCCCCATTTTGAGGGCACGCAGCCTGGTATGGCTCGGGGTGGGGCGCTCACTGACCGGCTTTCCTGACCGGCCGGGCTGCGTGCTCGGATAAGGGTCTGGTATGGATTCTGGGGGCACCCCCACGCCGTTTTATCGCCGTAGGGGTTCCCCTTTAAATCCATACCAGGCGAAGGGGCTAGCGAGGTGTCTATCTCGCCGATGGAGGCGGCGACATTGACTTCCTTTGCTAGTCCTGTCTACCTGGAGCTGCGTTCAAAATGAACGGACTTTACTCCGTGTGTGGGCAAGTCCCTTCATTTCAACAGTCCGCCGCACTCCCACCATAGTCTGCCAGAAAAGTCCGGGCGTGTGTGGGCAAGTCCCTTCATTTCAACAGTCCGCCGCACTCCCACCATAGTCCTCTGGAAAAGTCCGGGCGTGTGTGGGCAGGCCCGCTCATTCTGAAATTCCGGCGGACCTCCGCTGCAAAGTCCGGCGGGTTGTCTGACGGATAGTCTGCTCATGTGTACGCGACATTAGGTGTCCGATTT